>NC_081414.1:206435635-207635635 GCF_030272615.1 Cryptomeria japonica
GAGAGAGGAAGAGACTAGAGATAGAGATAGAGAGAGGGAGATAGGAAGGGAGGGGTTGAGAGAGAGAGAGGGAGCTAGGAAGGCAGGACTATCTCTTTCTCAAGTCTCTCCCTCTCTTTTTCTTAACCCCTACCATCCCCTCTCCCTCTCCCCCTCTCTCACTTAGGTTCTCTCTATCAGCTCTCTTCCTAGTATATCCCTCTCTTTTCATCAACCCCCCTCTCTCTCTCACTTGGGCTCTCTCTTTGGTCTCTCCCTCTCTTTTCATCAACCCCCTTCCTTTCTCTCCTCTCTCTCATTCTCTCTCTTAGGTCTCTCCCTCTCTTTTCATCAACCCCTACCTCCCTTCCTCCATCTCTCTCTCTCTCTCTCTCTCTCTCTCTCTCTCTCTTTGCCTCAACCCCTCCTTCCCTCTCACACTTATTCTCTCTCTCCCTCTAATTTCTCCCTTTTTGTCCATCCCTTTTGGTTATATTCCTCTCTTTCCATAAACACCTTCCTTCCTCTCTCTCTCTCTCTCTCTCTCTCTCTCTCTCTCTCTCTCTCTCTCTCTCTCTCTCTCTCTCCTTCTTGGGCTCTCTCTTTTGTCTCTCCCTCTCTTTTCATCAACCTCCCTCCCTCCCCCCCCTCTCTCTCATAGGTATCTTGCTCTCTTTTCATCAACCCATACCTCCCTCCCTCCATCTCTGTCACTTGGGCTCTCTCTTTTCCTCAACCCCTCCCTCCTTCTCTCACTTAATCTCTCTCACTCTGATCTCTCCCTCTCTTTCCATCAACCCCCCCCCCCTCTCTCTCTCTCTCTCTCTCTCTCTAGTCTCTCCCTCAACCCATTCCTCCCTCCCTCCCTCTCTCTCTCTGTCGCTCAATTAGGATCTCTATATCCTTGGTATTTTCCTTTCTTTCCATCAACCACTCCCTTCCTCCCTCGATCTCTCTTACTTGCTCTATAGTCTCTCTCCTTGGTATTTGTTTTTTTTTCCATAAACCACAAAGAGAGAGAGAGAGAGAGAGAGAGAGAGAGAGAGAGAGAGAGAGAGAGAGAGAGAGAGAGAGAGAGAGAGAGAGAGAGAGAGAGAGAGAGAGAGAGAGAGAGAGAGAGAGAGAGAGGTAGGGGGTGGTGGTTGAGGGAGAGAGTAGAGGGAGAGAAAGCCTAGGTGCAAGAGAGGCAGGGTGGGAAAGAGAGGGAGAAACTAGAGAGAGAGGTAGGGGTTGAGGAAGAGAGAGAGGGGGAATGTAGGGAAGGAGAGGGAGAGACCAGAGAGAGAATGCTTATACAAGCATGTTGATTACTGAAATTTGACTAAGTCTGAAATTTTATGAATACTCTAAAAACTAGAATTTGCATTATAACTCCTAGAGATCTAAAACCACTCTCAAACATCCTGCCAATATATACATAAAATATATACTTAAGTGTTATATTTTATGTATATTTTTCGGAGAGATGGAGTCAAAATGAAAGATAATTTGTACTTTTCAAAATGAAGATGCACTTCTAAAAAATGCAATGCCATTTGGTGCTCACATTATTTGGCGTGACCAAACCTTAGGTTTGACACACAAAATAGGGCGCATGCCTTATTTGGCGTGCAAAAAGGGCTTGATGGGGGCCAAAAAAATTTTGGCATCTTTTTGGTCCCCCATCTTTGTGCACTTACCCTATATATATATTAAAAAATATATATTTTAATAGTAATATATGAATATTAAGTTATAAGAATATATATATATATATATATAGTAAGATTTGAATATTAAGTTATAAAAGAATAATTTTAAATATTATTTCTACCATCATATTTCATAAGATTAAGAGTATGTGTTAAAGTTAAAAATTGATCATTTTTAATATTCATAAATATATTTTAATGACAGGTGTTATTTAAAATTAGGGTATCTCTAGAAATATTTACAACTCAACATTCAAAGATATAACGTGTCATATTGTAAGATTGGGGTTGTTGAAGAGATTTTGATGATTCTTAGTATTTATAGATAAATGTATTATGCTATCTTATTAAATTGAGGTTGATCCTTTATTTTTTAATGAATAGGCGTGTTAGTTTCTATTAATTTATTAATATATACACATGTCCATAAAAAAAACATATGCAAGATCACTCTTTAGAATCACATTGGTTGCCCAAAAAGCAAAAAAATATAAATAACAAAAAAGGGTTAAGCAACACTAGTGGGAGGCAAAGGGGGTTGATTTTGATGAATCATAGTATTTATAGATATTGTATCATAACAACTTTTAAAATTGAGATAGATAAAATTTTAGAACCCTAGCATTTGGTTTGAGTTATTTTATTATTAAATTTTTGAACAAAATGACTAGGATTTGATCTAGGAAATAAGAGGAACATAAATAAACATATTTTAAAATTAAAAAATATATATTTTAATAGTAAGATTTGAATATTAAGTTATATAAAAGAAAAAATTTAAATATTGTTCCTATCATTATATTTTATAAGATTAAGAGTAAGTTTAACGTTAAAAATTGATCATTTTTACTATTTATAAATATATTCTAATAAGGTTTGTTATAAAATTTGGGTATCTTAAAAAATATTGATAACCTAATGTTAAAAAAAAAATAACGTGTCATATTATGAGATGGATGTTGTTGAAGAGATTTTGATGATTCTTAGTATTTATAGGTAAATGTATCTTGTCATCTTATTAAATTGAGGTTGATTTTTATTGTTTTATTTTGTATGAATACTATAAATCTTCACACAAATTCACAAAAAAATATAGGACACAAGATCACTCCTCATAATCACATGGGCAACAAAAAAACAAGATAACAAAAATAACAAAAAAAGCAGCTTAAGCATCAGAGTGACACCAGAGGAGGGAGGGGGTTGATTTTGATGAATCATAGTATCTACGGATATTGTATCATAACAATTTTTAAAACTGAGATAGATAAAATTTTAGAAAACCACCGTTTGACTTGAGTTATTTTATTATTAAATTTTTGAACACACGGATTAGGATAGATCTAGGAAATAAGAGAAACATGTTTTCTGTGAAGAAGATAAGTATTCTTGTCATTTTTGCAGTTTCTAGATACCGGATCCACTATTATTTTGACATCTTTTAGTTTAATGATAAGAATTGAAAAGTATTGATTCTACCAAATTTACAAAATATATATTTTAAAATCATGATAGTAACAACATCATTCCCCATACACCGAAACAACAAAATCTTGAAACCTTGTTCTGATTAGGGTTTGGTATCATTATGGCTAAAATTTGTATATATACCCTTCCATTACACCTACTGCATCATTGCTTGGAATATAGAAAGTTCTTTTTTGTGATTTGCCTGTAAGGAAAACGAGGAAAGAGCTTGAAATTAGATCACTTAGCCAAAATTCTTTGTGTGATTGCTTGCGAGGAAATGGAGAACACAACCATGTACTTGGTGATGGCTGTCTTTATCTTTGGATATATTGTTGCTGGTTCAGCAATGCATGACCATGGTCATGCGGCTGGTGACAAATATCTGAAGAATGAAAGTGTTTCTTTTGTGGGATCATTGCGAGTGAGAAAAAATGGTATGTGGCATGGTATAATAAAATAATATTGGGTTTTATGAAACACTGGTAGTTTTATCATTTTCATTTGTTTCAAATTCATATTTCACATGAATAGATATGTTTCTTGGATGAACAGGAAAGAGTTTCACATGAATAAATATGTTTCTAGGATGAACAAAGTTTTTTTCTTGAAAATAAAGAATTTTATTTTGTTTTTAAAAGAATAGATTGTTTAATATTCTTGGATTTATTATTGCTGGTTCAGCAGTGCATGACATTGGTCATACAGCTGGTGCTAACAAATTTTTCTTAAGAACGAAACTTTTCCTTTTTTTTCTTAGCTTTTGACCAATGAATAGATTTGTTTTTTTAGATTAACACAATCTTTTCTTAATGATTATTATGTATTATGATTTTATAATTTTCATTCTTTTATAATTCATTTTTGAATTATAGATCATATAAATGATTCAAAGTGCTGATGAGAAAGCTACACAATCTAATTCAAAAACAGTTTTGACTAATGAATATTTGGATGGATAGAATATTTTCTTGAAGATTATTATGTTTTTTCATAATTTGATTGTTTAATAAATGTTAGGAATTTTTTTTTGATTTTTTAAATAACCCAGCTCCTCTCCTCTCTGCTATCTCCCACCTTGACCTGGAAAGCACAGATCCGTGCATTAGTTTTATGCTGAGGAAAACATATAGCTTACATATAGCTTACATGCAGTGCTTGGGCCCTTTCCCTGTAAATATGATTCAGAATCTAATTTTATTTTTTATGATGGTGCAAGCAGGTCCAATGCCTTGGGTAGGAACTACAGGGCGACTGTGCAAAAGATCTGACGGTACCAAATGCCAGTTCTCCAGCTGTGGGTTAGGGCGTCTTCTTCCAAAATGTGCCATTGGATTTGCAAGGGGTGTCAAAGGCGGGCGAAAAGGATTGTCTTATACAGTCACCAGATCTGATGATAACCCCACAAATCCTGCTCTTGGTACATTGCGTTATGCTGTGAGCCTCTACTCTGCCAGCCCTAGAGGAGTGTGGATCACCTTCTCCCATGACATGAAAATTCAGCTAAAACAAATGCTGCATGTCTATAATCGAACAACCATAGATGGCAGGGGAGTGAGGGTAATCATCACTGGATATTCAATTGAGCTGAACAAAGTCCAAGATGTTATTCTTCATAACCTTCAAGTCAGTGACATCAACTCTGATACAGTTCACATATTTGAATCCAAAATGGTCTGGGTTGATCATTTAACTTCCTTTAATGGCCAAAGAGGTTTGGTATCTGCTGTTTAGGGTTCTACTGATATTACTATTTCAAATTGTCGTCTGTCAAATAATCACTACAATATGTTATTGGGTAAAGATGATTCAGACACAATTGACAAACAAATGCGAGTCACTGTGTATAGAAACTGGTTCAAAGATACAGACCAACGCAATCCTCACTGCAGGTAAGTTTCCCCTGATATCATCAATGGAAAAATAACCCAAAATTTCTCTGGATTTTTTAACTTCATACACCATTTTTGTTTTCACTATAATGGGTTTCTTTCCTTTTCTTTCAGGTGGGGATACTGTCATGTCGTGAACAATCTATATGAAAACTGGGGATCATATGCAATTGGGGCAAGAGTTCATGCACAGATATACTCAGAGAAGAATGTATTTGTACCTGGAAAAGACTCTGAAGTAACTGAATGGTACCCGGGGTATGAACATAAGTGGGACACCACTCCTAAGATCCAGTCCAATGGTGACCTACTTCTATATGGGGCTACATTTCATCAATTCCTCTACAATGGGCCTGTGGTTGCTCCTCCTTACAAAAGCCACAGGCAGTATCCTCCTGTCATTAGCACAGGAAAACTACCACGTCTTCTTGGTTACTGCTCTGGTGTTCTTCTCAAAGAAAGTGTCCGTTCTTGCCTTCTGCGTGGATAAACGACAGTAATTGTTTAATGGGTTTGAAGTGAAAAAAGTTGATTGTGCAATTATTTGTATGATGTTTAAACGTTGTTTCATGTCACTCTAAGGATCGAAGATTTTGTTGTTTCCAGAACAGTACTATGGGTAGCTCTCCTTACTATGCATAGCTCTCTTTATTATGCATTTCTTATTGTGACATGAAAATATTGTACGCCTTACTATGCATAGTTGCGGATTGTTTGGTCAAGAGGATTTTCAATCAAATGAAGGATTGAAATTTTGTAAATATGAGACACTTGCTTATGTAGTTGTTTCATATATTGGAGCTGTTCTTCTGGATGATAAGAATGTATAATTCTTTGTTTTTGGCTGGGTTGTCCGTCTTTCTTGTTTTGTAATTTTCTTTGTGTTTAATAAGTTTTTGAAAAAAAAAAAAAAAAATTTCTTTTTCTGAAGAACTTCATATCTTAGTTGTGATTGTCACTTTGAATTATTCTTTATATCTAGTTTTAAAATAAATAAATATTTCAATAATTTTTTTTAATAAATTAATATAACTCATTTATTTTTGTAAAAATAATTTATTAACAATTTTTAGGGTTTTATACAAATTCAGATTGATTAATAGGATAGATTTTTTTAATCAGAGAAAAATTTGAAAACACAATTAAAATTCTAAATATAAAACCAGCAAGAAAATTAATTTACAAATATTATTTTTTATCTTCATTATATCAATATATGCACATACTATTAAAATAATTTTATTTTTACTATAACATTTAAATTTTGAAGATGTTTAATTTAATTTTCCACAAAATTTAATACATTATGAGATTCATTGGAATTTAACTTTTTTCAGATGGTCATTTACTTTTATTGACAATATGCATGAAATTCATCTTTTGTTACTACATAGGTTTCATTGACCCACTAAGTGTAATGAATGAAAATTCAATGCACAACTAAGACTTTAAAAAGTACTATTTTCTGCTTCCAATTTTGATAAACTATTCATTAATTTACTTATATGAAATGTGACATTCTGGTTTTACTAATTAATATTTTTATATATACATTATTTATAACATCTCATCTACAATATGTTACTTTTGATATTTTTAGTTTATGGTTTTACTAATTAATATTTTTATATATACATTATTTATAACATCTCATCTACAATATGTTTCTCTTGATATTTTTAGTTTTGGTAACAACTTGCTTAGTTAGGATATGCTGCGTGTAACTAATTTTTAATCTTGTTTGAAGAAATGTATATTATTTTACAAGTATCTTATATTTAATAATTTTCTTTTAAGGAACTAGATTATTGCTAATTTTTTTAATATGATTAAATTTTGTTATAATATGATCATTTTCAGTATCTTTATATATATATCTATATCTCTAATTGAGGATTTAATCTAAGCCTAATCTAATACCAACTTTAAACATAATCCTATTTTAACCATAATGAACTATTTTTTATTGAACTTTAAACTCAAATATAATTATATATCAATAAGATTAAATATAATCTAAATATTTTTAAATTCTTTCTATATATATAAAACATAAAAAATATGAATTAATAATATTATTTTTACTTAGATTAGGGTTATTCTCATGCCTTTTAATAATATTAAATTTTGATAAGAAAATAATATTATAAATATAATAATAAACAATAGTATAAGAATAATATAATATTTAGAATAGCAATAGTTTAGTTATTATAATATTAAATTACAAAAATAATCGACTAATGTTAGCTTCTATAAGTTTATCTATATTATATGAATATCTGGATACACAATATTAAATAATCGACTAATTTAAACTTTTAATAACCCATTTTATATATAAAATTAAATAAACATTGATTATGTTTGACCTATCATGAACTTTTAATTTTAATTAGGTACAATAAATTCAATAAGCCCCCTAAAGATTAAAACATTAATGAATTTTAAAAATTGAATGGTGGACAAACGGCAAGAGCTAGGGTTTCGTAGGTTCCAAGGTCTTTCAGGATATGGTAGGGTGCAAAATTCATGGCCCTTCAAGGTCTTTCAGGATATGGTAGGGTGCAAAATTCATGGCCCTTCAAGGTCTTTCAGGATATGGTAGGGTGCAAAATTCGTGGCCCTTCAATTGTAGAAATGGAGGACGGGTGCAACAGTAGATGTGGCGACCACCACAAAGAGCATGGAAATCTCTGACAAAAAAATATTCAAACCTGGATTTGAGACTTCTTTCTAGTAGGTTCAAGTCACAAGAAACAGATGGGGTTTCACAAACATATGAACGAATGCCCCCTTTGACTTCGAGAACATAGAGAAGAAGTTTTGGAGGCAAAAAACACAGGGTATCGTGCAACAATCTAAGAAGGTTAACCAATATCCTGAGAAATGCCGCAGTTATCTTACTAATGGTAGATGGACAAGCTTGGAATGAATTTGTTAATCTTTTTAAGGAATAGGCTTTCTTTATGAAATGGAGTGGGTCGTGGCCTGTTTTTAGGAGGGTAAGAAACTGGTGTAATGAGAATTGGGGGGAAGCCATTATTTTGAAAACCCTTCCAAATGGATTTTATCTTGTTATATGTCCTTGTGCTAAAGACCAAGAATGGATCTTTAATAGTGGTCCCTTTTTGATTAGGGGAAAGGCTTTTACATTAAGGATTGGACTCTGAATTTTAACCTAAAAGAGGAATTCATAACTGAGGTGCCGATATGGATATGTTTATACAATTTGCCACATGAATATTGGGATAGTAAAACCATATAACTGATAGGTAACAAGTTGGGTGCCTTTGTTAAAGCGGACGAGGCCATATAAAGTAAAGACTACAATATTTATACCCATATGTGCATCCTATGGCAAGCAAATCATCCTCTCCCTCAAATGGTGGAGTTAAAATTTGGGAAGGGAACTTGGGAGCAAATGATTGAAGTTGAGGAAATGATAGAGATGTGTAGTGCTTGTAAAGGAGATGGACATCCCGCAAGAGAATGCTTGTTTTTGGACAAAGGGAAAGGCCTAGACTAAAATATTCTAACAGATGTTTTGTTTATGAAAGAGAAATCCTTTTTAATTGAAAACACTGACTTTGTGAAGGTCATGTTGAAGGATTGGGAAAATCCTGTTGAGGAAAGATGGAACCTAAGATTGTTCGATAATAATATTGAGGAATGAACATAGATCTCAATTGAGGTAACCCCTAAGGAATATATGGGACATGAATATGAAGATATGGTAATACCTGCTAGAAACCTCTCAGAGATGGAGTATGTTAGGATAGAGTTAGAGTCTCAGACAAGGGATGATACTGGCCAAATTTTTAAGGATGTAACCATGGAAGCAGCGCAAAAGAACCAACAAGATGATGCTTGGCTAGATGGTAAGCCCAAGGAATCTCCACAGCCTATTAATACCCCTTATAATGAGATGATAAGAAATGACATTGGCAATTTTGTTGGAGGGGACTCATATCAAACCTGAAGAGTGGAAGTTGGTGAAAACTCTCTTATTAACACCTCAAGTTTTCAAATTGATAAAGGAACCCGAGGCGATATGAGGGGGCGAAAACCAGAGGGAATACTGGTTAATGAACATATGATTTCATAAAGTTTACTTCAAGACAAGGATCAAAATATCTATGAAAGAATAGAGGAGGAAGAACTAGTCTTTAAAGATATTCAGATTTCCCCAATCAAAAATTTAGATAGCTCTTTCGAGGATATAAGGGAGGATGGGAGCTTTTATGAGGAGTTGGAGTCAAAATCTCAAACAAATGATGAAAATGAGGAGGGAGATGATTTGGTCCTGAATGTGGTTTTAGGTATAAAGGAAAAGAGATCTTTGGAACAAATAGTATCAAAGTAGAACAAGGTGAAGATTGGTGAACATAAGAAGTGAGGTCCAAAATCTACTAGGAGGAAGTTGGAAATTGCAGGTAGTGCTGTGAGTTAGAAAAGAATTAGATCAAGAAAAGGCTACGCCTTTTCTGAGGAGAAATAAAGGTCTTATCATGGAATGTCAAGGGCTACAATGCTTGTCACAAGATCTGTTTGATCAAAAGATGTCTTGATAAAATGAAGCTAGATGTGGTGAAATGAAATTAAGTGGAGATGGTATAAACTCCTTCTGTAGACACTTCAATACTTGTAAATGTCATGTGGTTGAAGCTGTAGGGGCCTCGAGTAGATTAGGACTCTTATGGAAAGAGGCAATGGCAGATATACAGGTAATCAGAATATAACGTTCCTGGCAATGGGTAAATGTGATGTCCAAACAATTGTAGGATAATTTATTTATGATTATTTATGGACCCAATAATATCTCTGAATTGAGAGGTGTCTGGAACACAATTAAAGAGCTTTTTTTTGTCAGTAAGGACATGTTATTCGTGCTAGAGGGAGATTTCAATGCCATTTTAAGACCTTTAGATAAAAGAGGAGGAATGGGATGGCATAATCAGAAACAAAGGGATTTAAGTGATTTTGTGACACAGAATGATCTTTTTAAAATCCAATTCAAAAGTGGGGAGTTTACTTGGACTAATAGAAGAAGTGGTTTTGTTAATATTGCTGAAACAATGGATAGATAAACACTCAATGGAACTTCTAGGATGAGATTCTTCCTATTACTGGGTCAGATCATTATCCCATAAGTGTGAGTTCTCAAGATGATATTGCACCTCAATGATGCCCTTTTCAATTTGAAAAAATGTAGTTGAGAAAAGAGGGCTTTTTGGAATTAGTTGTTGAATGGTGGTTGAATGTGCCACCAAGAATTAGTAACAAAGCCTTCATTTTCTTTAAAAAAATTCAATTCATAAAGGAACAACTGAAGAAATGGAATAGGGAAGTCTTTAAGAATATTTTCACTAAAAAACTCAGGATTGAGAAAAATTTAAGTGATCTACATACAAAGGTGATTGAAGGTGTAATGAGTGAGGGTGATTTTTTGATGGAGAATGAACTCAATAAATAGTAATATGCAGAGATTCTGGCAAGGGAAGAATTTTTTTCGAGATAAAAGTCTAGAGAAACATGGCTCAAGGACGATGATTGCAACACAAATTTCTTTCACAATTTAGTTAAGGTGAGAAGATCCTGTGACAAATTTTTTTCTATTCAAGACTCTCAAGGTAATACCCTCAAGGAAAAGGATGAAATTTCCAACGAAGTTGTAATTTTTTTTCTCAATATCCTTAAGGAAGACTCAAAATATCCTCCATAGATTGGCAAACATTCTTGATGTCATTCCAAATTGTGTTACAAATGCTCAAAATGCAATGTTATATAAACCAGTGTCACAGGAAGAGGTCAGGGTTTCTCTCTTTAACTTCGGAGGTGATAAATTGCCTAGACCTAATGGTTTTCCAACTCTTTTTTTTCTAGAAAATGTGGAATGTTCAAGTTAAGGATCTTTGGGATATTGTGGAGGAATCTCGTGCGGGTGGTTTTGTATTAAGATATTTTAATAATACCTTTATTGATCTCATTCCTAAAATGGATGGAGTTTTAACTTTTGGTTATTTCCACCCCATTTCTTTATGCAATTTAGTGTATAAAATCATTTCAAAATTGAATGCAAATAGGTTGAAGTGTTTTCTAGATTCAGTTATTTTTTCAGAGCAGAGTGGATTTTCTCCAAATCGATTAATTTATGAAGGTATCATTGTGGCACATGAGACAATCCATTCTATTAGATCTACCTACTTGGAAGGAATGTTAGTAAAGTTGGATATTAGAAGAGCTTATGATGAAGTGGATATAGACTTCCTTCTTGATGTGCTTAGAAAGTTTGGTTTTTGCTCAACTTGGGTGAATTGGGTTGAAAGTTGTATCAAATCTCCCCGGCTTTTAGTTTTAGTCAATGGCAGTCCGCAAGGTTTCTTTGAGTCTAAAAAAGGTCTAAGACAAGGGGACCCAATTTTACACTTTCTTTTCATCATTTTGGCTGAAAAACTGGGCATGCTTATTTCTATAAAAGGGAGTTATGGATCTTGGAGAGGTGTAAAAGTAGTTGTTGGTATAGATTCCATGTCTCACCTACAATTTGCTGACGATACCCTTTTAATGGGTGAAGCTTCTTTTAGGGAAGTCATATTAATGTAGGAGGTCCTAGATAGGTATAGTCATGCGTCTAGACAATGTATTAATAGGAGGAAATATGAAATTTTCTTTTTCAATACTTGTTCTCAAAAGCAAAGGGAAATCCGTTCTATTTTAGGTATGGAATTAGGTTCTCTCCTAGGGAGATACTTAGGGATTCCATTATTTGGGGGTGCCAATAAATCTGTAGTTTGGAAGGATTTTGTGGATGTGTGCTTAAAACACATGGATGGATGGAAGAGTAGATGGTTAACTTCAGTTGGTCAAATTTTAATGCTTAAATCTATTATTTTGGCCATCCCTATCTTCTCAATTATGTGTTTGAAAATTCCAAAAAAGGTCATTAAAATCGTTGGACAAAGAATGAGGAAATTTTTCTAGAACAGTGCTAATGAGAAGGATAAAATTCCCCTTCTTGCATGAGATACAATTTGTTTGACAAAGGACAAAGGGGGTGTAGGATTGAGAGACTGGAATATCATGAATGAGGCTTTGGGAGCGAAGTTAGTATGGAATATACACTATCAATCATCCCAATTATGGGTGAGAATCTTAAGGGCTAAATATTTGAACTCTATGGAGGACGATAGGATTTTTACTATTCCTAATCCCCCTGCTTGCTCTAAAATCGAGAACTTTATTATTTCATGTCGAAGAGTAATTGTAGATCATTTATCTTGGTAGGTTGGTAGTGGCCTTAAAGCAAATTTTTGGGATGACCCATGGGATGAATTTCTAGCATTGAAGGAAAATGGTGATCTACATGATATTAGGCTCTGGAATGTACAACACTAGGGAGAAAAAGTTAGTGATTATCTAAATTTCCAGGAAGATGCTTTTAAAGGGCAATGGACCTAGAAACCTCTAAAAAATGTGGAAATTTCAGACCAACATAAAGCCTTAATGCAGGAGATTTTTAGCTGAAGAAAGATTCTAAGAGCAAATAAAGAAGATAAAGGTAGTTTGGTGTGGTGCTGTGAATGACAAATTTTTGGTCAAGATGGGTTATCAATTTCTGTGTGAGGGAGTTGGGGATGAGAACTGGCTAGCAAGTTTGTGTTAGGGAAAAAAATGTCTTTGAAAGGAAGGAGCCTTTGCATGGCTGGTAATCAAAGGTTGAATCTTAACTTGTGAAAGAAGAAAAAGACTAGGTATTGTGGCCTATCAAAATGTGTTATGTGCTCAGAGGATGAGGAAACTATTGATCACCTTTTGATTAGATGCAAGGTGGCGAGTGAATGTTGGGAGATGCTATTGAAATCGCTTGGGTGGTATGGTCCACTCCTAGATACTCTAAAAAAAGTCTTTGAGGAATGACCGATGGTGTAGTATGAATCAACCTTTTCTAGCATTTGGAAGATAAGCCCTTCCATTGTGATTTGGGAGATTTGGAAGGAAAGAAACAAGTGAATTTTTGTAGGAAAGGAAGAGTTCATGGATAGATTAAATATGATCAACCATGCAATATAGGAAGTGGTGGGGGTGGCAGCTTCACAGTTTTATAATATAAAGGTTCCCTTTACTTTGGAGGATAAATGAATATAGGTGCAATGACAGGGTATTCGTTGTAGGCCCGTTAAGGGGCCTAACTGGGATAATCCAAAGTTAAAAAAGATAGTGGAGTTTTTGTGGGAAAAACCTTCAAAGGGTTGGTGGAAGATAAACTTTAATGGAGCATCAAAAGTGAATCCAGGACCATCAAGAGTAAGTTTTATTGTACGAGATTGGAAAGGGGACGTACTAGTACTAGGAGAAAAGAAATTAGACAATGGTACAAATAATGTGGCAGAGGATTTAGTCATATTAACAACTATTAAAATTGGTAGGAATTTAGGAGCGCTTAAAGTTCATCTGGAAGGTGACTCTTTAATTATAATTCAAGCAATAATAAAAGGGAACATAGAAGCATGACATTTACATAATTCGATTGAAAAAATTAGGGAAGAGTTAGCCTTATGTGAGGATTTTTGCATATCCCATGTGAGGAGATCAGGAAACATGGAAGAAAATGTCTTATCGAAGTGGGATTTAACTTTTGAGAATGTAGGCGAGTTAAGGTGTGAATATTTTATACAGTTGGCCACTGAGGAATTAGCAGAATGATTGAGAGGATTTATTGGAAGGATTTTAAGATGTGTACAACTTTATCAAAATTTAAATATTGCACTATCCAAAGTAGGGTGGTGAGAAAAAGATGGCAGAATGTAGAGGACATCACATTGAAGGTGGATGTGAATGACAGTTATTATGCTCATTTATGAGCCAACACTCCCCAATGCTTTGACAATTATTTTTCTTCTTGAAGAAGCTGTTGTGTTAGAGTGGAGTGGGGTGATGGTAGGTGTCTGCAAAGTGAGAATGGAGGCAAAATTCACTTTGTAGACCAAGAAACAACTATACTCATTTTATGGGGATGGAACAGAAAGAAGGTTACAAGGAATGTTTCTATTCCAAGATGAACAATTGGTGAAGTACGTGAAATTAATCCTGGGAAGGTTTTTGGCAACTTGAGACACAAATACAGGACAAATATGGATGTTTATTTGTTGATCTTGGCATGGGGGTTGGATGTTGGTGAACCTACGGAGGTGGTGAGAAAGGTGATTGAGAGAATATTACACAATGATTATTTGGAAGGCTTGGAATCCATCCTCGAATGGGATATTCTGGGGATAGGATTTTATGTGTGCAAGGGTATTGAATTTAAGCCTCATGAGTGCTTCAAGAAACCTATGTCTTTTATTCGATGATTGAATGGATGTTGCAGGGCACACCGTAGGATGAAAGCTAAACAAGGATGGGAAGCCTTGAAGTTTTTTGTGTAGATTACAGAGATCGACGAAGTGATTCAAAAAGAAAAGGTGGAAGTGGAAAGATTGGAGGGAAGAGTGTTGAGACCGCACAAGAGGAAGAGGATGACCCATAAGAGACTCGTTTTTATTCTTCACAAACAACACTGGCACACCCCAAGGTGAAACACTAGGCCGAATGAATCCCTTCGCCAACAAATCCTCTAGTTGAAATCTCAACTCACTCAACTGCTGAGTGGTCCGTCTGATAGGGAGCCTTAGAAATAGGCTCTACTCTTGGAATCAAATCAATCCTGAAATCAATGTCGCACTTAGGCAGCATACCTAGAATCTCACTTGGGAAAACATCTGAGAACTCCTGCAAAATAGGATGACAAGAAAAGACATCATCTCAAATCTCATCCTCATCCAACTCATCCAAACACTGCACTCTCTTACCCTGACAATCAATCTTAGCCTGATGAGACTCAAGCCATTCCATACCTAACACCACTCGATAGGATCCCAAAGATAAGGCACAAAGATCTACTATGGTATAGAGAACACTCAAATCCAAAACACATCCATGCACAAGGGAATCGATAGCCATCTTGGATCCTATGGCCAACTAAACATGCCACTTATCAGCCTACTTTGCCACAACAAGCCTGCATCTCTCTACAAAAGAAGAAGAAATAAAAGAATCAGAAGCACTAGAATCAAACAATACCAAGAAAGAGATACCACCTATCTTACCTATAGTCTCATCAACTGTGCCTTGATGCTCGACTTGACAGTTATCAATTGCCACAAAAACACACTGGAATCTACCTGCATCACCAACTGTAGGCTCTAAAGCTGCGGGTCTCTGTCTTAACATTTGTTTGGATCTTTGAGGACACTAAGATGTATAGTGACCTAACTGTCCACATGTGAAACAACTCCCTCTAGTGAAACCTCGAGCAACCAAAGGGGAACTAGACTGCTGCACAGTGCCTCTTCTCCAATATTGCATTTCAGGTGTATTTCATTGAAGATTCCACATTCATTGGAGTTCTTTATTTGCCTCAGCGAATGAGGGGAAGAATGAATTATTGTACAAACTTATCATTGTTTGCGAAATGCATGTGCACATCAAAATCTATAAAGTTTATAAAGTATAAACTTTGTAATTTGAAAAGTATTTAAAACCACTTTCAAATTTGTCCTAATCTAATTTAAATATTTAAAAAATATTTTAAATAATTATAGTTTAAACTGTAGAGAAATGACAAATTTTTAAGTTCTCATGCCAGCTAAATAGTGTAATTCTACTGCATGCAAAGGATGCACTAGAGCCACAAAAGTTTGATTAATTAAGAAAAACACGTTTTTCAGGATCTGAAACCTTTAACATAAGAGATTAATATAAGACATCTAAAAGTCCAGAGCATATAAACCTCTTACAAAATGACTGGCAAAAAGGCCAACAAACCAAAAAGACAACAAATGAAAGAAACAACAAAGAAACTAGGAAAGCACTACATAACTATAGTCTTCAGAAGGTCCTCTGCCTTTTCACCAACTGGTCATAGGTATCCCCAACAACTTTGAGATCATCCAAGTCCTTGTTAGGTTTCATTTCTTTCTTTTTGCCTCTGATTCTAGTTCTGGGTCCTTGAGCGTCTCCTGTGCCTTCAGTGTCAGGGTCAATATCTAGGGTCTCCTTCTCCTCATCCAATTTGCTGATGAGAGTATTAGTATTGCTAGCAGAAATATTCAGGATGCTTAAACTTTGTTCTGCAATACTCTTGAGGCAATCCTGAATTTTGCTGACTTTATTGGTAGTGCCTGAAATAGTTTGATCCATAGCGTCAGCAAGAGTTTTCCTTTCCAGTAGGTCTTTCTCTATTTTCTCATTTATGGGGTTGAAGGAGTCTCTAATATTTTCAGCTTTTGCAATGGTATTTTTAGGTCCTAAATGTAATTAGCCATAGTCTTCCCTTCCCCAGTGTTGATAGTTTTCAGAATCTGAATTTTGTGGCTGAGCTTTTTGTTGTCATCCACAGATTTCTTGTAACTAGTTATTAGCCACTCCATTGTGTCCATAAAACCTTGCGTACCCTCTGGAGGAGGGTTAGGGGGAGGATCAATCTTACTAGGGATGTCCTGTTCCTTTTTTGCAGTGTTTCAAACAGTAGTTGTATCGTCAACCCTAAGAGCCTCACCAGTGGTCACCTGCTTCAGGTTCTGTTTAGCTTCCGAAGTGGGTTAGTGCAGGATCAAGGGGGGCCAAAAAGTGGCGATGTGAAAAAAATAGCCTTCTTCACTTGCCTAAAAACGCGAAAATCCGTGTTGACTTTTTGCTTGGCCTAGGTGTCAGTACACCTTGGCCTGGTAATTACCTATCCAAATCAGATATCTGATTTTTATTTGTAATTTTAATTTAAAAAATATATTATATGTTACATATTATATAATATATAATCTATTATTATATTATATAATATATATTATATAATAATATATATAATATAATATAATATTATATTATATTATATATAATAATGTAATATTATATTATATTATATTATATTATATATAATTCAATATTATATATAACATAATAATGTAATATAATATAATATTATATTATATATAATATAATATTATATTATATATAATATAATATTATATTATATTATAATATAATATTATATATAATATAATATAATATTATATTATATTATATTATAATATTATAATATAATATAATATAATAATAATATATTTTTTTTACAAAAAAGATGGCTCGGCATGCGAAAAGCAGAATCAAGTCTCTTTCTCTTTGTGAACATCCCTTTCCACTGCGAGGTGTTTATCAGGGCTATGGAAATCGTTTTGCAGTTCTGACTAGTGATGCTAGGGCAAACGAGATGAGCGGAGTAAAATCTCGAATCATCAAGCAAGAAGCTTTTTTCGCAAAAACAAAATACTCACTGGTTGATTCGGCTAGGGCTCCCCTTCCTTCGCTCCAAGGTAGGGATTAAAATTGGTAGTCGGTAAGGCACCGAAATAACAAGGCAGAAGGGAAATCAAATTGTCTTAAACAAAATCCCAAACTTGGGTGGAAGGAAGGTTCTGTAAAACCTAATCGGACAAATAGGCCCTTGGCTTCCGTTACTAAAATGTTCATTGGCAAATCACCCAAAGCCAGCCCCAGTGGGATAATCATTGATATTGATTCCCAAACAGTGGATATGTATCAAATGCATTGCAATGACATAATGTTTTTTTCCCGATGGAAAGGTTGGGGATCCTGACTGAACAAATTGCTAACTGGGTGGCGTCTTCTCTCAATAACAAGGTAAAAATTGACATCCTTCCTGATCAGTTCTTAGCTATTGAATGCGGTAATCAAAATTTAAGAAATTCATTGCTAAATAAGGGTTTATCAGAGTTCATGGGCTTAGGGTTTGACTGTTGGGGATGGCAAACCCTCTGTCATCCTTCGTAATTAAATCCATGCATGGTCAATAGAGCTATATCACTCGAAAAAATTCTGGTTGAATTACGAAACAATGATTTCTTAAGAATTTTAGGGAACAAAATAGGTAAATTTGTAGGAGTTAAAAAGTCAGCCTTAAGCTTCTTTAACCATCTTCTGATTGTTAACATGAATATGAACATTAAAACCATCAAACCAGTAACACTATGTTATGATAATCTATGTTTATCCCTTGAATTACCCTTCTACAATGGTCCTTTCGAATTTGAAAGACCAAGGAAGACTCCCTTTAAAAATGCTTTCCCTAAATCAATCTCTGAGTCGAGAATAGCTCCAATCAGATTTGTGGATGGGGGGGGGTTTCTCATTTAAGGGTTTTAATAATTCTAGCACTAATCACCCTGCCATGTCTCTGTGTCATCAATCCCCAATCAAGACCCTATGTTCCTCGCCCCAACCACTTCCCTCTGTTATCTCCCCAAGAGGTGACCCTTCTCTCGGGGTTAGTAACTTGGAAGAGGGGGAAATCTGTGAAGGGCTCCCCCAGAAAGAACAGCCCGGTATGACAAATATGTTACCATTGTGCTCTCTTATCCCACTAGAGAGAGTGAACTCCTCAAAAACTTCCCCTCTACAGAATCTCATCACCCTATCACTATCAAAAGAAAAGGATAATTCTCCCCAAGATCTAGAAAGGGCTTCTCGGCATTATCAACAATTCTCCCCAGTCTCAAATCTTAAGACTCCTCTTGGGGAGGAGGCTTACCCTGCTTTGCCTTGGCCTGACCTTGTTATAACTATAGTTTCTGAGAGTGACCAAGTGTCTAAGGAGGTGGACATCATTGCCAATTATATAGGGGAAGAAGTAGTAAACAACCTCATGGATCAATTGGTTGATGAAATCTGTGATGATGAGGAATTGGAAAGACAAAGGGATTTCCTCGTTAATAATCTAGTAAATATTACTAGAGTTAACTTAGAAATAGATGAACTCTTCATAGCCTCAGAGAACTTGGAAAATCAGCAACCTAACACTCTTGGCATTCTCTGTTTTGTTAAAAGAAAAGACTCTCTGGATTGTGCTAAATTCAGTAAAAGAAGGGGTGGAAGATCCCTTGCTGAATTAAGACTGAAGGATGGAGAGGCTAGAGGTCAATCCAAAATATCTACTCTTTTTAATGTAGGGGAGGGGAAGTTCCTTCCCACAGAGCCATGAAAATCATAACGTGGAATATTAGGGGATTGAATGCCCCTAACAAGCAATGCATCTTAAAGAGTTGTATCTCTAATTCTAAACCTGACTTAATGTTAATTCAAGTAACAAAAATGAACGCATTTGAGATTTCTCTCTTTGAGCAAAAACTAGGGGTTAGACAACTAAATCATTACCCGGCCACAGGTGCTTCAGGGGGCTTAGCTATCATTTGGGATTCTAGAACCCTTTCATTCACACCATTAGAGATTCAACAGAACTGGATAGGAGGAGAGGTTGTAAGCTATAAAAATAACCTGAGATTCAAAATAATTAATGTTTATGGCCCCATCCAGAACAAGGATAAGGTGAAGGTGTGGATGGAACTTGAGACATTTCTTAAAAGCTTCCCGAATGACCTTAGTATCATTGGTGGAGATTTTAATGCCATCACTAAAGCTTCAGATAAGAGAGGAGGAAGTAGCAAGCTTCCCCCTTCAGCTGCAGATTTCAATCTTTGGATCAATAGGAATTCCTTGCTGGAAATCCAGACGGCAGTCAATGCCTTTACTTGGAACAATAGAAGATCTAGTTTTTGTAATATAGCAGAGAAATTTGATAGGTTCTTTATCCATGGGGGGCTCTCAAAGCTAAATTACTCCTTGAAGGTAGAGCCTCTCCCTTTATCCAGATCGGACCATTTCCCACTCCAATTAAACTTATTATTTGACAATGCCCCTAAAAAATGCCCCTTCAAATTTGAGAATATGTGGTTTAGAGATGACAACTTTCTAAACTTACTTGAGAAATGGTGGAGTAGCTCCATTTTCTTAGGTTTGAAGATGTTTATTGTAGCTAGTAAGTTAAAGCTTATAAAAAGGAAGCTCTTAGAGTGGAATAGGACCAATTTTGGTAACATCTTTGACAAAAAAACCCTAATAAAGAATGATCTCAATATGGTTAACACTGAGGTACTTGAGAAGGGGATGGATGAGCATCTTTTCCTTAAGGAGAAGGCCCTAGTCTCAGAGTATGAAAAGATACTATCCTACGAAGAGATTTTTTAGAAACAAAAATCTAGGGAGACTTGGTTGAATGATGGGGACCAGAATACCAAGTTCTTCCACAATAGCACCAAGCAAAGGAGAGGGGTCAACCGAATTTCTAAGATTATGAACAGCCAAGGTTCCATTCTGTCTGAACCAGATAAGGTTGCATCTGAAGCAGTTAAGTTCTATGAGAATATCTTAAACAATCTTGAAGGCTCTGACCTTAAGGGCCAACTCGATATCATTAGGAATATCCCGAAACTTATTACCAATGACCATAACCAAATCCTTTTAAAGAAATTCTTAGTGGAGGAGGTTAAATCTGCCCTCTTCAAGATGAATCCAGATAAAGCTCCCGACCCAGATGGCTTCCCCACTAGCTTTTTTCAAAAATGTTGGGGTTTTATGGGAACAGAAATCATGGAGGCCTTGGAAGGGGTAAGGAATTCGGGAAAGATTCTTAAAGAAGTCAACAATACCTTCCTTGCCCTCATCCCAAAAAAAGAAAACCCGGAGAGCTTCAATGACTTCAGACCAATTGCTCTCTGCAACACTCTGTATAAACTTTTAACTAAAACCTTAGCAACCAGACTCCAAAATCTCCTTCCCTTAATTATTAGTGAGGAACAAACTGGCTTCATAATGGACAGATCAATCTATGATGGGGTGATTATCACCCAATAAGCTATTCATTCAGTTTAGCTTAACAAATCACTAAGCATGCTAATCAAATTAGACATAAGTAAAGCTTTTGATAAAGTTGATTGGTGCTTCCTCTGCAAATGCTTGGAGGCCTTTAGTTTTTCCAAAACCTGGATCAACCTTATCTTTGAATGCATATCCACCCCTAGATTCTCGGTTCTAGTTAATGGCTCCCCGAAAGGCTTCTTTAGTAGTTTGAGAGGGCTTAGGCAGGGTGACCCTATGTCTCCCTTCCTTTTTATTATTATGGCTGAATCCCTAGGCAGAGCTATTTTGATGGCCAAAGAGAAGGGGAAGATCCAAGGTATTCCCATCACCAGTGGCCTCCCCTCCTTTACCCACTAGCAATTCATTGACGACACAATGCTTTTTGGGCAAGGTGACACGGGGGAGGCTCGTGCCTTTAAAAACATTCTCAATTCCTACATGATGGCCTTGGGTCAAGAGGTTAATCTAGCTAAATCCGCTGTCTTTTTGTTTAACATAGACCCCCTTTTAGAAAAAGAAATCTGCAAAGTCCTGGAAATTAGTATAGGATCCCTTCCTTGCAAATATCTAGGCATTCCCCTTGACAGAGGTAGGAGACCCTCTAATTTATGGGACAACTTAGTGGATAAGATCAAATCTAGAATTAGCACTTGGAAAGGGAAATGGCTCTCCTCGGTTGGTAGGGCTACCTTGGTTAAATCGGTCTTATCAGCTATGCCCATTTTCCAGCTTTCCCTTCAATGGTTGTCCTCTTCCAAACTTGCTGAGATCAATAAGCATATTAGAACTTTCTTTTGGTAAGGAACTGATAGCAACCACAAAATCTCACTCATTTCCTGGGACAAGATATGTTCACCCAAAGAGGACGGTGGTATTGGCATCAAAAACCTTCGAGACCAAGGTAGAGCATTGGGGGCAAAGCTGGTTTGGAGATTATTCAGATTTCCACACCTCAAATGGGCAAGATTACTTAACCTCAAGTACCTTAATGGAGATGATCCATCCCAAATATTTAGGGAGCCCAACCCTCCTAGAGGTTCCTGCCTTTGGAATTTTATGCTTGATTGTAGGAAGATCATCTCGGATAGGTTAACCTGGAACCTAGGGTCTGGGGACAAAGCCCTCTTTTGGTCAGATTCTTGGGGAGGATATAAAGCCATTGAAAACATCCATGACTTTGGGATTACACAGGCCCTTCTTGAATTAAAAAGAGGTCCCCTATTAAATAGTTATCTCTCCCCTTCAAAGGAAGGGGTTGGTTGGCAGTGGATCGAAAGGGACGATGAAGCCATCTCGGAGGGGGACAAGCATAAACTCTTGTCAATTCTCAATTCTAGGAAATTTGTCCTAATTCATGATGAGGACAAGCTCATTTGGGAAGGCTCCTTAAAAGGAGAATAAAATTCCAAGGATGGGTACTCTCACATATCCAAAGCAGTTTTAAGACCTAAGGTAGAACTTCCATTGAATCTTTGCTGGGATAGAAATTGTCTGCCCAAGGCAGGCATTTTTTCCTGGCTTGCAATCCAAAGCAAACTCCTCACTGCAGAAAAATTTAAGCGTATGGGCTATGAGGGTCCTAGTAGATGTCCCCTATGTGAAGCAGAGGAGGAGGACACCAATCATATACTCCTTAACTGTCCCTTTGCTCATCAATGTTGGATCTAGTTCACCAATAAACTTGAATGGTCTGCAACCTTCCCCAACACCATCTTAGGGATGCTCATGGCTTGGCCTCTCCTTAGGCATGGTTGTCTCTTTGAAGGTTTATGGAGAGCTCTCCCATCATCCATAATCTGGGAACTTTGGAAAGAAAGAAATAGGCGCATCTTTAAGAATGAAAAACTAGATGTCCTAAGAATCATCAATAAGATAGAGTCAGCTGTCACTGAGTTTTTGAATAATAGACTCACCTCAGGTTCACTTAAAAATGCTTCTATATCTTATTGGGATGAAAGGATTAAAAAATTATGGAAGGGCTTTTCCTTTCCCCCCTTTGTAGGTGAAGGTCCTCCGACCAGCCTCCGATCTAGAGCAACATGCATATGGTAGCCCCCTGGTGAAGGGTGGCTGAAGTTAAACTTTGATGGGGCTTCCCACTACACCCCAGGGCAAGCGGGGATAGGATGCATTGTTCATAATTGGGAAGGCAAGGAAGTAGCATCCCTTGCCTCTCCGGCTGGCATCAATACAAACAATTGGGCAGAATTGTTGGCCCTGGTGGAAGGCTTGCTCTTATGCAGGAAACTTGAAGCTAAATGCTTAGATATTGAGGGAGATTCGGCTATAGTTGTCAATGCTCTAAGAAAAGGTAGCATGCCCAATTGGAAACTTAATACCTTTCTATCAAAGGCTATGGACCTATGCAAAGGTTTTGATAGGTTTACAGTTAATCACATCTATAGGGAAGGTAATAAAATGGCAGATGAGCTTGCCAACATGGGGGCTGATGGCATCAAGCTCTTGTCTTTGCCAACCTAAGACAAGATCTATCTTCATTCCCTCTCATCTCGTGTGTCTGGACCTTAGTCACCTCGGTTTAGCTCTATATTCAAACCATCCCTTGAACCTTGCAGTTCAGAGAATCATTAATCTTACAGACATATCTAGGCATATATAGAGAGTTTTCATTTCCATATTCAGATCTATGAAGAGATTCTAGGCGACCTCAAAACTTTCTCTAATATATATATGTGGATGTATGAATATATATAGTATATATACATGTTTAGATATATATGTATGTGTGTATATATACATAGATACAAATACATACACACACTCAAACATTAATACATACATATATATATATATATACACAATTATATGTATGTATGTATGGATGTATGCATGCACAAATGTATGTATCTACAAACATTCACACATATATTTCTTTAGTTATATATATAATTATATATATATACATATCCTTAAGAAAGATATATCTATATATATATATATTTACATATATATATAAATACATTTTCATGTATAAGTTTTATATATATATTCATATTTATTAAGATATAAAATTATATATATATAAACATATATTTCAATCTTATTTATGTCTAAGATAGGTTCGGATCCCAGCAAGTCTATCTTTAGATTTAGAGTCAGCCCTAATTGCTCAAATCCTCCAAACTGCTTATCCAAGACCCTCAGAGCCACTGTTTAAATATTCAATTATTTAATTAATCCTCTAGGAATTTCTCCTTTAACCTTACTCAGATAGGCTCTAAATCATATGGATACTTTGTGATGTAATTGGTATCATTTTCCTTTCTTTCTGGGCTATACCTAAGTTTAGCTATTGCCGCGATGTCACGCCTAGATAAGCTTGAGGATTAGAAGAAGACTAATCCATACATTAAATAAGTATAGGTTTATAAACATGATTTCATATCTCATCTAAGTATATGTGGCATGGATATAAAGCTAACATTATTAATGTAAGGATAACCTTCCTCTAAGATTTAAGCCTTTCTAGGTATCTATAGCTATATTTTCCATTGTCCGAACCCCTTTAGCTAGAGAGTTCAGTGGCTGTATGAATCATTATTGTTGGATATCACACATCAGCTTCCTTTCTTGATCAATTCCTTTTGATGGCTAATTGCGAAAGGTGAGTTTATGTCTCCATAGTGATGGGACAGTTGAGATACCCTAGGCTTGATGGCTGCAAGGTTAATATTAATGATCTTACACCTTGAAATTCACACTCCATGTTTGATATTTACTATTTAATAATTGCTCATTATTTAGCTTTAAGAGTGCGAGTCCTATTTTGGAATGCTAAGTTTCTTCCTGCTAAGCAACAATGGATACGATGCTCAAACTTATGGGGCTGAAACGTCGGATGGCCTTTGTTGGTGAGATTAAGGACGAGAGGCTGAGAGGTATTCTTGTTCAACAGAACCCTTTGATTTCTGGAGCGGTAATGAAATTTCTTGGGAGGGATTTCATTATGAACGAGGATCGAAGCAGAGCAACCTCAGATATTGCCGCAATGTTTCTAGCCCTGGCAATGTATGCGGTGGTGAAATTATGTAAAAAGGTCTTCATTAAAGACATTCTTGGTGAATTGGAATGGGTTATGGTTAATATAGATGAAGAACTCACAACTCCCAAGCCACGGGACTATGATGTCCTAATCAGGAAAAATAACCCGGTTCCTCGCTTCCCTATTCTGGTTATTGAAGACCCAGTGGCTTTTGAAGCTCTGCGCTCTATCATAAGTAGGAATTTCCTATTTCTCTCTTGGATTCTCCAAGTAAAGAAACCCCCACGGGAGAAATGGTTGCAGAATTTATGGAGGTAGAAAATATCATGGTCGTCCCTGATCACATGCCTCTCTCTCGTTCCCCTGTTGCCCTCTTAGCAGAAGCACCAGAGGGCTCCGGGCCTCATCCTCCCCACAAGCTGAGCAAGAAAGGATAAAAGCCCTGGAGTGGCATTCTTCAAGGACAAGGTCTCGTTATCAGATATAATCTTTTCTATTTTTAGAAGTTAAAGAATACTTAGAGACATTACGCTTAACAACCTTTTTATCCTTTTTTTGAAAAGGAATGTTACATAGATGATCTTTCAAACTTTTCCATTTAGACTTGAGATGGTTTTTTACTTGGCTATTTTTTGATTTACGAAGACATGGAGCTATTTAGCTAGGAGAAATATAAAGTAGGTGTTTATATAAAGGCAAAATATGGATTTCAATCTCTATTTTTTCTGAAAGAAATCTACTTTCCCGAGTCTTTCTTATGTTTCTAGGCTAAAAAGGGGGAAGTGTCAATTATGCTTTGAGGCTATGTTTATAAGGATTTTTGTGCTTTGATATGGGTACTGGTAGTCTTAGTTTCCAGTAGTCATCCTAAGGCCCTCATTAGCACAAATCTCTTTCTAAAGATATCTACACACACATATCTTCATACCTATTTATATATATAAATAGATATATATATATATATATATAGATATTCATATTTATACCCCCATATATACAAACATATTTTCATATATATATATATATATATATAAACTCATATTTAAACTCATTCATAGTCATAAATCCATATATTGGCATATTCATATATATACATAGGTATACATGTAAACATATGTATACGTATTTATATATATATTCTTATATATTTATACTCATATACTAATATATATATATACGTTTTCTTTCAAGATTATTCTTAATCATCAACCTATATAACTATATTTACATTAAGTGAGGAATATTTGCTGATTCTTGCCTTCTCTTAGTATGCAGCCTTCACATTCTTAGATTCTTATCTTCAGTCTTAATAGGGTATCACTCTGGATAATAGATCAGGGTCATTGTGGCAGGCAATAATTTCTCCACTAAAATGTTTGATTATACTGGTTTTTTAAGCTGTTTACCATCTCTAGTAAAATAGGATTTTACCTATAGTTAACATTGAATGAGGCAATATAGTAGTGAGCATTGATTCTTTAAGACAAATGTATACATAGTCATAATGTAGCATTTTGCTCTGCATACCCAGTAAATTGTATATTTACTTCAGACATTAGCAAAGCACTTGATCGTATGTATTTTCTGGTATTTATTACTCTGATGATATATATTTTAGAATTCGTTTCTATGTGAGTATTCTAGCACCAGTAGCCTATCATATCTTAAGATTATGGTTTAAGGGTAGCTAATTCAGGGTCTAGATAGAAATTTATATCCTGTAGGGTATAATCATACTCTGTCATCCTCTTTGCTAGAAATAATGGAGATAGGGAAGGGAGACTGACTGAATCCCACTTACCTACTATTGTTATTGTAGCCTGGATCTCATCCTTCTCAAGGAGCACATCCAGGAGCATTAACAAGAGTGGTAAGTTGGAGACCCCCTAACTGATAAAGTCTTGGCTAATAACTCAGTTTCGAGTTTTTCATCTCTTATGCATATTCTGTGAGGATAGGTTTCACAGAATAATTTACTAAAGAATCTCTCTAGATGGACAGTTAAAATATTATTTATGATAAAGGATTGATCGATACTAACATATCCGCCTAGTGTTTTAATTACTAACCATGCAGACCAAACATGTATTTTTTGAGCTATTTAAGGATAATATTTACAATCGGAGAATATCTTTAGAGCCATGAAGGAGGAGTTGAAGGGATAAATGATTTCAAAAATTAAAAAATTGAAACTTGTAAATTAGGGCTTGTAAGGGAGGGGTAAAATAGAAACACCCCTCCTAATCACCCTAGCCCGGGGTGGTGTTTTATCAAAATTTGGAATTTATCGTATTAAGTTAATACTAGCTAGACTATGGTCCTGGGCAAGGCCAAAGGTTTTCTCGCCTCCACTCTTTCCTACCGGTGCCCGCACGAGTGGAGCAATGTAAATTTCAAATAATTAGTAAAATTTTTGGCCTCGGCATCTTACCGATCAAAAAATAAATAAAAATAATTATATTATATTATATTATATAATACAATAGTATTATATTATATTATATTATATATTATAATATATATAATATAATACAATACGTATTATATAATATAATAATATATTATTATATTATATCTGTTTTTTAAAAATAATTTAAGTACAAAAATCGGGTATCCGATTTTCTGAGACTTTTATATTTTGACAGTGGCAGCCCGTGAGTCATTTTTAACTCACGGGCCGTGCGATTTCGTCACAACCTGATATCTGGTTTTTTGACAAAAAATTGCTAAAAGATAGATTCAGAGGTAAGAATTTTATCATTTTGAATCATTTTCATTCATTTTTTGTATTTTTTGATAATGTTTATTTGATTTTTCATTGAAAATATGGTTTTTTTAATGGAAACTAGGTTTTTTTAAATCAAATACCTAATTGTTTAAGTTTGTTTGTTGGATTTTGCCAAGATCAAGAGGTCATTGAAATGTACAAGATAGAGACATAATATGGGACAAGAATAAACTGTATTCTCATCAATAGAAAAATGATCAATAATTGTTGTTACATACAATGCAGATGAGCCTGCTTATATAGGCAAGGCTAGGGATATGTATGAGCACACAAACATGACATGTGGCTCAATGAGAAAAAAGGGTAGGTAGGAAATAGGTGTGGGTAGGTAGGAGAAATAATATAATATTCCACATGAGGTGGATCACCCACCGAAGGTGGAATTATCACTCCACTATAAGTGGATATGATAGTGTAATAACAAGATCAACACCATAAGAGGTGGAATTTCTCCTACACACACTATCCCAATGTGGTACAAACACCCAAGTGTCTCATATCCAAACTACTATGAAATGCATTATCCTAAGTAAACTTAAGTAAGTGTAATAATATCCATGATGAATAATTATTTACACCAACATTGTTAACTAAATTTAATTGTTTACATTCAATTAGGTTAAAAATGGGGGATAACAATAAAAACATTGACGAACCACAACTGCAACAACCAAACCCTCATTTGCCAAACCCCCCCTCAATTTAGGCATTGATTGCACAAAATTTGAATAAATTGAGGGGGATTGTAGAAGTATATCATAGGATCCTTCATCTAAACCCAATGTTTGATCCTCTCACATTGATCATAAAAAGTATGGAAACCATGACTGAGGAGCACGATGCCGCCCTTTTGTGGCGAGATTCTATGAGGGAAAAATATGTAGATGGCTTGTCGTATAAGGATATCAAGGATCTTGAGATATCCAAAGCTGAAATCGCCTCATTGTTTGTCAATCCTCGTATTGGTCAGCCCGTAGATCCCAAAAAAACAAAACTTTCTATTAAATGGTGCACAAATGATGGGATTGTGAAATTTTTTTGGGATCGTTGGTGGATGGTTTTCGACAAACCACCCAACAACAATCTTGATATCCCCTTCTATTTTATAAAAAAATTGTATGCTGAGTTTGTTTTACACAAACATGTGAACTACTTTGACATCCAACCTTTCTAGGGTGTAGGTTTAGGTATGCCCCAAAATAGACCTGGGGTTGTCAGAGTAGTCCAGGGCCCGTATGTCCCCCCTCCTCCTATTGATCCCCCACCTACAGTGCAACATCCTGATATCATTTGTGAGGCAGCTTCACAGACCATATCGGCTATTCACTCTTTGAGTAGCCTTTTAGTTTCTCAGGCTGCGTTAGTAGCTCAGCCTACTCTTGATAGCAATGGTGCATCTGGTGGTGTTCACATGTCATCCTCGGCTCCACACATATGTGTGCCCCATAGTTGTGTCATGTGTGGTCACGTATGCTTGGGTCCAGTAGGACAGCTCGTCGATCATCCTGTAGACAGTGCAGATTATGAGGTGCATGAGATGCATGATGCACCAGATGTTATTACACAGATTGGAGGATACCTTGGGGAGTCCTCACATGCTAGAGGTGAGGAGGCACCGTCATCATACATTGATGATGTAGTGGTAAGATTTGTATTTTCCTAGTTCATGTTATATTTTAATTAAATATTTATAAATTAGATAATATTGAGTACTAATTTTTATTTACATGGTCTATTTAACAGTTGATGACTGAGGATGAGTTGAGATAGATTCAGGAGGGCACCTTGTCGGCCATTTCATTTGGCCTTGATAGCTTGACGGTACATATATTATTGCACCTAGTTGTTTGTATTTTATTGTACATACATGCTCATCATTTATATTTGTATTAATTAGATTATGTAGTAACTTGCATGTATATCTTATTTTACTCTTGTAGGGCACAAGCAACATGATTGCGGGGTAGTGTGATTTAGGATATGGTAGTGCAGTTGGAGACAAGGGAAAGGTAATTGAATGCAAATATGATTGAATGAATAGTTTAAATAACTTATAGTGATTATACATGTCTAGACATAGATTGATAGTTTCATATACTTGTTGTGTATATATATAGAGAATTCTTGGCTTCACATCCTTGATGACTACACCCAGTATACCTGAAGAAGAAGAAGAGATGCCTCGAGTAGATGTGTGTTTATTTTATTTTTTGATTAGTAGATATAATTTGTTATTATCAGTGACAATTATATGCTAACTTGTATCAATGTCATGTTTCTGAACATATGTAGGTTGTGTATGAAAATATTCAAAACATACCTCCTCTACCGAAGACATACATCAAGAGTCCTACAAAGCTGAAGAGAAAACGTGGAGATGAGGTAAACATGAATAGTTCAATTATAGTTCATTTTTATGTTAACTTTTCAAATGTGAATTATATAATATAACTAATATTAATCATGGTTTGTTTTTCTTATGCAGGATCCTTTAGAGCCGAGCAGTGCAGTGAAGAGGATCGATTTTGATGATCCATCAGCAGCTTAGGATGTTATAGATAGTTTTGGGATGCTTACATGTCTAGTTGGCATGTATATTTTGTATATGGACATACATTCATGTATTTAGAAATACATTTTGTTTCAGTTGGCGTTTATGCCATATTTGTGTATGGACATACATTTGTAATCATTTGACATTTTTATATATACAGAAGTTGATATTCGATCATATAAATTGTTGCTCATCTATGTGTGGTGTTATCATGGAAATCTTTAATTTCATTCCAATAATTAACAATCTTTAATAATGGCTATTTAATGAACAATACAATTCATTTCATTTCATTGTAAGTGTTGTTTTTATAATGAATAATATAATTCATTTAATGAACAATACAATACAATTCATTTAATGAACAATACAATTTATGAACAATACAATTCGTTTAATCGACAATACAATATAATTCATTCAATGAACAATACATTTCATGAACAATACAATTCATTTAATGAATAATACAATACAATTAATTTAATGAACAATACTTGATACAATTCATTATTACCCTATGCATGGTCCTATTTTCCCCCCCACCTTGGTCGAATGCTTGGAGTTTTATTAGGGCAGCAATTTTTCGGTTGGCGAAAAAATCGTTAGTCTCACTCAAGGGAATGTTGTTGCATGGTTGATTTCTCGTTCTGCTCGTCGCGATGATGAACTGTTGGCTCTGACATGTCTAGTTAGGCATTATTACCCTATGCATGCTCCTATTTTTCCCCCCCACTCGATCGAACGCTCGGGGTCATACCTTACCGGCGTCGTCCCTTGAGCGCCCTAAGTGCTCAAAATTTTCAAACTTTGATGGGCCCTAACTTAGAATCTGTGGCACTTGTGAATGTTCTGTTTAAACCTACGGGGCCACGAGAGGGGTCCTTATAAAATCCTATCTCGGTTTTTCAAGTTTCCCTACGGTTTTATTAGGGCAGCAATTTTTCGGTTGGCAAAAAAATCGTCAGTCTCACTCAATGGAATGTTGTCGCGTGGCTGATTTCTCCTTCTGCTCATCGCGATGATGAATTGTCAGCTCTGACATGTCTAGTTAGGCATTATTACCCTATGCATGCTCCTATTTTCCCCCCCCACTCGATCGAACGCTTGGGGTCATACCCTACCGGTGTCGTCCCTTGAGCGCCCTAAGTGCTCAAAATTGTCAAACTTTGACGAAACCTAACTCGAAATCCGTGGCACCTACAAATGATTCATTTGAACCTACGGGGCAATGAGAGGGGTCCCTACAAAAGCCTATCTCGATTTTTCAAGTTTCCCTACGGTTTTATTAGGGTAACAATTTTTTGGTTGGCAAAAAAATCGTCAGTCTCACTCAATGGAATGTTGTCGCGTGGCCGATTTCTCCTTCTGCTCGTCGTGATGATGAACCATCAGCTCTGACATGTCTAGTTAGGCATTATTACCCTACACATGCTCTTATTTTCCCCCCCCCCCACTCGATCGAACGCTTGGGGTCATACCCTACTGGTGTCGTCCCTTGAGCGCCCTAAGTGCTCAAAATTGTCCAACTTTGATGGAACCTAACTTGGAATCCATGGCACCTGTGAATGATTTGCTTGAACCTACGGGGCCATGAGAGGGGTCCCTACGAAAGCCTATCTCAGTTTTTCAAGTTACCCTACGGTTTTATTACAGGAGCAATTTTCCAGTTGGCAAAAAAATCGTCAGTCTCACCCAATGGAATGTTGTCGCATGGCCGATTTCTCCTTCTGCTCATCGCGAGATATTGAACCGTTGGCTCTGACATGTCCAATTAGGCATTATTACCCTACGCATGCTCCTATTTTCCCCCCCCACTTGATCAAACACTTGGGGTCATACCCTACCAACGTCGTCCCTTGAGCGCCCTAAGTGCTCAAAATTGTCCAACTTTGACGGAACCTAACTTGGAATTTGTGGCACTTGCAAAGATCCGTTTGAACCTACAAGGCCATGAGAGGAGTCCCTATGAAAGCCTATCTCAGTTTTTCAAGTTTCCCTACGGTTTTATGAGGGGAGCAATTTTTCGGTTGGCGAAAAAATCGTCAGTCTCACTCAATGGAATGTTGTCGCGTGGCCGATTTCTCCTTCTGCTCATCGCGATGACAAACCATCAGCTCTGACATGTCCAGTTAGATATTATTACCCTACGTATGCTCTTATTTTGCCCCCCCACTTGATCGAACGCTCGGGGTCATACCCTATCGACGTCGTCCCTTGAGCACCCTAAGTGCTCAAAATTGTAAACCTTTGACAGACCCTAACTCAGAATCCATGGCACCTGCAAACGATCCGTTTGAACCTACGGGGCCACAAGAGGGGTCCCTACGAAATCCTATCTCAATTTTTCAAGTTACCCTACGGTTTTATTAGGGCAGCAATTTTTTGGTTGGCAAAAAAATGATCAGTCTCACTCAATGGAATGTTGTTGCGTGGTCGGTTTCTCCTTCTGTTCGTCGTGATGATGAACTGTCAGGTCTGACATGTCTAGTTAGGCATTATAACCGTACACATGCTCCTATTTTTCCCCCCACTCGATCGAATGCTCGGGGTCATACCCTACTGGTGTCATCCCTTGAGTGCCCTAAGTGCTCAAAATTGTCAAACTTTGACGGAACCTAACTCAGAATCCGTGGCACCTACAAACGATCTGTTTGAACCTACGGGGCCACTATTCTCACTATTCCCACTGTTCCCTCCTCAACCAACCAAAAGAATCTGCTCACTGCTGAATCAAGAGTACCTCCATGTGACAATGCTGAACCACACCAATCAACAATAGAATGTGCATCAAAGAAATTTGCACCTGAAATCCTCAATTGCTCCTTAACTAGAGCTCTCTTCAAACATGCACCTGCTCCGTCATGCTCTCCCTTCCCATACCCTGCCTCAAAAAAACACCAAATATGAGGTATACGCCTCTCCACATGCATTCTACTCAACCAATAAAACATAGGGGCATTCTTGAATTGACCTATACAGTTATCTGACCATATTATATGTCGGTCAATTGCAATATCTTTCTTATGCAAGAACTCAAAATAATTCTCGAAAGAATGTTGCACATACTCGGAGGAGTGTGATCTATCATCACTCATATAAAAATGATACTCCCTGATTATCTTTCTGTCCTCTTTTGTACTATCAGGAGCATGTCTATATGTAATGTGAACAAAAATAGCAATCTGGACTAAATTGTAGTACTGAGACTGTACCTCATTCTATGGTTGTAATGTATAGTTCTCTACAAAATCAACCACCGATACAATAGTGCCAATCGAGAAAGAGTTCTTATACATCCTAAACTATTGATCCAACAACTGAGACCTATGGGTGTGCCTTGCATACTTGTAGAAATTTTTTTCCTTAAAATCCAAAATAAAATCAGCAATACTCACTTCTCTTAAGACTAATTCACATCTAGAACCATCACCTCCACTCTTCAAAGTAAATTTCACTATCTTGTATCTTTTTTTCTCAACATAATTATTTCCAAACTCGTGTTCACTGCCCTCATGAAAACATGAAACAAACTTTGACAACCCACCACATTCTGAGCACTTCTCATTCAAACAATCATTTCTATAGAAATAGAAGCACTCATCCGTACGGCATAAAAATTGATCTTGCAAGTCTCTTGATGATGTCAGAAATAGAATTGCACCACACTCCTGACACATCTCATTAGTATGCATCATAGAACGAATATGACATAAAAGTTCATGGTACATTGAAAACTCCACATGGTACTTGCAACAATAGGTATTGTGAATCTTAAGAGGAACACAATAAAATGGTTTCAAAGACTCAAAGGTCCTTTTTGATATTCGCAAAGATGGATGTAATTCACAAAAATTTTTGTACAACATTGTTTGGCTTGATTCCAAGAAATGTTTGGGATGCGGTGTGCGGTCTCGGTTGCCGATTCTTAATTTCAAAACGTCCTTTACATTGGGTGACACTCTAGAATTAGAGTGCCAAAATTGTTGAATCTCTTCCTTCACATTGTCAGTCAACTTTCTATCAACATGTGGAAGCCTCCCACCAAATGCCCATGTATCTTGTTGAAGTAGATCGTCAAGTCTTTGTCTTCGTGCAAGTGCTCTATCCAAAGTTTTACGGTTTATGTTAAAATCAACACAAGTTTGTCTCATTTGATGAGCCTTCCTCAATTGATGGCTTACTAAGGAGGTTGTAATCACTCTTTGAGCGGCTCTCTTATCTCTTTCTTTGGTATTCTTTCCAATAGAATTGAGAGCGTCAAATAGATTTTTCACAATAATAGAATTTCTCTCCGTCTTCTTGTTCATACGAATCTTCAATTTCTTTATCAATGGTCTCATCTTTATCAACTTTAGCAATTGAACAAAGAGTTGGAATTGCTCAGTCAATGTCTTATTGCTAAAATCTTGGTTGAAAAGTTCTGTAGCCCACAACCGAATGGTTCTTGTTGACCTCTTGCCTTCAAGATTCGCAATAATGTTCTCATCGATTTCAAATAACCATTTTGGGGTTCTTGAAGGTCTTGGATTTGGAATTTGTCTTTCATCCATGAGAGGGTCTTCATTTCTAAAGTAATTAGGTGTTACATATGGTTCACTTGGTGAGGCAATTCCACCTTCAATGTTAAAGTTTTCCACATTTTCACCTCCTATGTCAAAATTTTCCACATGTTGAGCATTTTCATTATCACTTTCAACATTTTCAAAATTTTCAATATTTTCACTTTCAAAATGTACATTTTCATTTTCAATAACTTGTGGCACATTTTCAATTTCAATTTCCTCTTCAGTCGAAGTAACATTAGCAATATTTAACATACCTTGTCTTCTCCTCCTATGACATTCTCTACCTCTTTCTCTATATACTTCAACTTGGTCATTTGAAAGTTTTCTTTTGCATTTAGACTTCTGATGACTACTACTCCCCATTTCCCTCCACACATATACTCCTTCATGATTGACAATGTAAGTTTTCACTTTAAGAATCTCCCAAAAGCACAAATTTGTCTCTAGCTATTTGCAACCCCATGATCGTTGATAGAAAACATAGGACCCAGACTGTCGGCCGTTGGAATCTATAGAATGGCCCACAAACATAGGATAGAGAGAGAGAGAGAGATAAAGAGAGAGAGAGAGAGAGAGAGAGAGAGAGAGAGAGAGAGAGAGGGAGAGAGAGAGAGAAGGAGAGGGAGAGGGGGAGAGAGAGAGAGAGAGGATAGAGAGAGGAGGAGGAGGAGAGAGAGAGGAGGAGAGGGAGAGAGGGAGAGAGAGAGAAGGAGAGGGACACAATATGACACCTAACGACATGATTTTGTGTCTTAAGGGGTCCTATGGTGTCGTTAGGGGTCATATGGTGTCCCATGAACCCTTATGATCTCTTAGGACACCATATGACCCCTAATGACACCATATTGGGTTGCTTTTGGTCATATTATGTCGTAAGGGGTCATATCATGTCTTAAGGGGTCTTATGGTGTCCCAAGACACCATATGACCCCTATGGACACCATATAACCCCTAATGACACCATAGGACCCCTTAAGACACCAAATCATGTCGTTAGGGGTCATATTGTGTCCTACAACCCCGTAAGACACAATATGACCCGTTAACGACATGATTTGGTGTCTTAAGGGGTCATATGGTGTCATTAGGGGTCATATGGTGTCCATAGGGGTCATATGGTGTCCCATGAACCCTTATGACCTCTTAGGACACCATATGACCCCTAATGAAACCATATTGGGTTGCTTTGGGTCATATTGTGTCATAAGGGGTCATATTGTGTCTTAAGGGGTCCTATGGTGTCCCAAGACACCATATGACCCCTATAGACACCATATGACCCCTAACGACACCATAGGACCCCTTAAGAGACCAAATAGAGCCGTTAGGGGTCATATTGAGTCTTACGGGGTCGTACGGCATAATATGACCCCTAAAAACACAATTTGGTGTCTTAAGGGGTCTTATGGTGTCACAAGACACCATATGACCCCTAACAACACCATAGGACCCCTTAAGACACTAAATCATAACATTAGGGGCTATATTATGTCTTATAGGGTCGTAGGATGCAATATGACCCCTAACGACATGATTTGATGTCTTAAGGGGTCCGATGGTGTCGTTAGGGGTCATATGGTGTCCATAAGGGTCATATGGTGTCCCATGAACCCTTATGAGCTATTAGGACACCATATGATAGCTAATGACAACATATTGGGTCACTTTGGGTCATATTGTGTCCTAAGGGGTCCAATTATGTCTTAAGGGGTCCTATGGTGTCCCAAGACACCATATGACCCCTATGGACACCATATGACCCCTAACAACATCATAGGGCCCCTTATGAAACCAAATCATGTCATTAGGGGTCATATTGTGTCTTACAGGGCCGTAGAACACAATATGACCCCTAACAACATGATTTGGTGTCTTAAGGGGTCCTAAGGTGTTGTTAGGGGTCATATGGTGTCCCATGAACCGTTATGACCTCTAAGGACACCATATGACCCCTAATGACACCATATTGGGTCGCTTTGGGTGATATTGTCACCTAAGGGGTCATATTGTGTCTTAAGGGGTCCTATGGTGTCCCAAGACACCATATGACCCCTATGGACACCATATGAACCCTGACGACACCATAGGACCCCTTAAGACACCAAATAATGTCATTAGGGGTCATATTGTGTCTTACAAGGTCGTAGGACACAATATGACCCCTAACGACATGATTTGGTGTCTTAAGGAGTCCTATGGTGTCGTCAGGGTTCATATGGTGTCCATAGGGGTCATATGGTGTCCCATGAATCCTTATGACCTCTTAGGACACCATATGACCCCTAATGACATTATATTGGGTTTCCTTGGGTCATATTGTGTCGTAAGGGGTCATATTGTGTCCTAAGCGGTCCTATGGTGTCCCAAGACACCATATGACCCCTACGGACACCATATGACCCTTAACAACACCATAAGACCCCTTAAGACACAAAATCATGTCATTAGGGGTCATATGGTGTCCTAAGGGGTCATAGACAATAATATGACCCCTAACGACACCATAGGACCCCTTAAGACACCAAATCATTTCATTCGGGGTCAAATTGTGTCTTACGGGGTTGTAGGACACAATATGACACCTAACGACATGATTTGGTGTCTTAAGGGGTCCTATGGTGTCGTTAGGGGTCATATGGTGTCCATAGGGGTCATATGGTGTCCCATGAACCCTTATGACCTCTTAGGACACCATATGACCCCTAATGACACCATATTGGGTCGTTCTAGGTCATATAGTGTCCTAAGGGGTCATATTGTGTCTTAAGGGGTCCTATGGTGTCCCAAGACATCATATGACCCCTATGGACACCATATGAGTCCTAACGACACCATCGGATCCCTTAAGATGCCAAATCATGTCATTAGGGGTCATATTATGTCTTACGGGGTCGTAGGACACAATATGGCCCCTAACAACATGATTTGGTGTCTTAAGGGGTCCTATGGTGTCTTTAGGGGTCATATGGTGTCCATAGGGGTCATATGGTGTCCCATGAACCCTTATGACCTCTTAGGACACCATATGACCCCTAATGACACCATATTGGGTCGCTTTGGGTCATATTGTGTCCTAAGGGGTCATATTGTGTCTTAAGGGGTCGCATGGTGTCCCAAGACATCATATGACCTCTATGGACACCACATGAGTCCTAACAACACCATAGGATCCCTTAAGATACCAAATCATGTCATTAGGGGTCATATTATGTCTTACGGGGTCGTAGGACATAATATGACCCCTAACAACATGATTTGGTGTCTTAAGGGGTCCTATGGTGTCGTTAGGGGTCATATGGTGTCCATAGGGGTCATATGGTGTCCCATGAACCCTCATCACCTCTCAAGACACCACATGACCCTTAATGACACCATATTGGGTCGCTTTGGGTCATATTGTGTCCTAACGGGTCATATTGTGTCTTAAGGGGCCCTATGGTGTCCCAAGACATTATATGACCACTATGGACACTATATGACCCCTAATGACACCATAGGACCCCTTAAGAAACCAAATCATTTCATTAGGGGTCATAATGTGTCTTATGGGATCGTAGGACACAATATGACCCCTAACGACATGATTTGGTGTCATAAGGAGTCCTATGGTGTCGTTAGGGGTCATATGGTGTCCATAGGGGTCATATGGTGTCCCATGAACCCTTATGACCTCTTAGGACACCATATGACCCCTAGTGACACCATATTGGGTCGCTTTGGGTCATATTGTGTCGTAAGGGGTCATATTGTGTCCTAAGGGGTCCTATGGTGTCCTAAGACAACATATGACCCCTACGGACACCATATGACCCCTAACGATACCATAAGACCCCTTAAGACACCAAATCATGTCGTTAGGTGTCATATGGTGTCGTAAGGGGTCATAGACCATAATATGACCCCTAACGACACCATAGGACCCCTTAAGACACCAAATCATAACATTAGGGGACATATTGTGTCTTACAGGGTTGTAGGACACAATATGACCCCTAACGACATGATTTGGTGTCTTAAGGGGTCCTATGGTGTCGTTAGGGGTCATATGGTGTCCATAGGGGTCATACGGTGTCCCATGAACCCTTATGATCTCTTAGGACACCATATGACCCCTAATGACACCATATTGGGTCGCTTTGGGTCATATAGTTTCCTAAGGGGTCATATTGTGTCTTAAGGGGTCCTCTAGTGTCCCAAGACACCATATGACCCCTATAGACACCATATGACACCTAACGACACCATAGGACCCCTTAAGATACCAAATCATGTCATTAGGGGTCATATTATGTCTTACGAGGTCGTAGGACACAATATGACCCCTAACAACATGATTTGGTGTCTTAAGGGGCCCTATGGTGTCGTTAGGGGTCATATGGTGTCCATAGGGGTCATATGGTGTCATATGGTGTCGTTAGGGGTCATATGGTGTCCATAGGGGTCATATGGTGTCCATAGGGGTCATATTGTGTCTTAATGGGTCCTATGGTGTCCCAAGACACTATATGACCACTATGGACACCATATGACCCCTAATGACACCATAGGACCCCTTAAGACACAAAATCATTTCATTAGGGGTCATATTGTGTCTTACGAGGTCGTAGGACACAATATGACCCCTAACGAAATAATTTGGTGTCTTAAGGGGTCTTATGGTGTCACAAGACACAATATGACCCCTAACGACACCATAGGACCCCTTAAGACACCAAATCATAACATTAGGGATCATATTGTGTCTTATGGGGTTGTAGGACACAATATGACCCCTAACGACATGATTTGGTGTCTTAAGGGGTCCTATTGTGTCGTTAGTGGTTATATGGTGTTCTAAGAGGTCATAAGGGTTCATGGGACACCATATGACCCCTATGGACACCATATGACCCCTAACGACACCATCAGATCCCTTAAGACACCAAATCATGTCGTTAGGGGTCATATTGTGTCCTATGACTCTGTAAGACATAATATGACCCCTAATGTTATGATTTGGTGTCTTAAGGGTTCCTATGGTGTCGTTAGTGGTCATATGGTGTCTTGTAACACCATAACACCCCTCAAGACACCAAATTATGTCGTTAGGGGTCATATTGTGGTCTATGACCCCTTAGGACACCATAAGACCCCTAACGACATGATTTGGTGGTTTAAGGGGTCTTATGGTCTCGTTAGGGGTCATATGGTGTCCGTAGGGGTCATATGGTGTCTTTGGACACCATAGGACCCCTTAGGACACAATATGACCCCTTAGGACACAATATGACCTAAAGTGACCCAATATGGTGTCATTAGGGGTCATATGGTGTCCTAAGAGGTCATAAGGGTTCATGGGACACAATATGACCCATATGGACACCATATGACCCCTAACGACACCATAAGACCCCTTAAGACACCAAATCATGTCATTAGGGGTCATATTGTGTCTTACAACACCGTAAGACACAATATGACTCCTAATGTTATGATTTGGTGTCTTATGGGGTCCTATGGTGTCGTTAGGGGTCATATGGTGTCTTGTGACACCATAAGACCGCTTAAGACACCAAATTGTGTCGTTAGGGGTCATATTGTGTCCTACGACCCCATAAAACACAATATGACCCCTAACGAGATGATTTGGTGTCTTAAGGGGTCCTATGGTTTCGTTAGGGGTCATATGGTGTCCATAGGGGTCATATGGTGTCTTGGGAGACTATAAGACCCCTTAGGACACAATATGACCCCTTAGGACATAATATGACCCAAAGCGACCCAATATGGTGTCATTAGGGGTCATATGGTGTCCTAAGAGGTCATAAGGGTTCACGGGACACCATATGACCCCTAATGACACCATAGGACCCCTTAAGATAGCAAATCATGTCGTTAGGGGTCATATTGTGTCCTACAACCCTGTAAGACACAATCTGACCCCTAATGACATGATTTGGTGTCTTAAGAGGTTCTATAGTGTCGTTAGGGGTCATATGGTGTCCATAGGGGTCATATGGTCTCTTGGGACACAATAGGACCCCTCAAGACATAATATGACCCCTTAGGACACAATACGACCCAAAATGACCCAATATGGTGTCATTAGGGGTCATATGGTGTCCTAAGAGGTCATAAGGGTTTAATGGGGTACCATATGACCCCTATGGACACCATATGACCCCTAACGACACCATAGGACCCCTTAAGACACCAAATCATGTCGTTAGGTGTCATATTGTGTCCTACAACCCCATAAGACACAATATGACCCATAACAAGATGATTTGGTGTCTTAAGGGGTCCTATGGTGTGGTTAGGGGTCATATGGTGTCCATAGGGATCATATGGTGTCTTGGGACACCATAGGACCCCTTAAGACACAATATGACCTCTTAGGACACAATATGACCCAAAGCAACCGAATATGGTGTCATTAGTGGTCATATGGTGTCCTAAGAGGTCATAAGGGTTCATGGGATACCATATGACCCCTAACGACACCCTAGGACCCCTTAAGACACCAAATCATGTTGTTCGGGGTCATATTGTGTCCTACAACCTTGTAAGACACAATATGACCCCTAATGACATGATTTGGTGTCTTAGGGGGTCTTATGGTGTCGTTAGGGGTTATATGGTGTCTTGTGACACCATAGGACCCATTAAGACACCAAATCGTATGGTGTCTTGGGACAACATAGGACCCCTTAAGACACAATATGACCCCTTACGATACAATATGAGCCAAAGCAACCCAATATGGTGTCATTAGGGGTCATATGGTGTCTTAAGAGGTCATAAGGGTTCGTGGGACACCATATGACCCCTATGGACACCATATGTCCCCTAACGATACCATATGACCCCTTAAGACACCAAATCATGTTGTAAAGGGGTCTTAAAGGGTTGTAGGACACATTATGACCCCTAATGACATGATTTGGTGCCTTAAGGGGTCCTATGGTGTCACAAGACACCATATAACCCCTAACGACACCATAAGACCCCTTAAGACACCGAATCATGTCATTAGGGGTCATATTGTGTCTTACAAGGTTGTAGGATGCAATATGACCCCGAACAACATGATTTGGTGTCTTAAGGAGTCCTAGGGTGTTGTTAGGGGTCATATGGTGTCGATAGGGGTCATATGGTATCCCATGAACCCTTATGACCTCTTAAAACACCATATGGCCCCTAATGACACCATATTGGGTCGCTTTGGGTCATATTGTGTCCCAAGGGGTCATATTGTGTCTTAAGGGGTCCTATGGTTTCCCAAGACACCATATGACCCCTATGGACAACATATGACCCCTAACGAGACACTATATGACCCCTATGGACACCGTATGACCCCTAACGACACCATAGGACCCCTTAAGACACCAAATCATGTCGTTAGGGGTTATATTATGTCTTACGGGGTTGTAGGAGACAATATGACACCTAACGACACAATTTGGTGTCTTAAGAGGTCTTATGGTGTCACAAGAAACCATATGATCCCGAAGGACACCATAGGACCCCTTAAGACACCAAATCATAACATTAGGGGTCATATTCTGTCTTACGGGGTCGTAGGAAAGCATGACCCCTAATGACATGATTCGGTGTCTTAAGGGGTGCGATGGTGTCGTTAGGGGTCATATGGTGTCCATAGGGGTCATATGGTGTCCCATGAACCCTTATGACCTCTTAGGACACCATATGCTCCCTAATGACACCATATTGGGTCGCTTTGGGTCATATTGTGTCCTAAGGGGTCCTTTGGTGTCCCAAGACACTATATGACCCCTACGGACACCATATGACTGCTAATGAATGATATTTCAATAATGAACCACTAGTATGAAACCGATACTGAGAGGGGTGGGCGAATTAGTACAAACACAAATATAGTCCAAAACTGGTCTGAAAACAAATACTCCAAATGACTGATAAACAAAGATACCGGTAAAATAGAGTGCAACCGGTAACATCCAGTATAGCTCAATCAATCATGAACCGGTCACTCAATAAGCTTTTCTCTTAGCTCAATACCATAGTATCATTATATTCTCATGCATAAACTAGTAAACCTAACCATCAGATCTTCACAATAGTGAGTTCAATATGTTTTATAGACAGGCATAAAACATAGAACCTTCATGTGCTTAACAGATAAAATAGAGCATCACAAGACAAGAGCATTACACATGACACACATATTTTTCACGTGGAAACCCAACTGGGAAAAACCATAGTGGGAATGAATACCCACAAGCTTCTTTTCGAACTCTTTAGAAGTCCACTCTGTTAGGAGCCTTGTCCAGTTAAGGACATTACAATAGGTTCTGGTAGGAACCGATCTTGTTAAGGATCACCCAATTAAGGGATACCCAGTTAAGGGTTAAACCCGGTAGGGTCACCTTGTTAGAGGATTTTAAGAACTCAATAGCTGAAAGGATCCCCTAAGCTTCTCTAGCTTCTTAGAACTTATTAGCCTCGAGTTACTCGGTTAATGGATTTGAAACAAGCTGGTTAAGACCACCCAATTTAAGGGATTTTGAATCAAGCCAGTTAAGGATACCCTGTTAGGGGATTTTACAACTGTTGAAGTGGTTAGAGATCAATAGGTATTACAATAATCTATTAATAGCACTCAATGCTAATGTAGATCTGTTGAGGCCCCTCTTTTCTTTCTGCACATTCACTTTGCAGATATCTCTTCTTTTCTTTGGTCTAGCAAGAATCACGTATCACTTTTCTTGGATACACACTCACAACTTTTTGCCAACAACCTTAGAGAGAAACCCAACATCGACCTTATAGGAAACATACAGGTCGGTAGCAAAAACCCTAAACCCTAAACCTATTAGGTTGAGCAATTCAAATGGTTCGATCCTGACTGTTGAATCATACTGCATTAAATGCAGCAGTCTTGAATCGATTTGAAGACATTCTCCATCGTCCATTATCCATCATTTTCATGGCGGTTGATAACCCATCACGCGTTATGACCATTTGACAGACTTCACACATTCCCAAGGTAGATAGGAATAGTCATCTTTATGCAAGATCCTTCACGCACATAGAGCTTACGTGGCAACACAATCTATCCTTCATTATACTGCTAACTCATCACACAAAGATAACCGATTGAGTCGCACAGACTTGAGGTACTCCAACCAGAAACGCTGAAGTGGAAGCTGCCTACCAACCGGTAGTCATATAGGGCTTCCATGTGCCAGTTCCCATAACTACATGCCAGTTCACGTTGAACAAATATGCCGCTTCACTTTGGCATATACCAGTTCACACATGCTGGTTCACACTATGTCCCATATTGACATCAATGACAACATAAAATATCATTATGTCTTTATGTCAGTTCACATAAGGCTCATGCCGGTTCACATAATGTCAACAATCTCCCCCTTTGGCATTGATGGCAATATACAAAAGATATCTTCTCTACTTCACATCTTCTCCCCATTTGCTGCAGATGTCTTTTCACTTCACTCCTCCCCCTTGGACAACAATGCCAAAGTGGAGCTACAATCATCACTGTTTCATCATGCTGCTCCCCCTGAGGAGTAGCATCCATAAACACACCAATCAACCAAATATTTGTGTTTTCAGTACCTGACTGATGTGGAACACTCACTTTTAGTTCACCTCCTGAAGGGGAAAGACCCCTAATTCACCTCTCAAATGCACAAATGTTGTCTTTGGGAGAGGCTTGGTGAATATGTCTGCTAACTACTCCTTACTGGACACATGCTCCAGTGCAATCTCTTTATTCTGAACCTTTTCCCTCAAGAAATGATACTTAAGCTCAAAATGCTTGGTTCTAGAATGTAAAACCAGATTCTTTGATATATTGATAGGACTTGTGTTATCATAGAATATACTTACCGGTTCAGATACAGGGATCTTGAAGCCTTCCAATACATGCTTCATCCAGATTGTTTGAGTACAGTTCATGAAAGGTACAACATACTCCGCTTCTACTGTAGACTGAGAGATGCAACTCTACTTTTTACTCATCGATAAGACCAGTCTACCACCGAGAAAGAATGCACCACTAGTTGTGCTCTTCCGGTCATCCACATTACTGGCCCAATCAACATTTGTGAATACTTTCAGATTGAAATTATTGCTGTATGGGTACCACAATCCATATCAATTGTTCCCTTTAGATACCTAAGAATCTACTTGACTGCACTCAAGTGAGATTCACTTGGACTCTTCTGGAACCTTGCAATGATGCCAACTACATGTGCAATATTTGGTTTGCTATGCACTACATAATGCAACTTACCAATCATTGACTGGTATTCCATCTCATCAACCAACGTGGAATCATCCTCCTTTGTCAATTTGCAACTAGTCACCATCGGTGTACCAACCGGTTTGCTATCTTCCATGCCAAAAGTCTTCAATACCTCTTTGACATATTTGGACTGAGTGATGAAGATTCCATCTTTCATTTGCTGGATCTGCAGTCCAATTAAGAAGTTAATCTCCCCTATGAGTGACATCTCAAACTTTTTCTTCATCTCATCAGCAAACTCATGACTCATCTTGTCATCTCCTCCAAAGATAATGTCATCAACAAAAACTTCATAGATCAGAATCTGATCTTCTTCAGACTTCAAGTAGATATTGCTATCTTCACTTGTTCTCTCAAATCCAGTCTTCACAAGATGGGAATGTAGGCACTCATACCATGCCCTAGTTGCTTGCTTTAGATCATATAATGCTTTATGTAGCCTACATACCATGTCACTGTCTTTATATAGGGTAAACCCATCTGGTTGCTCAATATATACCTCCCCTTCAAGTACACCATTTAGGAATGCAGATTTTACATCCATTTGATATACCTTGAACTTCTTCAGAAGCATATGAACTCCTTCCAATATGGCTACAGGAGCAAAGGTTTCCCCATTATCTCCACCTTCTTCTTGAGCATATCCTTTGCATACTAGTCTGGCTTTATTCCTAATCACTGTGCCATCCTCATTCAACTTATTTCTGAACACCCATTTGGTGCCAATGACATTTTTATGTTCTGGTTTGGGTACCAAGGACCATGTACCATTTTTATGACTTAGGCTCAAATTCAGAGATCATACATGAGTTTTGTCTGATCTTTCTTCTAGTAAGGATTCCTGCATCCTTATCACCTATGATCTACTTGGGATCATGATTCAACTTGACATACTGAGGAATGGTCTTAACTGGTTCTTCTTTCTTTTCTTCTTCATCCTCATCTTCATCAGTATCAGCATTCACCGATTCAGGAACACTGTTACTGGTACTAGGTTGACTTACAACTAGTTCCCTAAAGGTTGCAACCGGTTCATTTACAACTTGCTCACTGCTAGTTTTCTTAGTCTTCTGAAAGGATTCATCAACTCTTACATTGATGCTTTCCATAATTCTCTGAGTCCTATTGTTGTAGTACTTGAAAGCTTTACTCTTGGTGGAATATCATAGAAATATTCCTTCATCACATTTAGCTTCAAATTTTCCCTGATGTTCACTCCTCTTGATGTAACATTTGCTACCAAATACTTTAAAGTAGTTTACCACAAGTGTCTTATCGGTCCAATACTCATAAGGAGTTTTGTCCTTACCCTTTTTGATGAGTACCCGGTTCATAGTGTAAACTGCAGTGCTCACCGCTTCTCTCCAAAAGGTGTGAGCAACCTTTCCCTGGATCAACATAGTTCTAGCTACTTCAACCACAGTCTGGTTATTCCTCTCTGCTAGGCCATTCTACTAGGGAGTCCGAGGGCCAGACAACTGTCTCTTGATGCCAAATTCTTCACAATACTTGTTGAATTCATTGGAAGTGAATTCCCCTCCTTGATCAGTTTTGAGCCATTTGATCCTTCTACCGCTTTCCTTCTCCACTCATGCTCTGAAAGCTTTGAATTTCCCAAAAGCTTTAGACTTCTCTTTCAAGAATGTGACCCACATCATTCTTAAGCAATCATTAGTGAGAATCATGAAGTACCTATCACCCTGCACACTTCTAGTTTTCATAGGACCACATAAATTAGTATGCACAAGATCAAGCAAGTTGTCAGCAGTAAAAGATTTACCTTTAAAGGTTGAGGAAGACATTTTCCCCAATTGACATTCTCTACACAAGGTATTATCCGGTTTGCTCAGCACCGGCAACCCTCTAACTACCTTGATCTTACTAGCCTTCACAATGTTATCAAAGTTCACATGGCAGAACCTCCTATGCCATATCCAACTATCATCAAGCTTAGATATAAGACATGTACTTATATTTGCATTAAGATGAAATAGATTACCTTTAGTCTGCATGCCAGTGGCTACCAATTTACCATCTTTACCTTTGATCCCACAAACTCCATTCTTGAATTGTAGAGTGAGACCACTGTCATTTAGCTGGGCAACACTTAGAAGGTTGTGTCTGAGACCATCAACCTAGTACACATTGTCAGCACTACTCTTTAAATTCAAAGAGATGGACCCTCTACCTTTGACCATGCATGGTGCATCATTGCCAAAGTGAACCAGACCACCATCATACTCTTCTAAGGATAGAAACTTGCTTCAGTCACTAGTCATATGGTGAGAACAACCAATGTCAATGATCCACTCATTGGAATCATCAAACCGAGAGACAAGAACCTTCTTGTCTACCACATCTTCCTTTACAGCAACGAACACAATGTATTCATTCTCTTCATCTTTTGATTCCTCATCTGTGACACCTTCATCAACTGCCACAAAACAATTTCTCCGGTTTCCTCCTTTGAATTTCCTAAACCTTTCCAGTTTATCCTTGTTGTCAGTATTAGGACAGTTCATAGCAATGTGTCCTATCCGGTTATAGGAGAAACATTTTAAAGGAAGCTTACCTTTGTATTTACCAGTTCCTTTTGGAAATCTCCTGGCAAGAAGAGCTTCAAACTCCATCAGAAACTCTTCATCCTTCATTTCTCTATTCTGATTAGGCTCCCCACTAGTGCTAGCCTCTTTTCCTTTTCTGGATGGTATAGCAAAAGCTTTAAAAGCTGATTCTATCTTTTGAACACTACCATCAAAACTATTCAGCTCATAGGTTGTCAACTTGGCTATGATGGAGTCCAAGGATGCCTTAGACTTGTCTATTGATCTCAGCTCCTAAATAGAAGCAACCCTTATTGCATAGACTGGCAACAGGGATCTCAGGACTTTACTTACCGCAGTGGAATCTTCTATTTTACCACTTGCACTCTTTATTTCTCCAACAACTATTTTGATTCTTATTCCATACTGCTGAATGGTCTCTCCTTCAACCATCTACATGTCTTCAAACTTTCTGCTCAAGCTCTCTTCCTTAGCCTATTTTACATGCTCATCGCCACCATAGATATTTTCAAGAGAATCCCATACATCTTTGGGATTAGCTTTGTCCTGAACATCAATAAATTCAATGTCAGATAGGGTACTGGTGAGGGCTTCCATGACTTGCCCATTTTCTTGTATCTCTCTGTTTTGGTCATCGGTGAGAGTACCGGTAGGAACAACATATACATTTTCAACATATCTCTAGTGTTGAACACCCATGCTTTTGATGAATATCTTCATCCTATCTTTCCATATACCAAAGTTTTCCCTATTGAACTTTGGACCTTCCCTCTTCATCATTTGGCTAGGATCTTTTCCTCAAGTGGTTAAGCTTACAACACAAAGGACCTAGAGTGCTCTGATACCAATTGATATCTCAATGATGAACCACTAGTACCAAACTAGTACTGAGAGGGGGGGGTGAATCAATACAAACACAAATATAGTCCAAAACCGGTTTGAGAGCAAATACTACAAATGACTGATAAACATAGATACCGGTAAAATAGAGTGCAACCAGTAACATCCAGTATAGCTCAATCAGTCATGAACCGGTCACTCAATAAGCTTTTCTCTTAGCTCAATACCACAGTATCATTATATTCTCATGCATAAACTAGTAAACCTAACCATCAGATCTTCACAATAGTGAGTTCAATATGTTTTATAGACAGGCATAAAACATAGAACCTTCATGTGCTTAACAGATAAAATAGAGCATCACAAGACAAGAGCATTACACATGACACACATGGTTCGATCCTGACCATTGAATCATACTGCATTAAATGCACCAGTCTTGAATCGATTTCAAGACATTCTCCATCGTCCATTATCCATCATTTTCATGGTGGCTGATAACCCATCACACATTGTCACCGTTTGACAAACTTTGCACATTCCTGAGGTAGATAGGAATAGTCATCTTTATGCAAGATCCTTCACACACAGAGATCTTACGTGGCAACATGATCTTTCCTTCATCATACTGCTAACTCATCACACAAAGATCACCGATTGAGTGACACAGACTTGAGGTACTCCAATCGGAAACCCCGAAGTGGAAGCTGCCTACCAACCGGTAGTCATATAGTGCTTCCATGTGCCGGTTCCCATAACTACATGTCGGTTCACCTTGAACAAATATGCCGCTTCACTTTGGCATATATCGGTTCACACATATGCCGGTTCACACTATGTCCCATATTGACATCAATGACAACATACAATATCATTATGTCTTTATGCCGGTTCACATAATGCCAACAATGACACTATAGGACCCCTTAAGACACCAAATCATGTCGTTAGGGGTCATATGGTGTCCTAAGGGGTCATAGACCACAATATGACCCCTTAGGACATAATATGACCCCAAGTGACCCAATATGGTGTCATTAGGGGTCATAAGGGTTCATGGGACACCATATCACATAACTATCATTAGGGGTCATAGTTATGGGTCGCAAGACACAATATGACCCCTAACGACATGATTTGGTGTCTTAAGGGTTCTTATGGTGTCCCAATACACCATATGATCCCTAATGACATGATTTGGTGTCTTAAGGGTTCTTATGGTGTCCCAAGAAACCATATGACCCCTAACGACACCATAGGTCCCCTTAAGACACCAAATTGTGTCGTTAGGTGTCATATGGTCTCTCTCTCTCTCTCTGCTTCCTTCTCTCTCTCTCTCTCTCTCTCCCTCTCCTCTTCTCTCTCTCTCTCTCTCTCCTCTCTCTCTCTATCTCTCTCTCTCTCCCTCCCCCCTCTCCTCCTCTCTCTCTCTCTCCCTCTCCTCCCTCTCTCTCTCTCTCTCTCTCTGTCTCTCTGTCTCTCTCTCCCTCTATGACACCATAGGTCCCCTTAAGACACCAAATTGTGTCGTTAGGTGTCATATGGTCTCTATTTGTCTCTGTCTCTGTCTCTCTGTCTCCCTCCCTCTCGTCCTCTCTCTCTCTCTCCCTCCCTCTCCTCCTCTCTCCCTCTCTCCCTCTCTCCCTCTCTCTCTCCCTCTTATTCTCTCTCTCTCTCACTCTCTCTCTCTCTCTCTCTCTCTCTCTCCCTCCCTCTCCTCCTCCTCTCTCTGTCTCTCTGTCTCTATCTGTCTCTGTCTCTCTCTTTGTGTGTCTCTCTCTCCTTGTCTCTCTCCTCTTCTCTCTCTCTCTCTCTCTCTCTCTCTCTCTCTCTCTCTCTCTCTCTCTCTCTCTCTCTCTCTCTCTCTCTCTCTCTCTCTCTCTCTCTCTTTCTCCCTCTCTCCCTCTCCTTCTCTCTCTCTTTAAAATATGACCAATAAAATCCGATATCTAATTTAATCGGATATCAGATTTCTGCCATGTGGCAGTTTACTTCATAAATGGCAGCAAAGGGAAATTCTTTGGGGACCGCAAATTTTTGTACAAAAATAAGATATCCAATAAAATTCGATATCTGATTTTTGTACTCAAATTTTCAAATTTCAAATTTCAGCTCAGGAATGCTTTGGTATTAGGCTTGGAAGTGACAAGCCTGGAAATTCAACTGAAAAAACGTGTTTTTCAGTATTCCTTAGTTTTCCAGACTTTACACTAGTGGATGACGACTTTTTATGTAGTCAAAATTGATAAAATGAAAAGGGTTTTTTAAGGACGTTCCCAACTTTCCAACAATATAAGGCTTGTCTTATTTCGACTTTAGTAAATAATCATTATTTATTTTCTAATTGAATTCTGACAATAGTCCTGATTGATATATTGATTGAAAAACACTCATAACTTTCAAAGGGTATAACATTTTTTGAAACCGAAACATGCGTCACATCCTATGCTTCGTGTACTATAGGGAAAAATTAAAAAAAATTAAATTTCATAAGGTTTTGACCAAGTTAAGGTGGTCAAACATAGGAGTTTCTGAATTTCTGAAAAGCTGTAGTAAAAAAATCATAAATAATTATTTAATTAATAAAAAATTAAAACAAAATATGTGTCACATCCAGACATGAGTCTAATACTTATATTATAAATATTATAAAAAAATATTAAGATTTGATTGTGAGTAGGGTGGTCAGACATACATCTACTTCTTATTTTTTTCCTAAAATTTTAGGCATTGAAATTTGAAATTTTCATTAAATAGGATTTTTTTTTTCCAAAAAACAACTAGTAGCTTAGAAATTACATTCAATTTTCTATATATTATCTTCTTACATATTTTAAAAATAATGTTCACAACTTATTCAAATTTTCAGGTCAAGTTGCATAACTCTGATTTTTCTGAAATTTCATTGCCACTTAAGGGCCTGTTTTGGCACACCATGATCTTGCACATACCCAAGTCCTTTCTTGCTTATGAGCCTCCAAATCCTTCACATTCTCCTCCTTCCTCTTATTCTTGTTTCTAGTTTGTGTGTGGACTTTATTTTTGTTTTATAAAGAACCTTGAGGTTTCTCCTTCTCCGAGTCTTCAGAGACCTCCTCCTCCGAGGAAGAGCTAATCTGGAGGATTCTGCCTTTAGGTTTTTTACCCTTTGAGGAAGAAGGTCTTGTTTTCATATATTTCCTCTTCTTACCAATTTCCAAATCCAAAACATCCAATCTCTCCTCAGAATCACTCGTTGGTTCACTGTTAGAACCCTCATCCACTGAAAAGATAGAGTCAGACCCATCCTCCTCAGACTCAATAGAGGGCTGCTGGCGGGCAATTTGATTGGCCTTGAGATGGTCATAAATAAGGACCATTAAGCCTTGATGCATGGTAGTATCCCCCATAGGGTTCTCTTTATACGACTTAATGGTGGCATTCATCGAGCATAACAGAAAATAAGGAAAGTTAACCTTCTCATCATGCCTAAAATGATTCAGCAAAACAAAATGGTAGCCGTATACTTTAGTAAATCTACCATCCAATGTAATGTAGCACATTAAAATAAAGAGTACCTCCCACCATGGTTTAACAAAAGCCCTAGGGGAATAATAAGTTTTACTTAGCTTCACCAGGCGATTTTTCTCCTTTTCGGTTTCAGGATATCTGTCAATGGCCTCCTTACTGAATTTTTTGTCTCTGTAGAAGTTGCATCCTTCCCTTCTGAGACCCATGGCTTAGGCAATAAGGTCTTCATCAAGTACAATAGACTGGTCTCCCATTTTCAACATACCCTTTCTCTAGTTTTTGCAAAAAAAACTGGTAACAGTGCCATCCCGTCCATGGAGTCTCTCCATGAATTTCGAAAATCCACCCTTATGCAAAATGCTCCAGACTGCCTCCTTCTGTTTCCATTCCTTGCAACTGCTAGGTTCGTATCGCCATCTATTTCCACCCATATTTTTGCTGTCCAGAGCCAAATTTTGAAACTTGCAGAGAGTTTTAGACAAAAAGTTTCTCAGAACTATCAATTTAACCTAGAAAGGATGGGAAGTGATAGAAAAAGTATTATAATAAATGAGGCTAACATTATTATAATAACTTGAAGTAATCCAATTAGTCTTTTTATTATTATTCTGTCCATCAAAAATATTTGGAGTGCTACTATATCGGTCCTTAAAAATGATTAGTCTGACATCCTCAAGGAGTCCTTGTTCTCTCCTCCACGCAATCATTTCATCTTTATTAACCACCGTGTTGGCTGCTCAGTCAGCAGACCCATTGGTTTCATGGTAGATATGGGATATGTAACTTTTTTCAAAAGTGCTGATAAGGTCTCTAGTGACTTTTATAATATTGTTGATAGACCATGAGGGCTTAGAGGTCCCCTTGAGACATTTGATGATGTTGTTTGAATCCCCTTCAATCCATATGTAGGGGCAATTCCATTTTTTAGCAAGGAGAATACCTTGGAGAGCTGCCATTGCTTCTGCTTTATGGTTTGTTTGACTCCCTATTGGGAAAAAAACCATTTCCTTACAAATACCTTTATCATCTCTACGAATAGCTACACAATCCGTAGGGCCCAGGTTACCTTTTGGTGCACCATCAAAATTGACTTTGAACCAGCCATGAGGGGGGCTTTGCCACCTTGCTTCAAGTATTTTGTTTTGATTGGGGTCAGAACTACTAGAAATCTTAAAATTCTAGGAGCTTAAAATGTTGGATTCTAGGGGGTTGGTCAAGAAATAGGGACCCTCACTATTCCCAATATTCTCCACAATCACCCATTGTATTTTCTGGAACACAATATCCTGATTAAAGGAAATGTCCCTGAAGATATGATTGTTTGTTTCTTTCCATAATCCCCACAAGATGCGAGGAAGTGATAGCTGCCATAGAGATCTAAAAAAGGAGTTCTTCCAATGAAAATTCCTAGAGGAGAACAGTTCACTGATAGTGTTAGGAAACACCCAATCAATGCTAACAATTTTAAGAAATCTTTCCCAGACTGAGATAGAATAGGAACAATAGATGGCCAGGTGGTCCACTAACTCTTCCTCTTGAAGACACAAAGAACATCTATTAGGGAAGGCAAAACCTCTACCCTTGAGGTTGTCTAGGGTCAAGATCTTATTTTGAGGGATGGTCCAATATAAAATGTTGATTTTGGGGGTCAGACCCTTAATCCAGGCTTTAGACCAAAAAGGATTAATAGGAGGGGTGGAGGAGAGAACACCATACATTGAAGAAACAATTATAATACCTTTGGGTTCATGTTTCCAAATAAGGGAGTCTTCCTCTTTGTTCAACCAGATTGAAGATAGATGGATCTTGAGCTTAGTGAGGCTAGGGAGGATACTTTCAATGTTCTGCCATTTATTACCAGACCAATACTCTGCAACTAAAGGGCCAAAAATTTTAATACAGGAGGGAGCATGAGGGGCCCATTCAAGGATTCAGTCAAAGGTTTACAAAAAAGCCAGGGGTCTTCCCAAAATTTAACTTTCTTGCCATTTCCTACTTTCCAAATTACTCCTTTAGAAATGCTTTCTCTGCACTTAGAGGCATGATTCCATATAAGGGACCCATTAATACTAATTTTTGAATTGATAAAAGAAGAAAGAGAGGAGGACAGAAGAGAGTAAATACTTCACTAGATTTTACACCATTAAGTGTCTGAATGGAACATTCTCTAGACCTGTTTGGACATAAGAGCTTCATTTAAGGTTCAGATTCTTCTCAGGCCTAGACCTCCTTTGCTTTTTGGTCTACAAACTTGATCCCAAGCCACAAGAGACATTCTTTTCTTATCCTCAACCCCCAACCATAGGAATTTTCTTTGAATTTTCTCAATTGCATCAACATACTTAACTAGAATTCTGAAAAGGCTTAGGGCATAGATCGGTATGCTTTGAAGAGAAGCTTTTAGAAGTTGAAGCTTTCCAGCCTGACTTAAAAGGGCTCCTTTCCAACCAGCTAGTTTTTTTATGAAATTTATCCACTAGTGAGCTCCAAAAAGTATTAGGAGGAGCAATGTCCATGGGGAGGTGAAGATAGGTCATAGGAAGATCAACAATCCTACATTCCAGAATTCTGCTGATTCTCTATTGTCTTCTCTCAAGAGTATTGATGAAATTTTTTTTGCTTTTGACCCAATTAATAAGCTGACCAGAAGCTGAGGCAAACTTACAAAGAGTACTTTTCAATATTTTAGCTTCAGAGACAATAGATTCCCCCATGATAATAGTATCATCCACAAACTATAGGTGGGAACAAATAAGGTCAGCAGAAGAAGGTTGGAGTCCCTTAAAGTAGCCTTGCAAAACCATATTTTCCATGGACCTTCCAAAACATTCTACCATAATAATGAAGAGGATGGGGGAAATGGGATCCCCTTGCCTTAGTCCTCTAGAAGCTTGGAAAAAGGGGGAAGGGGAACCATTGACAAGAACAACAAAAGAGGTTGAGGTGATAAGATGGCTGAAGAGGTCGATAACTCTAGTGGAAAAACCATAAGCCATAAGAACCTTCACAAGAAAAGGCCAGTCAACCCGGTCATAGGCCTTGGAGAGATCAAGCTTGAGGACCAGACCCTACTTCTTAGCTCTAACAAGAGAATGAATATTCTCATGGATAGTTACAATAGAGTCAAGAATTTGTCTACCAGGGACAAAACCACTTTGTTGATGATTAATCAACGCAGGAAGGACAGACAAAATTGTGGTAGTAAGAACCTTGGAGATAATCTTATAAAAAGAATTGCATAAACTGATTGGTCTAAACTTGTCCATAGAGTCTGCATGTTGGGTTTTGGGGATGAGAGCAATTAAAGTACCATTTATTTCTTTAAAAAGTTTTCTAGCCCCCAAAAATTCCTTGACCCCATTGGAGACATCTTTCCCGACAATGTCCTAGAAATCTTGGAAAAGGAACATGGGGAAATCATTTGGGCCAGGCGCTTTGTTACCATCAAAAGAAAAAACAACATTTTTGATTTCCAAGATCAAAGGAAAGGAAGAGAGGGAGACATTCATCTGTTCATCAATGAGACAAGGGATATTATGAAGGAAAGAAGTTTGAGATTCAACATCCAATCTGTGATCCCTCTTGAGTAGTTCCAAGAAATACCTTTTAGCTTCATTACTTATTTCTTCCTCCTTGACCAACTCCCCATTATCCACAATTAATTTGGTTATCCTATTAGCTACTTTATGCTTGATCGTCGACATATGAAAAAATCTTGTATTCCTATCTCCTTCCTTAAGCCAAATGCATCTTGATCTCTGCTTCCAGAAAGTTTCCTCTTTAGCAATGATTTCATGGTATTTTTAAGAGTCTCATTTTCATCAGTAATGGACACAGTACTGAAACCATCCTTCTTAATTTGGGCTTGTATTTTTTTAAGGTCTTCCTGGACTTTACCTTTGGCCCCAAAGATATTCCCAAAGATGGATTTATTCCAGAGTCTTATATTATCCTTTACACTTTTAAGCTTCTTAACAACTCTATACATAGCAGTTCCCTCAACATGGATACTCCACCATTTATGAATATTACTTTTGATATCTGGGTGATGGGTCCACATTTTTTCAAATCTGAAGGGAAAGTGTCTCCTTCTATTAATTGAGTCGACAATGAAGGTGATAGGAAAATGATTTGACCCAACTCGAATATGGGCCGATAGGGGACATAAATAATGACTGTACCAGTCATCAGAGATGAGAAACCTGTCGAGACAAACTTGGATAAGATCATTACTAGTTCTCCTATTAGTCCAAGTGTAATTGCATCCCTGTATTTCCACATCATTGAGATCCAGAGTATTAATAAAGTCCATAAGGGCCAGCCTACTTTCCAGCTGAGAGGGGCTTCCTCCAAATTTCTCCTCCTCTCTCAAAGGAGTATTGAAGTCTCCCATGACCAACCAGCTAAGATTTCTGAAGTTGTCCCTAGCTTCTATAAGTTTTTTCCAGAAGGAATTTCTAGCTTTCAATGTATTAGGAGCATAAATGTTAGTGAGGACCCATGAAGTACCATCTTTTAAATGCTCAAATTTAATGCAAGAGAAATTATTTTCCTGAATAAGGACATGGCCTTTAACAGTATTAAGGTTCCAGATGGTAGCTATGCCTCTTGAAGCACCTTCCGAACTACCACCACTGACATTACCATTATTGAAAAACTTCAAAGATTCAACTTTTTCTCTACTGATTTTGGTTTCTTGAATAAGAAAATTATTAGGTTTACTATCCCTTATCATATTCCTAATGATGTCATGTTTATGAGGATTATTAAGTCCCCTAATATTCCAAGAGATAATCTTCATAGTTACTTACCGATTCCTAATTCTTAAGAGTCTTCTGGGTCCCATCTACAATGTTCTTGCTGGCCTCCTTGTCTCTAACTTTGTGGTTAGAGGGTTGACCTGGGGAAGAGGAGATGTACCCAACATCAACTTGAGCTATTCTACTAGATTTCCTTAGTTGAGAAGCCGAGGGAGTGGTTGCTTTCTTGTTCCTGTATTTTGGTATTTTCCACTCAACATCTTTCTCAAGAGCCGCTTCTGGGTTATTGAGGATTCTAGAAATTTCATCTTCATTACCCCAATTAGGGATTCTAGAAGCATTTAAATCATTGTTTTTTGTTTTTGAGTTCTAGTCTGAGTCTGAAAGGTTCATATCAAGTATTGCACTTTTTTGGGCTTCTTGCATTTCATAACTTGTCATGAGCAGTGAAGAGTCAGTCTTTTCTTCTTGGGAGCCAAGGATCTCCCCTTCCTCAGGTTGGTCCTCTTTCTCTTGCAATTCCTTACCCATGTAAGTGTCAGCTACCACTTCAGCTATGTCATTTGAAGATTCAGTCTGTTCTTTCAGTTCCTCTGTTCGAGTTGTAATAGAGGTGTTGACTTTGGTTGACTCATTTCTCAATACTTCTTGGGTTGAGGGGCTGGAGATAGAAGTTGAGGGCATTTCCTTATTCTCCACCAATGGATCAAAGCGATTATAGTCAACTTCCTTATTCTCTATGTTTTTAACTTACCATACCCTTTTCTCTGGAGCCTTTTTATTTTCAATATGGGGTTTAGATTGCTTGAGCTCTACTTTTAGCTTCATTAAACAGGATTTTGCCCAGTGACCTACTTTTTTACAATGGAAGTAGGCAAAGGGGATAGATTCATATTCAATTTTCTATTTCCATGTTCCCAACTTTGACACTAGATCTATCTGTTCTAGCATATCTGCGTCATGGGCTATCCCTACATAAAACCTATCATGAGTGAGTCTCCTTTTTGAAGCTGTGACTGGGTCTATAGAGAGGAGTTCACCAAAGGAGCTTGTAATTCATGAGAAGATTCATTCTGCCCAATATTCAAGAGGCAAACCTGGTAGTTTTACCCATACTAGGACTTGTGCCAAAAGAGAGTCATTCATGTTCAAATTCAGATGCCATTTCCAAAGAACCAAAGCTATCTTTCCTACCATCCAAGGACTCCCACATAGTATCCTTAAGTTATCTTCTTCACATGAAAAAGTAAAAGACAGGAGGCCTTTAGGTAAAGTTGAGATTTCAACATTACCCTTTAGAGCCCATTTTTGTTTGACATAATCCCTAACAACTTTGATATTTGGATGCAAACCCATAAATTTTCCTACCAAGGAGTTCGACATACTATTTATATTATGATCCAAAACCAGATCAGGAATAGAGATAGCGAACTTTCCACCAGAAGGATCAAAAACATTCTTGACAGGAGGTAAAGAGGATTTACTAGATGTTTTAGTTCCAAAAAGGGAAGACCATTTTTTTGTTTCTTTTCCACTCTCCAGGGTCTCTTCACGTGGGCTAGGCCCCCCATTGGACCCCTCACCCAAAAGCCTAGAGGAACCCTCTTTCCTCTCTAGCAGAGTACCACTAGTTTGTGGGGTGACAACAACCTCAAGAATGTCTAGAGGCTTATCCTTCTCTCCTATGGGGCCATCTACTTCGTAATTAGGCCTACCGGGAGGGGGCACTGAATGAAAAAAAAAATTTACATGAATTTATCATTCGAGCTGGTTACCTTTAGATTAGCAAAATTAAACTTTTTTGGGATGCTTTTTGAGATATGTTGCAGTAAAAAATGCATTAAAAAGCATGTCAAATCTTATCCATAAAGCACAAAAATTGGTGACCTTATTACCATATGTCCCAAAAAGATTTTTGTTAAATGGATTTTCATGAAGACACTTCATGTGATTTTTTTTAATTATTGGTGTTAGGCACTTAGGTGGTGTAGCATCATAAATTGTATTTGCATACAATTTCATCCTCACTTAGACCTCACCTTGGTGTTCTGTCTCTTAGTGCCTAATGACCACTTTGATTCTGCTCACACATTCCAAAAGCCTACATTTTCACTTCCCCTTCTATCTCCTATCCAATTCAGTCATGATTCTCAGGACCAGGGTGCTATGACATCATGGTCATAACTCAGGATCAGGGCATCACACTGCTCTAGTCCTCTTAGTCAGGACCCAAATTTGGTCCCAACAACAGTCACATCAAGTGAGTGGAAATTTGGGTAACGTGTCGGCCTAATCCAAGAATTCAAATAATTTTTGGAGGGTTAAGTATAAAAGGAGGCCTACCGCTCTCATTTAAAATCTAAGAACTTCTAATGCAACCTATAATCTAAATTACACTCTAGCAAATTCAATTCAAAGTTAACAAGCAATCAAGCATTCAAGATGGCATCCATGATCAATCTTCTATATGAACCCTTGTATGAGGATGCAAGCAAGCTTCATCAAGGTATCAAATTTAATTGCGAGCATTCAATTTCAAATCTAGCCTTTCCCTCAAAATAAAAGTGTATTATTACAATTCAATTCCATTTGTATTTCAATTATCATTTGAATTTCAAGGTTAATTCCTAAACTGGGGTTTGGCCCAAGGCAAATCCTTTTCCACAACCCTTTTTTCTCTCTCTATGTGTGGAATAAATTGACTCGAGAGCTATGAGAAAATATTTTGACAAAGTTGATGGCGAAAAACAAGTTCAAATTTTGAAGGAGTGAAAAGAAAAGGACACAGTAGCCCTGACACCCTAGTCTCAAGAATTTTGTCGATCTTTTGATAGTAGATTTACTGCATCTCCCTCATCAAAAAATATCCCACTTGCTTGTCTAGGTATTACAGGACCAGATAGCCCCAACATCCCAGTCTTAACAATTTAGCTTGAACTTTCAGGAACAGGTTTTGATCCCATTCTTCTCCTTAGATCCTTGTCTTTGGCTTTGTGTAAAGTTTGTAGCACATGATTAGCACTATTTTGCTCTAATTATTTATTTCTTTGCTTAGAATTTACAATTCAAATCATATTTCAACTCAAAAGGGGGAGAAAACAAATATGTAAATTTAATTAGTGTTACAACCCTTTTGCTAATTGAATTATGTTACACTTTTGTTTTCCAATTTTAACACTGCAATTCATTTTTAGAAAAAAACTTCACATTTAGACACCTATTACTGCTAAATCGTAAGGAATTTGTACATGATGTGAACTAGTGATTTCGGTCATTTTGTGTGTAGATTCTAAAAATATTTTTTTGAAATGTTTTGGAATGAATTTGATTCCATTTTTCTATCTCCCTCGTAAACTAGTTTTTTTGACAAAAAACAACATTTTTAAAGAGTGATACTCACTTGGTCAGGCATAAGTTTTTTTTTTCTAAAATAGATTTGAATGTGATTCTTTCAAATTTAGTTTTGTAACATCCATATATAATGTTTTCAATTGGTTTCATAACATTATATTCAATATTTTATATTTTATTAAGTTTATCAAAAGGGGTTCCCTAGGGTTCGATGAACCCCTTTGATAAAAATGACCATGTTATTTTAAAAAAACCATTAATTTTATATTCGATCGAACGTATTTAAAATAATACATTCGGTCAAATCATTTTTTTGGTCTGATCAAACAAGACATTCGATCGAAAGTGGTAAAAATTATGTTTTGGACAAACGAGTGCAATTTCTTCATCCAAAAAAGTGTAACCCACTATTGTGGATTCACCAATTGAAATTACCCCCTCTTTAATGTAATGGTTAATAATGTGATATTAGTAGTTTTATTATCTTAATTGGTGAAACCCTGATTTCCCTTGCCATACATTTTGTTGAACCTGGTGCCCATGCTTGCTTTACTTCCATTTTCATTTTTTTCATATTTGATTTGTATGCACTTAATTGATTCATATTTGCAACCATTTCTGAAACATATAGCTTATGCACTTATAATTACATTCATTTGATATCTAGTTCACAAACAGATTTTGGTGAACTCGACTTGCTTCATGCTTATTTATGATCTATTTTCTTAGATATGATTTGTATGTACTTAAACATTCATATTTGTAATTGAATTACATAAATTTAGAGGTTACATTCCTAAAAAACCTAATTTATTCTTCTAAAATTGACTTGTGGGTTGCTTAATTATTCAATTGTATTTTTAGATATGATTGTTATGACATGTTAATATTTAGATGCATGTAGTGTTCAATATGACAATTCACATTATTTAATTCATTGGTTCATTATTCATTTCGCAAAGAAACTGCATTGTTTAATAATAGTTTATAGTTCAAATATTTGTGTTCAATTTTCCCTCTTTGTGCATGAGTTTGTTACCCTTAGCCCTATACACAATATTCAAGTGAGAAGAAGTTATAGACTTAGGGCTTCCTAAGCTTTAAACACTAAGGATATCGAGTCCCAGTTGACTAACCTATTCCATGTGAATGTGTGTGCTTCCTCTATTCCAACAAATCACATACTTAATATTACATATCTCCATTCACTTCATACTTCTCATGATGAGGATGCATGTTAGTCATGGGGACAATCCTATTAATCAATATTCTTACATCCTTTCATGAGCCTTCCATTTATTTCACAACCATCTCCCATACCAATATACCATAATGTTCCCCCTTCTTATTCTCAACCTCCACTTACAACAATATTACTCCATCACAATACAATATGTCCAATTCCAATCCATTCACTAAAGCAACTATCAATAACCTAGCCCAAACTATTACATCCTTACAACACTGATTGGCATCTTTAACTCAATCCATTTTCAATAACATTCCCACAATTTATGTACTGAGCCCATTATCTGATGAGATTGTCTATGCGGTTTCTCCTAAGCATGTGAAAATTCTCTAATTGGAGTTATACAATGGAAAAGGTGATCCCTTGACTCATGTGAAGACATTTCAAACCTTGTGTAGTGATTTCTCTCATGATCAAAGATTCATTGCAAATCTATTTACTCAAACTTTTAGAGATAAAGCCTTACATTGGTATTGTTTTTTGTCTCCTTATTCTATTACTTGTTTTCAACAACTTGCTAATGGTTTCTTTCAATAATTTCAAAATAAAATTAGTCCTAAGATTACTTTAATGAATTTGATTCATTGTAAGCAAGGAGTTAAAGAAAAAGTGACTAATTTAATTGGTAAATATAAATATTTTCATTCACAAATTGCTTATCCTTTGCCTAATCATGATGTTCAAATAAATTTTATTGCTAATTTACAAAAAGATATTAGAGATAAGCTTCTATTTCCCAACTTTACTTCTTTTACGCAATTGTGTGCATTGCTTCATAACTATCAGCTTCAAGTGAGTCAATTTGAATCATCCTCTTCAATGGCCCCAATTGATAAGAATGGGAGTGCTCAACAATTTTTTTTATAAAGTTCAAACACAAAAAGGGTTCATCAAGATAAATGATAACATCAACACTCAAGTGGAAACCACAACATCGGGTGTGGCCTTTTTATTGAAATACTTTAGAAAATAATTAAGTCCTCTTTTTAAATCTTTTCATCTAGTATAATGTTGAGGTTGATAAATGCTAATATGTTGCAACATCCTCCCATCAAACCAATTGACCATTCTAAATCACTGCTAGCTTCCCATTATTCTAAAGCTTTTTGTTAATATTGTCAACTTGGTCATGACACTATTAAATGTTAACAGTTGAGGAATAGGATTCAAGACTTTATTGATAACAATAATATATCCATAGTTGGTGTGAATGACAAAGGGAATAAGTCTGTAGCTGCACCTAACCAAAACCTCCAAATTTTCATCAATCAGTTTCCTTCTCATTCTACTAATGTTGCTGAGTTTGAGCCACTTGATTTCACCCCTAATGACCTTGGTATAGAATCTAATAATGTTGTGAACCTCATTAATAAACCTAAACCTACAAAAGATTTATGTATTACTTTTGATCCTAGTGAGACTATTGTTGCACCCGATGGCCCATTATATATTACTGTGTAGATCAAATACAAAATCTAACAAGGGGTGCTTATTGATCTAGTATTTATGGTGAATGTGATTATTGAAGAACATATTTTTACTCAAAAATTACATAAAGAAACATATAATAAATATGATGTTATAGTTAAAGTGTATAATGGTTTTTCTTACCCTCCTATTGGTTCCATTACTCTTCCTATTGAGGTTGGCACTCAGTGCTTAGATGTCACCTTTTCTATTATTCCTACATTAGATCAATTTTGTGTGAAGTTGGGACATCCTTGGCTCTCTTCCATGAAAGCTATCCCTTCTACAATTCATAAATGTTTAAAATTTACTCATAATGACACCAATAGAACAATTAATCATAGCCTTTACCAACCCACAACAAAGCATGAAAATTTCACTCTTGATCACTTTTGGCCTAAACAACCCGATCCTTTAAATCCTCAAAAAGACATCCTTTTCTTATCTTATCAAAAATGAAAAAATGAGACATGATAATGGTCTTGAGTAAACTTAGAGACCCTACACCCACAGATATTCCTCCTCCTCATAATGGACGTAGTCTTCTTCCTACTCCTTCTATTCCTCTTATATATGTGATAGTTCTACCTCCTATGTCCTATAAAGGAAAGCACTTGGAATCATGTATCTCTCAACCTATTGGGGTTTATTTTGATCCTCATCCTATAAGGGAAGAAAAGAACCCTATGTTGATTGATCCTCAACCTTCACATGTATCAACTAAAATTAAAAGAAATAGAATGCCGATGAAGACGTCATGTTAAGGCCTACGGGCTTGCTTCCCAAATCCTTTCCTCCCCAAAAACACCAAATGTTGATTTGATCCCATTTGTTTAGCCTTCACCTAACCCTAGTGAGCAAGTTAAACTCAAATCACCTAAATTAAAAATGCTCAAGAAAAATGATGGTTAAACTTCTTTTCATGTTAAAGATCCATTATGATTAATTTAGATGATGATAATAATGTTATTCATGCTAACACTGATGATCCTAATGATTTTGATGATATGCATGAGCTTGTTGAGATTAATCATAAGTTATCTACCATGCTCAACATGGCTCCTCTTCCATCTTGTTCATCATCCCTAAATGATGTTAAACAAGATTGGTCCCTAGAGGTAGATGATTTTCTTGAATAGCTTCATTCGTGCCATGGATTATCTTTTGTGTTTTTTCTTGTTCGTAATGTGCTTCACCCGTGATGTGTTGCTTGATATTTTTTTTCTATTATGTTAGGTTTTCTTTGGATGAACCTTGTTACTCTGCTAGTGCAAGGTGATAAAGAGGTCAACTCTATTGTGTCATTCCTCTATTTGTAGTTAAATTCTTCTATATGTCATATCCATATTATGTTGTACATGTGATATTATTCGTAGATGTGCTCTTGTGTTGTCTACTTGGGGATGATGCAAAGCATTGAGATTTGTTTTTTGATATCTTCCATGTTGGCTCAAAAAGAAATTTGTTTGTTATCTCTCGTGCTCTTATTATATTATGTTTATATTTCCTCTACCTTTATGGGATGAGGTCAATTCAATATGATTATTCTTGATATACATTATTTATCACAAGTTCATTACTGACCCCATAGTTAGAGGATCACTTATGTGCTCATTTTCTATATGTTTTGTGACCATTATCTTTTGATTTGTTCTTTCTTGGGGGCATCTCATTATGGTAATGTGCTTGTCTTTTGGATGCATGCTACCTTAAATAAATTTCTCCCAATAAGGTGTATGAAATCACTTTAACATGGGGGTATACACTTTGTTCAATGTTACACATTATGCACACACCATGATGTGATTTCAATATTCAAGATACTTTGCAAACCAGGCCTTTTTCTTTGTAATTCGGTATTTCAAAATTTTCTTTTTGATGACTCATAGTAAGAGAATATCACTAGGAAAGGATATTCATTCTCTTTTTCCCTTTCATGTGTTGTCCCTTTTATCTTGGTATTAGAGTAGTAAGATCATAAAGTCGATGGGAGCCTGGCGTGTCTTGTCTCTTTGATATCTTGGTGAAAATTTTTCAATGCAACTTTGTAATTTATTGTGAGTATGGGTTTATCCTCATACTCCTGCTAAAGTGGGGGCTAAATTTAGTGTCATAAATTGTATCCACATACAATTTCATCCTCACCTAGACTTCACCTTGGCATTCTGTCTCTTAGTGCTTGATGACCTCTTTGATTCTACTCACACCTTCCAGAAAGGTCTACATTTTCACTTTTGCTTCTATCTCCTATCAAAGTTTGAGTCCTGATTCTTAGGACCGTGACACTATGGTGCCATTGTCGTAGCTCAGTACCAAGGCACGATACCACTTAACACAGTTGACTTGAATGATCCCTTTCTAGATTGCCTTCAATACAACTAGCTTCTTCTTTCACTCAACTCTTCTCACCCATCTCTTTTTTCTACTTGCGATGTTCCAACCAACCAACACAAAGGTGATTCCCCATGCTTAAAAGGAAGTTGAAGGCACAACAACCATTGACCAACAAACTCTACCAACAGTTTGATTGGACAACAATTGTCAGTTTGGCTTCCCATGTTTTGCCTTATTGCTGGTGAGATGACAAGAAGTATGTTCCATGCCATAGGAAATTTAACCATCTTCAAGACAATGTGACAGGAAGTTTCCAACAAGGAAAGAACATGACAAAAAAATAGAAGAGCTAGACACCTCCTTAAATCAAAATATGCTAAACTAACAAAATAAACAAAAGAATGAAACCAAAATTGGAGAGAGATAGATGCCCTTGAATTAATGATGGAAAGATTTTTAAGTTAATTTTTAATCTTTCTATTGTCATGATATGGATGATTGAAGTTTTTATGATATATATTCTTCTATACCATCTCTCATAATGCAAGGTAACATACCTTGATTAGAAGTTGATGTAACCGAGTTAGAATGAAGCATTCACCATTAACAACAAGCAAGAAGAAACTAGAAAAAACCAAGGATGAAATAAACTATTCTTCATTATCCTTCAACCACTCTACAGCTACAAAAGAAAATAATCCTATTTAATTACAAATTAAAATTTTTCTTATTTGGCAAATTTTTACAAAACTTGAAATTTGCCATTTTAGGTAATTTTGAAATCCATCTAAAAAATCACCAAAACTTATAAGAATCCGAAAAACATAAATATGACACACATTGCCAACTTGCTAAACTAATAACAAATACGAGTTCAAACAAAACTAAAAAAAAAAACAACTTTCTAAAAACTGGAAAAAACAAAATAAGTTTGTTTTGAGGCCCAAGATGAAGGAATTAGGCCTTGAAAATGCATTTATTTGAGGTCCAATAGAACTAGGTTTTATTGGAAATTAAAACAACTCCTCATGATATACCTCCATGTCAAATTTGAACGCAAACAAACAAGCGAGTAAAAAATTATGACCTCCAAAAGTCTCTGCATTATTATGTTTTATTTTTAGTAGGCTTGGGATTTTAACTTACCTTTCCACATGAATAAACTATTGCTCTATTGATCTCTTATTATAACTAAATATGACATTATATTGAAGAATTTCAATAGGATTTTATAAGGTGGTTGAAATGGGAAAGAATGCAATCTAGTGGTTAAGATCCTTTTGTTTCTAAGTATTTTTCTTGTACTATACTTTAACGTTAGGTTTTCAAATAATAAAGGTAGAGGTAGTGATAGAGATCATTTCTTCATGGAAGTGTGTCTAACCTATATTTAAAAATTATTGAAAATTATTTTTCAAAAGCCCCATTTCGAGTGGTGAAGCCAATCTTAGGGTCTGATAGGTTGTGTGATAATGGTATTCTTAGGTCTTGCAGGACCATTATGAAGGACTTTAATTAGAAATTTAAATTTGTTGTGATGGATGTAGAGATCTATAATATTTTGATAATTTTTTAAAATGATTTCTTTGTTAGATTTTATAAATAATTGAATCTCATTTTTATTTGGATATTTTGTTACAAAATTTAATTTTAAAATAATAAAAAAAAATCACATTCTATAATTTTACTCTTAGATTTAAGAGAAAAAAATTCTTTATAACAATACATAGAAGTATTGTTTAAAAATAAAACAACATTATGCTTGACAATAAATGAAAAAAATCATTTTTCTTAATTCTTTTATTTTAACATTTTAAGTGTATAGGGTAAGTGCACAAAGATGGGGGACCAAAAAGGGGTCTTAAGATGCCACTTCTTTTCTTCTGAAATCAGTAGTGTCTAAACTTCGATGAGAAATTGAGCATAGGTACATTCAAAATTTGAAGATGCAACAAGAAAAAAATTTGAAGTCTATGAATCTACTTTCTAAACTACCCTTTTTTTTGAAAACAAAGAAGATTAAGGGTTTAAAAAATGGGCACCACATTTATTGGTCCTGTTTTTTCAGAAAAAATAACATAGCACGAAATGTGGTGCCCCTAAAACATCAAGTTTTTTAGAATTCTGCAAATCGCTCCTGTGAGAAAGTAGCTAACACATTGAAGTTTATGCCCAATATTTCGTCTAATTTTTATATGAATATTTGAATTTTTATAAATTTCCGAAGTGGACACATCCTAAAAAGAAGAAATTTCAGCATGCTCCCCCCAAAAATTTGTGAAAACTAATAAAAAATCAGATTTTTTTAAAAATTGTGTATAATGGAGTCTAGTTTCTAGAAATGTAATTTTTTTCAAAATTTGATAAAGCGGTAAAAATCTATGGCCAAAATATGACATGTTTGTTTTTGACAAAAATTAGACACACTAACAAAAGCAAATATGGATGAAGACCTTAACATTATCAAAATTTGAAAAAAAATATATGGTTGGATAGATAAGAGAGAGCTTGATGATTTTATGGTGTTTTCTTTAATTTTATTAAAACACATGCAAACCTGATGGAGAACATGAACAAAAAAGTAGAAAATTTTCAATATTTGTTGGAAAACATGACTTAGGCTTGAGAAGGGTGTCCAAGCCTTTGGGTTGGATGCCCATGGCAAATCCAAGCCTTTGGCTTGGTATTTTCCAAGGCAATAAGTTTGGTGCACACCAAAAATGGCGCTTGCCAAATTTGGCGCATGGCAAATGAGAAAAAATTGAAAAAACCATAAGGCACACCCCAATGCATTTCATAGCATTTTTCATGAAAGAAAGAAAAAAGGGTTCCAGATCTCTAGGAGTTATAATGCAAATTCTAGTTTTTAGAGTATTCATATAAATTTCAGACTTAGTGAAATTTCAGTAATTAGCATGGTCGTATCAACATTATCTCTCTAGCCTCTTCCCTGCATTCCCTCTCTCTCTTCCTTAACCCCTGCTTGTCTCTCTCTTAGGTCTCTCCCTCTCTACTTCCTTCCCTCTCTCAGGTCTTTCTCCCTCTCTTTCCCCTCTCCCTCACCCACTCTCTCTCTTTGGTCTATCCATCTCTTTACCTCTTTCACTTGGGGTCTCTCTTTCTCTCCCTATCTCAAGTATCTCTATCTCTCATTCTCTCCCCCTCTCTTAGGTGTCTCTCTCCCATTCTCTCCCTCTCCCTCCCCCTCTCCTTCCCTTTCTCCTTCTCTCTCAAGTCTCTTTCTTTCCCTCTATCTCTCTTTCTCTCTCTTCGTCTATCTCCCTTTCTCTTTCTCTCAAGTCTCTCTCTCCCTCTCAAGTCTCTCCTTATCTCTCTCTTTCCATCTCCCCCTCCCCTTCACCCTCCATTTGCCCCACCACTCTCTCTCTTAGGTGTCTCTATCCCATTTTGTCCATTCTCTTCCTTCCTTTCCATTTCTCTCTCTCTCTCTCTCTCTCACACACAATCCCTCCATCCACCTCTCAGGTCTCTCTATATCTCCCCCACTCCCTCTCTCTCTCCCCCTCTCTTAGGTGTCTCTATCCCATTTTGTCCATTCTCTCCCTCCCACTCCCTTTCTCTTTCTCTCTCACATCAAACTCTCTTTGCCTCTAACTCTTTTTCTCTCTCAATTATCTCTCTCTTTCCCTCTCCCCCTCTCTCTCTCTATCTTTCCCTCTTTCCCTGTCAAGTCTCTCCCTATCTCTCTCTTTCTTTCTTTCCCTCTCCCCCTCCCCTTCCACCTCTCTTTTCCCCCCCTCTCTCTCAGGTGTCTCTATCCCATTCTATCCATTCTCTCCCTCCCTCTCTCTCTCTCTCTCAATCCCTCCATTCACCTCTTAGGTCTGTCTATATCTCCCCTAGTCCCTCTCTCTCTCTCACACACAATCTCTCCATTCACCTCTCAGATATCTCTATATCTCCCCCCCACTCTCTCTCTCTCTCTGCCCCTCTCTCAGGTGTCTCTATCCCGTTCTTTCCCTCTCTCTCCCCATCCCTTTATCTTTCTCTCTCAACTCTCTCTCTCTCTCCTCCATTCTTTTCATTCTCTTCATTCTCTCCCCCTCTCTCTCCCCATCTCTCTCTCTCTCTCACGCACACACATTTATCTATCCCATTCTATCTATTCTCTCTCTCTCTATTACAATCTCTATATGCACCTATCAAGTGTCTCTATATCTCCTCCCTCTCTCTCACCCTCTCTCAAGTCTCTCTCTCTCTCTCTCTCTCTCTCTCTCTCTCTCTCTCCCTCTCTTTTTCTCTCCCTCTGTCCCTCTCTCTTTCCCTCTTTGCCTCTCAAGTCTCTCTCTCTCTATCTCTCTCTTTCTATCTTTCCCTCTCTCCCTCCCCTTCCCACTACATTTGCATCTCTCTCTCTCTAGTGTCACTATCCCATTCATTCCATTCTCTCCCTACCTCTCCCTTTATCTCTCTCATAATCCCTCAATCCACCTCTTAGATCTCTCTATATCTTCCCCAATCCCTCTCTCTCTCTCCCCCTCTCTTAGGTGTCTCTATCCCATTTTGTCCATTCTCTCCCTCCCACTCCCTTTCTCTTTCTCTCTCACATCAAAATCTCTTTGCCTCTAACTCTCTTTCTCTCTCAAGTATCTCTCCCTTTCCCTCTCTCCCTCTTTCTTTCCCTCTTTCCCTCTTTCCCTCTCAAGTCTCTCCCTATCTCTCTCTTTCTTTCTTTCTTTCTTTCTTTCTTTCTTTCCCTCTCTCCCTCCCCTTCTGCCTCTCTTTTCCCCCTCTTTCTCTCAGGTGTCTCTATCCCATTCTGTCCTCTCTCTCTCTCTCTCTCTCTGTATATATATATATCTCCCCCAGTCTCCCTCTCTCTCACACAATCTCTCCATTCACCTCTCAGATCTCTCTATATCTCCCCCACTCCCTCTCTTAGGTGTCTCTATCCCAATCTTTCCCTCTCCCTCTCCATCCCTCTCTCTCTCTCTCTCTCCCATTCTTTCCATTCTCTTCATTCTCTCCCCCTCTCCCTCCCCATGTCTCTGACTCTCACACACACATTTCTCTATCCCATTCTATCTGTTCTCTCTCTCTCTCTCTCTATCACAATCTCTAAATCCACCTATCAGGTGTCTCTATATCTCCTCCCTCTCTCTCTCTCACCCTCTCTCAAGTGTCTATCTTGTTCTTTCCCTCTCTCCCTCCCCATCCCTTTCTCTTTCTCTCTCAAATATCTCCCTCTTTCCCTCCCCATCTCTCTCTCCCTCTCTTTCCCTCTCTCCCTCTCTCCCTCTCTCTTTCCCTCTTCCCTCTCAAGTCTCTCTCTATCTCTCTTTATCTCTTTCTCTCTCAGGTTTCTCTATCCCATTCTATCCCCCCCCCCTCTCTCTCTCTCTCTCTCATGTCTCTATCCCATTCATTCCATTCTTTCCCCCCTCTCCCTTTCTATCTCTATCTAGTCTCTCTCTCTCTCTCTCTCTCTCTCTCAGGTGTCTCTATCCCATTATTTCCCTCTCTCTCCCCATCCTTTTCTTTTTCTCTCCAAGTATCTCACTCTCTCTCCCTCCCCATCCCTTTCTCCCTCTCTTTCCTTGTTTCTCTCTTTCCCCCCTCTCTCTCCCATTATTTCCATTCTCTCCATTATATATATATATATATCAAGTGTCTCTATCCCATTCTACCCTTTTTCTCCCTCCTCCTCCCTTTTCCTCTCTCTCTCTCTCTCTCTCTCTCTCTCTCTCTCTCTCTCTCTCTCTCTCTCTCTCTCTCTCTCTCTCTCCCTTTCTCTTTCTCGCCACACCCTAGCGATGCTTTCCCTTACCAAGTCACCTGATAATCTCAAGCAACATAGACACACCTTATCCCTCCCTACCCTCCTCCCTCTCTATCTCTCCATTATAACTCTCTCTCTCCCTCTCTCTCTATCACTCCCCCCCTCTCTCTCCTTATCTCTCTCTCTCTCTCACCATGAGTGAGAGAGAGCCTAAGTGAGAGGAAGGGAGGGAAAATGGGTAAGAGACCAGAGAGATCTCAAGTGAGAGAGAAGGATGAAGGGAATTTTTGAGAGAGAGAGGTTTATAAAAAGAGAGGAAGAGACTAGAGATAGAGATAGAGAGAGGGAGACAAGAAGGGAGGGGTTGAGAGAGAGAGTGAGCCAAAGTGAGAGAGAGGGAACTAGGAAGGTAGGACTATCTCTTTCTCAAGTCTCTCCCTCTCTTTTTCTTAACCCCTACCATCCCCTTCTCTCTCCCCCTCTCTCACTTAGGTTCTCTCTATCGGCTCTCTTCCTAGTATATCCCTTGCTTTTCATCAACCCCCCTCTCTCTCTCACTTGGGCTCTTTCTTTGGTCTCTCCCTCTCTTTTCATCAACCCCCCTTCCTTTCTCTCCTCTCTCTCATTCTCTCTCTTAGGTCTCTCCCTCTCTTTTCATCAACCCCTACCTCCCTTCCTCTCTCTCTCTCTCTCTCCCCTCTCTCTCTCTCTCTCTCTCTCTCTCTCTCTCTCTCTCTCTCTCTCTCTCCCTCTCACACTTATTCTCTCTCTCCCTCTAATTTCTCCCTTTCTGTCCATCCCTTCAGGTTATATTCCTCTCTTTCCATAAACACCTTCCTTCCTCTTTCTATCTCTTCCACTTAATTTCTCTCTCTCTCTCTCTCTCTCTCTTGGGCCTTCTCTTTTGTCTCTCCCTTTCTTTTCATCAACCTCCCTCCCTCCCTCCCTCTCTCTCTCATAGGTATCTTACTCTCTTTTCATCAATCCATACCTCCCTGCCTCCATCTCTATCACTTGGGCTCTCTCTTTTCCTCAACCCCTCCCTCCCTCTCTCACTAAATCTCTCTCACTCTGATCTCTTCCTCTCTTTCCATCAACCCACCCCACCCTCTCTCTCTCTCTCTCTCTCTCTCTTTGGTCTCTCCCTCAACCCATTCCTCCCTCCCTCCCTCTCTCTATGTGTCGCTCACTTAGGATCTCTCTATCCTTGGTATTTTCCTTTCTTTCCATCAACCACTCCCTTCCTCCCTCAATCTCTCTTACTTTCTCTATAGTCTCTCTCCTTGGTATTTGTTTTTCTCTCCATAAACCACAAGAGAGAGAGAGAGAGAGAGAGAGAGAGAGAGAGAGAGAGAGAGAGAGAGAGAGAGAGAGGAGGGTAGGGGGTGGTGGTTGAGGGAGAGACTAGAGGGAGAGAAAGTGAAGGTGCAAGAGAGGGAGGGAGGGAAAGAGAGGGAGAAACTAGAGAGAGAGGTAGGGGTTAAGGAAGAGAGAGAGGGGGAATGTAGGTAAGGAGAGGGAGAGACCAGAGAGAGAATGCTAATACGAGCATGTTGATTACTGAAATTTGACTAAGTCTGAAATTTTATGAATACTCTAAAAACTAGAATTTGCATTATAACTCCTAGAGATCTAAAACCACTCTCAAACATCCTGCCAATATATACATAAAATATATACTTAAATGTTATATTTTATGTATATTTTTCGGAGAGATGGAGTCAAAATGAAAGATAATTTGTACTTTTCAAAATGAAGATGCACTTATAAAAAATGCAATGCCATTTGGTGCATGCCAAATTTGGCGCTCACATTATTTGGCGCTCGCCTTATTTGGCGTGACCAAACCTTAGGTTCGACATGCAAAATAGGGCGTATGCCTTATTTGGCATGCACAAAGGGCTTGATGGGGGCCAAAAAATTTTTTGACATCTGTTTGGTCCCCCATCTTTGTGCACTTACCCTATATATATATATTAAAAAATATATATTTTAATCATAATATTTGAATATTAAGTTATATATATATATATATATATATATATATATATATATATATATATATATATATATATATATATATATATATATATATATATATATATATATATATATATATATATATATATATATATATATATATATATATATATATATATATATATATATATATAGTAAGATTTGAATATTAAGTTATAAAAGAATAATTTTAAATATTATTTCTACCATCATATTTCATAAGATTAAGGGTAAGTGTTAAAGTTAAAAATTAATCATTTTTAATATTCATAAATATATTTTAATGACGGGTGTTATTTAAAATTAGGGTATCTCTAGAAATATTTACAACTCAACATTCAAAGATATAACGTGTCATATTGTAAGATTGGGGTTGTTGAAGAGATTTTGATGATTCTTAGTATTTATAGATAAATGTATTGTGCTATCTTATTAAATTGAGGTTGATCTTTTATTTTTTAATGAATAGGTGTGTTAGTTTCTATTAATTTATTAATATATAAACATGTCCACGAAAAAAACATACGCAAGATCACTCTTTAGAATCACATTGGTTGCCCAAAAGGCAAGAAAATATAAATAACAAAAAAGGGTTAAGCAACACTAGTGGGAGGCAAAGGGGGTTGATTTTGATGAATCATTGTATTTATAGATATTGTATCATAACAACTTTTAAAACTGAGATAGATAAAGTTTTAGAACCCTAGCATTTGGTTTGAGTTATTTTATTATTAAATTTTTGAACAAAATGATTAGGATTTGATCTAGGAAATAAGAGAAACATAAATAAACATATTTTAAAATTTAAAAATATATATTTTAATAGTAAGATTTGAATATTAAGTTATATAAAAGAAAAAATTTAAATATTGTTTATATCATTATATTTTATAAGATTAAGAGTAAGTTTAAAGTTAAAAATTGATCATTTTTACTATTTATAAATATATTCTAATGAGGTTTGTTATAAAATTAGGGTATCTTAAAAAATATTGATAACCTAATGTTAAAAAAAAAATAACGTGTCATATTATGAGATTGATGTTGTTGAGGAGATTTAGACGATTCTTTGTATTTATAGGTAAATGTATCTTGTCATCTTATTAAATTGAGGTTGATTTTTATTGTTTTATTTTTTATGAATACTATAAATCTGTACACAAATTCACAAAAAAATATAGGAGGACACAAGATCACTCCTCATAATCACATGGGCAACAAAAAGAAAGATAACAAAAATAACAAAAATAACAAAAAAAGCAACTTAAGCACCAGAGCGACACCAGTGGAGGGAGAGGGGGTTGATTTTGATAAATCATAGTATCTACGGATATTGTATCATAACAATTTTTAAAACTGAGACAGATAAAATTTAAGAACACACCATTTGACTTGAGTTAATTTATTATTAAATTTTTGAACATACGGATTAGGATAGATCTAGGAAATAAGAGAAACATGTTTTCTATGAAGAAGATAAGTATTCTTGTCATTTTTGCAGTTTCTAGATACCAGATCCACTATTATTTTGACATCTTTTAGTTTAATGATAAGAATTGAAAAGTATTGATTCTACCAAATTTACAAAATATATATTTTAAAATCACGATAGTAACAACATCATTCCCCATACACCGAAACAACAAAATCTTGAAACCTTGTTCTGATTAGGGTTTGGTATCATTATGGCTAAAATTTGTATATATACCCTTCCATTACACCTACTGCATCATTGCTTGGAATATAGAAAGTTCTTTTTTGTGATTTGCCTGTAAGGAAAACGAGGAAGGAGCTTGAAATTAGATTACTTAGCCAGAATTCTTTGTGTGATTGCTTGCAAGGAAATGGAGAACACAACCATGTACTTGGTGATGGCTGTCTTTATCTTTGGATATACTGTTTGAGCAATACATGACCATGGTCATGCAGCTGGTGACAAATTTCTGAAGAATGAAAGTGTTTCTTTTGTGGGATCATTGCGAGTGAGAAATGGTATGTGGCATGGTATAATAAAATAATATTGGGTTTTATGAAAAACTGGTAGTTTTATCATTTTCATTTGTTTAAAATTCATATTTCACATGAATAGATATGTTTCTTGGATGAATAGGAAAGAGTTTCACATGGAATGTTGTTGCGTGGCCGATTTCTCCTTCTGCTCATTGCGATGACGAACCGTCGGGTTTGACATGTCTAGTTAGGCATTATTACCATACGCATGCTCCTATTTTTCACCCCACTCGATCGAATGCTCGGGGTCATACCCTACTGTTGTCATCCCTTGAGCACCCTAAGTGCTCAAAATTGTCAAACTTTGATGGAACCTAACTCAGAATCCGTGGCACCTACGAACGATCCGTTTGAACCTACGGGGCCAATATTCCCACTTTCCCACTGTTCCCTCCTCAACCAACCAAAAGAATCTGCTCATTACTGAATCAAGAGTACCTCCATGTGACAATGTTGAACCACACCAATCAATAATAGAATGTGCATCATAGAAATTTGCACCTGAAATCCTCAATTGCTCCTTAACTAGAGCTCTCTTCAAACATGCACCTGCTCCATCATGCTCTCCCTTCCCATGCCCTGCCTCAAAAAATCACCACATATGAGGTATACGCCTCTCCACATGCATTCTACTCAACCAATAAAACATACGGGCATTCTTGAATTGACCTATACAATTATCTGACCATATTATATGTCGGTCAATTGCAATATCTTTCTTATGCAAGAACTCAAAATAATTCTCGAAAGAATGTTGCACACACTCGGAGGAGTGTGATCTATTATCACTCATATAAAAATGATACTCCCTGATTATCTTCCTATCCTCTTCTGCACTATCAGGAGCATGTCTATATGTAATGTGAACAAAAATAGCAATCTGGACTAAATTGTAGTACTGATACTGTACCTCATTCTATGGTTGTAATGTATAGTTCTCTACAAAATCAACCACCGAGACAATAGTGCCAATTGGGAAAGAGTTCTTACACATCCTGAACTATTGATCCAACAATTGAGACCTATGGGTGTGCCTTGCATACTTGTAGAAAAGATTTTCCTTAAAATCCAAAATAAAATCAGCAATACTCACTTCTCTTAAGACTAATTCACATCTAGAACCTTCAGCTCCACTCTTCAAAGTAAATTTCACTATCTCGTATCTTTTTTTCTCAACATAATTATTTCCAAACTCGTGTTTGCTGCCCTCATGAAAACATGAAACAAACTTTGACAACCCACCGCATTCTCAACACTTCTCATTCAAACAATCATTTCTATAGAAATAGAAGCCCTCATCTGTAGGGCATAAAAATAGATCTTGCAAGTCTCTTGATGATGTCGGAAATAGAATTGCACCACACTCCTGCAACATCTCATTAGTATGCATCGTAGAACGAATATGACATAAAAGTTCATGGTACATTGAAAACTCCACATGGTACTTGCAACAACAAGTATTGCGAATCTTAAGAGGAACACAATAAAATGGTTTCAAAGATTCAAAGGCCTTTGTGATATTTGCAAAGATGGATGTAATTCACAAAATTTTTTGTACAACATTGTTTGACTTGATTCCAAGAAATGTTTGGGATGCGGTGTGCGGTCTCGGTTGCCGATTCTTAATTTCAAAATGTCCTTGACATTGGGTGACACTCTAGAATTAGAGTGCCAAAATTGTTGAATCTCTTCCTTCACATTGTCAGTCAACTTTCTATCAACATGTGGAAGCCTCCCACCAAATGCCCATGTATCTTGTTGAAGTAGATCGTCAAGTCTTTGTCTTCATGCAAGTGCTCTATCCAAAGTTTTACGGTTTATGTTAAAATCAACACAGGTTTGTCTCATTTGATGAGCCTTCCTCAATTGATGGCTTACTAAGGAGGTTGTAATCACTCTTTGAGTGGCTCTCTTATCTCTTTCTTTGGTATTCTTTCCAATAGAATTGAGAGCGTCAAATAGATTTTTCGCAATAATAGAATTTCTCTCCATCTTCTTGTTCATACGAATCTTCAATTTCTTTAGCAATGGTCTCATCTTTATCAACTTTAGCAATTGAACAAAGAGTTGGCATTGCTCGATAAATGTCTTATTGCTAAAATTTTGGTTGAAAAGTTCTATAGCCTACAACCGAACGGTTCTTGTTGACCTCTTGCCTTCAAGATTCGCAATAATGTTCTCATCGATTTCAAATAACCATTTTGGGGTTCTTGAAGGTCTTGGATTTGGAATTTGTCTTTCATCCATGAGAGGGTCTTCATTTCTAAAGTAATTAGGTGTTACATATGGTTCACTTGGTGAGGCAATTCCACCTTCAATGTTAAAGTTTTCCACATTTTCACCTCCTATGTCAAAATTTTCCACATGTTGAGCATTTTCATTATCACTTTCAACATTTTCAAAATTTTCAATATTTTCACTTTCAAAATGTACATTTTCATTTTCAATAACTTGTGGCACATTTTCAATTTCAATTTCCTCTTCAGTTGAAGTAACATTAGCAATATTTAACATACCTTGTCTTCTCCTCCTATGACATTCTCTATCTCTTTCTCTATATACCTCAACTTGGTCATTTGAAAGTTTTCTTTTGCATTTAGACTTTTGATGACTACTACTCCCCATTTCCCTCCACACATATACTCCTTCGTGATTGACAATGTAAGTTTTCACTTTAAGAATCTCCCAAAAGCACAAATTTGTCTCTAGCTATTTGCAACCCCATGATCGTTGATAGAAAACATAGGACCCAGACTGTCGGTCGTTGGAATCTATTTAATGGCCCACAAACCCTTTTTTTTCTTGGTTTTTAGTAATAAAATCGGATATTCGATAAAATCTGATATCCGATAAAATCTGATATCTGATTTTATCGGATATCCAATTTTAGTACAAAAATATGTGGTCCCCCAAAAAAATTCCCGTTGCCGCCATTTATGGACTAAACTGCCACATGGCAGAAATTTGATATCCGCTTAAATTGGATATCAGATTTTATTGGTCATATTTTAGAGACAAAGAGGGATAGAAGGAGAGGAAGAGAAAGAGAGAGAGAGAGAGAGAGAGAGAGAGAGAGAGAGAGAGAGAGAGAGAGAGAGAGAGAGAGAGAGAGAGAGAGAGAGAGAGAGAGAGGAGGAGAGGAAGAGAGGGAGAGAGAGAGAGAAGGAGAGGGAGAGGGAGAGAGAGAGAGAGAGGAGGAGAGGGAGAGAGGGAGAGAGAGAGAAGGAGAGGGACACAATATGACACCTAACAACATGATTTGGTGTCTTAAGGGGTCCTATAGTGTCGTTAGGGGTCATATGGTGTCCCATGAACCCTTATGATCTCTTAGGACACCATATGACACCATATAGGGTTGCTTTGGGTCATATTATGTCGTAAGAGGTCATATTGTGTCTTAAGGGGTCCTATGGTTTCCCAAGACACAATATGACCCCTATGGACACCATATAACACCTAACGACATCGTAGGACCCCTTAAGACACCAAATCATGTGGTTAGGGGTCATATTGTGTCCTACAACCCCGTACGACACAATATGACCCCTTAACGACATGATTTGGTGTCATTAGGGGTCATATGGTGTCATTAGGGGTCATATGGTGTCCATAGGGGTCATATGGTGTCCCATGAACCCTTATGATCTCATAGGACACCATATGACCCCTAATGACATCGTATTGGGTCGCTTTTGGTGATATTGTGTCCTAAGGGGTCATATTGTGTCTTAAGGGATCCTATGGTGTCCCAAGACACCATATGACCCCTATGGACACCATATGACCCCTAACGACACCATAGGACCCCTTAAGACACCAAATCATATCATTAGGGGTCATATTGTGTCTTCCGGGGTCGTAGGACACAATATGACCCCTAATGACATGATTTGGTGTCTTAAGGAGTCCTATGGTGTCGTTAGGGGTCATATGGTGTCCATAGGGGTCATATGGTGTCCCATGAACCCTTATGACCTCTTAGGACACCATATGACCCCTAATGACACCATATTGGGTCGCTTTGGGTCATATTGTGTCGTAAGGGGTCATATTGTGTCCTAAGGGGTCCTATGGTGTCCCAAGACACCATATGACCCCTATGGACACCATATGACCCCTAACGACACCATAAGACCCCTTAAGACACAAAATCATGTCGTTAGGGGTCATATGGTGTCGTAAGGGGTCATAGACCATAATATGACCCCTAACGACACCATAGGACCCCTTAAGACACCAAATCATAACATTAGGGGTCAAATTATGTCTTACGGGGTTGTAGGACACAATATGACACCTAACGACATGATTTGGTGTCTTAAGGGGTCCTATGGTGTCGTTAGGGGTCATATGGTGTCCATAGGGGTCATATGGTGTCCCATCAACCCTTATGACCTCTTAGGACACCATATGACCCCTAATGACACCATATTGGGTCGCTTTGGGTCATATTGTGTCCTAAGGGGTCATATTGTGTCTTAAGGGGTCCTATGGTGTCCCGAGACATCATATGACCCCTATGGACACCATATGACTCCTAACGACACCATAGGACCCCTTAAGATACCAAATCATGTCATTAGGGGTCATATTATGTCTTACAGGGTCGTAGGACACAATATTACCCCTAACAACATCATTTGGTGTCTTAAGGGGTCGTATGGTGTCGTTAGGGGTCATATGGTGTCCGTAGGGGTCATATGGTGTCCCATGAACCCTTATCACCTCTCAGGACACCACATGACCCTTAATGACACCATATTGGGTCGATGTGGGTCATATTATGTCCTAAGGGGTCATATTGTGTCTTAAGGGTTCCTATGGTGTCCCAAGACACTATATGACCACTATGGACACCATATGACCCCTAATGACACCATAGGACCCCTTAAGACACCAAATCATTTCATTAGGGGTCATATTGTGTCTTACGGGGTCGTAGGACACAATATGACCCCTAACAACATGATTTGGTGTCTTAAGGAGTCCTATGGTGTCATTAGGGGTCATATGGTGTCCATAGGGGTCATATGGTGTCCCATGAACCCTTATGACCTCTTAGGACACCATATGACCCCTAATGACACCATATTGGGTCGGTTTGGGTCATATTGTGTCGTAAGGGGTCCTATGGTGTCCCAAGACACCATATGACCCCTACGGACACCATATGACCCCTAACGACACCATAAGACCCCTTAAGACACCAAATCATGTCGTTTGGGGTCATATGGTGTCCTAAAGGGTCATAGACCATAATATGATCCCTAAAATTACCATAGGACCCCTTAAGACACCAAATCATTTTATTAGGGGTCATATTGTGTCTTACGGGGTTGTAGGACACAATATGACCCCTAACAACATGATTTGGTGTCTTAGGGGGTCCTATGGTGTCGTTAGGGGTCATATGGTGTCCATAGGGGTCATATGGTGTCCCATCAACCCTTATGACCTCTTAGGACACCATATGACCCCTAATGACACCATATTGGGTCACTTTGGGTCATTTTGTGTCCTAAGGGGTCATATTGTGTCTTAAAGGGTCCTATGGTGTCCCAAGACACCATATGACCCCTATAGACACCATATGACTCCTAACGACACCATAGGACCCCTTAAGATACCAAATCATGTCATTAGGGGTCATATTATGTCTTACGGGGTCATAGGACATAATATGACCCCTAACAACATGATTTGGTGTCTTAAGGGGTCCTATGGTGTCATTAGGTGTCATATGGTGTCCATAGGGGTCATATGGTGTCCTATGAACCCTTATCACCACTCAGGACACCACATGACCCTTAATGACACCATATTGGGTCGCTTTGGGTCATATTGTGTCCTAAGGGGTCATATTGTGTCTTAAGGGGTCCTATGGTGTCCCAAGACACTATATGACCACTATGGACACCATATGACCCTTAATGACACCATAGGACCCCTTAAGACACCAAATCATTTCATTAGGGGTCATATTGTGTCTTACGGGGTCGTAGGACACAATATGACCCCTAACGACATAATTTGGTGTCTTAAGGGGTCTTTTGGCGTCACAAGACACCATATGACCCCTAACAACACCATAGGACCCCTTAAGACACCAAATCATAACATTAGGGGTCATATTGTGTCTTACGGGGTTGTAGGACACAATATGACCCCTAACGACATGATTTGGTGTCTTCAGGGGTCCTATGGTGTCGTTAGGGGTCATATGGTGTCCTAAGAGGTCATTAGGGTTCATGGGACACCATATGACCCCTATGGACACCATATGACCCCTAACGAAACCATCAGATCCCTTAAGACACCGAATCATGTCATTAGGGGTCATATTGTGTCCTATGACTCTGTAAGACATAATATGACCCCTAATGTGATGATTTGGTGTCTTAAGGGGTCCTATGGTGTCGTTAGGGGTCATATGGTGTCTTGTGACACCATAAGACCCCTTAAGACACCAAATTGTGTCATTAGGGGTCATATTGTGGTCTATGACCCCTTAGGACACCATAAGACCCCTAACGACATGATTTGGTGGTTTAAGGGGTCTTATAGTCTCGTTAGGGGTCATATGGTGTCCGTAGGCATCATATGGTGTCTTTCGACACCATAGGACCCCTTAGGACACAATATGACCCCTTAGGACGCAATATGACCCAAAGTGACCCAATATGGTGTCGTTAGGGGTCATATGGTGTCCTAAGAGGTCGTAAGGGTTCATGGGACACAATATGACCCGTATGGACACCATATGACCCCTAATGACACCATAAGACCCCTTAAGACACCAAATCATGTCATTAGGGGTCATATTTTGTCTTAAAACACTGTAAGACACAATATGACCCCAAATGTTATGATTTGGTGTCTTATGGGGTCCTATGGTGTCGTTAGGGGTCCTATGGTGTCTTGTGACACCATAAGACTGCTTAAGATACCAAATTGTGTCGTTAGGGGTCATATTGTGTCCTACAACCCCGTAAGACACAATATGACCCCTAACGAGATTATTTGGTGTCATAAGGGTTCCTATGGTGTCGTTAGGGGTCATATGTTGTCCATAGGAGTCATATGGTGTCTTGGGACACTATAAGACCCCTTAAAACACAATATTAACCCTTAGGACACAATATGACCCAAAGAGACCCAATATGGTGTCATTAGGGGTCATATGGTGTCCTAAGAGGTCATAAGGGTTCACAGGAAACCATATGACCCCTAATGACACCATAGGACCCCTTAAGACACCAAATCATGTCGTTAGGGGTCATATTGTGTCCTACAACCCCGTAAGACACAATCTGACCCCTAATGACATGATTTGGTGTCTTAAGGGGTCCTTTAGTGTCGTTAGGGGTCATATGGTGTCCATAGGGGTCATATGGTGTCTTGGGAGACCATAGGACCCCTGAAGACACAATATGACCCCTTAGGACACAATACGACCCAAAATAACCCAATATGGTGTCATTATGGGTCATATGGTGTCCTAAGAGGTGATAAGGGTTTGTGGGACACCATATGACCCCTATAGACACCATACGGCCCCTAATGACACCATATGACCCGTTAAGACACCAAATCATGTTGTTAGGGGTCATATTGTGTCCTACGACCTCGTAAGACACAATATGACCCCTATGGACACCATATGACCCCTAACGACACTATAGGACCCCTTAAGACATCAAATCATGTTGTTAGGGGTCATATTATGTCCTACGACCTTGTAAGACACAATATGACCCCTAGTGTTATGATTTGGTGTCTTAAGGGGTCCTATGGTGTCATTAGGGGTCATATGGTGTCTTTTGACACCATAAGACCCCTTCAGACACCAAATTGTGTCGTTAGGGGTCATATTTTGGTCTATGACCCCTTAGGACACCATATGACCCCTAACGACATGATTTAGTGTCTTAAGGGGTCTTATGGTGTCGTTAGGGGTCAAATGGTGTCTGTAGGGGTCACATGGTGTCTTGGGACACCATAGGACCCCTTAAGACACAATATGACTCCTCAGGACACAATATGACCCAAAGCAACCCAATATGGTGTCATTAGGAGTCATACGTTGCCCTGAGAGGTCATAAGGGTTCATGGGACACCATATGACCACTATGGACACCATATGTCCCCTAACGACACCATAGGAACCCTTAAGAAACCAAATCATGTCATTAGGGGTTGTATTGTGTCTTACAATCTTGTAAGACACAATACAACCCCTAATGACATGATTTGGTTTCTTAAGGGTTCCTATGGTGTCGTTAGGGGTCATATGGTGTCTTGGGACACCATAGGACCCCTTAAGACACGATATGACCCCTTAAGACACAACATGACCCAAAGCGACCCAATATGGTGTCATTAGGGGTCATATGGTGTCCTAAGAGGTCATAAGGGTTCATGGGACACCATATGACCTGTATGGACACCATATGACCCCTAACGATACCATAGGACCCCTTAAGACACCAAATCATGTCGTTAGGGGTCATATTGTGTCCTACAACCCTGTAAGACACAATATGAACCCTAATGTTATGATTCAGTGTCTTAAGGGGTCTTATGGTGTCGTTAGGGGTCATATGGTGTCTTTTGACACCATAATACCCTTTGAGAGACCAAATTGTGTTGTTAGGGGTCATATTGTGGTCTATGACCTCTTAGGAAACCATATGACCCCTAACAACATGATTTGGTGTTTTAAGGGGTCCTATGGTGTCGTTAGGGGTCATGTGGTGTCCGTAGGGGTCATATGGTGTCTTGGGAGACCATAGGACCCCTTGGGACACAATATGATCCCTTAGGACACAATATTACACAAAGTGACCCAATATGGTGTCATTAGGGGTCATATGGTGTCCTACGAAGTCATAAGGGTTAATTGGACACCATATTACCTCTAACGGCACCATAGGACTCCTTAAGACACCAAATCATGTAGTTAGGGGTCATATTGTGTCTTATGACCCCGTAAGACACAATATGAACCCTAATGACATGATTTGGTGTCTTAAGGGGTTGTATGGTGTCGTTAGGGGTCATATGGTGTCCATAGGGGTCATACGGTGTCTTGGGACACCATAGGACCCCTTAAGACACAATATGATCCCTTAGGACACAATATGACCCAAAGCGACCCAATATGGTGTCATTAGGGGTCATATGGTATCCTTAGAGGTCATAAGGGTTGATTGGACACTATATGACCCCTATGGACACCATATGACCCCTAATGACACCATTGAACCCCTTAAGACACCAAATCATGTCGTTAGGGGTCATATTGTGTCCTACGACCCTGTAAGACACAATATGACCCCTAATGACATGATTTGTTGTCTTAAGGGGTCATACGGTGTTGTTAGGGGGCATATGGTGTCCATAGGGGTCATATGGTGTCCCGGGACACCATAGGACCCCTTAAGACACAATATGACCCCTTAGGACACAATATGACCCAAAATGACCCAATATGGTGTCATCAGGTGTCATATGGTGTCCTAAGAGGTCATAAGGGTTCATGGGACAACATATGACCCCTATGGACACCATATGACCCCTAACGACACCACCAGACCCCTTAAGACACCAAATCATGTCGTTAGGGGTCATATTGTGTCCTACAACCCCGTAAGACACAATATGACTCCTAATGTTATGATTTGGTGTCTTAAGGGGTCATATGGTGTCGTTAGGGGTCATATGGTGTCTTGTGAGACCACAAGACCTCTTAAGACACTAAATTGTGTCGTTAGGGGTCATATTGTGTCCTACAACCCTATAAGACACAATATGACCCCAAACAACATGATTTGGTGTCTTAAGGGATCCTATGGTGTCGTTAGGGGTCATATGGTGTCCATAGGGGTCGTATGGTGTCTTGGGACACCATAGGATCCCTTAAGACACAATATGACCCCTTACGACACAATATGACCCAAAGCGACCCAATATGGTGTCATTAGGGGTCATATGGTATCCTAAGAGGTCATAAGGGTTCATGGGACACCATATGACCCCTATGGACACCATATGTCCCCTAACGATACTATATGACCCCTTAAGACACCAAATCATGTCGTAAAGGGGTCTTATAGGGTTGTAGGACACATTATGACCCCTAATGACATGATTTGGTGTCTTAAGGGGTCCTATGGTGTCACAAGACACCATATAACCCCTAACGACACCATAAGACCCCTTAAGACACCAAATCATGTCATTAGGGATCATATTGTGTCTTACAAGGTTGTAGGACACAATGTGACCCCGGACAACATGATTTGGTGTCTTAAGGGGTCCTAGGGTGTTGTTAGGGGTCATATGGTGTCCATAGGGGTCATATGGTATCCCATGAACCCTTATGATCTCTTAGGACACCATATGACCCCTAATGACACCATATTGGGTTGTTTTGGGTCATATTGTGTCCTAAGGGGTCATATTGTGTCTTAAGGGGTCCTATGGTATCCCAAGACACCATATGACCCCTATGGACACCATATGACCTCTAACGACACCGTAGGACCCCTTAAGACACCAAATCATGTCATTAGGGGTCATATTGTGTCTTATGGGGTTGTAGGACACAATATGACACCTAATGACACAATTTGGTGTCTTAAGGGGTCTTATGGTGTCACAAGACACCATATGATCCCTAAGGACACCAAATTGTGTCGTTAGGTGTCATATTGTGTAATGACATAATTTGGTGTCTTAAGAGGTCTTATGGTGTCACAAGACACCATATGATCCCTAAGGACACCATAGGACCCCTTAAGACACCAAATCATAACATTAGGGGTCAAATTGTGTCTTACGGGGTCGTAGGAAACAATATGACCCCTAACGACATGATTTGGTGTCTTAAGGGGTCCGATGGTGTCTTAAGGGGTCATATGGTGTCCATAGGGGTCATATGGTGTCCCATGAACCCTTATGACCTCTTAGGGCACCATATGCCCCCTAATAACACCATATTGGGTCGCTTTGGGTCATATTGTGTCCTAAGGGGTCATATTGTGTCCTAAGGGGTCCTATGGTGTCCCAAGACACTATATGACCCCTATAGACACCATATGACCCATAATGAATGATATTTCAATGATGAACCACTAGTATGAAACTGATACTGAGAGGGGTGGGTGAATTAGTACAAACACAAATACAGTCCAAAACTGGTTTGACAACAAGTACTCCAAATGACTGATAAATAGAGATACTGGTAAAATAGAGTGCAACCGGTAACATCCAGTATAGCTCAATTAGTCATGAACCGGTCACTAAATAAGCTTTTCTCTTAGCTCAATACCACAGTATCATTATATTCTCATGCATAAACTAGTAAACCTAACCATCAGATCTTCACAATAGTGAGTTCAATATGTTTTATAGACAGGCATAAAACATAGAACCTTCATGTGCTTAATAGATAAAACAGAGCATCACAAGACAAGAGCATTACACATGACACACATATTTTTCATGTGGAAACCCAACTGGGAAAAACCACGGTGGGAATGAATACCCACAAGCTGCTTTTTGAACTCTTTAGAAGTCCACTTTGTTAGGAGGTTGTCCAGTTAAGGACATTACAATAGGTTCTGGTAGGAACCGATCCTGTTAAGGATCACCTAGTTAAGGGATACCTGGTTAAGGGTTAAACCCGGTAGGGTCACCTTGTTAGAGGATTTTAAGAACTCAATAGCTGAAAGGATCCCCTAAGATTCTCTAGCTTCTTAGAACTTATTAGCCTCGAGTTACCCAGTTAAGGGATTTGAAACAAGCTGGTTAAGACCACCCGATTTAAGGGATTTTGAATCAAGCCAGTTAAGGCTACCCTGTTAGGGTATTTTAAAACTGTTGAAGTGGTTAGAGATCAATAGGTATTATAATAATCTGTTAATAGCACTCAATGCTAATGCAGATCCGTTTAGGCTCCTCTTTTCTTTTTGCACATTCACTTTGCAGATATCTCTTCTTTTCTTTGGTCTAGCAAGAATCATGTATCACTTTTCTTGGATACACACTCACAAGTTTTTGCCAACAACCTTAGAGAGAAACCCAACATCGACCTTATAGGAAACATATAGGTCGGTAGCAAAAACCCTAAACCTTAAACCTGTTAGGTTGAGCAATTCAAATGGTTCGATCCTGACTGTTGAATCATACTGCATTAAATGCACCAGTCTTGAATCGATCTGAAGACATTCTCCATCATCCATTATTCATCATTTTCATTGCAGTTGATAACCCATCACGCATTATCACCATTTGATAGACTTCGCACATTCCCGAGGTAGATAGGAATAGTCATCTTTATGCAAGATCCTTCGCGCACATAGAGCTTACATGGCAACACAATCTATCCTTCATTATACTACGAACTCATCACACAAAGATCATCGATTGAGTCGCACAGACCTGAGGTACTCCAACCAGAAACGCTGAAGTGGAAGCTGCCTACCAACCGGTAGTCATACAGGGCTTCCATGTGCCGGTTCCCATAACTACATGCCGGTTCACCTTGAACAAATATGCCGCTTCACTTTGGCATATACCAGTTCGCACATGCCGGTTCACACTATGTCCCATATTGACATCAATGAAAACATACAATATCATTATGTCTTTATGTCAGTTCACATAAGGCTCATGCCGGTTCACATAATGTCAACAATCTCCCCCTTTGGCATTGATGACAATATACAAAAGATATCTTCTCTAATTCACATCTTCTCCCCGTTTGCTGCAGATGTCTTTTCACTTCACTCCTCCCCCTTTGACAACAATGCCAATGTGGAGCTACAATCATCACTGTTTCATCATGCTGCTCCCCCTGAGGAGTAGCATCTATAAACACACCAATCAACCAAATATTTGTGTTTTCAGTACCTGACTGATGAGGAACACTCACTTTTAGTTCACCTCCTGAAGGGGAAAGACCCCTAATTCACCTCTCAAATGCACAAATGTTGTCTTTGGGAGAGGCTTGGTGAATATGTCTGCTAACTACTCCTTACTGGACACATGCTCCAGTGCAATCTCTTTATTCTGAACCTTTTCCCTCAAGAAATGATACTTAAGCTCAAAATGCTTGGTTCTAGAATGTAAAACCAGATTCTTTGATATATTGATAGCACTTGTGTTATCACAGAATATACTTATCAGTTCAGATATAGGGATCTTGAAGCCTTCTAGTACATGCTTCATCCAGATTGTTTGAGTACAGTTCATGAAAGCTTCAACATACTCCGCTTCTGCTATAGACTGAGAGATGCAACTCTACTTTTTACTCATCCATAAGACCAGTCTACCACCGAGAAAGAATGCACCACCGGTTGTGCTCTTTCGGTCATCCACATTACCGGCCCAATCAGCATCTGTGAATACTTTCAGATTGAAATTATTGCTGTATGGGTACCATAATCGATAGTCAATTGTTCCCTTCAGATACCTAAGAATCTACTTGACTGCACTCAAGTGAGATTCACTTGGACTCTTCTGGAACCTTGCAGTGATGCCAACTGCATGTGCAATATCCAGTCTACTATGCACTACATAATGCAACTTACCAATCATTGACCGGTATTCCTTCTCATCAACCAGTGCAGAATCATCCTCCTTTGTCAATTTGCAACTAGTCACCATCGGTGTACCAACCGGTTTGCTATCTTCCATGCCAAAAGTCTTCAATACCTCTTTGACATATTTGGACTGAGTGATGAAGATTCCATCTTTCATTTGCTGGATCTGTAGTCCAATTAAGAACTTAATCTCCCCTATGAGTGACATCTCAAAATCTTTCTTCATCTCATCAGCAAACTCATGACTCATCTTGTCATCTCCTCCAAAGATAATTTCATCAACAAAAACTTCACAGATCAGAATCTGATCTTCTTCAGACTTCAAGTAGATATTGCTATCTTCACTTGTTCTCTCAAATTCAGTCTTCAAAAGATGGGAATGTAGGCACTCATACCATGCCCTAGGTGCTTGCTTTAGACCATATAATGCTTTATGTAGCCTACATACCATGTCACTTTTTTCAGATAGGGTAAACCCATCTGGTTGCTCAATATATACCTCCTCTTCAAGTACACCATTTAGGAATGCAGATTTTACATCCATTTGATATACCTTGAGCTTCTTAAAAGTTGCATATGCAAGAAGCATACAAACTCCTTCCAATCTGGCTACAGGAGCAAAGGTTTCCCCATTGTCTTCACCTTCTTCTTGAGCATATCCTTTGCATACCAGTCTGGCTTTATTCCTAATCACTGTTCCATCCTCATTCAACTTATTTCTGAACACCCATTTGGTGCCAATGACATTTTTATGTTCTGGTTTGGGTACCAAGGACCGTGTACCATTTTTCTCTATCTGGTCAACTTCTTCTTCCATTGCCTTGATCCAGTCTTCATCTTTATGAGCCTCTTTGAATGACTTAGGCTCAAATTCAAAGATCATACATGAGTTTTCTCTGATCTTTCTTCTAGTAAGGATTCCTGCATCGTTATCACCTATGATCTGCTTGGGATCATGATTCAACTTGACATACTGAGGAATGGTCTTAACTGGTTCTTCTTGCTTTTCTTCTTCATCCTCATCATCATTAGTATCAGCATTCACCAGTTCAGGAACACTGTTACTGGTACTAGGTTGACTGACAACTAGTTCCCTGAAGGTTGCAACTGGTTCATTTACAACTTGCTTATTGCCGGTTTTCTTAGTCTTCTCAAAGGATTCATCAACTCTTACATTGATGCTTTCCATAATTCTCTGAGTCCCATTGTTGTAGCACTTGAAAGCTTTACTCTTGGTGGAATATCATAGAAATATTCCTTCATCACATTTAGCTTCAAATTTTCCCTAATGTTCACTCCTCTTGATGTAACATTTGCTACCAAATACCTTAAAGTAGTTTACCACAAGTGTCTTACCGGTCCAATACTCTAAAGGAGTTTTGTCCTTACCCTTTTTGATGAGTACCCGGTTCATAGTGTAAACTGCAGTGCTCACTGCTTCTCTCCAAAAGGTGTGAGCAACCTTTCCCTGGATCAACATAGTTCTAGCTGCTTCAACCACAGTCAAGTTATTCCTCTCTGCTAGGCCATTTTGCTGTGGAGTCTGGGGGGCAGATAGCTATCTCTTGATGCCAAATTCTTCACAATACTTGTTGAATTCATTGGAAGTGAATTCCCCTTCTTGATCAGTTTTGAGCCATTTGATCCTTATACCGCTTTCCTTCTCCACTAATGCTTTGAAAGCTTTGAATTTCCCAAAAGCTTCAGACTTGTGTTTCAAGAATGTGACCCACATCATTCTTGAGCAATCATTAGTGAGAATCATGAAGTACCTATCACCCTGCACACTTCTAGTTTTCATAGGACCACATAAATCAGTTGCACAAGATCAAGCAAGTTGTCAACAGTAAAATATTTACCTTTAAAGGTTGAGGAAGACATTTTCCCCAATTGACATTCTCTACACAAGGTATTATCCGGTTTGCTTAGCACCGACAACCCTCTAACTACCTTGATCTTACTAGCCTTCACAATGTTATCAAAGTTCACATGGCAGAACCTCCTATGCCATATCCAACTATCATCAAGCTTAGCCATAAGACATGTACTTATATTTGCATTTAGATGAAATAGATTAACTTTAGTCTGCATGCCAGTGGCTACCAATTTACCATCTTTACCTTTGATTCTACAAACTCCATTCTTGAATTGCAGAGTGAGACCACTGTCATTTAGCTGGGCAACACTTAGAAGGTTGTGTCTGAGACCATCAAGCTAGTACACATTGTCAGCACTACTCTTTCCATTTAAAGAGATGGACCCTCTGCCTTTGACAATGCATGGTGCATCATTGCCAAAGCGAACCACACCACCATCATACTCTTCTAAGGATAGAAACTTGCTTCGGTCACCAGTCATATGGTGAGAATAGCCACTGTCAATGATCCACTCATTGGAATCATCAAACTGAGAGACAAGAACCTTCTTGTCTGCCACATCTTCCTTTACAGCAACGAACACAATGTCTTCATTCTCTTCATCTTCTGATTCCTCATCTGTGACACCTTCATCAATTGCCACAAAACAATTTCTCCGGTTTCCTCCTTTGAATTTCCCGAACCTTTCCAGTTTATCCTTGTTGTCACTATTAGGACAGTTCATAGCAATGTGTCCTATCCAGTTACAGGAGAAACATTTTAAAGGAAGCTTACCTTTGTATTTACCAGTTCCTTTTGGAAATCTCCTGGCAAGAAGACCTTCAAACTCCATTAGAAACTCTTCATCCTTCATTTCTCTATTCTGATTAGGTTCCCCACTAGTGCTAGCCTCTTTTCCTTTTCTAGATGGTATAGCAGAAGCTTTAAAAGCTGATTCTGTCTTTTGAACACTACCATTAAAACTATTCAGCTCATAGGTTGTCAACTTGGCTATGATGGAGTCCAAGGACGCCTTAGACTTGTCTATTGATCTCAGCTCCTAAATAGTAGCAACCCTTATTGCATAGACTGGCAACAGGGATCTCAGGACTTTACTTACTGCAGTGGAATCTTCTATTTTACAACCTGCACTCTTTATTTCTCCAACAACTGTTTTGATTCTTATTCCATACTGTTGAATGGTCTTTCCTTCAACCATCTGCATGTCTTCAAACTTTCCTCTCAAGCTCTCTTCCTTAGCTTGTTTTACATGCTCATTGCCACCATAGATATTTTCAAGAGCATCCCATACCTCTTTGGGATTAGCTTTGTCCTGAATATCAATAAATTTAATGCCAGATAGGCTACTGATGAGGGCTTCCATGACTTGCCCATTTTCTTGTATCTCTCTATTTTGGTCATCGGTGAGAGTACCGATAATAACAACATATACATTTTCAACATATCTCCAGTGTTGAACACCCATGCTTTTGATGAATATCTTCATCCTGTCTTCCCATATACCAAAGTTTTCCCTATTGAACTTTGGACCTTCCCTCTTCATCATTTGGCTAGGATCTTTTCCTCAATTGGTTAAGCTTACAACACAAAAGACCTGGAGTGCTCTGATACCAATTGGTATCTCAATGATGTACCACTAGTACCAAACTGGTACTGAGAGGGGGGCGTGAATCAATACAAACACAAATACAGTCCAAAATTGGTTTGACAGCAAATACTCCAAATGACTGATAAACATAGATACCGGTAAAATAGAGTGCAACCGGTAACATCCAGTATAGCTCAATCAGTCATGAACTGCTCACTCAATAAGCTTTTCTCTTAGCTCAATACCATAGTATCATTATATTCTCATGCATAAACTAGTAAACCTAACCATCAGATCTTCACAATAGTGAGTTCAATATGTTTTATAGATAGACATAAAACATAGAACCTTCATGTGCTTAACAGATAAAATAGAGCATCACAAGACAAGAGCATTACACATGACACACATATTTTTCACGTGGAAACCCAACTAGGAAAAACGACGGTGGGAATGAATACCCACAAGCTTCTTTTTGAACTCTTTAGAAGTCCACTCTATTAGGAGCCTTGTCCGGTTAAGGACATTACAATAGGTTCTAGTAGGAACTGATCTTGTTAAGGATCACCCGGTTAAGGGATACCTGGTTAAGGGTTAAACCTGGTAGGGTCACCTTATTAGAGGATTTTAAGAACTCAATAGCTGAAAGGATCTCCTAAACTTCTCTAGCTTCATAGAACTCATTAGCCTCAAGTTACCCGGTTAAGGGATTTGAAACAAGCTGGTTAAGACCACCTGATTTAAGGGATTTTGAATCAAGCTAGTTAAGGCTACCCTGTTAGGGGATTTTACAACTGTTGAAGTGGTTAGAGATCAATAGGTATTACAATGATCTGTTAACAACACTCTAATGCAGATCCATTTAGGCTCCTCTTTTCTTTCTGCACATTCACTTTGCAGATATCTCTTCTTTCCTTTGGTCTGGTAAGAATCACATATCATTTTTCTTGGATACACACTCACAACTTTTTGCCAACAACCTCAGACAGAAACCCAACATTAACCTTATAGGAAACATACAGGTCAGTAGCAAAAACCCTAAACCCTAAACCTGTTAGGTTGAGCAATTCAAACGGTTTGATCCTGACCATTGAATCATACTGCATTAAATGCACCAGTCTTGAATCAATCTCAAGACATTCTCCATCGTCCATTATCCATCATTTTCATGGCGGTTGATAACCCATCACGCATTATCACCGTTTGATAGACTTCGCACATTCCTGAGGTAGATAGGAATAGTCATCTTTATGCAAGATCCTTCACGCACACAGAGCTTACGTGGCAACACGATCTGTCCTTCATCATACTACTAACTCATCACACCAAGATCACTGATTGAGTCACATAGACTTGAGGTACTCCAACTGGAAACCCCGAAGTGGAAGCTGCCTACCAACAGGTAGTCATACAGTGCTTCCATGTGCTGGTTCCCATAACTACATGCCAGTTCACCTTGAACAAATATGCCGCTTCACTTTGGCATATACCGGTTCACACATATGCCGGTTCACACTATGTCCCATATTGACATCAATGACAACATACAATATCATTATGTCTTTATGCCGGTTCACATAATGCCAACAATGACACCATAGGACCCCTTAAGACACCAAATCATGTTGTTAGGGGTCATATGGTGTCCTAAGGGGTCATAGACCACAATATGACCCCTTAGGACATAATATGACCCAAAGTGACCCAATATGGTGTCATTAGGGGTCATAAGGGTTCATGGGACACCATATCACATAACTATCATTAGGGGTCATAGTTATGGGTCGTAAGACACAATATGACCCCTAACGACATGATTTGGTGTCTTAAGCATTCTTATGGTGTCCCAAGACACCATATGACCCGTAACGACATGATTTGGTGTCTTAAGGGTTCTTATGGTGTCCCAAGACACCATATGACCCCTAACAACACCATAGGTCCCCTTAAGACAGCAAATTATGTCGTTAGGTGTCATATGGTCTCTCTCTGTCTCTCTCTCTCTCTCCCTCTCCTCTTCTCTCTCTCTCTCTCCCTCTCTCCCTCCCTCTCCTCCTCTCTCTCTCCCTCTCCTCCCTCTCCCTCCCTCTCTCTCTCTCTCCCCTTCTCCCTCTCTCCCTCTCTCTCTCCCTCTCTCCCTCTCCTTCTCTCTCTCTCTCTCTCTCTTTCTCTCTCTCTCTCCCTCTATGACACCATAGGCCCCCTTAAGACACCAAATTGTGTCGTTAGGTGTCATATGGTCTCTCTCTCTCTCTCCTTACTTCTCTCTCTCTCTCTCTCTCTCTCTCTCTCTCTCCCTCTCCTCCCTCTACCTCTCTCCCTCTCTCTCTCTCTCCCTCCCTCCCTCTCTCTCTCCCTCTATCCCTCTCCTTCTCTCTCTCTCTCTCTCTCTCTCCCTCCCTCTCCTCCTCTCTCTCTCTCTCCGTGTCTCTCTCTCTTTGTGTCTCTCTCCTCTTCTCTCTCTCTCTCTCTCTCTCTCTCTCTCTCTCTCTTTCTCCCTCTCTCCCTCTCCTTCTCTCTCTCTCTTTAAAATATGACTAATAAAATCCGATATCTGATTTAATTGGATATCGGATTTCTGCCATGTGGCAGTTTACTTCATAAATGGCGGCAAAGGGAAATTATTTGGGAACCGCAAATTTTTGTACAAAAATAAGATATCCGATAAAATTCGATATCCGATTTTTGTACTCAAATTTTCAAATTTCAAATTTCAGCTCAGGAATGCTTTGGTATTAGGCTTGGAAGTGACAAGCCTAGAAAGTCAACTGAAAAAATGTGTTTTTCAGTATTCCTTGGTTTTCCAGACTTTACACTAGTGGCTGACGACTTTTTATGTAGTCAAAATTGATAAAATGAAAAGGGTTTTTTAAGGACATTCCCAGCTTTCCAACAATATAAGGCTTGTCTTATTTCAACTTTAGTAAATAATTATTATTTATTTTCTAATTGAATTCTGACAATAGTCCTGATTGATATATTGATTGAAAAACACTCATAACTTTCAAAGGGTATAACATTTTTTGAAACCGAAACATGCATCACATCCTATGCTTCGTCTACTATAGGGAAAAATTAAAAAAAATTAAATTTCATAAGGTTTTGACCAAGTTAAGGTGGTTAGACATAGGAGTTTCTGAATTTCTGAAAAGCTATAGTAAAAAAATCATAAATAATTATTTAATTAATAAAAAATTAAAACAAAATATGTGTCGCATCCAGACATGAGTCTAATACTTATATTATAAATATTATAAAAAAATATTAAGATTTGATTGTGATTAGGGTGGTCAGACATACGTCTACTTCTTATTTTTTTCCTGAAATTTTAGGCATTGAAATTTGAAATTTTCATCAAATAGGATTTTTTTTTTCCAAAAAACAACTAGTAGCTTAGAAACTACATTCAATTTTCTATATATTCTCTTCTTACATATTTTAAAAATAATGTTCACAACTTATTCAAATTTTCATGTCAAGTTGCATAACTCTGATTTTTCTGAAATTTCATTGCCACTTAAGGGCCTATTTTGGCACACCATGATCCTGCACATACCCAAGTCCTTTGCTGTTCCCAATATTCTCCACAATTGCCCATTGTATTTTCTGGAACACAATATCCTGATTAAAGGACATGTCCCTGAAGATACGATTGTTTCTTTCTTTCCATAATCCCCATAGGATGCGAGGAAGTGATAGCTGCCACAGAGATCTAAAAAGGACTTCTTCCAATGAAAATTCCAAGAGAAGAACAATTCACTGATAGTGTTAGGAAACACACAATCAATGCTAACAATTTTAAGAAATCTTTCCCAGACTGAGATAGAATAGGAACAGTGGATGGCCAGGTGGTCCATTGACTCTTCCTCTTGAAGACATAAAGAACATCTATTAGGAAAGGCAAAACCTTTGCCCTTGAGGTTGTCTAGGATCAAGATCTTATTTTGAGGGATGGTCCAATATAAAAAGTTGATTTTGAGGGTCAAACCCTTAATCCAGGTTTTAGACCAGAAAGGATTAACAGGAGGGGTGGAGGAGAGAACACCATACATTGAAGAAACAATTATAATACCTTTGGGTTCATGTTTCCAAGTAAGGGAGTCTTCCTCTTTGTTCAACCAGATTGAAGACAGATGGATCTTGAGCTTAATGAGGCTAGGGTGGATACTTTCAATGTTCTGCCATTTATTACCAGACCAATACTCTGCAACTAAAGGGCCAAAAATTTTAATACAGGAGGGAGCATGAGGGTCCCATTCAGGGATTCAGTCAAAGGTTTATAAAAAAACCAGGGGTCTTCCCAGAATTTAACTTTCCTGCCATTTCCTACTTTCCAAATTACTCCTTTAGAAATGCTTTCTCTGCACTTAGAGGCATGATTCCATATATGAGACCCATTAACACTAATTTTTGAATTGATAAAAAAAGAAAGAGAGGAGGATAGAAGAGAGTACTTACTTCGCTAGATTTTACACCATTAAGTGTCTGAATGGAACATTCTCTAGACCTGTTTGGACATGAGAGCTTCATTTAAGGTTCAGATTCTTCTCAGGCCCAGATCTCCTTTGCTTTTTGGTCTACAAACCTGATCCCAAGCCACAAGAGACATTCTTTTCTTGTCCTCAACCCTCGACCATAGGAATTTTCTTTGAATTTTCTCAATTGCATCAACATACTTAACTAGAATTCTGAAAAGGCTTAGGGCATAGATCGGTATGCTTTGAAGAGAAGCTTTTAGAAGCTGAAGCTTTCCAGCCAGACTTAAAAGGGCTCCTTTCCAACCAGCTAGTTTTTTTATGAAATTTATCCACTAGTGAGCTCCAAAAAGGATTAGGAGGAGCAATGCCCATGGGGAGGCCAAGATAGGTCGCAGGAAGATCAACAATCCTACATTCCAGAATTTTGCTGATTCTCTATTGTCTTCTCTCAAGAGTATTGATGAAAAAAAGTTTGCTTTTGACCCAATTAATAAGCTGACCAGAAGCTGAGGCAAACTTACAAAGAGTACTTTTCAGGATTTTAGCTTTAGAGATAATAGATTCCCCCATGATAATAGTATCATCCACAAACTGTTGGTGGGAACAAATAAGGTCAGCAGAAGAAGGTTGGAGTCCCTTAAAGTAGCCTTGCAAAACCATATTTTCCATGGACCTTCCAAAACATTCTACCATAATGATGAAGAGGATGGGGGAAATGGGATCCCCTTGCCTTAGTTCTCTAGAAGCTTTGAAAAAGGGGGAAGGGGAACCATTGACAAGAACAACAAAAGAGGCTGAGGTGATAAGATGGCTGAAGAGGTCGATAACTCTAGTGGAAAAATCATAAGCCATAAGAACCTTCACAAGAAAAGGCCAGTCAACCCGGTCATAGGCCTTGGAGAGATCAAGCTTGAGGATCAGACCCTACTTCTTAGCTCTAACAAGAGAATGAATATTCTCATGGACAGTTACAATAGAGTTAAGAATTTGTCTACCAGGGACAAAACCATTTTGCTGATGATTAATCAACATAGGAAGGACAAACAAAATTCTGGTAGTAAGAACCTTGGAGGTAATCTTATAAAAAGAATTGCATAAACTGATTGGTCTAAACTTGTCCATAGAGTCTGCATCTTGGGTTTTGGGGATGAGAGCAATGAAAGTACCATTGATTTCTTTAAAAAGTTTTCTAGCCCCCAAAAATTCCTTGACCCCATTGGAGACATCTTTCCCGACAATGTCCCAAAAATCTTGGAAAAAGAACATGGGGAAACCATCTGGGCCATGCACTTTGTTACCATCAAAAGAAAAAACAACATTTTTGATTTCCAAGATCAAAGGAAAGGAAGAGAGGGAGGCATTCATCTGTTCATCAATGAGACAAGGGATATTACGAAGGAAAGAAGTTTGAGATTCAACATCCAATCTGTGATCCCTCTTGAGCAGTTCCAAGAAATACCTTTTAGCTTCATTACTTATTTCTTCCTCCTTGACCAACTCCCCATTATCCACAATTAGTTTGGTTATCCTATTAGCCACTTTATGCTTGATCATCGACATATGAAAAAATCTTGTATTCCTATCTCCTTCCTTAAGCCAAATGCATCTTGATCTCTACTTCCAGAAAGTTTCCTCTTTAGCAATGATTTCATGGTATTTTTAAGAGTCTCATTTTCATCAGTAATGGACACAATACTGAAACCATCCTTCTTAGTTTGGGCCTGTATTTTTTTAAGGTCTTCCTGAACTTTACCTTTGGCCTCAAAGATATTCCCAAAGATGGATTTATTCTAGAGTCTTATATTATCCTTTACACTTTTAAGCTTCTTAACAACTGTGTACATATTAGTTCCCTCAACATGGATACTCCACCATTTCTAAATATTACTTTTGATATTTGGGTGATGGGTCCACATTTTTTCAAATCTGAAGGGAAAGTGTCTCCTTCTATTAATTGAGTCGACAATGAAGGTGATAGGAAAATGATTTGACCCAACCCAAATGTGGGCCGACAGGGAACATAAATAATGACTGTACCAGTCATCAGAGATGAGAAACCTATCAAGACGAACTTGGATAAGATCATTACTAGTTCTCCTATTAGTCCAAGTGTAATTGCATCCCTGTATTTCCACATCATTGAGATCCTGAGTATTAATAAAGTCCATAAGGGCCAGCCTACTTTCCAGCTAAGAGGGGCTTCCTCCAAATTTTTCCTCCTCTCTCAAAGGAGTATTGAAGTCTCCCATGACCAACCAGCTAAGATTTCTGAAGCTGTCCCTAGCTTCTATAAGTTTTTCCCAGAAGGAATTTCTAGCTTTCAATGTATTAGGAGCATAAATGTTAGTGAGGACCCATGAAGTACCATCTTTTAAATGCTCAAATTTAATGCAAGAGAAATTATTTTCCTAAATAAGGACATGGCCTTTAACAGTATTAAGGTTCCAGATGGTAGCTATGCCTCCTGAACCACCTTCCGAACTACCACCACTGACATTACCATTATTGAAAAACTTCAAAGATTCAACTTTTTCTCTACTCATTTTGGTTTCTTGAATAAGAAAATTATTAGGTTTACTATCCCTTATCATATTCCTAATGATTTCATGTTTATGAGGATTATTAAGTCCCCTAATATTCCAAGAGATAATCTTCATAGTTACTTACCAATTCCTAACTCCTTAAGAGTCTTCTGGGTCCCATCTGCAATGTTCTTGCTGGCCTCCTTGTCTCTAACTTTGTGGTTAGAGGGTTGACCTGGGGAAGAGGAGATGTACCCAACATCAACTTGAGCTATTCTGCTAGATTTCCTTAGTTGAGAAGCCGAGGGAGTGGTTCCTTTCTTGTTCCTGTATTTTGGTATTTTCCACTCAACATCTTTGTCAAGAGCTGCTTCTGGGTTATTGAGGATTCTGGAAATTTCATCTTCATTACCCCAATTAGGGATTCTGGAAGCATTTAAATCACTATTTGTTGTTTTTGAGTTCTGGTCTGAGTCTAAAAGGTTCATACCGAGTATTGCACATTTTTGGGCTTCTTGCATTTCATAACTTGTCATGAGCAGTGAAGAGTCAGTCTTTTCTTCTTGGGAGCCAAGGATCTCCCCTTCCTCAGGTTGGTCCTCTTTCTCTTGCAATTCCTTACCCACGTAAGTGTCAGCTACCACTTCAGCTATGTCATTTGAAGATTCAGTCTGTTCTTTCAATTCCTCTATTCGAGTTGTAACAAAGGTGTTGACTTTGGTTGACTCATTTCTCAATACTTCCTGGGTTGAGGGGCTAGAGACAGAAGTTGAGGGCATTTCCTTATTCTCCCCCAATGGATCAAAGCGATTATAGTCAACTTCCTTATTCTCTATGTTTTTAACTTGCCATACCCTTTTTTCTGGAGCCTTTTTATTTTCAATATGGGGTTTAGATTGCTTGAGCTCTACTTTTAGCTTCATTAAACAGGATTTTGCCCAGTGACCTACTTTTTTACAATGGAAGTAGGTAAAGGGGATAGATTCATATTCAATTTGCTGTTTCCATGTTCCCAACTTTGACACTAGATCTATCTATTCTGACATATCTACATCATGGGCTATCGCTACATAAAACCTAGCATGAGTGAGTCTCCTTTTTGAAGCTGTGACTGGGTCTATAGAGAGGAGTTCACCAAAGGAGCTTGTAATTCATGAGAAGATGCTTTCTGCCCAATATTCAAGAGGTAAATCTGGTAGCTTTACCCATACTGGGACTTGTGCCAAAAGAGAGTCATTCATGTTCAGATTTAGATGCCATTTCCGAAGAACCAAAGCTATCTTTCCTACCATCCAAGGACTCCCACATAGTATCCTTAATTTATCTTCTTCACATGAAAAAGTAAAAGATAGGAGGCCTTTAGGTAAAGCTGAGATTTCAACATTACCCTTTAGAGACCATTTTCATTTGACATAATCCCTAATAACTTTGATATTTGGACGCAAACCCATAAATTTTCCTACCAAGGAGTTCGACATACTATTTATATTATGATCCAAAACCAGATCAGGAATAGAGATAGCGAACTTTCCACTGGAAGGATCAGAAACATTCTTGACAGGAGGTAAAGAGGATTTACCAGATGTTTTAGTTCCAAAAAGGGAAGACCATTTTTTTGTTTCTTTTCCGCTCTGCAAGGTCTCTTCACATGGGCTAGGCCCCCCGCTGGACCCCTCCCCCAAAAGCCCAAAGGAACCCTCTTTCTTCTCTGGCAGAGTACCACCAGTCTGCGGGGTGACAACAACCTCAAGAATGTCTAGAGGCTTATCCTTCTCTCCTATGGGGCCATCTACTTCGTAATTAGGCCTACCAGGAGGGGGCACTGAATGAAAAAAAAAAGTTTACATTAATTTATCATTTGAGCTGGTTACCTTTAAATTAGCGAAATTGAACTTTTTTGGGATGCTTTTTGAGATACGTTGTAGTAAAAAAATGCATTAAAAAGCATGTCAAATCTTATCCATAAAGTACAAAAATTGGTGACCTTATTACCATATGTCCCAAAAAGATTTTTGTTAAATGGATTTTCATGAAGACACTTCATGTGATTTTTTTTAATTATCAGTGTTAGGCACTTAGGTGGTGTAGCATCATAAATTGTATTTGCATACAATTTCATCCTCACTTAGACCTCACCTTGGTGTTTTCTCTCTTAGTGCCTAATGACCACTTTGATTCTGCTCACACATTCCAGAATCCTGCATTTTCACTTCCCTTTCTATCTCCTATCCAGTTCAGTCATGATTCTCAGGACCAGGGTGCTATGACATCATGGTCATAACTCAGGATCAGGGCTTCACACTACTCTGGTCCTCTTAGTCAGGACCCAAATTTGGTCCCAACAATAGTCACATCAAGTGAGTGGAAATTTGGGTCTCGTGTCGGCCTAATTGAAAAATTCAAATAATTTTTGGAGGGTTAAGTATAAAAGGAGGCCTACCCCTCTCATTTAAAATCTAAGAACTTCTAATGCAACCTATAATCTAAATTACACTTTAGCAAATTCAATTCAAAGTTAACAAGCAATCAAGCATTCATCAAGCATTGAAGAAGAAGTGAAGTCAAGTTCAAGCATTCAAGATGGCATCCATGATCAACCTTCTATACGAACCCTTGTATGAGGATGCAAGCAAGCTTCATCAAGGTATCAACTTTAATTGCAAGCATTCAATTTCAAATCTAGCCTTTCCCTCAAAATAAAAGTGTATTATTGCAATTCAATTCCATTTCTATTTCAATTATCATTTGAATTTCAAGGTTAATTCCTAAACTAGGGTTTGGCCCAAGGCAAATCCTTTTCCACAACCCTTTTTTCTCTCTCTATGTGTGGAAGAAATTGACTCGAGAGCTATGAGAAAATATTTTGACAAAGTTGATGGCGAAAAACAAGTTCAAATTTTGAAGGAGTGAAAAGAAAAGGACATAGTAGCCCCGACACCCTAGTCTCAAGAATTTTGCCGATCTTTCGATAGTAGATTTAATGCATCTCCCTCATCAAGAAATATCCCACTTGCTTGTCTCGGTATTAAAGGACCAGATAGCCCCAACATCCCAGTCTTAACAATTTAGCCTGAACTTTCAGGAACAGGTTTTGATCCCATTCTTCTCCTTAGATCCTTGTCTTTGGCTTTGTGTAAAGTTTGTAGCACATGATTAGCACTATTTTGCTCTAATTATTTATTGCTTTGCTTAGACTTTACAATTCAAATCATATTTCAACTCAAAAGGGGGAGAAAACAAATATGTAAATTTAATTAGTGTTACAACCCTTTTGCTAATTGAAATATGTTACACTTTTTTTTCCAATTTTAACACTGCAATTCATTTTTAGAAAAAAACTTCACATTCAGACACCTATTACTGCTAAATCGTAAGGAATTTGTACATGATGTGAACTAGTGATTTGCGTCATTTTGTGTGTAGATTCTAAAAATATTTTTTTGAAATATTTTGGAATCAATTTGATTCCATTTTTCTATCTCCCTCGTAAACTAGTTTTTTTGACAAAAAACAACATTTTTAAAGAGTGATACTCACTTGGTCAGGCATAAATTTTTTTTTCTAAAATAGATGTGAATGTGATTCTTTCAAATTTAGTTTTGTAACATCCATATATAATGTTTTCAATTGGTTTCATAACATTATATTCAATATTTTATATTTTATTAAGTTTTGAAGTTGAGTTAACTGTAATTTTGACATATGTCCATTTGGTCGTTCATAACTTGTTGTGGATGTAGTGAAATTCTTTTTTTTTAGAGGACTTCAATACCTAGCGCATAGATTTTTTTTTTCAATTTTTTTCACTTGTTTACTATTTTTCCATAAGCATTGAACTCATGGTAATGTGCTTGTCTTTTGGATGCATGCTACCTTAAAGAAATTTTTCCGGATAAGGTGTATGAAATCACTTTAACGTGGGGGTATACACTTTGTTCAATGTTACACATTATGCACACACCGTGACGTGATTTCAATATTCAAGATACTTTGCAAACCAGGCCTTTTTCTTTGTAATTCGGTATTTCAAAATTTTCTTTTTCATGACTCATAGTAAGAAAATATCACTAGGAAAAGATATTCATTCTCTTTTTCCCTTTCATGGGTTGTCCCTTTTATCTTGGTATTAGAGTAGTAAGATCATAAAGTCGATGGGAGTTTGGCGTGTCTTGTCTCTTTGATATCTTGGTGAAAATTTTTCACTGCAACTTTGTAATTTATTGTGAGTATGGGTTTATCCTCATACTCTTGCTAAAGTGGGGGCTAAATTTAGTGTCATAAATTGTATCCACATACAATTTCATCCTCACCTAGACTTCACCTTGGCATTCTATCTCTTAGTGCTTGATGACCTCTTTGATTCTACTCACACCTTCCAGAAAGGTCTACATTTTCACTTTTGCTTCTATCTCCTATCAAAGTTTGAGTCCTGATTCTTAGAATTGTGACACTATGGTGCCATTGTCCTAGCTTAGTACCAAGGCACGATACCACTTGACACAGTTGACTTGAATGATCCCTTTCTGGATTGCCTTCAATACAACTAGCTTCTTCTTTCACTCAACTCTTCTCACCCATCTCTTTTTTCTACTTGCGATGTTCCAACCAACCAACACAAAGGTGATTCCCCATGCTTAAAAGGAAGTTGAAGGCACAACAACCATCGACCAACAAACTCTGCCAACAGTTTGATTGGACAACAATTGTCAGTTTGGCTTCCCATGTTTTGCCTTATTGCTGGTGAGATGACAAGAAGTATGTTCCATGCCATAGGAAATTTAACCATCTTCAAGACAATGTGACAGGAAGTTTCCAACAAGGAAAGAACATGACGAAAAAATAGAAGAGCTAGACACCTCCTTAAATCAAAATATGCTAAACTAACAAAATAAACAAAAGAATGAAACCAAAATTGGAGAGAGATAGATGCCCTTGAATTAATGATGGAAAGATTTTTAAGTTAATTTTTAATCTTTCTATTGTCATGATATGGATGATTGAAGTTTTTATGATATATATTCTTCTATACCATCTCTCATAATGCAAGGTAACATACCTTGATTAGAAGTTGATGTAACCGAGTTAGAATGAAGCATTCACCATTAACAACAAGCAAGAAGAAACTAGAAAAAACCAAGGATGAAATAAACTATTCTTCATTATCCTTGAACCACTCTACTGCTACAAAAGAAAATAATCCTATTTAATTACAAATTAAAATTTTTCTTATTTGGCAAATGTTTACAAAACTTGAAATTTGCCATTTTAGGTAATTTTGAAATCCATCTAAAAAATCACCAAAACTTATAAGAATCCGAAAAACATAAATATGACACACATTGCCAACTTGCTAAACTAATAACAAATACGAGTTCAAACAAAACTAAAAAAAAAAACAACTTTCTAAAAACTTGAAAAAAACAAAATAAGTTTGTTTTGAGGCCCAAGATGAAGGAATTAGGCCTTGAAAATGCATCGATTTGAGGTCCAATAGAACTAGGTTTTATTGGAAAGTAAAAAAACTCCTCATGATACACCTCCATGTCAAAATTCAACGCAAACAAACAAGCGAGTAAAAAATTATGACCTCCAAAAGTCTTTGCATTATTATGTTTTATTTTTAGTAGGCTTGGGATTGTAACTTACCTTTCCACATGAATAAACTATTGCTCTATTGATCTCTTATTATAGCTAAATATGACATTATATTGAAGAATTTCAATAGGATTTAATGAGGTGGTTGAAATGTGAAAGAATGCAATCTAGTGGTTGAGATCCTTTTGTTTCTAAGTATTTTTCTTTTACTATACTTTAACGTAAGGTTTTCAAATAATAAAGGTAGAGGTAGTGATAGAGATCATTTCATCATGGAAGTGTGTCTAACTTATATTTAAAAATTATTGAAAATTATTTTTCAAAAGCCCCATTTCGAGTGGTGAAGCCAATCTTAGGGTCTGATAGGTTGTGTGATAATGGTATTCTTAGGTCTTGGAGGACCATTATGGAGGACTTTAATTAGAAATTTAAATTTGTTGTGATGGATGTAGAGATCTATAATATTTTGATAATTTTTTAAAATGATTTCTTTGTTAGATTTTATAAATAATTGAATCTCATTTTTATTTGGATATTTTGTTACAAAATTTAATTTTAAAATAATAAAAAAAATCACATTCTATAATTTTACTCTTAGATTTAAGAGAAAAAAATTCTTTATAACAATACATAGAAGTATTGTTTAAAAATAAAATAACATTATGCTTGACAATAAATGAAAAAAATCATTTTTCTTAATTCTTTTATTTTAACATTTTAAGTGTATAGGGTAAGTGCACAAAGATGGGGGACCAAAAAGGGGTCTTAAGATGCCACTTTTTTTCTTCTGAAATCAGTAGTGTCTAAACTTCGACGAGAAATTGAGCATAGATACATTCAAAATTTGAAGATGCAACAAGAAATAATTTGAAGTGCTATGAATCTACTTTCTAAACTACCTTTTTTTTTGAAAACAAAGAAGATTAAGGGTTTCAAAAAGGGGCACCACATTTATTGGTCCTATTTTTTCAGAAAAAATAACATAGCACGAAATGTGGTTCCCCTAAAACATCATTTTTTTTAGAATTTTGCAAATCGCTCTTGTGAGAAAGTAGCTAACACATTGAAGTTTATGCCCAATATTTCATCTAATTTTTATATGAATATTTGAATTTTTATAAATTTCCGAAGTGGACACATCCTAAAAAGAAGAAATTTCAGCATGCTCCCCCCAAAAATTTGTGAAAACTAATAAAAAATCAGATTTTTTAAAAAATTGTGTATAATGGAGTCTAGTTTCTAGAAATGTAATTTTTTTCAAAATTTGATAAAGGGGTAAAAATCTATGGCCAAAATATGACATGTTTGTTTTTGACAAAAATTAGACACACTAACAAAAGAAAATATGGATGAAGACCTTAACATTATCAAAATTTGAAAAAAAATATATGGTTGGATAGATAAGAGAGAGCTTGACGATTTTATGGTGTTTTCTTTAATTTTATTAAAACAAATGCAAACCTGATGGAGAGCATGAACAAAAAAGTAGAAAATTTTCAATATTTGTTGGAAAACACGACTCAGGCTTGAGAAGGGTGTCCAAGCCTTTGGGTTGGATGCCCATGGCAAATCCAAGCCTTTGGCTAGGTATTTTCCAAGGCAATAAGTTTGGTGCACACCAAAAATGGCGCTCGCCAAATTTGGCGCATGGCAAATGAGAAAAAATTCAAAAAACCATAAGGCGCATGCCAAATGCATTTCATAGCATTTTTCATGAAAGAAAGAAAAAAGGGTTCCAGATCTCTAGGAGTTATAATGCAGATTCTAGTTTTTAGAGTATTCATATAAATTTCAGACTTAGTGAAATTTCAGTAATTAGCATGGTCGTATCAACATTATCTCTCTAGCCTCTTCCCTACATTCCCTCTCTCTCTTCCTTAACCCCTGGTTGTCTCTCTCTTAGGTCTCTCCCTCTCTACTTCCTTCCCTCTCTCAAGTCTTTCTCCCTCTCTTTCCCCTCTCCCTCACCCACTCTCTCTCTTTGGTCTATCCATCTCTTTACCTCTTTCACTTGGGGTCTCTCTTTCTCTCCCTATCTCAAGTATCTCTATCTCTCATTCTCTCCCCCTCTCTTAGGTGTCTCTCTCCCATTCTCTCCCTCTCCCTCCCCCTCTCCTTCCCTTTTTCCTTCTCTCTCAAGTCTCTTTCTTTCCCTCTATATCTCTTTCTCTCTCTTCATCTATCTCCCTTTCTCTTTCTCTCAAGTCTCTCTCCCTCTCATCCTTTATCTCTCTATCTCTTTCTTTTCCCTTCTTAGCCTTTATCTCTCTATCTCACTCTCCTCTCTCAAGTGTATCTCTCTCCCATTCTCTCCCTCTCCCTCTCCCTCCCTCTCTCCCTCCCTTTCTCTTTTTCTCTTAAGTCTCTCTCTTTCCTTCTAGGTCTATTTCCCTCTCTACCTCCCACTCTCTCTCTAACTCTCTTTCCATCTATCTTTCTCTCCCATTCTTTATCTTTTAAGTCTCTCTCCCTCTCAGCCTCTATCTCTTTATATCACTCTCCTCCTCTCTTAGGTGTATCTCTCTCTTATTCTCTCCCTCTCTCCTCTCCCTCCCCTCTCTCCCTTTCTCATTATCTCTCTTTATCCCTCTCTCCCTCTTTCCCTCTCTTCACCTCTCTCTCTATAGTCTCTTACTCTTCTTCCATCCCTTCCTCCCTCACTCAGGCTCTTTCTATCTCTCACCATTCCTCCCTCCACCTCTTAGGTATCTCTCTCTCTCTCTCACCATTCCTTCCTCCACCTCTTACGTCTCTCTCTCTCTCTCTCACACACACACACACACACAATCACTCCATCCACCTCTCAAGTATCTCTATATCTCCCCCCCCCCCCCCTCTCTCTCTCTCTCCCCCTCTCAAGTCTCTCGTTATCTCTCTCTTTCCATCTCTCCCTCCCCTTCGCCCTCCATTTGCCCCACCACTCTCTCTCTTAGGTGTCTCTATCCCATTTTGTCCATTCTCTTCCTTCCTCTCCATTTCTCTCTCTCTCTCTCTCTCACACAATCCCTCCATCCACCTCTCAGGTCTCTCTATATCTCCCCCCACTCCCTCTCTCTCTCTCTCTCTCTCTCTCTCTCTCTCTCTCTCTCTCTCTCTCTCTCTCTCTCTCTCCTCTCTCTCTCTCTCTCTCTCTCTCTTTGCCCCTCTCTCAGGTGTCTCTATCCTGTTCTTTCCCTCTCTCTCCCCATCCCTTTATCTTTCTCTCTCAACTCTCTCTCTCTCTCTCTCTCTCTCCTCCATTATTTTCATTCTCTCCCCCTCTCTCTCCCCATCTCTCTCTCTCTCACACACATTTATCTATCCCATTCTATCTGTTCTCTCTCTCTCTCTCTCTATTACAATCTCTATATGCACCTATCAAGTGTCTCTATAGCTCCTCCCTCTCTCTCACCCTCTCTCAAGTGTCTCTATCTTATTCCCTCTCTCTCTCTCTCTCTCTCCCTCTCTTTTTCTCTCCCTCTCTCCCTCTCTCTTTCCCTCTTTGCCTCTCAAGTCTCTCTCTATCTCTCTCTTTCTCTCTCTTTCTCTCTTTCCCTCTCTCCCTCCCCTTCCCACTACATTTGCATCTCTCTCTCTAGTGTCACTATCCCATTCTGTCCATTCTCTCTTTGTGTGTGTGTGTGTGTGGTGTTACTGTCCCATTCTATCCATTCTCTCCCTCCCTCTTCCTCTCTCTCTCTCTCTCTCATGTCTCTCTCTTAGGTGTCTCTGTCCCATTCATTCCATTCTCTCCCTACCTCTCCCTTTATCTCTCTCATAATCCCTCAATCCACCTCTTAGATCTCTCTATATCTTCCCCACTCCCTCTCTCTCTCCCCCTCTCTTAGGTGTCTCTATCCCATTTTGTCCATTCTCTCCCTCCCACTCCCTTTCTCTTTCTCTCTCACATCAAAATCTCTTTGCCTCTAACTCTCTTTCTCTCTCAAGTATCTCTCTCTTTCCCTCTCTCCCTCTTTCTTTCCCTCTTTCCCTCTTTCCCTCTCAAGTCTCTCCCTATCTCTCTCTCTCTTTCTTTCTTTCTTTCTTTCCCCCTCTCCCTCCCCTTCTACCTCTCTTTTACCCCTCTCTCTCAGGTGTCTCTATCCCATTCTGTCCTCTCTCTCTCTCTCTCTCTCTCTATATATATATATATATATATATATATATATCTCCCCCAGTCCCTCTCTCTGTCTCACAATCTCTCCATTCACCTCTCTCTCTCTCTCTCAAGTGTCTCTATCTCATTATTTCCCTCTCCCTCCCCATCCTTTTCTTTTTCTCTCCAAGTATCTCGCTCTCTCTCCCTCCCCATCCATTTCTCCCTCTCTTTCCTTGTTTCTCTCTTTCCCCCCTCTCTCTCCCATTATTTCCATTCTCTCCATTATATATATATACCAAGTGTCTCTATCCCATTCTACCCTTTCTCTCCCTCCTCCTCCCTTTTCCTCTCTCTCTCTCTCTCTCTCTCTCTCTCCTCTCTCTCTCTCTCTCTCTCTCTCTCTCTCTCTCTCCCTTTCTCTTTCTCGCCACACCCTAGCGATGCTTTCCCCTACCAAGTCACCTAATAATCTCAAGCAACACACACACACCTTATCCCTCCCTACCCTCCTCCCTCTCTATCTCTCCATTATTCCTCTCTCTCTCCCTCCGTCTCTATCACTCCCCCTCTATCTCTCCATTATTCCTCTCTCTCTCCCTCCCTCTCTATCTATCCCATTCTGTCCTCTCTCTCTCTCTCTCTCTATATATATATATATATATATATCTCCCCCAGTCCCTCTCTCTGTCTCACAATCTCTCCATTCACCTCTCTCTCTCTCTCTCTCTCAAGTGTCTCTATCCCATTATTTCCCTCTCTCTCCCCATCCTTTTCTTTTTCTCTCCAAGTATCTCACTCTCTCTCCCTCCCCATCCCTTTCTCCCTCTCTTTCCTTGTTTCTCTCTTTCCCCCCTCTCTCTCCCATTATTTCCATTCTCTCCATTATATATATATATATATCAAGTGTCTCTATCCCATTCTACCCTTTTTCTCCCTCCTCCTCCCTTTTCCTCTCTCTCTCTCTCTCTCTCTCTCTCTCTCTCTCTCTCTCTCTCCCTTTCTCTTTCTCGCCACACCCTAGCGATGCTTTCCCCTACCAAGTCACCTAATAATCTCAAGCAACACACACACACCTTATCCCTCCCTACCCTCCTCCCTCTCTATCTCTCCATTATTCCTCTCTCTCTCCCTCCCTCTCTATCACTCCCCCCCTCTCTCTCCTTATCTCTCTCTCTCTCACCATGAGTGAGAGATCCTAAGTGAGAGGAAGGGAGGGAAAATGGGTAAGAGACCAGAGAGATCCCAAGTGAGAGAGAAGGATGAAGGGAAGGTTTGAGTGAGAGAGGTTTATAAAAAGAGAGGAAGAGACTAGAGATAGAGATAGAGAGAGGGAGATAGGAAGGGAGGGGTTGAGAGAGAGAGAGCCAAAGTGAGAGAGAGGGAGCTAGGAAGGTAGGACTATCTCTTTCTCAAGTCTCTCCCTCTCTTTTTCTTAACCCCTACCATCCCCTCTCTCTCTCCCCCTCTCTCACTTAGGTTCTCTCTATCGGCTCTCTTCCTAGTATATCCCTCGCTTTTCATCAACCCCCCTCTCTCTCTTTGGTCTCTCCCTCTCTTTTCATCAACCCCCTTCCTTTCTCTCCTCTCTCTCATTCTCTCTCTTAGGTCTCTCCCTCTCTTTTCATCAACCCCTACCTCCCTCTCTCTCTCTCTCTCTCTCTCTCCCCCTCTCTCTCCCCCTCTCTCTCCCCCACTCTCTCTCTCTCTCTCTCTCCCTCTCACACTTATTCTCTCTCTCCCTCTAATTTCTCCCTTTCTGTCTATCCCTTCAGGTTATATTCCTCTCTTTCCATAAACACCTTCCTTCCTCTTTCTATCTCTTCCACTTAATTTCTCTCTCTATCTCTCTCTCTCTCTCTTGGGCCTTCTCTTTTGTCTCTCCCTCTCTTTTCATCAACCTCCCTTCCTCCCTCTCTCTCTCTCTCTCTCTCTCTCTCTCAGAGGTATCTCTCTCTCTTTTCATCAACCCATACCTCCCTGCCTCCATCTCTATCACTTGGGCTCTCTCTTTTCCTCAACCCCTCCATCCCTCTCTCACTAAATCTCTCTCACTCTGATCTCTCCCTCTCTTTCCATCAACCCCCCCCTCTCTCTCTCTCTCTTTGGTCCCTCAACCCATTCCTCCCTCCCTCCCTCTCTCTATGTGTCACTCACTTAGGATCTCTCTATCCTTGTTATTTTCCTTTCTTTCCATCAACCACTCCCTTCCTCCCTCAATCTCTCTTACTTGCTCTATAGTCTCTCTCCTTGGTATTTGCTTTTCTCTCCATAAACCAAAAAGAGAGAGAGAGAGAGAGAGAGAGAGAGAGAGAGAGAGAGAGAGAGAGAGAGAGAGAGAGAGAGAGAGAGAGAGAGAGAGAGAGAGAGAGAGAGAGAGGGGGGGGTGGTGGTTGAGGGAGAGACTAGAGGGAGAGAAAGCCAAGGTGCAAGAGAGGGAGGGAGGGAAAGAGAGGGAGAAACTAGAGAGAGAGGTAGGGGTTAAGGAAGAGAGAGAGGGGGAATCTAGGTAAGGAGAGGGAGAGACCAGAGAGAGAATGCTAATATGAGCATGTTGATTACTGAAATTTGACTAAGTCTGAAATTTTATGAATACTCTAAAAACTAGAATTTGCATTATAACTCCTAGAGATCTAAAACCACTCTCAAACATCCTGCCAATATATACATAAAATATATACTTAAATGTTATATTTTATGTATGTTTTTCAGAGAGATGGAGTCAAAATGAAAGATAATTTGTACTTTTCAAAATGAAGATGCACTTATAAAAAATGCAATGCCATTTGGCGCACGCCAAATTTGGTGCTCACATTATTTGGCGCTCGCCTTATTTGGCGTGACCAAACCTTAGGTTCGGCACGCAAAATAAGGTGCATGCCTTATTTGGCGTGCACAAAGGGCTTGATGGGGGCCAAAAAAATTTTTGGCATCTTTTTGGTCCCCCATGTTTGTGCACTTACCCTATATATATATATATATATATTAAAAAATATATATATTAAAATTAAGAGTAAGTGTTAAAGTTAAAAATTAATCATTTTGAATATTCATAAATATATTTTAATGACGGGTGTTATTTAAAATTAGGGTATCTCTAGAAATATTTACAACTCAACATTCAAAGATATAACGTGTCATATTGTAAGATTGGGGTTGTTGAAGAGATTTTGATGATTCTTAATATTTATAGATAAATGTATTGTGCTATCTTATTAAATTGAGGTTGATCTTTTATTTTTTAGTGAATAGGTGTGTTAGTTTCTATTAATTTATTAATATATACACATGTCCATGAAAAAAAACATACGCAAGATCACTCTTTACAATCACATTGGTTGCCCAAAAAGCAAGAAAATATAAATAACAAAAAAGGGTTAAGCAACACTAGTGGGAGGCAAAGGGGGTTGATTTTGATGAATCATTGTATTTATAGATATTGTATCATAACAACTTTTAAAACTGAGATAGATAAAGTTTTAGAACCCTAGCATTTGGTTTGAGTTATTTTATTATTAAATTTTTGAACAAAATGATTAGGATTTGATCTAGGAAATAAGAGAAACATAAATAAACATATTTTAAAAGTTAAAAATATATATTTTAATAGTAAGATTTGAATATTAAGTTATATAAAAGAAAAAATTTAAATATTGTTTATATCGTTATATTTTATAAGATTAAGAGTAAGTTTAAAGTTAAAAATTGATCATTTTTACTATTTATAAATATATTCTAATGAGGTTTGTTATAAAATTAGGGTATCTTAAAAAATATTGATAACCTAATGTTAAAAAAAAAATAACGTGTCATATTATGAGATTGATGTTGTTGAAGAGATTTAGACGATTCTTTGTATTTATAGGTAAATGTATCTTGTCATCTTATTAAATTGAGGTTGATTTTTATTGTTTTATTTTTTATGAATACTATAAATCTGTACACAAATTCACAAAAAAATAGAGGAGGACACAAGATCACTCCTCATAATCACATGGGCAACAAAAAGCAAGATAACAAAAATAACAAAAATAACAAAAAAAGCAGCTTAGGAGAGGGGGTTGATTTTGATAAATCATAGTATCTACGGATATTGTATCATAACAATTTTTAAAACTGAGATAGATAAAATTTTAGAACACCACCATTTGACTTGAGTTATTTTATTATTAAATTATGAATATACGGATTAGGATAGATCTAGGAAATAAGAGAAACATGTTTTCTGTGAAGAAGATAAGTATTCTTGTCATTTTTGCAGTTTCTAGATACCAGATCCACTATTATTTTGACATCTTTTAGTTTAATGATAAGAATTGAAAAGTATTGATTCTACCAAATTTACAAAATATATATTTTAAAATCACGATAGTAACAACATCATTCCCCATACACCGAAACAACAAAATCTTGAAACCTTGTTCTGATTAGGGTTTGGTATCATTATGGCTAAAATTTGTATATATACCCTTCCATTACACCTACTGCATCATTGCTTGGAATATAGAAAGTTCTTTTTTGTGAATTGCCTGTAAGGAAAACAAGGAAAGAGCTTGAGATTAGATTACTTAGCCAGAATTCTTTGTGTGATTGCTTGCGAGGAAATGGAGAACACAACCATGTACTTGGTGATGGCTGTCTTTATCTTTGGATATACTGTTGCTGGTTCAGCAATGCATGACCATGGTCATGCAGCTGGTGACAAATTTCTGAAGAATGAAAGTGATTCTTTTGTGGGATCATTGCGAGCGAGAAATGGTATGTGGCATGGTATAATAAAATACTATTGGGTTTTATGAAACACTGGTAGTTTTATCATTTTCATTTGTTTAAAATTCATATTTCACATGAATAGATATGTTTCTTGGATGAACAGGAAAGAGTTTCACATTCTAGGATGAACAGAGTTTTTTCTTGAAAATAAATAATTTTATTTTGTTTTTAAAAGAATAGATTGTTTAATATTCCTGGATTAATTATTGCTGGCTCAGCAGTGCATGACATTGGTCATACAGATGGTGCGAACAAATTTTTCTGAAGAACGAAACTTTTCCTTTTTTTGTTAGCTCTGTGTATATTTATTCTTCTGTATTTGGGTTTTATAAAACGCTGATAGATTTATAATGTTAATTCGTTTATAATTCATTTAGAAATGATGAATTATGGAGTGTGGTTAAAAATGTTGATTAAAAAATTATTACACAATCTGAATTGGAAACAGTTTTGACCAATGAACAGATTTGTTTTTTTAGATTAACACAATCTTTTTTTATGATTATTATGTATTATGATTTTAGAATTTTCATTCTTTTATAATTCATTTTTGAATGATAGATCATATAAATGATTCAAAATGCTGATGAGAAAGCTACACAATCTAATTCAAAAACAGTTTTGACCAATGAATATTTGGATGGATAGAATCTTTTCTTAAAGATTATTATGTTTTTTCATAATTTGATTGTTTAATAAATGTTAGGAATTTTTTTTTGATTTTTTAAATAACCCAGCTCCTCTCCTCTCTGCTATCTGCTATCTCCCACCTTGACCTGGAAAGCACAGATCCGTGCATTAGTTTTATGCTGAGGAAAACATATAGCTTACATGCAGTGCTTGGGCCCTTTCCCTGTAAATATGATTCAGAATCTAATTTTTTTTTTATGATGGTGCAAGCAGGTCCAATGCCTTGGGTAGGAACTACAGGGCGACTGTGCAAAAGATCTGACGGTACCAAATGCCAGTTCTCCAGCTGCGGGTTAGGGCGTCTTCTTCCAAAATGTGCCATTGGATTCGCAAGGGGTGTCAAAGGCGGGCGAAAAGGACTGTCTTATACAGTCACCAGATCTGATGATAACCCCACAAATCCTGCTCTTGGTACATTGCGTTATGCTGTGAGCCTCTACTCTGCCAGCCCTAGAGGAGTGTGGATCACCTTCTCCCATGACATGAAAATTCAGCTAAAACAAATGCTGCATGTCTATAATCGAACAACCATAGATGGCAGGGGAGTGAGGGTAACCATCACTGGATATTCAATTGAGCTGAACAAAGTCCAAGATGTTATTCTTCATAACCTTCAAGTCAGTGACATCAACTCTGATACAGTTCACATATTTGAATCCAAAAGGGTCTGGGTTGATCATTTAACTTCCTTTAATGGCCAAAGAGGTTTGGTATCTGCTGTTCAGGGTTCTACTGATATTACTATTTCAAATTGTCGTCTGTCAAATAATCACTACAATATGTTATTGGGTAAAGATGATTCAGACACAATTGACAAACAAATGCGAGTCACTGTGTATAGAAACTGGTTCAAAGATACAGACCAACGCAATCCTCACTGCAGGTAAGTTTCCGCTGATATCATCAATGGAAAAATAACCCAAAATTTCTCTGGATTTTTTAACTTCATACACCATTTTTGTTTTCACTATAATGGGTTTCTTTCCTTTTCTTTCAGGTGGGGATACTGTCATGTTGTGAACAATCTATATGAAAACTGGGGATCATATGCAATTGGGGCAAGAGTTCATGCACAGATATACTCAGAGAAGAATGTATTTGTACCTGGAAAAGACTCTGAAGTAACTGAATGGTACCCGGGGTATGAACTTAAGTGGGACACCACTCCTAAGATCCAGTCCAATGGTGACCTACTTCTATATGGGGCTACATTTCATCAATTCCTCTACAATGGGCCTGTGGTTGCTCCTCCTTACAAAAACCACAGGCAGTATCCTCCTGTCATTAGCACAGGAAAACTACCACGTCTTCTTGGTTACTGCTCTGGTGTTCTTCTCAAAGAAAGTGTCCGTTCTTGCCTTCTGCGTGGATAAACGACAGTAATTGTTTAATGGGTTTGAAGTGAAAAAAGTTGATTGTGCAATTATTTGTATGATGTTTAAACGTTGTTTCATGTCACTCTAAGGATCGAAGATTTTGTTGTTTCCAGAACAGTACTATGGGTAGCTCTCCTTACTATGCATAGCTCTCTTTATTATGCATTTCTTATTGTGACATGAAAATATTGTACGCCTTACTATGCATAGTTGCGGATTGTTTGGTCAAGAGGATTTTCAATCAAATGAAGGATTGAAATTTTGTAAATATGAGACACTTGCTTGTGTAGTTGTTTCATATATTGGAGCAGTTTTTCTGGATGATAAGAATGTATAATTTTTTGTTTTTGGTTGGGCTGCAGGTTTTTCTTGTTTTGTAATTTTCTTTGTGCTTAATAAGTTTTTGAAATTTTTTTAGGGTTTTATACAAATTTAGATTGTTTAGACACACCAGCTATAGGTGGGACCTCTTTGATTAATAGGATAGATTTTTTTAATAAGAAAAATTTGATAACACAATTAAAATTCTAAATATAAAACCAGCAAGAAAATTAATTTACAAATATTATTTTTTATCTTCATTATATCAATATATGCACATACTATTAAATTAATTTTATTTTTACTATAACATTTAAATTTTGAAGATGTTTAATTTAATTTTCCACAAAATTTAATACATTATGAGATTCAGTGGAATTTAACTTTTTTCAGATGGTCATTTACTTTTATTGACAATATGCATGAAATTAATCTTTTGTTACTACATAGGTTTCATTGACCCACTAAGTGTAATGAATGAAAATTCAATGCACAACTAAGACTTTAAAAAGTACTATTTTCTGCTTCCAATTTTGATAAACTATTCATTAATTTACTTATATGAAATGTGACATTCTGGTTTTACTAATTAATATTTTTATATATACATTATTTATAACATCTCATCTACAATATGTTACTTTTGATATTTTTAGTTTATGGTTTTACTAATTAATATTTTTATATATACATTATTTATAACATCTCATCTACAATATGTTTCTCTTGATATTTTTAGTTTTGGTAACAACTTGCTTAGTTAGGATATGCTGCGTGTAACTAATTTTTAATCTTGTTTGAAGAAATGTATATTATTTTACAACAAGTATCTTATATTTAATAATTTTCTTTTAAGGAACTAGATTATTGCTAATTTTTTTAATATGATTAAATTTTGTTATAATATGATCATTTTCAGTATCTTTATATATATATATCTATATCTCTAATTGAGTCTTAACATAATCGTAAATTAAGGATTTAATCTAAGCCTAATCTAATACCAACTTTAAACATAATCCTATTTTAACCATAATGAACTATTTTTTATTGAACTTTAAACTCAAATATAATTATATATCAATAAGATTAAATATAATCTAAATATTTTTAAATTCTTTCTATATATATAAAACATAAAAAATATGAATTAATAATATTATTTTTACTTAGATTAGGGTTATTCTCATGCCTTTTAATAATATTAAATTTTGATAAGAAAATAATATTATAAATATAATAATAAACAATAGTATAAGAATAATATAATATTTAGAATAACAATAGTTTAGTTATTATAATATTAAATTACAAAAATAATCGACTAATGTTAGCTTCTATAAGTTTATCTATATTATATGAATATCTGGATACACAATATTAAATAATCGACTAATTTAAACTTTTAATAACCCATTTTATATATAAAATTAAATAAACATTGATTATGTTTGACCTATCATGAACTTTTAATTTTAATTAGGTACAAGAAATTCAATAAGCCCCCTAAAGGATTAAAACATTAATGAATTTTAAAAATTGAATGGTGGACAAACAACAAGAGCTAGGGTTTCGTAGGTTCCAAGGTCTTTCAGGATATGGTAGGGTGCAAAATTCATGGCCCTTCAAGGTCTTTCAGGATATGGTAGGGTGCAAAATTCATGGCCCTTCAAGGTCTTTCAGGATATGGTAGGGTGCAAAATTCGTGGCCCTTCAATTGTAGAAATGGAGGATGGGTGCAACAGTAGATGTGGCGACCACCACAAAGAGCATGGAAGTCTCTGATAAAAAAATATTCAAACCTGGATTTGAGACTTCTTTCTAGTAGGTTCAAGTCACAAGAAACAGATGGGGTTTCACAAACATATGAACAAATGCCCCCTTTGACTTCGAGAACATAGAGAAGAAGTTTTGGAGGCAAAAAACACAGGGTATCGTGCAACAATCTAAGAAGGTTAACCAATATCCTGAGAAATGCCGCAATTATCTTACTAATGGTAGATGGACAAGCTTGGAATGAATTTGTTAATCTTTTTAAGGAATAGGCTTTCTTTATGAAATGGAGTGGGTCGTGGCCTGTTTTTAGGAGGGTAAGAAAATGGTGTAATGAGAATTGGGGGGAAGCCATTATTTTGAAAACCCTTCCAAATGGATTTTATCTTGTTATATGTCCTTGTGCTAAAGACCAAGAATGGATCTTTAATAGTGGTCCCTTTTTTATTAGGGGAAAGGCTTTTACATTAAGGATTGGACTCTGAATTTTAACCTAAAAGAGGAATTCATAACTGAGGTGCCGATATGGATATGTTTATACAATTTGCCACATGAATATTGGGATAGTAAAACCATATAACTGATAGGTAACAAGTTGGGTGCCTTTGTTAAAGCGGATGAGGCCATATAAAGTAAAGACTACAATATTTATACCCATATATGCATCCTATGGCAAGCAAATCATCCTCTCCCTCAAATGGTGGAGTTAAAATTTGGGAAGGGAACTTGGGAGCAAATGATTGAAGTTGAGGAAATGATAGAGATGTGTAGTGCTTGTAAAGGAGATGGACATCCCGCAAGAGAATGCTTGTTTTTGGACAAAGGGAAAGGCCTAGACTAAAATATTCTAACAGATGTTTTGTTTATGAAAGAGAAATCCTTTTTAACTGAAAACACTGACTTTGTGAAGGTCATGTTGAAGGATTGGGAAAATCCTGTTGAGGAAAGATGGAACCTAAGATTGTTCGATAATAATATTGAGGAATGAACATAGATTTCAATTGAGGTAACCCCTAAGGAATATATGGGACATGAATATGAAGATATGGTAATACCTGCTAGAAACCTCTCAGAGATGGAGTATGTTAGGATAGAGTTAGAGTCTCAGACAAGGGATGATACTGGCCAAATTTTTAAGGATGTAACCATGGAAGCAACGCAAAAGAACCAACAAGATGATGCTTGGCTAGATGGTAAGCCCAAGGAATCTCCACAGCCTATTAATACCCCTTATAATGAGATGATAAGAAATGACATTGGCAATTTTGTTGGAGGGGACTCATATCAAACCTGAAGAGTGGAAGTTGGTGAAAACTCTCTTATTAACACCTCAAGTTTTCAAATTGATAAAGGAACCCGAGGCGATATGAGGGGGCGAAAACCAGAGGGAATACTGGTTAATGAACATATGATTTCATAAAGTTTACTTCAAGACAAGGATCAAAATATCTATGAAAGAATAGAGGAGGAAGAACTAGTCTTTAAAGATATTCAAATTTCCCCAATCAAAAATTTAGATAGCTCTTTCAAGGATATAAGGGAGGATGGGAGCTTTTATGAGGAGTTGGAGTCAAAATCTCAAACAAATGATGAAAATGAGGAGGGAGATGATTTGGTCCTGAATGTGGTTTTAGGTATAAAGGAAAAGAGATCTTTGGAACAAATAGTATCAAAGTAGAACAAGGTGAAGATTGGTGAACATAAGAAGTGAGGTCCAAAATCTACTAGGAGGAAGTTGGAAATTGTAGGTAGTGCTGTGAGTTAGAAAAGAATTAGATCAAGAAAAGGCTACGCCTTTTCTCAGGAGAAATGAAGGTCTTATCATGGAATGTCAAGGGCTACAATGCTTGTCACAAGATCTGTTTGATCAAAAGATGTCTTGATAAAATGAGGCTAGATGTGGTGCAATGAAATTAAGTGGAGATGGTATAAACTCCTTCTGTAGACACTTCAATACTTGTAAATGTCATGTGGTTGAAGCTGTAGGGGCCTCGAGTAGATTAGGACTCTTATGGAAAGAGGCAATGGCAGATATACAGGTAATCAGAATATAACGTTCCTGGCAATGGGTAAATGTGATGTCCAAACAATTGTAGGATAATTTATTTATGATTATTTATGGACCCAATAATATCTCTGAATTGAGAGGTGTCTGGAACACAATTAAAGAGCTTTTTTTTGTCAGTAAGGATATGTTATTCGTGCTAGAGGGAGATTTCAACGCCATTTTAAGACCTTTAGATAAAAGAGGAGGAATGGGATGGCATAATCAGAAACAAAGGGATTTAAGTGATTTTGTGACACAGAATGATCTTTTTAAAATCCAATTCAAAAGTGGGGAGTTTACTTGGACTAATAGAAGAAGTGGTTTTGTTAATATTGCTGAAACATTGGATAGATAAACACTCAATGGAACTTCTAGGATGAGATTCTTCCTATTACTAGGTCAGATCATTATCCCATAAGTGTGAGTTCTCAAGATGATATTGCACCTCAATGATGCCCTTTTCAATTTGAAAAAATGTAGTTGAGAAAAGAGGGCTTTATGGAATTAGTTGTTGAATGGTGGTTGAATGTGCCACCAAGAATTAGTAACAAAGCCTTCATTTTCTTTAAAAAAATTCAATTCATAAAGGAACAACTGAAGAAATGGAATAGGGAAGTCTTTAAGAATATTTTCACTAAAAAACTCAGGATTGAGAAAAATTTAAGTGATCTACATACAAAGGTGATTGAAGGTGTAATGAGTGAGGGTGATTTTTTGATGGAGAATGAACTCAATAAATAGTAATATGCAGAGATTCTGGCAAGGGAAGAATTTTTTTCGAGATAAAAGTCTAGAGAAACATGGCTCAAGGACGATGATTGCAACACAAATTTCTTTCACAATTTAGTTAAGGTGAGAAGATCCTGTGACAAATTTTTTTCTATTCAAGACTCTCAAGGTAATACCCTCAAGGAAAAGGATGAAATTTGCAACGAAGTTGTAATTTTTTTTCTCAATATCCTTAAGGAAGACTCAAAATATCCTCCATAGATTGGCAGACATTCTTGATGTCATTCCAAATTGTGTTACAAATGCTCAAAATGCAATGTTATATAAACCAGTGTCACAGGAAGAGGTCAGGGTTTCTCTCTTTAACTTAGGAGGTGATAAATTGCCTAGACCTAATGGTTTTCCAACTCTTTTTTTTCTAGAAAATGTGGAATGTTCAAGTTAAGGATCTTTGGGATATTGTGGAGGAATCTCGTGCGGGTGGTTTTGTATTAAGATATTTTAATAATACCTTTATTGATCTCATTCCTAAAATGGATGGAGTTTTAACTTTTGGTTATTTCCACCCCATCTCTTTATGCAATTTAGTGTATAAAATCATTTCAAAATTGAATGCAAATAGGTTGAAGTGTTTTCTAGATTCAGTTATTTTTTCAGAGTAGAGTGGATTTTCTCCAAATCGATTAATTTATGAAGGTATCATTGTGGCACATGAGACAATCCATTCTATTAGATCTACCTGCTTGGAAGGAATGTTAGTAAAGTTGGATATTAGAAGAGCTTATGATGAAGTGGATATAGACTTCCTTCTTGATGTGCTTAGAAAGTTTGGTTTTTGCTCAACTTGGGTGAATTGGGTTGAAAGTTGTATCAAATCTCCCCGGCTTTTAGTTTTAGTCAATGGCAGTCCGCAAGGTTTCTTTGAGTCTAAAAAAGGTCTAAGACAAGGGGACCCAATTTTACACTTTCTTTTCATCATTTTGGCTGAAAAACTAGGCATGCTTATTTCTATAAAAGGGAGTTATGGATCTTGGAGAGGTGTAAAAGTAGTTGTTGGTATAGATTCCATGTCTCACCTACAATTTGCTGACGATACCCTTTTAATGGGTGAAGCTTCTTTTAGGGAAGTCATATTAATGAAGGAGGTCCTAGATAGGTATAGTCATGCGTCTAGACAATGTATTAATAGGAGGAAATATGAAATTTTCTTTTTCAATACTTGTTGTCAAAAGCAAAGGGAAATCCGTTCTATTTTAGGTATGGAATTAGGTTCTCTCCTGGGGAGATACTTAGGGATTCCATTATTTGGGGGTGCCAATAAATCTATAGTTTGGAAAGATTTTGTGGATGTGTGCTTAAAACACATGGATGGATGGAAGAGTAGATGGTTAACTTCAGTTGGTCAAATTTTAATGCTTAAATCTATTATTTTGGCCATCCCTATCTTCTCAATTATGTGTTTGAAAATTCCAAAAAAGGTCATTAAAATCGTTGGACAAAGAATGAGGAAATTTTTCTAGAACAGTGCCAATGAGAAGGATAAAATTCCCCTTCTTGCATGAGATACAATTTGTTTGACAAAGGACAAAGGGGGTGTAGGATTGAGAGACTGGAATATCATGAATGAGGCTTTGGGAGCGAAGTTAGTATGGAATATACACTATCAATCATCCCAATTATGGGTGAGAATCTTAAGGGCTAAATATTTGAACTCTATGGAGGACGATAGGATTTTTACTATTCCTAATCCCCCTGCTTGCTCTAAAATGGAGAACTTTATTATTTCATGTCTTAGAGTAATTGTAGATCATTTATCTTGGTAGGTTGGTAGTGGCCTTAAAGCAAATTTTTGGGATGACCCATGGGATGAATTTCTAGCATTGAAGGAAAATGGTGATCTACATGATATTAGGCTCTAGAATGTACAACACTAGGGAGAAAAAGTTAGTGATTATCTAAATTTCCAGGAAGATGCTTTTAAAGGGCAATGGACCTAGAAACCTCTACAAAATGTGGAAATTTCAGACCAACAGAAAGCCTTAATGCAGGAGATTTTTAACTAAAGAAAGATTCTAAGAACAAATAAAGAAGATAAAGGTAGTTTGGTGTGGTGCTGTGAATGACAAATTTTTGGTCAAGATGGGTTATCAATTTCTGTGTGAGGGAGTTGGGGATGAGAACTGGCTAGCAAGTTTTTGTTAGGGAAAAAAATGTCTTTGAAAGGAAGGAGCCTTTGCATGGCTGGTAATCAAAGGTCGAATCTTAACTTGTGAAAGAAGAAAAAGACTAGGTATTGTGGCCTATCAAAATGTGTTATGTGCTCAGAGGATGAGGAAACTATTGATCACCTTTTGATTAGATGCAAGGTGGCAAGTGAATGTTGGGAGATGTTATTGAAATCACTCGGGTGGTATGGTCCACTCCTAGATACTCTAAAAAAAGTCTTTGAGGAATGACCGATGGTGTAGTATGAATCAACCTTTTCTAGCATTTGGAAGATAAGCCCTTCCATTGTGATTTGGGAGATTTGGAAGGAAAGAAACAAGTGAATTTTTGTAGGAAAGGAAGAGTTCATGGACAGATTAAATATGATCAACCATGCAATATAGGAAGTGGTGGGGGTGGCAGCTTCACAGTTTTATAATATAAAGGTTCCCTTTACCTTGGAGGATAAATGAATATAGGTGCAATGACAGGGTATTCGTTGTAGGCCCGTTAAGGGGCCTAACTGGGATAATCCAAAGTTAAAAAAGATAGTGGAGTTTTTGTGGGAAAAACCTTCAAAGGGTTGGTGGAAGATAAACTTTAATGGAGCATCAAAAGTGAATCCAGGACCATCAAGAGTAAGTTTTATTGTACGAGATTGGAAAGGGGACGTACTAGTACTAGGAGAAAAGAAATTAGACAATGGTACAAATAATGTGGCAGAGGATTTAGTCATATTAACAACTATTAAAATTGGTAGGAATTTAGGAGCGCTTAAAGTTCATCTGGAAGGTGACTCTTTAATTATAATTCAAGCAATAATAAAAGGGAACATAGAAGCATGACATTTACATAATTCGATTGAAAAAATTAGGGAAGAGTTAGCCTTATGTGAGGATTTTTGCATATCCCATGTGAGGAGATCAGGAAACATGGAAGAAAATGTCTTATCGAAGTGGGATTTAACTTTTGAGAATGTAGGCGAGTTAAGGTGTGAATATTTTATACAGTTGGCCACTGAGGAATTAGCAGAATGATTGAGAGGATTTATTGGAAGGATTTTAAGATGTGTACAACTTTATCAAAATTTAAATATTGCACTATCCAAAGTAGGGTGGTGAGAAAAAGATGGCAGAATGTAGAGGACATCACATTGAAGGTGGATGTGAATGACAGTTATTATGCTCATTTATGAGCCAACACTCCCCAATGCTTTGACAATTATTTTTCTTCTTGAAGAAGCTGTTGTGTTAGAGTGGAGTGGGGTGATGGTAGGTGTCTGCAAAGTGAGAATGGAGGCAAAATTCACTTTGTAGACCAAGAAACAACTATACTCATTTTATGGGGATGGAACAGAAAGAAGGTTACAAGGAATGTTTCTATTCCAAGACGAACAATTGGTGAAGTATGTGAAATTAATCCTGGGAAGGTTTTTGGCAACTTGAGACACAAATACAGGATAAATATGGATGTTTATTTGTTGATCTTGGCATGGGGGTTGGATGTTGGTGAACCTACGGAGGTGGTGAGAAAGGTGATTGAGAGAATATTACACAATGATTATTTGGAAGGCTTGGAATCCATCCTCGAATGGGATATTCTGGGGATAGGATTTTATGTGTGCAAGGGTATTGAATTTAAGCCTCATGAGTGCTTCAAGAAACCTATGTCTTTTATTCGATGATTGAATGGATGTTGCAGGGCACACCGCAGGATGAAAGCTAAACAAGGATGGGAAGCCTTGAAGTTTTTTGTGTAGATTACAGAGATCGACGAAGTGATTCAAAAAGAAAAGGTGGAAGTGGAAAGATTGGAGGGAAGAGTGTTGAGACCGCACAAGAGGAAGAGGATGACCCATAAGAGACCCGTTTTTATTCTTCACAAACAACACTGGCACACCCCAAGGTGAAACACTAGGCCGAATGAATCCCTTCGCCAACAAATCCTCTAGTTGAAATCTCAACTCACTCAACTCCTGAGTGGTCCGTCTGATAGGGAGCCTTAGAAATAGGCTCTGCTCTTGGAATCAAATCAATCCTGAAATCAATGTCGCACTTAGGCAACATACCTAGAATCTCACTTGGGAAAACATCTGAGAACTCCTGCAAAATAGGATGACAAGAAAAGACATCATCTCAAATCTCATCCTCATCCAACTCATCCAAACACTGCACTCTCTTACCCTGACAATCAATCTTAGCCTGATGAGACTCAAGCCATTCCATACCTAACACCACTCGATAGGATCCCAAAGATAAGACACAAAGATCTACTATGGTATAGAGAACACTCAAATCCAAAACACATCCATGCACAAGGGAATCGATAGCCATCTTGGATCCTATGGCCAACTAAACATGCCACTTATCAGCCTACTTTGCCACAACAAGCTTGCATCTCTCTACGAAAGAAGAAGAAATAAAAGAATCAGAAGCACTAGAATCAAACAATACCAAGAAAGAGATACCACCTATCTTACCTATAGTCTCATCAACTGTGCCTTGATGCTCGACTTGACAGTTATCAATTGCCACAAAAACACACTGGAATCTACCTGCATCACCAACTGTAGGCTCTGAAGCTGCGGGTCTCTGTCTTAACATTTGTTTGGATCTTTGAGGACACTAAGATGTATAGTGACCTAACTGACCACATGTGAAACAACTCCCTCTAGTGCAACCTCGAGCAACCAAAGGGGAACTAAACTGCTGCACAGTGCCTCTTCTCCAATATTGCATTTCAGGTGTATTTCATTGAAGATTCCACATTCATTGGAGTTCTTTATTTGCCTCAGCGAATGAGGGGAAGAATGAATTATTGTACAAACTTAGCATTGTTTGCGAAATGCATGTGCACATCAAAATCTATAAAGTTTATAAAGTATAAACTTTGTAATTCGAAAAGTATTTAAAACCACTTTCAAATTTGTCCTAATCTAATTTAAATATTTAAAAAATATTTTAAATAATTATAGTTTAAACTGTAGAGAAATGACAAATTTTTAGGTTCTCATGTCAGCTAAATAGTGTAATTCTACTCCATGCAAAGGATGCGCTAGAGCCACAAAAGTTTTGATTAATTAAGAAAAAGAAGTTTTCAAGATCTGAAACCTTTAACATAAGAGATTAATATAAGACATCTAAAAGTCCAGAGCATATAAACCTCTTACAAAATGACTGGCAAAAAGGCCAACAAACCAAAAAGACAGCAAATGAAAGAAACAACAAAGAAACTAGGAAAGCACTACATAACTATAGTCTTCAGAAGGTCCTCTGCCTTTTCACCAACTGGTCATAGGTATCCCCAACAACTTTGAGATCATCCAAGTCCTTGTTAGGTTTCATTTCTTTCTTTTTGCCTCTGATTCTAGTTCTGGGTCCTTGAGCATCTCCTGTGCCTTCAGTGTCAGGGTCAATATCTAGGGTCTCCTTCTCCTCGTCCAATTTGCTGATGAGAGTATTAGTATTGCTAGCAGAAATCTTCAGGATGCTTAAACTTTGTTCTGCAATACTCTTGAGGCAATCCTGAATTTTGCTGACTTTATTGGTAGTGCCTGAAATAGTTTGATCCATAGCGTCAGCAAGAGTTTTCCTTTCCAGCAGGTCTTTCTCTATTTTCTCATTTATGGGGTTGAAGGAGTCTCTAATATTTTTAGCTTTTGCAATGGTATTTTTAGGTCCTAAATGTAATTAGCCATAGTCTTCCCTTCCCCAGTGTTGATAGTTTTCAGAATCTAAATTTTGTGGCTGAGCTTTTTGTTGTCATCCACAGATTTCTTGTAACTAGTTATTAGCCACTCCATTGTGTCCATAAAACCTTGCGTACCCTCTGGAGGAGGGTTAGGGGGAGGATCAATCTTACTAGGGATGTCCTGTTCCTTTTTTGCAGTGTTTCAAACAGTAGTTGTATCGTCAACCCTAAGAGCCTCACCAGTGGTCACCTGCTCCAGGTTCTGTTTAGCTTCCGAAGTGGGTTAGTGCAGGATCAAGGGGTGCCAAAAAGTGGCGATGTGAAAAAAATAGCCTTCTTCACTTGCCTAAAAATGCAAAAATCCGTGTTGACTTTTTGCTTGGCCTAGGTGTCAGTACACCTTGGCCTGGTAATTACCTATCCAAATCAGATATCTGATTTTTATTTGTAATTTTAATTTAAAAAATATATTATATGTTACATATTATATAATATATAATCTATTATTATATTATATAATATATATTATATAATAATATATATAATATAATATAATATTATATTATATTATATATAATAATGTAATATTATATTATATTATATTATAATATAATATTATATATAATATAATATAATATAATATTATATTATATTATAATATTATAATATAATATAATATAATAATAATATATTTTTTTTACAAAAAAGATGGCTCGGCATGCGAAAAGCAGAATCAAGTCTCTTTCTCTTTGTGAACATCCCTTTCCACTGCGAGGTGTTTATCAGGGCTATGGAAATCGTTTTGCAGTTCTGGCTAGTGATGCTAGGGCAAACGAGATGAGCGGAGTAAAATCTCGAATCATCAAGCAAGAAGCTTTTTTCGCAAAAACAAAATACTCACTAGTTGATTTGGCTAGGGCTCCCCTTCCTTCGCTCCAAGGTAGGGATTGAAATTGGTAGTCGGTAAGGCGCCGAAATAACAAGGCAGAAGGGAAATCAAATTGTCTTAAACAAAATCCCAAACTTGGGTGGAAGGAAGGTTCTGTAAAACCTAATCGGACAAATAGGCCCTTGGCTTCTGTTACTAAAATGTTCATTGGCAAATCACCCAAAGCCAACCCCAGTGGGATAATCATTGATATTGATTCCCAAACAGTGGATATGTATCAAATGCATTGCAACGACATAATGTTTTTTTCCCGATGGAAAGGTTGGGGATCCCGACTGAACAAATTGCTAATTGGGTGGCGTCTTCTCTCAATAACAAGGTAAAAATTGACATCCTTCCTGATTAGTTCTTAGCTATTGAATGCGGTAATCAAAATTTAAGAAATTCATTGCTAAATAAGGGTTTATTAGAGTTCATGGGCTTAGGGTTTGACTGTTGGGGATGAAAAACCCTCTTTCATCCTTCGTAATTAAATCCATGCATGGTCAATAGAGCTATATCACTCGAAAAAATTCTGGTTGAATTACGAAACAATGATTTCTTAAGAATTTTAGGGAACAAAATAGGTAAATTTGTAGGAGTTAAAAAGTCAGCCTTAAGCTTCTTTAACCATCTTCTGATTGTTAACATGAATATGAACATTAAAACCATCAAACTAGTAACACTATGTTATGATAATCTATGTTTATCCCTTGAATTACCCTTCTACAATGGTCCTTTGGAATTTGAAAGACCAAGGAAGACTCCCTTTAAAAACGCTTTCCCTAAATCAATCTCTGAGTCGAGAATAGCTCCAATCAGATTTGTGGATTGGGGGGGGTTTCTCATTTAAGGGTTTTAATAATTCTAGCACTAATCACCCTGCCATGTCTCTGTGTCATCAATCCCCAATCAAGACCCTATGTTCCTCGCCCCAACCACTTCCCTCTGTTATCTCCCCAAGAGGTGACCCTTCTCTTGGGGTTAGTAACTTGGAAGAGGGGGAAATCTGTGAAGGGCTCCCCCAGAAAGAATAGCCCGGTATGACAAATATGTTACCATTGTGCTCTCTTACCCCACTAGAGAGAGTGAACTCCTCAAAAACTTCCCCTCTGCAGAATCTCATCACCCTATCACTATCAAAAGAAAAGGATAATTCTCCCCAAGATCTAGAAAAGGCTTCTCGGCATTATCAACAATTCTCCCCAGTCTCAAATCTTAAGACTCCTCTTGGGGAGGAGGCTTACCTTGCTTTGCCTTGGCCTGACCCTGTTATAACTATAGCTTCTGAGAGTGACCAAGTGTCTAAGGAGGTGGACATCATTGCCAATTATATAGGGGAAGAAGTAGTAAACGACCTCATGGATCAATTGGTTGATGAAATCTGTGATGATGAGGAATTGGAAAGACAAAGGGATTTCCTCGTTAATAATCTAGTAAATATTACTAGAGTTAACTTAGAAATAGATGAACTCTTCATAGCCTCAGAGAACTTGGAAAATCAACAACCTAACACTCTTGGCATTCTCTGTTTTGTTAAAAGAAAAGACTCTCCAGATTGTGCTAAATTCAGTAAAAGAAGGGGTGGAAGATCCCTTGCTGAATTAAGACTGAAGGATGGAGAGGCTAGAGGTCAATCCAAAATATCTACTCTTTTTAATGTAGGGGAGGGGAAGTTCCTTCCCACAGAGCCATGAAAATCATAACGTGGAATATTAGGGGATTGAATGCCCCTAACAAGCAATGCATCTTAAAGAGTTGTATCTCTAATTCTAAACCTGACTTAATGTTAATTCAAGAAACAAAAATGAACGCATCTGAGATTTCTCTCTTTGAGCAAAAACTAGGGGTTAGACAACTAAATCATTACCCGGCCACAGGTGCTTCAGGCGGCTATCATTTGGGATTCTAGAACCCTTTCATTCACACCATTAGAGATTCAATAGAACTGGATAGGAGGAGAGGTTGTAAGCTATAAAAATAACCTTAGATTCAAAATAATTAATGTTTATGGCCCCATCTAGAACAAGGATAAGGTGAAGGTGTGGATGGAACTTGAGACATTTCTTAAAAGCTTCCCGAATGACCTTAGTATCATTGGTGGAGATTTTAATGCCATCACTAAAGCTTTAGATAAGAGAGGAGGAAGTAGCAAGCTTCCCCCTTCAGCTGCATATTTCAATCTTTGGATCAATAGGAATTCCTTGCTGGAAATCCAGACGGCAGTCAATGCCTTTACCTGGAACAATAGAAGATCTAGTTTTTGTAATATAGCAGAGAAATTTGATAGGTTCTTTATCTATGGGGGGCTCTCAAAGCTAAATTACTCCTTGAAGGTAGAGCCTCTCCCTTTATCCAGATCGGACCATTTCCCACTCCAATTAAACTTATTATTTGACAATGCCCCTAAAAAATGCCCCTTCAAATTTGAGAATATGTGGTTTAGAGATGACAACTTTCTAAACTTACTTGAGAAATGGTGGAGTAGCTCCATTTTCTTAGGTTTGAAGATGTTTATTGTAGCTAGTAAGTTAAAGCTTATAAAAAGGAAGCTCTTAGAGTGGAATAGGACCAATTTTGGTAACATCTTTGACAAAAAAACCCTAATAAAGAATGATCTCAATATGGTTAACACTGAGGTACTTGAGAAGGGGATGGATGAGCATCTTTTCCTTAAGGAGAAGGCCCTAGTCTCAGAGTATGAAAAGATACTATCCTACGAAGAGATTTTTTAGAAACAAAAATCTAGGGAGACTTGGTTGAATGATGGGGACCAAAATACCAAGTTCTTCCACAATGGCACCAAGCAAAGGAGAGGGGTCAACCGAATTTCTAAGATTATGAACAGCCAAGGTTCCATTCTGTCTGAACCAGATAAGGTTGCGTCTGAAGTAGTTAAGTTCTATGAGAATATCTTAAACAATCTTGAAGGCTCTGACCTTAAGGGCCAACTCGATATCATTAGGAATATCCTGAAACTTATTACCAATGACCATAACCAAATCCTTTTAAAGAAATTCTTAGTGGAGGAGGTTAAATCTGCCCTCTTCAAGATGAATCCAGATAAAGCTCTCGGCCCGGATGGCTTCCCCACTAGCTTTTTTCAAAAATGTTGGGGTTTTATGGGAACAAAAATCACGGAGGCCTTGGAAGGGGTAAGGAATTTGGGAAAGATTCTTAAAGAAGTCAACAATACCTTCCTTGCCCTCATCCCAAAAAAAGAAAACCCGGAGAGCTTCAATGACTTCAGACCAATTGCTCTCTGCAACACTCTGTATAAACTTTTAACTAAAACCTTAGCAACCAGACTCCAAAATCTCCTTCCCTTAATTATTAGTGAGGAATAAACTGGCTTCATAATGGATAGATCAATCTATGATGGGGTGATTATCACCCAATAAGCTATTCATTCAGTTTAGCTTAACAAATCACTAAGCATGCTAATCAAATTAGACATAAGTAAAGCTTTTGATAAAGTTGATTGGTGCTTCCTCTGCAAATGCTTGGAGGCCTTTAGTTTTTCCAAAACCTGGATCAACCTTATCTTTGAATGCATATCCACCCCTAGATTCTCGGTTCTAGTTAATGGCTCCCCGAAAGGCTTCTTTAGTAGTTTGAGAGGGCTTAGGCAGGGTGACCCTATGTCTCCCTTCCTTTTTATTATTATGGCTGAATCCCTAGGCAGAGCTATTTTGATGGCCAAAGAGCTGGGGAAGATCCAAGGTATTCCCATCACTAGTGGCCTCCCCTCCTTTACCCACTAGCAATTCATTGATGACACAATGCTTTTTGGGCAAGGTGACACGGGGGAGGCTCGTGCCTTTAAAAACATTCTCAATTCCTACATGATGGCCTTGGGTCAAGAGGTTAATCTAGCTAAATCCGTTGTCTTTTTGTTTAACATAGACCCCCTTTTAGAAAAAGAAATCTGCAAAGTCCTGGAAATTAGTATAGGATCCCTTCCTTGCAAATATCTAGGCATTCCCCTTGACAGAGCTAGGAGACCCTCTAATTTATGGGACAACTTAGTGGATAAGATCAAATCTAGAATTAGCACTTGGAAAGGGAAATGGCTCTCCTCGGTTGGTAGGGCTACCTTGGTTAAATCGGTCTTATTAGCTATGCCCATTTTCTAGCTTTCCCTTCAATGGTTGTCCTCTTCCAAACTTGCTGAGATCAATAAGCATCTTAGAACTTTCTTTTGGTAAGGAACTGATAGCAACCACAAAATCTCACTCATTTCCTGGGACAAGATATGTTCACCCAAAGAGGACGGTGGTATTGGTACCAAAAACCTTCGAGACCAAGGTAGAGCATTGGGGGCAAAGCTGGTTTGGAGATTATTCAGATTTCCACACCTCAAATGGGCAAGATTACTTAACCTCAAGTACCTTAATGGAGATGATCCATCCCAAATCTTTAGGGAGCCCAACCCTCCTAGAGGTTCCTGCCTTTGGAATTTTATGCTTGATTGTAGGAAGATCATCTCGGATAGGTTAACCTGGAACCTAGGGTCTGGGGACAAAGCCCTCTTTTGGTCAGATTCTTGGGGAGGATATAAAGCCATTGAAAACATCCATGACTTTGGGATTACACAGGCCCTTCTTGAATTAAAAAGAGGTCCCCTATTAAATAGTTATCTCTCCCCTTCAAAGGAAGGGGTTGGTTGGCAGTGGATCGAAAGGGACGATGAAGCCATCTCGGAGGAGGACAAGCATAAACTCTTGTCAATTCTCAATTCTAGGAAATTTGTCCTAATTCATGATGAGGACAAGCTCATTTGGGAAGGCTCCTTAAAAGGAGAATAAAATTCCAAGGATGGGTACTCTCACATATCCAAAGCAGTTTTAAGACCTAAGGTAGAACTTCCATTGAATCTTTGCTGGGATAGAAATTGTCTGCCCAAGGCAGGCATTTTTTCCTGGCTTGCAATCCAAAGCAAACTCCTCACTGCAGAAAAATTTAAGCGTATGGGCTATGAGGGTCCTAGTAGATGTCCCCTATGTGAAGCAGAGGAGGAGGACACCAATCATATACTCCTTAACTGTCCCTTTGCTCATCAATGTTGGATCTAGTTCACCAATAAACTTGAATGGTCTGCAACCTTCCCCAACACCATCTTAGGGATGCTCATGGCTTGGCCTCTCCTTAGGCATGGTTGTCTCTTTGAAGGTTTATGGAGAGCTCTCCCATCATCCATAATCTGGGAACTTTGGAAAGAAAGAAATAGGCGCATCTTTAAGAATGAAAAACTAGATGTCCTAAGAATCATCAATAAGATAGAGTCAGCTGTCACTGAGTTTGTGAATAATAGACTCACCTCAGGTTCACTTAAAAATGATTCTATATCTTATTGGGATGAAAGGATTAAAAAATTATGGAAGGGCTTTTCCTTTCCCCCCTTTGTAGGTGAAGGTCCTCCGGCTAGCCTCCGATCTAGAGCAACATGCATATGGCAGCCCCCTGGTGAAGGGTGGCTGAAGTTAAACTTTGATGGGGCTTCCCACTGCACCCCAGGGAAAGCGGGGATAGGATGCATTGTTCATAATTGGGAAGGCAAGGAAGTATCATCCCTTGCCTCTCCGGCTGGCATCAATACAAACAATTGGGCAGAATTGTTGGCCCTGGTGGAAGGCTTGCTCTTATGCAGGAAACTTGAAGCTAAATGCTTAGATATTGAGGGAGATTCGGCTATAGTTGTCAATGCTCTAAGAAAAGGTAGCATGCCCAATTGGAAACTTAATACCTTTCTATCAAAGGCTATGGACCTATGCAAAGGTTTTGATAGGTTTACAGTTAATCACATCTATAGGGAAGGTAATAAAATGGTAGATGAGCTTGCCAACATGGGGGCTGATGGCATCAAGCTCCTGTCTTTGCCAACCTAAGACAAGATCTATCTTCATTCCCTCTCATCTCGTGTGTCTGGACCTTAGTCACCTCGGTTTAGCTCCATATTCAAACCATCCCTTGAACCTTGCAGTTCAGAGAATCATTAATCTTACAGACATATCTAGGCATATATAGAGAGTTTTCATTTCCATATTCAGATCTATGAAGAGATTCTAGGCGACCTCAAAACTTTCTCTAATATATATATGTGGATGTATGAATATATATAGTATATATACATGTTTATATATATATGTATGTGTGTATATATACATAGATACAAATACATACACACACTCAAACATTAATACATACATATATATATATATACACAATTATATGTATGTATGTATGGATGTATGCATGCACAAATGTATGTATCTACAAACATTCACACATATATTTCTTTAGTTATATATATAATTATATATATATATACATATCCTTAAGAAAGATATATCTATATATATATATATTTACATATATATATAAATACATTTTCATGTATAAGTTTTATATATATATTCATATTTATTAAGATATAAAATTATATATGTATAAACATATATTTCAATCTTATTTATGTCTAAGATAGGTTCGGATCCCAGCAAGTCTATCTTTAGATTTAGAGTCAGCCCTAATTGCTCAAATCCTCCAAACTGCTTATCCAAGACCCTCAGAGCCACTGTTTAAATATTCAATTATTTAATTAATCCTCTAGGAATTTCTCCTTTAACCTTACTCAGATAGGCTCTAAATCATATGGATACTTTGTGATGTAATTCGTATCATTTTCCTTTCTTTTTGGGCTATACCTAAGTTTAGCTATTGCCGCGATGTCACGCCTAGATAAGCTTGAGGATTAGAAGAAGACTAATCCATACATTAAATAAGTATAGGTTTATAAACATGATTTCATATCTCATCTAAGTATATGTGGCATGGATATAAAGCTAACATTATTAATGTAAGGATAACCTTCCTCTAAGATTTAAGCCTTTCTAGGTATCTATAGCTATATTTTCCATTGTCCGAACCCCTTTAGCTGGAGAGTTCAGTGGCTGTATGAATCATTATTGTTGGATATCACACATCAACTTCCTTTCTCGATCAATTCCTTTTGATGGCTAATTGCGAAAGGTGAGTTTATGTCTCCATAGTGATGGGACAGTTGAGATACCCTAGGCTTGATGGCTGCAAGGTTAATATTAATGATCTTACACCTTGAAATTCACACTCCATGTTTGATATTTACTATTTAATAATTGCTCATTATTTAGCTTTAAGAGTGCGAGTCCTATTTTGGAATGCTAAGTTTCTTCCTGCTAAGCAACAATGGATACGATGCTCAAACTTATGGGGCTGAAATGTCAGATGGCCTTTGTTGGTGAGATTAAGGACGAGAGGCTGAGAGGTATTCTTGTTCAACAGAACCCTTTGATTTCTGGAGCGGTAATGAAATTTCTTGGGAGGGATTTCATTATGAACGAGGATCGAAGCAGAGCAACCTCAGATATTGCCACAATGTTTCTAGCCCTGGCAATGTATACGGTGGTGAAATTATGTAAAAAGGTCTTCATTAAAGACATTCTTGGTGAATTGGAATGGGTTATGGTTAATATAGATGAAGAACTCACAACTCCCAAGCCACGGGACTATGATGTCCTAATCAGGAAAAATAACCCGGTTCCTCGCTTCCCTATTCTGGTTATTGAAGACCCAGTGGCTTTTGAAGCTCTGCGCTCTATCATAAGTAGGAATTTCCTATTTCTCTCTTGGATTCTCCAAGTAAAGAAACCCCCATGGGAGAAATGGTTGCAGAATTTATGGAGGCAGAAAATATCATGGTCGTCCCTGATCACATGCCTCTCCCTCGTTCCCTTGTTGCCCTCTTAGCAGAAGCACCAGAGGGCTCTAGGCCTCGTCCTCCCCACAAGCCGAGCAAGAAAGGATAAAGGCCCTGGAGTGGCATTCTTCAAGGACAAGGTCTCGTTATCAGATATAATCTTTTCTATTTTTAGAAGTTAAAGAATACTTAGAGACATTACGCTTAACAACCTTTTTATCCTTTTTTTGAAAAGGAATGTTACATAGATGATCTTTCAAACTTTTCCATTTAGACTTGAGATGGTTTTTTACTTGGCTATTTTTTGATTTACGAAGACATGGAGCTATTTAGCTAGGAGAAATATAAAGTAGGTGTTTATATAAAGGCAAAATATGGATTTCAATCTCTGTTTTTTCTGAAAGAAATCTACTTTCCCGAGTCTTTCTTATGTTTCTAGGCTAAAAAGGGGGAAGTGTCAATTATGCTTTGAGGCTATGTTTATAAGGATTTTTGTGCTTTGATATGGGTACTGGTAGTCTTAGTTTCCAGTAGTCATCCTAAGGCCCTCATTAGCACAAATCTCTTTCTAAAGATATATACACACACATATCTTCATACCTATTTATATATATAAACAGATATATATATATAGATATTCATATTTATACCCCCATATATACAAACATATTTTCATATATATATATATATATATATATATATATCTATAAACTCATATTTAAACTCATTCATAGTCATAAATCCATATATTGGCATATTCATATATATACATAGGTATACATGTAAACATATGTATACGTATTTATATATATATAAATATATATATTCTTATATATTTATACTCATATACTAATATATATATATATATATATATATACGTTTTCTTTCAAGATTATTCTTAATCATCAACCTATATAACTATATTTACATTAAGTGAGGAATATTTGCTGATTCTTGCCTTCTCTTAGTATGCAGCCTTCACATTCTTACATTCTTATCTTCAGTCTTAATAGGGTATCACTCTGGATAATAGATTAGGGTCACTGTGGCAGGCGATAATTTCTCCACTAAAATGTTTGATTATACTGGTTTTTTAAGCTGTTTACCATCTCTAGTAAAATAGGATTTTACCTATAGTTAACATTGAATGAGGCAATATAGTAGTGAGCATTGATTCTTTAAGACAAATGTATACATAGTCATAATGTAGCATTTTGCTCTGCATACCCAGTAAATTGTATACTTACTTCAGACATTAGCAAAGCACTTGATCGTATGTATTTTCTGGTATTTATTACTCTGATGATATATATTTTAGAATTCGTTTCTATGTGAGTATTCTAGCACCAGTAGCCTATCATATCTTAAGATTATGGTTTAAGGGTAGCTAATTCAGGGTCTAGATAGAAATTTATATCCTGCAGGGTATAATCATACTCTGTCATCCTCTTTGCTAGAAATAATGGAGATAGGGAAGGGAGACTAACTGAATCCCACTTACCTACTATTGTTATTGTAGCCTGGATCTCATCCTTCTCAAGGAGCACATCCAGGAGCATTAACAAGAGTGGTAAGTTGGAGACCCCCTAACTGATAAAGTCTTGGCTAATCACTCAGTTTCGAGTTTTTCATCTCTTATGCATATTCTGTGAGGATAGGTTTCACAGAATAATTTACTAAAGAATCTCTCTAGATGGATAGTTAAAATATTATTTATGATAAAGGATTGATCGATACTAACATATCTGCCTAGTGTTTTAATTACTAACCATGCAGACCAAACATGTATTTTTTGAGCTATTTAAGGATAGTATTTACAATCGGAGAATATCTTTAGAGCCATGAAGGAGGAGTTGAAGGGATAAATGATTTCAAAAATTCAAAACTTGAAACTTGTAAATTAGGGCTTGTAAGGGAGGGGTAAAATAGAAACACCCCTCCTAATCACCCTGGCCCGGGGTGGTGTTGTATCAAAATTTGGAATTTATCATATTAAGTTAATACTAGCTAGACTATGGTCTTGGGCAAGGCCAGAGGTTTTCTCACCTCCACTCTTTCCTACCGGTGCCCGCACGAGTGGAGCAATGTAAATTTCAAATAATTAGTAAAATTTTTGGCCTTGGCATCTTACCGATCAAAAAATAAATAAAAATAATTATATTATATTATATTATATAATACAATAGTATTATATTATATTATATTATATATTATAATATATATAATATAATACAATACGTATTATATAATATAATAATATATTATTATATTATATCTATTTTTTAAAAATAATTTAAGTACAAAAATCGGGTATCCGATTTTCTGAGACTTTTATATTTTGACAGTGGCAGCCCGTGAGTCATTTTTAACTCACGGGCCGTGCGATTTCGTCACAACCCGATATCTGGTTTTTTGACAAAAAATTGCTAAAAGATAGATTCAGAGGTAAGAATTTTATCATTTTGAATCATTTTCATTCATTTTTTGTATTTTTTGATAATGTTTATTTGATTTTTCATTGAAAATATGGTTTTTTTAATGGAAACTAGGTTTTTTTAAATCAAATACCTAATTGTTTAAGTTTGTTAACTAAATTTAATTGTTTACATTCAATTAGGTTAAAAATGGGGGATAACAATAAAAACATTGACAAACCACAACTGCAACAACCAAACCCCCCCTCAATTTAGGCATTGATTGCATAAAATTTGAATAAATTGAGGGGGATTGTAGAAGTATATCATAGGATCCTTCATCTAAACCCAATGTTTGATCCTCTCACGTTGATCATAAAAATTATGGAAACCATGACTGAGGAGCACGATGCCGCCCTTTTGTGGCGAGATTCTATGAGGGAAAAATATGTAGATGGCTTGTCGTATAAGGATATCAAGGATCTTGAGATATCCAAAGCTGAAATCGCCTCATTGTTTGTCAATCCTCGTATTGGTCAGCCCGTAGATCCCAAAAAAACAAAACTTTCTATTAAATGGTGCACAAATGATGGGATTGTGAAATTTTTTTGGGATTGTTGGTGGATGGTTTTCGTCAAACCACCCAACAACAATCTTGATATCCCCTTCTATTTTATAAAAAAATTGTATGCTGAGTTTGTTTTACACAAACATGTGAACTACTTTGACATCCAACCTTTCTAGGGTGTAGGTTTAGGTATGCCCCAAAATAGACCTGGGGTTTTCAGAGTAGTCTAGGGCCCGTATGTCCCCCCTCCTCCTATTGATCCCCCACCTACAGTGCAACATCCTGATATCATTTGTGAGGCAGCTTCACAGACCATATCGGCTATTCACTCTTTGAGTAGCTGCGTTAGTAGCTCAGCCTACTCTTGATAGCAATGGTGCATCTGGTGGTGTTGACATGTCATCCTCAGCTCCACACATATGCGTGCCCCATAGTTGTGTCATGTGTGGGCACGTATGCTTGGGTCCAGTAGGACAGCTCGTCGATCATCCTGTAGACAGTGCAGATTATGAGGTGCATGAGATGCATGATGCACCAGATGTTATTACACAGATTGGAGGATACCTTGGGGAGTCCTCACATGCTAGAGGTGAGGAGGCACCGTCATCATACATTGATGATGTAGTGGTAAGATTTGTATTTTCCTAGTTCATGTTATATTTTAATTAAATATTTATAAATTAGATAATATTGAGTACTAATTTTTATTTACATGGTCTATTTAACAGTTGATGACTGAGGATGAGTTGAGATAGATTCAGGAGGGCACCTTGTCGGCCATTTCATTTGGCCTTGATATATTGACGGTACATATATTATTGCACCTAGTTGTTTGTATTTTATTGTACATACATGCTCATCATTTATATTTGTATTAATTAGATTATGTAGTAACTTGCATGTATATCTTATTTTACTCTTGTAGGGCACAAGCAACATGATTGCAGGGTAGTGTGATTTAGGATATGGTAGTGCAGTTGGAGACAAGGGAAAGGTAATTGAATGCAAATATGATTGAATGAATAGTTTAAATAACTTATAGTGATTATACATGTCTAGACATAGATTGATAGTTTCATATACTTGTTGTGTATATATACAGAGAATTCTTGGCTTCACATCCTTGATGACTACACCCAGTATACCTGAAGAAGAAGAAGAGATGCCTCGAGTAGATGTGTGTTTATTTTATTTTTTGATTAGTAGATATAATTTGCTATTATCAGTGACAATTATATGCTAACTTGTATCAATGTCATGTTTCTGAACATATGTAGGTTGTGTATGAAAATATTCAAAACATACCTCCTCTACCGAAGACATACATCAAGAGTCCTACAAAGCTGAAGAGAAAACGTGGAGATGAGGTAAACATGAATAGTTCAATTATAGTTCATTTTTATGTTAACTTTTCAAATGTGAATTATATAATATAACTAATATTAATCATGGTTTGTTTTTCTTGTGCAGGAGCCTTCAGAGCCGAGCAGTGCAGTGAAGAGGATCGATTTTGATGATCCATCAGCAGCTTAGGATGTTATAGATAGTTTTGGGATACTTACATGTCTAGTTGGCATGTATATTTTGTATATGGACATACATTCATGTATTTAGAAATACATTTTGTTTCAGTTGGCGTTTATGCCATATTTGTGTATGGACATACATTTGTAATCATTTGACATTTTTATATATACAGAAGTTGATATTTGATCATATAAATTGTTGCTCATCTATGTGTGGTGTTATCATGGAAATATTTAATTTCATTCCAATAATTAACAATCTTTAATAATGGCTATTTAATGAACAATACAATTCATTTCATTTCATTGTAAGTGTTGTTTTTATAATGAATAATATAATTCATTTAATGAACAATACAATACAATTCATTTAATGAACAATACAATTTATGACCAATACAATTCGTTTAATCAACAATACAATATAATTCATTCAATGAACAATACAATTCATTTAATGAATAATACAATACAATTAATTTAATGAACAATACTTGATACAATTCATTATTACCCTATGCATGGTCCTATTTTCCCCCCCACCTTGGTCGAATGCTTGGAGTTTTATTAGGGCAGCAATTTTTCGATTGGCGAAAAAATCGTTAGTCTTACTCAATGGAATGTTGTCGCATGGTTGATTTCTCGTTCTGCTCGTCGCGATGATGAACTGTTGGCTCTGACATGTCTAGTTAGGCATTATTACCCTATGCATGCTCCTATTTTTCCCCCCCACTTGATCGAACGCTCGGGGTCATACCTTACCGGCATCGTCCCTTGAGCGCCCTAAGTGGTCAAAATTGTCAAACTTTGATGGGCCCTAACTTAGAATCCGTGGCACTTGTGAATGTTCTGTTTAAACCTACAGGGCCACGAGAGGGGTTCCTATAAAATCCTATCTCAGTTTTTCAAGTTTCCCTACGGTTTTATTAGGGCAGCAATTTTTCGGTTGGCAAAAAAATCGTCAGTCTCACTCAATGGAATGTTGTCGCGTGGCCGATTTCTCCTTCTGCTCATCGCGATGATGAATTGTCAGCTCTGACATGTCTAGTTAGGAATTATTACCCTATGCATGCTCCTATTTTCCCCCCCCACTCGATCGAACGCTCGGGGTCATACCCTACCGGTGTCGTCCCTTGAGCGCCCTAAGTGCTCAAAATTGTCAAACTTTGATGAAACCTAACTCGGAATCCGTGGTACCTACAAATGATTCGTTTGAACCTACGGGGCAATGAGAGGGGTCCCTACAAAAGCCTATCTCGGTTTTTCAAGTTTCCCTACGGTTTTATTAGGGTAGCAATTTTTTGGTTGGCAAAAAAATCGTCAGTCTCACTCAATGGAATGTTGTCACGTGGCCGATTTCTCCTTCTTCTCGTCGTGATGATGAACCATCAGCTCTGACATGTCTAGTTAGGCATTATTACCCTACACATGCTCTTATTTCCCCCCCCCCCCACTCGATCGAACGCTCGGGGTCATACCCTACTGGTGTCGTCCCTTGAGCGCCCTAAGTGCTCAAAATTGTCCAACTTTGATGGAACCTAACTCGGAATCCATGGCACCTGTGAATGATCTGTTTGAACCTATGGGGCCATGAGAGGGGTCCCTACGAAAGCCTATCTCGATTTTTAAAGTTACCCTATGGTTTTATTACGGGAGCAATTTTTCAGTTGGCAAAAAAATCGTTAGTCTCACCCAATGGAATGTTGTCGCATGGCCGATTTCTCCTTTTGCTCATCGCAAGATATTGAACCGTTGGCTCTGACATGTCCAGTTAGGCATTATTACCCTACGCATGCTCCTATTTTTCCCCCCCACTTGATCAAACACTTGGGGTCATACCCTACCAGCGTCATCCCTTGAGCGCCCTAAGTGCTCAAAATTGTCCAACTTTGACGGAACCTAACTTGGAATTTGTGGCACTTACAAAGATCCGTTTGAACCTACAAGGCCACGAGAGGAGTCCCTATGAAAGCCGATCTCAGTTTTTCAAGTTTCCCTACGGTTTTATGAGGGGAGCAATTTTTCGGTTGGCGAAAAAATCGTCAGTCTCACTCAATGGAATGTTGTCGCGTGGCCGATTTCTCCTTCTGCTCATCGCGATGAAAAACCATCGGCTCTGACATGTCCAGTTAGATATTATTACCCTACGTATGCTCTTACTTTTCCCCCCCACTTGATCAAACGCTCGGGGTCATACCCTATCGACGTCGTCCCTTGAGCACCCTAAGTGCTCAAAATTGTAAACCTTTGACAGACCCTAACTCAGAATCCATGGCACCTGCAAATGATCCGTTTGAACCTACGGGGCCACAAGAGGGGTCCCTACGAAAGCCTATCTCAATTTTTCAAGTTACCCTACGGTTTTATTAGGGCAGCAATTTTTCGGTTGGCAAAAAAATGATCAGTCTCACTCAATGGAATGTTGTTGCGTGGCTGATTTCTCCTTCTGTTCATCGCGATGATGAACCGTCAGGTCTGACATGTCTAGTTAGGCATTATTACCGTACACATGCTCCTATTTTTCCCCCCACTCGATCGAATGCTCGGGGTCATACCCTACTGGTGTCATCCCTTGAGTGCCCTAAGTGCTCAAAATTGTCAAACTTTGACGGAACCTAACTCAGAATCCATGGCACCTGCAAACGATCTGTTTGAACCTACGGGGCCACTATTCCAACTGTTCCCATTGTTCCCTCCTCAACCAACCAAAAGAATCTGCTCACTGCTGAATCAAGAGTACCTCCATGTGACAATGCTGAACCACACCAATCAACAATAGAATGTGCATCAGAGAAATTTGCACCTGAAATCCTCAATTGCTCCTTAACTAGAGCTCTCTTCAAACATGCATCTGCTCCGTCATGCTCTCCCTTCCCATGCCCTGCCTCAAAAAAACACCAAATATGAGGTATACACCTCTCCACATGCATTCTACTCAACCAATAAAACATATGGGCATTCTTGAATTGACCTATACAGTTATCTGACCATATTATATGTCGGTCAATTGCAATATCTTTCTTATGCAAGAGCTCAAAATAATTCTCGAAAGAATGTTGCACATACTCGGAGGAGTGTGATCTATCATCACTCATATAAAAATGATACTCCCTGATTATCTTTCTGTCCTCTTTTGTACTATCAGGAGCATGTCTATATGTAATGTGAACAAAAATAGCAATCTGGACTAAATTGTAGTACTGAGACTGTACCTCATTCTATGGTTGTAATGTATAGTTCTCTACAAAATCAACCACCGATACAATAGTGCCAATCAGGAAAGAGTTCTTACACATCCTAAACTGTTGATCCAACAACTGAGACCTATGGGTGTGCCTTGCATACTTGTAGAAATTTTTTTCCTTAAAATCCAAAATAAAATCAGCAATACTCACTTCTCTTAAGACTAATTCACATCTAGAACCATCACCTCCACTCTTCAAAGTAAATTTCATTGTCTCGTATCTTTTTTTCTCAACATAATTATTTCCAAACTCGTGTTCACTGCCCTCATGAAAACATGAAACAAACTTTGACAACCCACCACATTCTGAGCACTTCTCATTCAAACAATCATTTCTATAGAAATAGAAGCACTCATCCATATGGCATAAAAATAGATCTTGCAAGTCTCTTGATGATGTCGGAAATAGAATTGCACCACACTCCTGCAACATCTCATTAGTATGCATCGTAGAACGAATATGACATAAAAGTTCATGGTACATTGAAAACTCCACATGGTACTTGCAACAATAGGTATTGCGAATCTTAAGAGGAACACAATAAAATGGTTTCAAAGACTCAAAGGTCCTTTGTGATATTTGCAAAGATGGATGTAATTCACAAAATCTTTTGTACAACATTGTTTGGCTTGATTCCAAGAAATGTTTGGGATGCGGTGTGCGGTCTCGGTTGCCGATTCTTAATTTCAAAACGTCCTTTACATTGGGTGACACTCTAGAATTAGAGTGCCAAAATTGTTGAATCTCTTCCTTCACATTGTTAGTCCACTTTCTATCAACATGTGGAAGCCTCCCACCAAATGCCCATGTATCTTGTTGAAGTAGATCGTCAAGTCTTTGTCTTCGTGCAAGTGCTCTATCCAAAGTTTTACGGTTTATGTTAAAATCAACACAAGTTTGTCTCATTTGATGAGCCTTCCTCAATTTATGGCTTACTAAGGAGGTTGTAATCACTCTTTGAGCGGCTCTCTTATCTCTTTCTTTGGTATTCTTTCCAATAGAATTGAGAGCGTCAAATAGATTTTTCACAATAATAGAATTTCTCTCCGTCTTCTTGTTCATATGAATCTTCAATTTCTTTATCAATGTTCTCATCTTTATCAACTTTAGCAATTGAACAAAGAGTTGGAATTGCTCAGTCAATGTCTTATTGCTAAAATCTTGGTTGAAAAGTTCTATAGCCCACAACCGAATGGTTCTTGTTGACCTCTTGCCTTCAAGATTCGCAATAATGTTCTCATTGATTTCAAATAACCATTTTGGGGTTCTTGAAGGTCTTGGATTTGGAATTTGTCTTTCATCCATGAGAGGGTCTTCATTTCTAAAGTAATTAGGTGTTACATATGGTTCACTTGGTGAGGCAATTCCACCTTCAATGTTAAAGTTTTCCACATTTTCACCTCCTATGTCAAAATTTTCCACATGTTGAGCATTTTCATTATCACTTTCAACATTTTCAAAATTTTCAATATTTTCACTTTCAAAATGTACATTTTCATTTTCAATAACTTGTGGCACATTTTCAATTTCAATTTCCTCTTCAGTTGAAGTAACATTAGCAATATTTAACATACCTTGTCTTCTCCTCCTATGACATTCTCTACCTCTTTCTCTATATACTTCAACTTGGTCATTTGAAAGTTTTCTTTTGCATTTAGACTTCTGATGACTACTACTCCCCATTTCCCTCCACACATATACTCCTTCATGATTGACAATGTAAGTTTTCACTTTAAGAATCTCCCAAAAGCACAAATTTGTCTCTATCTATTTGCAACCCCGTGATCGTTGATAGAAAACATAGGACCCAAACCGTCGGCCGTTGGAATCTATAGAATGGCCCACAAACATAGGATAGAGAGAGAGAGAGAGAGAGAGATAAAGAGAGAGAGAGAGAGAGAGAGAGAGGAGAGGGAGAGAGGGAGAGAGAGAGAGAGAAGGAGAGGGAGAGGGAGAGAGAGAGAGGAGAGAGAGAGAGGAGGAGGAGGAGAGAGAGAGAGGAGGAGAGGGAGAGAGGGAGAGAGAGAGGAGAGGGACACAATATGACACCTAACGACATTATTTTGTGTCTTAAGGGGTCCTATGGTTTCGTTAGGGGTCATATGGTGTCCCATGAACCCTTATGATCTCTTAGGACACCATATGACCCCTAATGACACCATATTGGGTTGCTTTTGGTCATATTATGTCGTAAGGGGTCATATCGTTTCTTAAGGGGTCCTATGGTGTCCCAAGACACCATATGACCCCTATGGACACCATATAACCCCTAATGACACCATAGGACCCCTTAAGACACCAAATCATGTCGTTAGGGGTCATATTGTGTCCTACAACCCCGTAAGACACAATATGACCCCTTAACGACATGATTTGGTGTCTTAAGGGGTCATATGGTGTCATTAGGGGTCATATGGTGTCCATAGGGGTCATATGGTGTCCCATGAACCCTTATGACCTCTTAGGACACCATATGACCCCTAATGACACCATATTGGGTCACTTTGGGTCATATTGTGTCATAAGGGGTCATATTGTGTCTTAAGGGGTCCTATGGTGTCCCAAGACACCATATGACCCCTATAGACACCATATGACCCCTAACAACACCATAGGACCCCTTAAGAGACCAAATAGAGCCGTTAGGGGTCATATTGAGTCTTACGGGGTCGTACGACATAATATGACCCCTAAAAACACAATTTGGTGTCTTAAGGGGTCTTATGGTGTCACAAGACACTATATGACCCCTAACAACACCATAGGACCCCTTAAGACACCAAATCATAACATTAGGGGTTATATTATGTCTTATAGGGTCGTAGGATGCAATATGACCCCTAACGACATGATTTGATGTCTTAAGGGGTCCGATGGTGTCGTTAGGGTTCATATGGTGTCCATAAGGGTCATATGGTGTCCCATGAACCCTTATGAGCTATTATGACACCATATGACAGCTAATGACAACATATTGGGTCACTTTGGGTCATATTGTGTCCTAAGGGGTCCAATTATGTCTTAAGGGGTCCTATGGTGTCCCAAGACACCATATGACCCCTATGGACACCATATGACCCCTAACAACATCATAGGGCCCCTTATGAAACCAAATCATGTCATTAGGGGTCATATTGTGTCTTACAGGGTCGTAGAATACAATATGACCCCTAACAACATGATTTGGTGTCTTAAGGGGTCCTAAGGTGTTGTTAGGGGTCATATGGTGTCCATAGGGGTCATATGGTGTCCCATGAACCATTATGACCTCTAAGGACACCATATGACCCCTAATGACACCATATTGGGTCGCTTTGGGTGATATTGTGTCCTAAGGGGTCATATTGTGTCTTAAGGGGTCCTATGGTGTCCCAAGACACCATATGACCCCTATGGACACCATATGAATCCTGACGACACCATAGGACCCCTTAAGACACCAAATAATGCCATTAGGGGTCATATTGTGTCTTACAAGATCGTAGGACACAATATGACCCCTAACGACATGATTTGGTGTCTTAAGGAGGCCTATGGTGTCGTCAGGGTTCATATGGTGTCCATAGGGGTCATATGGTGTCCCATGAACCCTTATGACCTCTTAGGACACCATATGACCCCTAATGACATTATATTGGGTTTCCTTGGGTCATATTGTGTCGTAAGGGGTCATATTGTGTCCTAAGCGGTCCTATGGTGTCCCAAGACACCATATGACCCCTACGGACACCATATGACCCTTAACAACACCATAAGACCCCTTAAGACACAAAATCATGTCATTAGGGGTCATATGGTGTCCTAAGGGGTCATAGACAATAATATGACCCCTAACGACACCATAGGACCCCTTAAGACACCAAATCATTTCATTCGGGGTCAAATTGTGTCTTACGGGGTTGTAGGACACAATATTACACCTAACGACATGATTTGGTGTCTTAAGGGGTCCTATGGTGTCGTTAGGGGTCATATGGTGTCCATAGGGGTCATATGGTGTCCCATGAACCCTTATGACCTCTTAGGACACCATATGACCCCTAATGACACCATATTGGGTCGCTTTGGGTCATATAGTGTCCTAAGGGGTCATATTGTGTCTTAAGGGGTCCTATGGTGTCCCAAGACATCATATGACCCCTATGGACACCATATGAGTCCTAACGACACCATCGGATCCCTTAAGATGCCAAATCATGTCATTAGGGGTCATATTATGTCTTACGGGGTCGTAGGACACAATATGGCCCCTAACAACATGATTTGGTGTCTTAAGGGGTCCTATGGTGTCGTTAGGGGTCATATGGTGTCCATAGGGGTCATATGGTGTCCCATGAACCTTTATCACCTATCAGGACACCACATGACCCTTAATGACACCATATTGGGTCGCTTTGGGTCATATTGTGTCCTAAGGGGTCATATTGTGTCTTAAGGGGTCTATGGTGTCCCAAGACACTATATGAGCACTATGGACACCATATGACCCCTAATGACACCATAGGACCCCTTAAGACACCAAATCATTTCATTAGGGGTCATATTGTGTCTTACGGGGTAATAGGACACAATATGACCCCTAACAACATGATTTGGTGTCATAAGGAGTCCTATGGTGTCGTTAGGGGTGATATGGTGTCCATAGGGGTCATATGGTGTCCCATGAACCCTTATGACCTCTTAGGACAGCATATGACCCCTAATGACACCATATTGGGTCACTTTGGGTCATATTGTGTCGTAAGGGGTCATATTGTGTCCTAAGGGGTCCTATGGTGTCCCAAGACAACATATGACCCCTACGGACACCATATGACCCCTAACGACACCATAAGACCCCTTAAGACACCAAATCATGTTTCTAGGTGTCATATCATGTCCTAAGGGGTCATAGACCATGATATGACTCATAACGACACCATAGGACCTCTTAAGACACCAAATCATAACATTAAGGGACATATTGTGTCTTACGGGGTTGTAGGACACAATATAAACCCTAACGACAAGATTTGTTGTCTTAAGGGGTCCTATGGTGTCATTAGGGGTCATATGGTGTCCATAGGGGTCATATGGTGTCCCATGAACCCTTATGACCTCTTAGGACACCATATGACCCCTAATGACACCATATTGGGTCGCTTTGGATCATATTGTGTCCTAAGGGGTCATATTGTTTCTTAAGGGGTCCTATGGTGTCCCAGGACACCATATGACCCCTATAGACACCATATGACTCCTAACGACACCATAGGACCCCTTAAGATACCAAATCATGTCATTAGGGGTCATATTATGTCTTACAGGGTTGTAGGACACAATATGACCCCTAACAACATGATTTGGTGTCTTAAGGGGCCCTATGGTGTCGTTAGGGGTCATATGGCGTCCATAGGGGTCATATGGTGTCCCATGAGCCCTTATCACCTCTCAGGACACCACATGACCCTTAATGACACTATATTGGGTCGCTTTGGGTCATATTGTGTCCTAAGGGGTCATATTGTGTCTTAATGGGTCCTATGGTGTCCCAAGACACTATATGACCACTATGGACACCATATGACCCCTAATGACACCATAGGACCCCTTAAGACACCAAATGATTTCATTAGGGGTCATATTGTGTCTTACGGGGTCGTAGGACACAATATGACCCCTAACAACATAATTTGGTGTCTCAAGGGGTCGTATGGTGTCGTTAGGGGTCATATGGTGTCCATAGGGGTCATATGGTGTCCCATGAACCCTTATGACCTCTTAGGACACCATATTACCCCTAATGACACCATATTGGGTCGCTTTGGGTCATATTGTGTCCTAAGGGGTCATATTGTGCCTTAAGGGGTCCTATGGTGTCCCAAGAGATCATATGACCCCTATGGACACCATATGAGTCCTAACGAAACCATAGGATTAGGGGTCATATTATGTCTTACGGGGTCATAGGACACAATATGACCCCTAACAACATGATTTGGTGTCTTAAGGGGTCGTATGGTGTTGTTAGGGGTCATATGGTGTCCATAGGGGTCATATGGTGTCCCATGAACATTTATAACCTCTCAGGACACCACATGATCCTTAATGACACCATATTGGGTCGCTTTGGGTCATATTGTGTCCTAAAGGGTCATATTGTGTCTTAAGGGGTCCTATGGTGTCCCAAGACACTATATGACCACTATGGACACCATATGACCCCTAATGACACCATAGGACCCCTTAAGACACCAAATCATTTCATTGGGGTTCATATTGTGTCTTACAAGGTCGTAGGACACAATATGACCCCTAACGACATGATTTGGTGTCATAAGGAGTCCTATGGTGTCGTTAGGGGTCATATGGTGTCCATAGGGGTCATATGGTGTCCCATGAACCCTTATGACCTCTTAGGACACCATATGACCCCTAATGACACCATATTGGGTCGCATTGGGTCATATTGTGTTGTAAGGGGTCATATTGTGTCCTAAGGGGTCCTATGGTGTCCCAAGACAAAATATGACCCCTATGGACACCATATGACCCCTAACGACACCATAAGACCCCTTAAGACACCAAATGATGTCGTTAGGTGTCATATGATCTCCTAAGGGGTCATAGACCATAATATGACCCCTAACGACACCATACGACCCCTTAAGACACCAAATCATAACATTAGGGGACATATTGTGTCTTAAGGGGTTGTGGGACACAATGTGACCCCTAGCGACATGATTTGGTGTCTTAAGGGGTCCTATAGTGTCGTTAGGGGTCATATGGTGTCCATAGGGGTCATATGGTGTCCCATGAACCCTTATGACGTCTTAGGACACCATATGAACCCTAATGACACCATATTGGGTCACTTTGGGTCATATTGTGTCCTAAGGGGTCATATTGTGTCTTAAGGGGTTCTCTGGTGTCCCAAGACACCATATGAACCCTATAGACACCATATGACTCCTAACGACACCATAGGACCCCTTAAGATACCAAATCATGTCATTAGGGACCATATTATGTCTTACGGGGCCGTAGGACACAATATGATGCCTAACAACATGATTTGGTGCCTTAAGGGGCCCTATGGTGTCGTTAGGGGTCATATGGTGTCCATAGGGGTCATATGGTGTCCCATGAACCCTTATCACCTCTCAGGACACCACATGACCTTTAATGACACCATATTGGGTCGCTTTGGGTCATATTGTGTCCTAAGGGGTCATATTGTGTCTTAATGGGTCCTATGGTGTCCCAAGACACTATATGACCACTATGGACACCATATGACCCCTAATGACACCATAGGACCCCTTAAGACACCAAATCATTTCATTAGGGGTCATATTGTGTCTTACGGGGTTGTAGGACACAATATGACCCCTAACGACAGAATTTGGTGTCTTAAGTGGTCCTATGGTGTCGTTAGGGGTCATATGGTGTCCATAGGGGTCATATGGTGTCCCATGAACCCTTATGACCTCTTAGGACACCATATGACCCCTAATGACACCATATTGGGTCGCTTTGGGTCATATTGTGTCCTAAGGGGACATATTGTGTCTTAAGGGGTCCCATGGTGTCCCAGGACATCATATGACCTCTATGGACACCACATGAGTCCTAACGACACCATAGGATCCCTTAAGATATCAAATCATGTCATTAGGGGTCATATTATGTCTTACGGGGTCGTAGGACATAATATGACCCCTAACAACATGATTTGGTGTCTTAAGGGGTCCTATGGTGTCGTTAGGGGTCATATGGTATCCATAGGGGTCATATGGTGTCCCATGAACCCTCATCACCTCTCAAGACACCACATGACCCTTAATGACACCATATTGGGTCGCTTTGGGTCATATTGTGTCCTAACGGGTCATATTGTGTCTTAAGGGGTCCTATGGTGTCCCAAGACATTATATGACCACTATGGACACTATATGACCCCTAATGACACCATAGGACCCCTTAAGACACCAAATCATTTCATTAGGGGTCATATTGTGTCTTACGGGGTCGTAGGACACAATATGACCCCTAACGACATGATTTGGTGTCATAAGGAGTCCTATGGTGTTGTTAGGGGTCATATGGTGTCCATAGGGGTCATATGGTGTCCCATGAACCCTTATGACCTCTTAGGACACCATATGACCCCTAGTGACACCATATTGGGTCGCTTTGGGTCATATTGTGTCGTAAGGGGTCATATTGTGCCCTAAGGGGTCCTATGGTGTCCTAAGACAACATATGACCCCTACGGACACCATATGACCCCTAATGACACCATAAGACCCCTTAAGACACCAAATCATGTCGTTAGGTGTCATATGGTGTCCTAAGGGGTCATAGACCATAATATGACCCCTAATGACACCATAGGACCCCTTAAGACACCAAATCATAACATTAGGGGACATATTGTGTCTTACAGGGTTGTAGGACACAATATGACCCCTAACGACATGATTTGGTGTCTTAAGGGGTCCTATGGTGTCGTTAGGGGTCATATGGTGTCCAAAGGGGTCATATGGTGTCCCATGAACCCGTATGATCTCTTAGGACACCATATGACCCCTAATGACACCATATTGGGTCGCTTTGGGTCATATAGTTTCCTAAGGGGTCATATTGTGTCTTAAGGGGTCCTCTGGTGTCCCAAGACACCATATGACCCCTATAGACACCATATGACTCCTAACGACACCATAGGACCCCTTAAGATACCAAATCATGTCATTAGGGGTCATATTATGTCTTACGGGGTTGTAGGACACAATATGACCCCTAACAACATGATTTGGTGTCTTAAGGGGCCCTATGGTGTTGTTAGGGGTCATATGGTGTCCATAGGGGTAATATGGTGTCATATGGTGTCTTTAGGGGTCATATGGTGTCCATAGGGGTCATATGGTGTCCATAGGGGTTATATTGTGTCTTAATGGGGCCTATGGTGTCCCAAGACACTATATGACCACTATGGACACCATATGACCCCTAATGACACCATAGGACCCCTTAAGACACAAAATCATTTCTTTAGGGGTCATATTGTGTCTTACGAGGTCGTAGGACACAATATGACCCCTAACGACATAATTTGGTGTCTTAAGGGGTCTTATGGTGTCACAAGACACAATATGACCCCTAACGACACCATAGGACCCCTTAAGACACCAAATCATAACATTAGGGGTCATATTGTGTCTTATGGGGTTGTAGGACACAATATGACCCCTAACGACATGATTTGGTGTCTTAAGGGGTCCTATGGTGTCGTTAGGGGTTATATGGTGTCCTAAGAGGTCATAAGGGTTCATGGGACACCATATGACCCCTATGGACACCATATGAACCCTAACGACACCATCAGATCCCTTAAGACACCAAATCATGTCGTTAGGGGTCATATTGTGTCCTACGACTCTGTAAGACATAATATGACCCCTAATGTTATGATTTGGTGTCTTAAGGGTTCCTATGGTGTTGTTAGTGTTCATATGGTGTCTTGTAACACCATAACACCCCTCAAGACACCAAATTGTGTCGTTAGGGGTTATATTGTGGTCTATGACCCCTTAGGACACCATAAGACCCCTAACGACATGATTTGGTGGTTTAAGGGGTCTTATGGTCTCGTTAGGGGTCATATGGTGTCCGTAGGGGTCATATGGTGTCTTTGGACACCATAGGACCCCTTAGGACACAATATGACCCCTTAGGACACAATATGACCTAAAGTGACCCAATATGGTGTCATTAGGGGTCATATGGTGTCCTAAGAGGTCATAAGGGTTCATGGGACACAATATGACCCGTATGGACACCATATGACTCCTAACGACACCATAAGACCCCTTAAGACACCAAATCATGTCATTAGGGGTCATATTGTGTCTTACAACACCGTAAGACACAATATGACTCCTAATGTTATGATTTGGTGTCTTATGGGGTCCTATGGTGTCGTTAGGGGTCATATGGTGTCTTGTGACACCATAAGACCGCTTAAGACACCAAATTGTGTTGTTAGGGGTCATATTGTGTCCTACGACCCCGTAAGACACAATATGACCCCTAACGAGATGATTTGGTGTCTTAAGGGGTCCTATGGTTTCGTTAGGGGTCATATGGTGTCCATAGGGGTCATATGGTGTCTTGGGAGACTATAAGACCCCTTAGGACACAATATGACCCCTTAGGACATAATATGACCCAAAGCGACCCAATATGGTGTCATTAGGGGTCATATGGTGTCCTAAGAGGTCATAATTGTTCACGGGACACCATATGACCCCTAATGACACCATAGGACCCCTTAAGATAGCAAATCATGTCGTTAGGGGTCATATTGTGTCCTACAACCCCGTAAGACACAATCTGACCCCTAATGACATGATTTGGTTTCTTAAGAGGTCCTATAGTGTCGTTAGGGGTCATATGGTGTCCATAGGGGTCATATGGTCTCTTGGGACACAATAGGACCCCTCAAGACACAATATGACCCCTTAGGGCACAATACGACCCAAAATGACCCAATATGGTGTCATTAGGGGTCATATGGTGTCTTAAGAGGTCATAAGGGTTTAATGGGGTACCATATGACCCCTATGGACACCATATGACCCCTAACGACACCATAGGACCCCTTAAGACACCAAATCATGTTGTTAGGTGTCATATTGTGTCCTACGACCCTGTAAGACACAATATGACCCCTAACGACATGATTTGGTGTCTTAAGGGGTCCTATGGTGTCGTTAGGGGTCATATGGTGTCCATAGGGATCATATGGTGTCTTGGGACACCATAGGACCCCTTAAGACACAATATGACCCCTTAGGACACAATATGACCCAAAGCAACCGAATATGGTGTCATTAGTGGTCATATGGTGTCCTAAGAGGTCATAAGGGTTCATGGGATACCATATGACCCCTAACGACACCCTAGGACCCCTTAAGACACCAAATCATGTTGTTCGGGGTCATATTGTGTCCTACAACCTTGTAAGACACAATATGACCCCTAATGACATGATTTGGTGTCTTATGGGGTCTTATGGTGTCGTTAGGGGTTATATGGTGTCTTGTGACACCATAGGACCCGTTAAGACACCAAATTGTATGGTGTCTTGGGACAACATAGGACCCCTTAAGACACAATATGACCCCTTACGATACAATATGAGCCAAAGCAACCCAATATGGTGTCATTCGGGGTCATATGGTGTCTTAAGAGGTCATAAGGGTTCTGGGACACCATATGACCCCTATGGACACCATATGTCCCCTAACGATACCATATGACCCCTTAAGACACCAAATCATGTTGTAAAGGGGTCTTAAAGGGTTGTAGGACACATTATGACCCCTAATGACATGATTTGGTGTCTTAAGGGGTCGTATGGTGTCACAAGACACCATATAACCCCTAACGACACCATAAGACCCCTTAAGACACCGAATCATGTCATTAGGGGTCATATTGTGTCTTACAAGGTTGTAGGATGCAATATGACCCCGAACAACATGATTTGGTGTCTTAAGGAGTCCTAGGGTGTCGTTAGGGGTCATATGGTGTCCATAGGGGTCATATGGTATCCCATGAACCCTTATGACCTCTTAGGACACCATATGGCCCCTAATGACACCATATTGGGTCGCTTTGGGTCATATTGTGTCCCAAGGGGTCATATTGTGTCTTAAGGGGTCCTATGGTTTCCCAAGACACCATATGACCCCTATGGACACCATATGACCCCTAACGAGACACTATATGACCCCTATGGACACCGTATGACCCCTAACGACACCCTAGGACCCCTTAAGACACCAAATCATGTCGTTAGGGGTTATATTATGTCTTACGGGGTTGTAGGAGACAATATGACACCTAACGACACAATTTGGTGTCTTAAGAGGTCTTATGGTGTCACAAGAAACCATATGATCCCGAAGGACACCATAGGACCCCGTAAGACACCAAATCATAACATTAGGGCTCATATTGTGTCTTACGGGGTCGTAGGAAACAATATGACCCCTAATGACATGATTTGGTGTCTTAAGGGGTGCGATGGTGTCGTTAGGGGTTATATAGTGTCCATAGGGGTCATATGGTGTCCCATGAACCCTTATGACCTCTTAGGACACCATATGCCCCCTAATGACACCATATTGGGTCGCTTTGGGTCATATTGTGTCCTAAGGGGTCCTATGGTGTCCCAAGACACTATATGACCCCTACGGACACCATATGACTGCTAATGAATGATATTTCAATAATGAACCACTAGTATGAAACCGATACTGAGAGGGGTGGGCGAATTAGTACAAACACAAATATAGTCCAAAACTGGTCTGAAAACAAATACTCCAAATGACTGATAAACAGAGATACTGGTAAAATAGAGTGCAACCGGTAACATCTAGTATAGCTCAATCAATCATGAACCGGTCACTCAATAAGCTTTTCTCTTAGCCTAATACCACAGTATCATTATATTCTCATGCATAAACTAGTAAACCTAACCATCAGATCTTCACAATAGTGAGTTCAATATGTTTTATAGATAGGCATAAAACATAGAACCTTCATGTGCTTAATAGATAAAATAGAGCATCACAAGACAAGAGCATTACACATGACACACATATTTTTCATGTGGAAACCCAATTGGGAAAAACCACGGTGGGAATGAATACCCACAAGCTGCTTTTTGAACTCTTTAGAAGTCCACTCTGTTAGGAGCCTTGTCCAGTTAAGGACATTACAATAGGTTCTGGTAGGAACCGATCTTGTTAAGGATCACCCAGTTAAGGGATACCCGGTTAAGGGTTAAACCCGGTAGGGTCACCTTGTTAGAGGATTTTAAGAACTCAATAGCTGAAAGGATCCCCTAAGCTTCTCTAGCTTCTTAGAACTTATTAGCCTCGAGTTACTCGGTTAAGGGATTTGAAACAAGCTGGTTAAGACCACCCAATTTAAGGGATTTTGAATCAAGCCAATTAAGGATACCCTGTTAGGGGATTTTACAACTGTTGAAGTGGTTAGAGATCAATAGGTATTACAATAATCTATTAATAGCACTCAATGCTAATGTAGATCCGTTGAGGCCCCTCTTTTCTTTCTGCACATTCACTTTGCAGATATCTCTTCTTTTCTTTGGTCTAGCAAGAATCCCGTATCACTTTTCTTGGATACATACTCACAACTTTTTGCCAACAACCTTAGAGAGAAACCCAACATCGACCTTATAGGAAACATACAGGTCGGTAGCAAAAACCCTAAACCCTAAACCTATTAGGTTGAGCAATTCAAATGGTTCGATCCTGACTGTTGAATCATACTGCATTAAATGCACCAGTCTTGAATCGATTTGAAGACATTCTCCATCGTCCATTATCCATCATTTTCATGGCGGTTGATAACCCATCACGCGTTATCACCATTTGACAGACTTCGCACATTCCCAAGGTAGATAGGAATAGTCATCTTTATGCAAGATCCTTCACGCACATAGAGCTTACGTGGCAACACAATCTATCCTTCATTATACTGCTAACTCATCACACAAAGATCACCGATTGAGTCGCATAGACTTGAGGTACTCCAACCAGAAACGCTGAAGTGGAAGCTTCCTACCAACCGGTAGTCATATAGGGCTTCCATGTGCCGGTTCCCATAACTACATGCCGGTTCACGTTGAACAAATATGCCGCTTCACTTTGGCATATACCAGTTCACACAAGCTGGTTCACACTATGTCCCATATTGACATCAATGACAACATACAATATCATTATGTCTTTATGTCAGTTCACATAAGGCTCATGCCGGTTCACATAATGTCAACAATCTCCCCCTGTGGCATTGATGGCAATATACAAAAGATATCTTCTCTGCTTCACATCTTCTCCCCATTTGCTGCAGATGTCTTTTCACTTCACTCCTCCCCCTTTGACAACAATGCCAAAGTGGAGCTACAATCATCACTGTTTCATCATGCTGCTCCCCCTGAGGAGTAGCATCCATAAACACACCAATCAACCAAATATTTGTGTTTTCAGTACCTGACTGATGTGGAACACTCACTTTTAGTTCACCTCCTGAAGGGGAAAGACCCCTAATTCACCTCTCAAATGCACAAATGTTGTCTTTGGGAGAGGCTTGGTGAATATGTCTGCTAACTACTCCTTACTGGACACATGCTCCAGTGCAATCTCTTTATTCTGAACCTTTTCCCTCAAGAAATGATACTTAAGCTCAAAATGCTTGGTTCTAGAATGTAAAACCAGATTCTTTGATATATTGATAGGACTTGTGTTATCATAGAATATACTTACCGGTTCAGATACAGGGATCTTGAAGCCTTCCAATACATGCTTCATCCATATTGTTTGAGTACAGTTCATGAAAGGTGCAACATACTCCGCTTCTACTGTAGACTGAGAGATGCAACTCTACTTTTTACTCATCCATAAGACCAGTCTACCACCGAGAAAGAATGCACCACTGGTTGTGCTCTTCCGGTCATCCACATTACTGGCCCAATCAACATTTGTGAATACTTTCAGATTGAAATTATTGCTGTATGGGTACCACAATCCATAGTCAATTGTTCCCTTTAGATACCTAAGAATCTACTTGACTGCACTCAAGTGAGATTCACTTGGACTCTTCTGGAACCTTGCAATGATGCCAACTGCATGTGCAATATTTGGTTTGCTATGCACTACATAATGCAACTTACCAATCATTGACTGGTATTACATCTCATCAACCAGCGTGGAATCATCCTCCTTTGTCAATTTGCAACTAGTCACCATCGGTGTACCAACCGGTTTGCTATCTTCCATGCTAAAAGTCTTCAATACCTCTTTGACATATTTGGACTGAGTGATGAAGATTCCATCTTTCATTTGCTAGATCTGCAGTCCAATTAAGAAGTTAATCTCCCCTATGAGTGACATCTCAAACTTTTTCTTCATCTCATCAGCAAACTCATGACTCATCTTGTCATCTCCTCCAAAGATAATGTCATCAACAAAAACTTCATAGATCAGAATCTGATCTTCTTCAGACTTCAAGTAGATATTGCTATCTTCACTTGTTCTCTCAAATCCAGTCTTCACAAGATGGGAATGTAGGCACTCATACCATGCCCTAGGTGCTTGCTTTAGATCATATAATGCTTTATGTAGCCTACATACCATGTCACTGTCTTTAGATAGGGTAAACCCATCTGGTTGCTCAATATATACCTCCTCTTCAAGTACACCATTTAGGAATGCAGATTTTACATCCATTTGATATACCTTGAACTTCTTCAGAAGCATATGAACTCCTTCCAATATGGCTACAGGAGCAAAGGTTTCCCCATTATCCTCACCTTCTTCTTGAGCATATCCTTTGCATACTAGTCTAGCTTTATTCCTAATCACTGTGCCATCCTCATTCAACTTATTTCTGAACACCCATTTGGTGCCAATGACATTTTTATGTTCTGGTTTGGGTACCAAGGACCATGTACCATTTTTATGACTTAGGCTCAAATTCAGAGATCATACATGAGTTTTCTCTAATCTTTCTTCTAGTAAGGATTCCTGCATCCTTATCACCTATGATCTACTTGGGATCATGATTCAACTTGACATACTGAGGAATGGTCTTAACTGGTTCTTCTTTCTTTTCTTCTTCATCCTCATCTTCATCAGTATCAACATTCACCGATTCAGGAACACTGTTACTGGTACTAGGTTGACTTACAACCGGTTCCCTAAAGGTTGCAACCGGTTCATTTACAACTTGCTCACTGCTGGTTTTCTCAGTCTTCTCAAAGGATTCATCAACTCTTACATTGATGCTTTCCATAATTCTCTGAGTCCTATTGTTGTAGTACTTGAAAGCTTTACTCTTGGTGGAATATCATAGAAATATTCCTTCATCACATTTAGCTTCAAATTTTCCCTGATGTTCACTCCTCTTGATGTAACATTTGCTACCAAATACTTTAAAGTAGTTTACCACAAGTGTCTTATCGGTCCAATACTCATAAGGAGTTTTGTCCTTACCCTTTTTGATGAGTACCCGGTTCATAGTGTAAACTGCAGTGCTCACCGCTTCTCTCCAAAAGGTGTGAGCAACCTTTCCCTGGATCAACATAGTTCTAGCTACTTTAACCACAGTCTTGTTATTCCTCTCTGCTAGGCCATTCTACTAGGGAGTCCGAGGGGCAGACAACTGTCTCTTGATGCCAAATTCTTCACAATACTTGTTGAATTCATTGGAAGTGAATTCCCCTCCTTGATCAGTTTTGAGCCATTTGATCCTTCTACTGCTTTCCTTCTCCACTCATGCTCTGAAAGCTTTGAATTTCCCAAAAGCTTTAGACTTGTCTTTCAAGAATGTGACCCACATCATTCTTAAGCAATCATTAGTGAGAATCATGAAGTACCTATCACCCTGCACACATCTAGTTTTCATAGGACCACATAAATCAGTGTGCACAAGATCAAGCAAGTTGTCAGCAGTAAAAGATTTACCTTTAAAGGTTGAGGAAGACATTTTCCCCAATTGACATTCTCTACACAAGGTATTATCCGGTTTGCTCAGCACCGGCAACCCTCTAACTACCTTGATCTTACTAGCCTTCACAATGTTATCAAAGTTCACATGGCAGAACATCCTATGCCATATCCAACTATCATCAAGCTTAGATATAAGACATGTACTTATATTTGCATTCAGATGAAATAGATTACCTTTAGTCTGCATGCCAGTGGCTACCAATTTACCATCTTTACCTTTGATTCCACAAACTCCATTCTTGAATTGCAGAGTGAGACCACTGTCATTTAGCTGGGCAACACTTAGAAGGTTGTGTCTGAGACCATCAACCTAGTACACATTGTCAGCACTACTCTTTAAATTGAAAGAGATGGACCCTCTACCTTTGACCATGCATGGTGCATCATTGCCAAAGAGAACCACACCACCATCATACTCTTCTAAGGATAGAAACTTGCTTCGGTCACCAGTCATATGGTGAGAACAACCACTGTCAATGATCCACTCATTGGAATCATCAAACCGAGAGACAAGAACCTTCTTGTCTGCCACATCTTCCTTTACAGCAACGAACACAATGTCTTCATTCTCTTCATCTTCTGATTCCTCATCTGTGACACCTTCATCAACTGCCACAAAACAATTTCTCCGGTTTCCTCCTTTGAATTTCCTGAACCTTTCCAGTTTATCCTTGTTGTCACTATTAGGACAGTTCATAGCAATGTGTCCTATCCGGTTATAGGAGAAACATTTTAAAGGAAGCTTACCTTTGTATTTACCAGTTCCTTTTGGAAATCTCCTGGCAAGAAGACCTTCAAACTCCATCAGAAACTCTTCATCCTTCATTTCTCTATTTTGATTAGGCTCCCCACTAGTGCTAGCCTCTTTTCCTTTTCTGGATGGTATAGCAAAAGCTTTAAAAGCTGATTCTATCTTTTGAACACTACCATCAAAACTATTCAGCTCATAGGTTGTCAACTTGGCTATGATGGAGTCCAAGGATGCCTTAGACTTGTCTATTGATCTCAGCTCCTAAATAGAAGCAACCCTTATTGCATAGACTGGCAATAGGGATCTCAGGACTTTACTTACCGCAGTGGAATCTTCTATTTTACCACTTGCACTCTTTATTTCTCCAACAACTATTTTGATTCTTATTCCATACTGCTGAATGGTCTCTCCTTCAACCATCTACATGTCTTCAAACTTTCCTCTCCAGCTCTCTTCCTTAGCCTGTTTTACATGCTCATCGCCACCATAGATATTTTCAAGAGCATCCCATACATCTTTGGGATTATCTTTGTCCTGAACATCAATAAATTCAATGTCAGATAGGCTACTAGTGAGGGCTTCCATGACTTGCCCATTTTCTTGTATCTCTCTGTTTTGGTCATCGGTGAGAGTACCGGTAGGAACAACATATACATTTTCAACATATCTCCAGTGTTGAACACCCATGCTTTTGATGAATATCTTCATCCTATCTTTCCATATACCAAAGTTTTCCCTATTGAACTTTGGACCTTCCCTCTTCATCATTTGGCTAGGATCTTTTCCTCAAGCGGTTAAGCTTACAACACAAAGGACCTAGAGTGCTCTGATACCAATTGATATCTCAATGATGAACCACTAGTACCAAACTAGTACTGAGAGGGGGGGGTGAAGAAATACAAACACAAATATAGTCCAAAACCAGTTTGAGAGCAAATACTACAAATGACTGATAAACATAGATACCGGTAAAATAGAGTGCAACCAGTAACATCCAGTATAGCTCAATCAGTCATGAACCGGTCACTCAATAAGCTTTTCTCTTAGCTCAATACCACAGTATCATTATATTCTCATGCATAAACTAGTAAACCTAACCATCAGATCTTCACAATAGTGAGTTCAATATGTTTTATAGACAGGCATAAAACATAGAACCTTCATGTGCTTAACAGATAAAATAGAGCATCACAAGACAAGAGCATTACACATGACACACATATTTTTCATGTGGAAACCCAAATAGGAAAAACCATGGTGGGAATGAATACCCACAAGCTTCTTTTTGAACTCTTTAGAAGTCCACTCTGTTAGGAGCCTTGTCCGGTTAAGGACATTACAATAGGTTCTGGTAGGAACTGATCCTGTTAAGGATCATTTGGTTAAGGGATACCCAGTTAAGGGTTAAACCCGGTAGGGTCACCTTATTAGAGGATTTTAAGAACTCAATAGCTAAAAGGATCTCATAAGCTTCTCTAGCTTCTTAGAACTCATTAGCCTCGAGTTACCCTGTTAAGGGATTTGAAACAAGCCGGTTATGACCACCCGATTTAAGGGATTTTGAATCAAGCCAGTTAAGGCTACCCTGTTAGGGGATTTTACAACTGTTGAAGTGGTTAGAGATCAATAGGTATTACAATGATCTATTAACAACACTCAATGCTAATGCAGATCCGTTTAGGCTCCTCTTTTCTTTCTGCACATTCACTTTGCAGATATCTCTTCTTTCCTTTGGTCTGGTAAGAATCACGTATCACTTTTCTTGGATACACACTCACAACTTTTTGCCAACAACCTCAGATAGAAACCCAACATTGACCTTATAGGAAACATACAGGTTGGTAGCAAAAACCCTAAACCCTAAACTTGTTAGGTTGAGCAATTCAAATGGTTCGATCCTGACCATTGAATCATACTGCATTAAATGCACCAGTCTTGAATCAATTTCAAGACATTCTCCATCGTCCATTATCCATCATTTTCATGGTGGCTGATAACCCATCACACATTATCACCGTTTGACAAACTTTGCACATTCCTGAGGTAGATAGGAATAGTCATCTTTATGCAAGATCCTTCATGCACACAGAGCTTACGTGGCAACATGATCTATCCTTCATCATACTACTAACTCAGCACACAAAGATCACCGATTGAGTGACACAGACTTGAGGTACTCTAATCGGAAACCCTGAAGTGGAAGCTGCCTACCAACCGGTAGTCATATAGTGCTTCCATGTGCCGATTCCCATAACTACATGTCAGTTCACCTTGAACAAATATGCTGCTTCACTTTGGCATATATCGGTTCACACATATGCCGGTTCACACTATGTCCCATATTGACATCAATGACAACATACAATATCATTATGTCTTTATGCTGGTTCACATAATGCCAACAATGACACTATAGGACCCCTTAAGACACCAAATCATGTCGTTAGGGGTCATATGGTGTCCTAAGGGGTCATAGACCACAATATGACCCCTTAGGACATAATATGACCCAAAGTGACCCAATATGGTGTCATTAGGGGTCATAAGGGTTCATGGGACACCATATCACATAACTATCATTAGGGGTCATAGTTATGGGTCGCAAGACACAATATGACCCCTAACGACATGATTTGGTGTCTTAAGGGTTCTTATGGTGTCCCAATACACCATATGATCCCTAATGACATGATTTGGTGTCTTAAGGGTTCTTATGGTGTCCCAAGAAACCATATGACCCCTAACGACACCATAGGTCCCCTTAAGACACCAAATTGTGTCGTTAGGTGTCATATGGTCTCTCTCTCTCTCTCTGCTTCCTTCTCTCTCTCTCTCTCCCTCTCCTCTTCTCTCTCTCTCTCTCTCCTCTCTCTCTCTATCTCTCTCTCTCTCCCTCCCTCCCTCTCCTCCTCTCTCTCTCTCTCTCCCTCTCCTCCCTCTCTCTGTCTCTCTGTCTCTCTGTCTCTCTCGCCCTCTATGACACCATAGGTCCCCTTAAGACACCAAATTGTGTCGTTAGGTGTCATATGGTCTGTCTCTGTCTCTCTGTCTCCCTCCCTCTCCTCCTCTCTCTGTCTCCCTCCCTCTCCTCCTCTCTCTCTCTCTCCCTCTCTCCCTCTCTCTCTCCCTCTCCTTCTCTCTCTCTCTCTCTCTCTCTCTCTCTCTCTCTCTCTCTCTCTCTCTCTCTCTCTCTCTCTCTCTCTCTCTCTCTCCCTCTCCTCCTCCTCTGTCTGTCTCTGTCTCTGTCTGTCTCTATCTCTCTCTTTGTGTGTCTCTCTCCTTGTCTCTCTCCTCTTCTCTCTCTCTCTCTCTCTCTCTCTCTCTCTCTCTCTCTCTCTCTCTCTCTCTCTCTCTCTCTCTCTCTCTCTCTCCCTCTCTCCCTCTCCTTCTCTCTCTCTTTAAAATATGACCAATAAAATCCGATATCTGATTTAATCGGATATCGGATTTCTGCCATGTGGCAGTTTACTTCATAAATGGTGGCAAAGGGAAATTCTTTGGGGACCGCAAATTTTTGTACAAAAATAAGATATCCAATAAAATTCGATATCCGATTTTTGTACTCAAATTTTCAAATTTCAAATTTCAGCTCAGGAATGCTTTGGTATTAGGCTTGGAAGTGAAAAGCCGGGAAATTCAACTGAAAAAACGTGTTTTTCAGTATTCCTTAGTTTTCCAGACTTTACACTAGTGGATGACGACTTTTTATGTAGTCAAAATTGATAAAATGAAAAAGGTTTTTTAAGGACGTTCCCAGCTTTCCAACAATATAAGGCTTGTCTTATTTCGACTTTAGTAAATAATCATTATTTATTTTCTAATTGAATTCTGACAATAGTCCTGATTGATATATTGATTGAAAAACACTCATAACTTTCAAAGGGTATAACATTTTTTGAAACCAAAACATGCGTCACATCCTATGCTTCGTTTACTATAGGGAAAAATTAAAAAAAATTAAATTTCATAAGGTTTTGACCAAGTTAAGGTGGTCAAACATAGGAGTTTCTGAATTTCTGAAAAGCTGTAGTAAAAAAATCATAAATAATTATTTAATTAATAAAAAATTAAAACAAAATATGTGTCACATCCAGACATGAGTCTAATACTTATATTATAAATATTATAAAAAAATATTAAGATTTGATTGTGAGTAGGGTGGTCAGACATACATCTACTTCTTATTTTTTTCCTAAAATTTTAGGCATTGAAATTTGAAATTTTCATCAAATAGGATTTTTTTTTCCAAAAAACAACTAGTAGCTTAGAAACTACATTCAATTTTATATATATTATCTTCTTACATATTTTAAAAATAATGTTCACAACTTATTCAAATTTTCATGTCAAGTTGCATAACTCTGATTTTTCTGAAATTTCATTGCCACTTAAGGGCCTGTTTTGGCACACCATGATCTTGCACATACCCAAGTCCTTTCCTGCTTATGAGCCTCCAAATCCTTCACATTCTCCTCCTTCCTCTTATGCTTGTTTCTAGTTTGTGTGTGGACTTTAGTTTTGTTTTATAAAGAACCCTGAGGTTTCTCCTTCTCCGAGTTTTCAGAGACCTCCTCCTCCGAGGAAGAGCTAATCTGGAGGATTCTGCCTTTAGGTTTTTTACCCTTTGAGGAAGAAGGTCTTGTTTTCATATATTTCCTCTTCTTACCAATTTAAAAATCCAAAACATCCAATCTCTCCTCAGAATCACTCGTTAGTTCACTGTCAGAACCCTCATCCACTGAAAAGATAGAGTCAGACCCATCCTCCTCAGACTCAATAGAGGGCTGCTGGCGGGCAATTTGATTGGCCTTGAGATGGTCATAAATAAGGACCATTAAGCCTTGATGCATGGTAGTATCCCCCATAGGGTTCTCTTTATATGACTTAATGGTGGCATTCATCGAGCATAACAGAAAATAAGGAAAGTTAACCTTCTCATCATGCCTAAAATGATTCAGCAAAACAAAATGGTAGCCGTATACTTTAGTAAATCTACCATCCAATGTAATGTAGCACATTAAAACAAAGAGTACCTCCCACCATGGTTTAACAAAAGCCCTAGGGGAATAATAAGTTTTACTTAGCTTCACCAGGCGATTTTTCTCCTTTTCGGTTTCAGGATATCTGTCAATGGCCTCCTTACTGAATTTTTTGTCTCTGTAGAAGTTGCATCCTTCCCTTCTAAGACCCATGTCTTAGGCAATAAGGTCTTCATCAAGTACAATAGACTGGTCTCCCATTTTCAACATACCCTTTCTCTAGTTTTTGCAAAAAAAATGGTAACAGTGCCATCCCGTCCATGGAGTCTCTCCATGAATTTCGAAAATCCACCCTTATGCAAAATGCTCCAGACTGCCTCCTTCTGTTTCCATTCCTTGCAACTGCTAGGTTAGTATCGCCATCTATTTCCACCCATATTTTTGCTGTTCAGAGCCAAATTTTGAAACTTGCAGAGAGTTTTAGACAAAAAGTTTCTCAGAACTATCAATTTAACCTAGAAAGCATGGGAAGTGATAGAAAAAGTATTATAATAAATGAGGCTGACATTATTATAATAACTTGAAGTAATCCAATTAGTCTTTTTATTATTATTCTGTCCATCAAAAATATTTGGAGTGCTACTATATCGGTCCTTAAAAATGATTAGTCTGACATCCTCAAGGAGTCCTTGTTCTCTCGTCCACGCAATCATTTCATCTTTATTAACCACCGCGTTGGCTGCTCAGTCAGCAGACCCATTGGTTTCATGGTAGATATGGGATATGTAACTTTTTTCAAAAGTGCTGATAAGGTCTCTAGTGACTTTTATAATATTGTTGATAGACCATGAGGGCTTAGAGGTCCCCTTGAGACATTTGATGATGTTGTTTGAATCCCCTTCAATCCATATGTAGGGGCAATTCCATTTTTTAGCAAGGAGAATACCTTGGAGAGCTGCCATTGCTTCTGCTTTATGGTTTGTTTGACTCCCTATTGGGAAAAAAACCATTTCCTTACAAATACCTTTATCATCTCTAAGAATAGCTACACAATCCGTAGGGCCCAGGTTACCTTTTGCTGCACCATCAAAATTGACTTTGAACCAGCCATGAGGGGGGCTTTGCCACCTTGCTTCAAGTCTTTTGTTTTGATTGGGGTTAGAACTACTAGAAATCTTAAAATTCTAGGAGCTTAAAATGTTGGATTCTAGGGGGTTGGTCAAGAAATAGGGACCCTCACTATTCCCAATATTCTCCACAATCACCCATTGTATTTTCTGGAACACAATATCCTGATTAAAGGAAATGTCCCTGAAGATATGATTGTTTGTTTCTTTCCATAATCCCCACAAGATGCGAGGAAGTGATAGCTGCCATAGAGATCTAAAAAAGGAGTTCTTCCAATGAAAATTCCTAGAGGAGAACAGTACATTGATAGTGTTAGGAAACACCCAATGAATGCTAACAATTTTAAGAAATCTTTCCCAAACTGAGATAGAATAGGAACAATAGATGGCCAGGTGGTCCACTGACTCTTCCTCTTGAAGACACAAAGAACATCTATTAGGGGAGGCAAAACCTCTACCCTTGAGGTTGTCTAGGGTCAAGATCTTATTTTGAAGGATGGTCCAATATAAAAAGTTGATTTTGGGGGTTAGACCCTTAATCCAGGCTTTAGACCAAAAAGGATTAATAGGAGGGGTGGAGGAGAGAACACCATGCATTGAAGAAACAATTATAATACCTTTGGGTTCATGTTTCCAAATAAGGGAGTCTTCCTCTTTGTTCAACCAGATTGAAGATAGATGGATCTTGAGCTTAGTGATGCTAGGGAGGATACTTTCAATGTTCTGCCATTTATTACCAGACCAATACTCTGAAACTAAAGGGCCAAAAATTTTAATACAGGAGGGAGCATGAGGGGCCCATTCAAGGATTCAGTCAAAGGTTTACAAAAAAGCCAGGGGTCTTCCCAAAATTTAACTTTCTTGCCATTTCCTACTTTCCAAATTACTCCTTTAGAAATGCTTTCTCTGCACTTAGAGGCATGATTCCATATAAGGGACCCATTAATACTAATTTTTGAATTGATAAAAGAAGAAAGAGAGGAGGACAGAAGAGAGTACTTACTTCACTAGATTTTACACCATTAAGTGTCTGAATGGAACATTCTCCAAACCTGTTTGGACATAAGAGCTTCATTTAAGGTTCAGATTCTTCTCAGGCCCAGACCTCCTTTGCGTTTTGGTCTACAAACTTGATCCCAAGCCACAAGAGACATTCTTTTCTTATCCTCAACCCCCAACCATAGGAATTTTCTTTGAATTTTCTCAATTGCATCAACATACTTAACTAGAATTCTGAAAAGGCTTAGGGCATAGATCGGTATGCTTTGAAGAGAAGCTTTTAGAAGTTGAAGCTTTCCAGCCTGACTTAAAAGGGCTCCTTTCCAACCAGCTATTTTTTTTATGAAATTTATCCACTAGTGAGCTCCAAAAAGGATTAGGAGGAGCAATGTCCATGGGGAGGTGAAGATAGGTCGCAGGAAGATCAACAATCCTACATTCCAGAATTCTGCTGATTCTCTATTGTCTTCTCTCAAGAGTATTGATGAAAAAAAGTTTGCTTTTGACCCAATTAATAAGCTGACCAGAAGCTGAGGCAAACTTACAAAGAGTACTTTTTTAGGATTTTAGCTTCAGAGATAATAGATTCCCCCATGATAATAGTATCATCCACAAACTATAGGTGGGAACAAATAAGGTCAGCAGAAGAAGGTTGGAGTCCCTTAAAGTAGCCTTGCAAAACCATATTTTCCATGGACCTTCCAAAACATTCTACCATAATAATGAAGAGGATGGCGGAAATGGGATCCCCTTGCCTTAGTCCTCTAGAAGCTTGGAAAAAGGGGGAAGGGGAACCATTGACAAGAACAACAAAAGAGGCCGAGGTGATAAGATGGCTGAAGAGGTTGATAACTCTAGTGGAAAAACCATAAGCCATAAGAACCTTCACAAGAAAAGGCCAGTCAACCCGGTCATAGGCCTTGGAGAGATCAAGCTTGAGGACCAGACCCTACTTCTTAGCTCTAACAAGAGAATGAATATTCTCATGGATAGTTACAATAGAGTCAAGAATTTGTCTACCAGGGACAAAACCACTTTGTTGATGATTAATCAACACAGGAAGGACAGACAAAATTGTGGTAGTAAGAACCTTGGAGATAATCTTATAAAAAGAATTGCATAAACTGATTGGTCTAAACTTGTCCATAGAGTCTGCATGTTGGGTTTTGGGGATGAGAGCAATTAAAGTACCATTGATTTCTTTAAAAAAATTTCTAGCCCCCAAAAATTCCTTGACCCCATTGGAGACATCTTTCCCGACAATGTCCTAGAAATCTTGGAAAAGGAACATGGGGAAATCATTTGGGCCAAGCGCTTTGTTACCATCAAAAGAAAAAACAACATTTTTGATTTCCAAGATCAAAGGAAAGGAAGAGAGGGAGACATTCATCTGTTCATCAATGAGACAAGGGATATTATGAAGGAAAGAAGTTTGAGATTCAACATCCAATCTGTGATCCCTCTTGAGTAGTTCTAAGAAATACCTTTTAGCTTCATTACTTATTTCTTCCTCCTTGACCAACTCCCCATTATCCACAATTAGTTTGGTTATCCTATTAGCTACTTTATGCTTGATCGTCGACATATGAAAAAATCTTGTATTCCTATCTCCTTCCTTAAGCCAAATGCATCTTGATCTCTACTTCCAGAAAGTTTCCTCTTTAGCAATGATTTCATGGTATTTTTAAGAGTCTCATTTTCATCAGTAATGGACACAGTACTGAAACCATCCTTCTTAATTTGGGCCTGTATTTTTTTAAGGTCTTCCTAGACTTTACCTTTGGCCTCAAAGATATTCCCAAAGATGGATTTATTCTAGAGTCTTATATTATCCTTTACACTTTTAAGCTTCTTAACAACTCTGTACATAGCAGTTCCCTCAACATGGATACTCCACCATTTCTGAATATTACTTTTGATATCTGGGTGATGGGTCCACATTTTTTCAAATCTGAAGGGAAAGTGTCTCCTTATATTAATTGAGTCGACAATGAAGGTGATAGGAAAATGATTTGACCCAACTCGAATATGAGCCGATAGGGAACATAAATAATGACTGTACCAGTCATCAGAGATGAGAAACCTATCGAGACGAACTTGGATAAGATCATTACTAGTTCTCCTATTAGTCCAAGTGTAATTGCATCCCTGTATTTCCACATCATTGAGATCCTGAGTATTAATAAAGTCCATAAGGGCCAGCCTACTTTCTAGCTGAGAGGGGCTTCCTCCAAATTTTTCCTCCTCTCTCAAAGGAGTATTGAAGTCTCCCATGACCAATGAGCTAAGATTTCTGAAGTTGTCCCTAGCTTCTATAAGTTTTTTCCAGAAGGAATTTCTAGCTTTCAATGTATTAGGAGCATAAATGTTAGTGAGGACCCATGAAGTACCATCTTTTAAATGCTCAAATTTAATGCAAGAGAAATTATTTTCCTGAATAAGGACATGGCCTTTAACAGTATTAAGGTTCCAGATGGTAGCTATGCCTCTTGAAGCACCTTCCAAACTACCACCACTGACATTACCATTATTGAAAAACTTCAAAGATTCAACTTTTTCTCTATTGATTTTGGTTTCTTGAATAAGAAAATTATTAGGTTTACTATCCCTTATCATATTCCTAATGATGTCATGTTTATGAGGATTATTAAGTCCCCTAATATTCCAAGAGATAATCTTCATAGTTACTTACCGATTCCTAACTCCTTAAGAGTCTTTTGGGTCCCATCTGCAATGTTCTTGCTGGCCTCCTTGTCTCTAACTTTGTGGTTAGAGGGTTGACCTGGGGAAGAGGAGATGTACCCAACATCAACTTGAGCTATTCTACTAGATTTCCTTAGTTGAGAAGCCGAGGGAGTGGTTCCTTTCTTGTTCCTGTATTTTGGTATTTTCCACTCAACATCTTTCTCAAGAGCCGCTTCTGGGTTATTGAGGATTCTGGAAATTTCATCTTCATTACCCCAATTAGGGATTCTGGAAGCATTTAAATCATTGTTTTTTGTTTTTGAGTTCTGGTCTGAGTTTGAAAGGTTCATATCGAGTATTGCACTTTTTTGGGCTTCTTGCATTTTATAACTTGTCATGAGTAGTGAAGAGTCAGTCTTTTCTTCTTGGGAGCCAAGGATCTCCCCTTCCTCAGGTTGGTCCTCTTTCTCTTGCAATTCCTTACCCACGTAAGTGTCAGCTACCACTTCAGCTATGTCATTTGAAGATTCAGTCTGTTCTTTCAGTTCCTCTATTCGAGTTGTAATAGAGGTGTTGACTTTGGTTGACTCATTTCTCAATACTTCTTGGGTTGAGGGGCTGGAGACAGAAGTTGAGGGCATTTCCTTATTCTCCACCAATGGATCAAAGCGATTATAGTCAACTTCCTTATTCTCTATGTTTTTAACTTACCATACCCTTTTCTCTGGAGCCTTTTTATTTTCAATATGGGGTTTAGATTGCTTGAGCTCTACTTTTAGCTTCATTAAACAGGATTTTGCCCAGTGACCTACTTTTTTACAATGGAAGTAGGCAAAGGGGATAGATTCATATTCAATTTTCTATTTCCATATTCCCAACTTTGACACTAGATCTATCTGTTCTAGCATATCTGTGTCATGGGCTATCCCTACATAAAACCTATCATGAGTGAGTCTCCTTTTTGAAGCTGTGACTGGGTCTATAGAGAGGAGTTCACCAAAGGAGCTTGTAATTCATGAGAAGATTCTTTCTGCCCAATATTCAAGAGGCAAACCTGGTAGCTTTACCCATACTAGGACTTGTGCCAAAAGAGAGTCATTCATGTTCAGATTCAGATGCCATTTCCAAAGAACCAAAGCTATCTTTCCTACCATCCAAGGACTCCCACATAGTATCCTTAAGTTATCTTCTTCACATGAAAAAGTAAAAGACAGGAGGCCTTTAGGTAAAGTTGAGATTTCAACATTACCCTTTAGAGCCCATTTTTGTTTGACATAATCCCTAACAACTTTGATATTTGGATGCAAACCCATAAATTTTCCTACCAAGGAGTTCGACATACTATTTATATTATGATCCAAAACCAGATCAGGAATAGAGATAGCGAACTTTCCACTGGAAGGATCAAAAACATTCTTGACAGGAGGTAAAGAGGATTTACTAGATGTTTTAGTTCCAAAAAGGGAAGACCATTTTTTTGTTTCTTTTCCACTCTCCAGGGTCTCTTCACATGGGCTAGGCCTCCCATTGGACCCCTCACCCAAAAGCCCAGAGGAACCCTCTTTCTTCTCTGGCAGAGTACCACCAGTTTGTGGGGTGACAACAACCTCAAGAATGTCTAGAGGCTTATCCTTCTCTCCTATGGGGCCATCTACTTCGTAATTAGGCCTACTGGGAGGGGGCACTGAATGAAAAAAAAATTTACATGAATTTATCATTTGAGCTGGTTACCTTTAGATTAGCAAAATTGAACTTTTTTGGGATGCTTTTTGAGATACGTTGCAGTAAAAAATGCATTAAAAAGCATGTCAAATCTTATCCATAAAGCACAAAAATTGGTGACCTTATTACCATATGTCCCAAAAAGATTTTTGTTAAATGGATTTTCATGAAGACACTTCATGTGATTTTTTTTAATTATCGGTGTTAGGCACTTAGGTGGTGTAGCATCATAAATTGTATTTGCATACAATTTCATCCTCACTTAGACCTCACCTTGGTGTTCTGTCTCTTAGTGCCTAATGACCACTTTGATTCTGCTCACACATTCCAAAATCCTACATTTTCACTTCCCCTTCTATCTCCTATCCAATTCAGTCATGATTCTCAGGACCAGGGTGCTATGACATCGTGGTCATAACTCAGGATCAGGGCATCACACTGCTCTAGTCCTCTTAGTCAGGACCCAAATTTGGTCCCAACAACAGTCACATCAAGTGAGTGGAAATTTGGGTCTCGTGTCGGCCTAATCCAAGAATTCAAATAATTTTTGGAGGGTTAAGTATAAAAGGAGGCCTACCGCTCTCATTTAAAATCTAAGAACTTCTAATGCAACCTATAATCTAAATTACACTCTAGCAAATTCAATTCAAAGTTAACAAGCAATCAAGCATTCAAGATGGCATCCATGATCAATCTTCTATATGAACCCTTGTATGAGGATGCAAGAAAGCTTCATCAAGGTATCAAATTTAATTGCAAGCATTCAATTTCAAATCTAGCCTTTCCCTCAAAATAAAAGTGTATTATTACAATTCAATTCCATTTGTATTTCAATTATCATTTGAATTTCAAGGTTAATTCCTAAACTGGGGTTTGGCCCAAGGCAAATCCTTTTCCACAACCCTTTTTTCTCTCTCTATGTGTGGAAGAAATTGACTCGAGAGCTATGAGAAAATATTTTGACAAAGTTGATGGTGAAAAACAAGTTCAAATTTTGAAGGAGTGAAAAGAAAAGGACACAGTAGCCCTAACACCCTAGTCTCAAGAATTTTGCCGATCTTTCGGTAGTAGATTTAATGCATCTCCCTCATCAAAAAATATCCCACTTGCTTGTCTAGGTATTATAGGACCAAATAGCCCCAACATCCCAGTCTTAACAATTTAGCCTGAACTTTCAGGAACAGGTTTTGATCCCATTCTTCTCCTTAGATCCTTGTCTTTGGCTTTGTGTAAAGTTTGTAGCACATGATTAGCACTATTTTGCTCTAATTATTTATTGCTTTGCTTAGACTTTACAATTCAAATCATATTTCAACTCAAAAGGGGGAGAAAACAAATATGTAAATTTAATTAGTGTTACAACCCTTTTGCTAATTGAATTATGTTACACTTTTGTTTTCCAATTTTAACACTGCAATTCATTTTTAGAAAAAAACTTCACATTCAGACACCTATTACTGCTAAATCGTAAGGAATTTGTACATGTTGTGAACTAGTGATTTCGGTCATTTTGTGTGTAGATTCTAAAAAGATTTTTTTGAAATTTTTTGGAATCAATTTGATTCCATTTTTCTATCTCCCTCGTAAACTAGTTTTTTTGACAAAAAACAACATTTTTAAAGAGTGATACTCACTTGGTCAGGCATAAGTTTTTTTTTTCTAAAATAGATGTGAATGTGATTCTTTCAAATTTAGTTTTGTAACATCCATATATAATGTTTTCAATTGGTTTCATAACATTATATTCAATATTTTATATTTTATTAAGTTTATCAAAAGGGGTTCCCTAGGGTTCGACGAACCCCTTTGATAAAAATGACCATGTTATTTTAAAAAAACCATTAATTTTATATTCGATCGAACGTATTTAAAATAATACATTCGGTCAAATCATTTTTTTGGTTTGATCAAACAAGACATTCGATCGAAAGTGGTAAAAATTATGTTTTGGACAAACGAGTGCAATTTCTTCATCCAAAAAAGTGTAACCCACTATTGTGGATTCACCAATTGAAATTACCCCCTCTCTTTAATGTAATGGTTAATAATGTGATATTAGTAGTTTTATTATCTTAATTGGTGAAACCCTAATTTCCCTTGCCATACATTTTGTTGAACCTGGTGCCCATGCTTGCTTTACTTCCATTTTCATTTTTTTCATATTTGATTTGTATGCACTTAATTGATTCATATTTGCAACCATTTCTGAAACATATAGCTTATGCACTTATAATTACATTCATTTGATATCTAGTTCACAAACACATTTTGGTGAACTCGACTTGCTTCATGCTTATTTATGATCTATTTTCTTAGATATGATTTGTATGTACTTAAACATTCATATTTGTAATTGAATTACATAAATTTAGAGGTTACATTCCTAAAAACCCTAATTTATTCTTCTAAAATTGACTTGTGGGTTGCTTAATTATTCAATTGTATTTTTAGATATGATTGTTATGACATGTTAATATTTAGATGCATGTAGTGTTCAATATGACAATTCACATTATTTAATTCATTGGTTCATTATTCATTTCGCAAAGAAACTGCATTATTTAATAATAGTTTATAGTTCAAATATTTGTGTTCAATTTTCCCTCTTTGTGCATGAGTTTGTTACCCTTAGCCCTATACACAATATTCAAGTGAGAAGAAGTTATAGACTTAGGGCTTCCTAAGCTTTAAATACTAAGGATATGGAGTCCCAGTTGACTAACCTATTCCATGTGAATGTGTGTACTTCCTCTAATCCAACAAATCACATACCTAATATTACATATCTCCATTCACTTCCTACTTCTCATGATGATGATGAATCACTAACTAGGGAACTTACAATTGACCAATTGGAGAATATTGATAATGAGTGAGAAAATATTCAACAATGGATGGGTCAACAATACTTGGATAGTGAGGCAATCCCCTATATTGAAGGATTGAAAAGAATGGTTCAAAGTGATAAGATAGTGTGGATTTGTTGCGTGGCCTTACTCAAATTGTTGATACCAATATTATGCAACTCAAAATTTGTGCTGAATTTATTGGTTACTCTTAACCCACTAGCCAAGTTAACCATTCCATTCTTATGCCTACATCCTTTCGTAGTGTGCCTACATTTACAAATTCTATCATGAATGTATACGATGAAAATGGGATGATAAAACTATTGTAAAGCCAACAAAGATCCAATCACATAAACTCTAGCTCTACAATTTAAATAGTCCACCATACACCAATGAAGATCCTAAAACATGCAAATCACAACAAAATATAAAGATTATGTACCATTCACATGCTTAGTAGGGTTCGATCTCCATTATTTCCTATCTCCATTGATCTTGATTTAATATGGTTGCTCTCAGATTTTGCATTGTGCACAAGAGCTCAACAAAGAACAGATTGTGGTTGTGAAGTCACTTGATCGCTTGTTTGCATAAAAGTCTTAGTTAGGGTTTTGAAAGGATGAAGGAATCCTCTTATATAGAAGACAACTTAGAAAATAAAGGGATAGGATTAAGAGGCGAAAGGATAAATGGTTGGCTAAGATTAAAGGGTAGGTAGGGAAAAGGATAAAATATTAGAAAGGTGGTTAGGATAAAATCAAGAGATAAATGACAAGTGTCGTGGAGAGAAAAAGATAACGAATTAATTAAATAAATGAAGATTCATTTAATTAATAGAGGTTGTGGGACCAATTAAAAATAAATTAAATATTTATTTAATTTAGAGAAAAGGATAATTTAAATAAATAAAAATATTTATTTAAATAAGGAAAGGCTAGAAAAGGTTTAGTGAATTGACTAAATAAATAGAAATATATTTAATTAATAAAAGGCTTAGGATAAAAAAATTAATTAAATAAAAATATTTATATAATTAGGACAGGACAATTTTAGGTATCTACAATGAAGTTAAAATGTTAAACCTATGCATGTTAGTCATGGGGACAATCCTATTAATCAATATTCTTACATCCTTTCATGAGCCTTCCATTTATTTCACAACCATCTCCCATAACAATATACCATAATGTTCCCCCTTCTTATTCTCAACCTCCACTTACAACAATATTACTCCATCACAATACAATATGTCCAATTCCAATCCATTCACTAAAGCAACTATCAATAACCTAGCCCAAACTATTACATCCTTACAACACCGATTGGCATCTTTAACTCAATCCATTTTCAATAACATTCCCACAATTTATGTACTGAGCCCACTATCTGATGAAATTGTCTATGCGGTTTCTCCTAAGCATGTGAAAATTCTCTAATTGGAGTTATACAATGGAAAAGGTGATCCCTTGACTCATGTGAAGACATTTCAAACCTTGTGTAGTGATTTCTCTCATGATCAAAGATTCATTGCAAATCTATTTACTCAAACTTTTAGAGATAAAGCCTTGCATTGGTATTGTTTTTTGTCTCCTTATTCTATTACTTGTTTTCAACAACTTGCTAATGGTTTCTTTCAATAATTTCAAAATAAAATTAGTCCTAAGATTACTTTAATGAATTTGATTCATTGTAAGCAAGGAGTTAAAGAAAAAGTGACTAATTTAATTGGTAAATATAAATATTTTCATTCACAAATTGCTTATCCTTTGCCTAATCATGATGTTCAAATAAATTTTATTGCTAATTTACAAAAAGATATTAGAGATAAGCTTCTATTTCCCAACTTTACTTCTTTTACGCAATTGTGTGCATTGCTTCATAACTATCAGCTTCAAGTGAGTCAATTTGAATCATCCTCTTCAATGGCCCCAATTGATAAGAATGGGAGTGCTCAACAATTTTTTTTATAAAGTTCAAACACAAAAAGGGTTCATCAAGATAAATGATAACATCAACACTCAAGTGGAAACCACAACATCGGGTGTGGCCTTTTTATTGAAATACTTTAGAAAATAATTAAGTCCTCTTTTTAAATCTTTTCATCTAGTATAATGTTGAGGTTGATAAATTCTAATATGTTGCAACATCCTCCCATCAAACCAATTGACCATTCTAAATCACTGCTAGCTTCCTATTATACTAAAGCTTTTTGTTAATATTGTCAACTTGGTCATGACACTATTAAATGTTAACAATTGAGGAATAGGATTCAAGACTTTATTGATAACAATAATATATCCATAGTTGGTGTGAATGACAAAGGGAATAAGTCTGTAGCTGCACCTAACCAAAACCTCCAAATTTTCATCAATCAGTTTCCTTCTCATTCTACTAATGTTGCTGAGTTTGAGCCACTTGATTTCACCCCTAATGACCTTGGTATAGAATCTAATAATGTTGTGAACCTCATTAATAAACCTAAACCTACAAAAGATTTATGTATTACTTTTGATCCTAGTGAGACTATTGTTGCACCCGATGGCCCATTATATATTACTGTGCAGATCAAATACAAAATCTAACAAGGGGTGCTTATTGATCTAGTATTTATGGTGAATGTGATTATTGAAGAACATATTTTTACTCAACAATTACATCAAGAAACATATAATAAATATGATGTTATAGTTAAAGTGTATAATGGTTTTTCTTACCATCCTATTGGTTCCATTACTCTTCCTATTGAGGTTGGCACTCAGTGCTTAGATGTCACCTTTTCTATTATTCCTACATTAGATCAATTTTGTGTGAAGTTGGGACATCCTTGGCTCTCTTCCATGAAAGCTATCCCTTCTACAATTCATAAATGTTTAAAATTTACTCATAATGACACCAATAGAACAATTAATCATAGCCTTTACCAACCCACAACAAAGCATGAAAATTTCACTCTTGATCACTTTTGGCCTAAACAACCCGATCCTTTAAATCCTCCAAAAGACATCCTTTTCTTATCTTATCAAAAATGAAAAAATGAGACATGATAATGGTCTTGAGTAAACTTAGAGACCCTACACCCACGGATATTCCTCCTCCTCATAATGGACGTAGTCTTCTTCCTACTCCTTCTATTCCTCTTATATATGTGATAGTTCTACCTCCTATGTCCTATAAAGGAAAGCACTTGGAATCATGTATCTCTCAACCTATTGGGGTTTATTTTGATCCTCATCCTATAAGGGAAGAAAAGAACCCTATGTTGATTGATCCTCAACCTTCACATGTATCAACTAAAATTAAAAGAAATAGAATGCCGATGAAGACATCATGCTAAGGCCTACGGGCTTGCTTCCCAAATCCTTTCCTCCCCAAAAACACCAAATGTTGATTTGATCCCATTTGTTTAGCCTTCACCTAACCCTAGTGAGCAAGTTAAACTCAAATCACCTAAATTAAAAATGCTCAAGAAAAATGATGGTTAAACTTCTTTTCATGTTAAAGATCCATTATGATTAATTTAGATGATGATAATAATGTTATTCATGCTAACACTGACGATCCTAATGATTTTGATACTATGCATGAGCTTGTTGAGATTAATCATAAGTTATCTACCATGCTCAACATGGCTCCTCTTCCATCTTGTTCATCATCCCTAAATGATGTTAAACAAGATTGGTCCCTAGAGGTAGATGATTTTCTTGAATAGCTTCATTCGTGCCATGGATTATCTTTTGTGTTTTTTCCTGTTCGTAATGTGCTTCACCCGTGATGTGTTGCTTGATATTTTTTTTCTATTATGTTAGGTTTTCTTTGGATGAACCTTGTTACTCTGCTAGTGCAAGGTGATAAAGAGGTCAAATCCGTTGTGACATTCCTCTATTTGTAGTTAAATTCTTCTATATGTCATATCCATATTATGTTGTACATGTGATATTATTCGTAGATGTGCTCTTGTGTTGTCTACTTGGGGATGATGCAAAGCATTGAGATTTGTTTTTTGATATCTTCCATGTTGGCTCAAAAAGAAATTTGTTTGTTATCTCTCGTGCTCTTATTATATTATGTTTATATTTCCTCTACCTTTATGGGATGAGGTCAATTCAATATGATTATTCTTGATATACATTATTTATCACAAGTTCATTACTGACCCCATAGTTAGAGGATCACTTATGTGCTCATTTTCTATATGTTTTGTGACCATTATCCTTTGATTTGTTCTTTCTTGGGGGCATCTCATTATGGTAATGTGCTTGTCTTTTGGATGCATGCTACCTTAAAGAAATTTCTCCCAATAAGGTGTATGAAATCACTTTAACGTGGGGGTATACACTTTGTTCAATGTTACACATTATGCACACACCATGATGTGATTTCAATATTCAAGATACTTTGCAAACCAGGCCTTTTTCTTTGTAATTCGGTATTTCAAAATTTTCTTTTTGATGACTCATAGTAAGAGAATATCACTAGGAAAGGATATTCATTCTCTTTTTCCCTTTCATGTGTTGTCCCTTTTATCTTGGTATTAGAGTAGTAAGATCATAAAGTCGATGGGAGCTTGGCGTGTCTTGTCTCTTTGATATCTTGGTGAAAATTTTTCAATGCAACTTTGTAATTTATTGTGAGTATGGGTTTATCCTCATACTCCTGCTAAAGTGGGGGCTAAATTTAGTGTCATAAATTGTATCCACATACAATTTCATCCTCACCTAGACTTCACCTTGGCATTCTGTCTCTTAGTGCTTGATGACCTCTTTGATTCTACTCACACCTTCCAGAAAGGTCTACATTTTCACTTTTGCTTCTATCTCCTATCAAAGTTTGAGTCTTGATTCTTAGGACCGTGACACTATGGTTCCATTGTCGTAGCTCAGTACCAAGGCACGATACCACTTAACACAGTTGACTTGAATGATCCCTTTCTGGATTGCCTTCAATACAACTAGCTTCTTCTTTCACTCAACTCTTCTCACCCATCTCTTTTTTCTACTTGCGATGTTCCAACCAACCAACACAAAGGTGATTCCCCATGCTTAAAAGGAAGTTGAAGGCACAACAACCATCGACCAACAAACTCTGCCAATAGATTGATTGGACAACAATTGTCAGTTTGGCTTCCCATGTTTTGCCTTATTGCTGGTGAGATGACAAGAAGTATGCTCCATGCCATAGGAAATTTAACCATCTTCAAGACAATGTGACAGGAAGTTTCCAACAAGGAAAGAACATGACAAAAAAATAGAAGAGCTAGACACCTCCTTAAATCAAAATATGCTAAACTAACAAAATAAACAAAAGAATGAAACCAAAATTGGAGAGAGATAGGTGCCCTTGCATTAATGATGGAAAGATTTTTAAGTTAATTTTTAATCTTTCTATTGTCATGATATGGATGATTGAAGTTTTTATGATATATATTCTTCTATACCATCTCTCATAATGAAAGGTAACATACCTTGATTAGAAGTTGATGTAACCGAGTTAGAATGAAGCATTCACCATTAACAACAAGCAAGAAGAAACTAGAAAAAACCAAGGATGAAATAAACTATTCTTCATTATCCTTCAACCACTCTACAGCTACAAAAGAAAATAATCCTATTTAATTACAAATTAAAATTTTTCTTATTTGGCAAATTTTTACAAAACTTGAAATTTGCCATTTTAGGTAATTTTGAAATCCATCTAAAAAATCACCAAAACTTATAAGAATCCGAAAAACATAAATATGACACACATTGCCAACTTGCTAAACTAATAACAAATACGAGTTCAAACAAAACTAAAAAAAAAAACAACTTTCTAAAAACTGGAAAAAACAAAATAAGTTTGTTTTGAAGCCCAAGATGAAGGAATTAGGCCTTGAAAATGCATTTATTTGAGGTCCAATAGAACTAGGTTTTATTGGAAATTAAAACAACTCCTCATGATACACCTCCATGTCAAATTTGAACGCAAACAAACAAGCGAGTAAAAAATTATGACCTCCAAAAGTCTCTGCATTATTATGTTTTATTTTTAGTAGGCTTGGGATTTTAACTTACCTTTCCACATGAAAAAACTATTACTCTATTGATCTCTTATTATAACTAAATATGACATTATATTGAAGAATTTCAATAGGATTTTATAAGGTGGTTGAAATGGGAAAGAATGCAATCTAGTGGTTAAGATCCTTTTGTTTCTAAGTATTTTTCTTGAACTATACTTTAACGTAAGGTTTTCAAATAATAAAGGTAGAGGTAGTGATAGAGATCATTTCTTCATGGAAGTGTGTCTAACCTATATTTAAAAATTATTGAAAATTATTTTTCAGAAGCCCCATTTCGAGTGGTGAAGCCAATCTTAGGGTCTGATAGGTTGTGTGATAATGGTATTCTTAGGTCTTGCAGGACCATTATGAAGGACTTTAATTAGAAATTTAAATTTGTTGTGATGGATGTAGAGATCTATAATATTTTGATAATTTTTTAAAATGATTTCTTTGTTAGATTTTATAAATAATTGAATCTCATTTTTATTTGGATATTTTGTTACAAAATTTAATTTTAAAATAATAAAAAAAATCACATTCTATAATTTTACTCTTAGATTTAAGAGAAAAAAATTCTTTATAACAATACATAGAAGTATTGTTTAAAAATAAAATAACATTATGCTTGACAATAAATGAAAAACATCATTTTTCTTAATTCTTTTATTTTAACATTTTAAGTGTATAGGGTAAGTGCACAAAGATGGGGGACCAAAAAGGGGTCTTAAGATGCCACTTCTTTTCTTCTGAAATCAGTAGTGTCTAAACTTCGATGAGAAATTGAGCATAGGTACATTCAAAATTTGAAGATGCAACAAGAAAAAAATTTGAAGTGCTATGAATCTACTTTCTAAACTACCTTTTTTTTTGAAAACAAAGAAGATTAAGGGTTTCAAAAATGGGCACCACATTTATTGGTCCTGTTTTTTCAGAAAAAATAACATAGCACAAAATGTGGTGCCCCTAAAACATCAAGTTTTTTAGAATTCTGCAAATCGCTCCTGTGAGAAAGTAGCTAACACATTGAAGTTTATGCCCAATATTTCGTCTAATTTTTATATGAATATTTGAATTTTTATAAATTTCCGAAGTGGACACATCCTAAAAAGAAGAAATTTCAGCATGCTCCCCCCCAAAATTTGTGAAAACTAATAAAAAATCAGATTTTTTTAAAAATTGTGTATAATGGAGTCTAGTTTCTAGAAATGTAATTTTTTTCAAAATTTGATAAAGGGGTAAAAATCTATGGCCAAAATATGTGTCACAACCCTCCTTTATCACTTTTTTTGATTTAAAATACAAAACTCTATTTATATTCTTTGGATGAATTATGGAATGAATATTGTAAGGGAATAAATTAATAAACCACACACACATGGAAAATGCATATATATTTTAAAATTGTTATTTAATTTCCCTCACCCAAATTAAGGCACATGTTGTAGGAGGAATAAGAAGCTTCTAGAGGCTTCTCCACCTCCTTGCATGTAACTCCTCCCACTAAGCCTAATTAATTTGCATGGAGGCCAAATTGGGAGAAGAATCTCTTTTTTTAAATTAAAAAAAATAGGTAGTGGGAAAAGGGTAATTTCTTTTATAAAATGGGAACAAGTTTCAAAGGAAAAGCTAGCTAATCTTGATAAGAAATTTCTGCAAGTTGAATTCTCTTTGGTAGTCCACTTCATTGGCAGCAAGGATTTTGTTGGAGGATTTTTCTTCAAATTGGAGGATCAAGGAGGACTCCACACCATCTTCAAGCATCCAGGTTCCTCCAAATTAGTTCATGCATCTCATTTTTATGGTAGATTAGATTTGATTAGATTAATTATGAGTATGAAATTTTAATTGTATTTTGTTAAAGAATTAGTTTAGATTTTGTAGAAAATGAGAATCCTGGTTTTAATAAGGTTCATTGTTAAAATTCTTGATATGAATTTAGTTTTTAGATTTTTGTAAAGAATGAGATTTATTGTAAAATAAAATTCATTGTTTTTGTCTTAAATTTTGTAGAATGAAATTCTTTTCTTTTGAAAATAAGATACATTAGTTTCAGATTTTAGAGAATAAAATTCATTGTTTTTGTCTTAAATTTTGTAGAATGAAATTCATTACTTTTGAAAATAAGATACATTAGTTTCAGATTTTAGAGAATAAAATTCATTGTTTTATCTTGGATTTTGTAGAATGAAATTCATTTCTTTTGAAAATAAGATACATTAGTTTCAGATTTTAGAGAATAAAATTCATTGTTTTATCTTGGATTTTGTAGAATGAAATTCATTTCTTTTGAAAATAAGATACATTAGTTTCAGATTTTAGAGAATAAAATTCATTATTTTGTCTCAGATTTGTAGAATGAAATTCATTTTCTTTCTTGAAAATAAGACTCATTGTTCTAATTCTGATAAGAAATTAGTTTTCAAGTAAATGGAAATTAGATTATTATCTTCAGTTTATTTTGATAAAAATTAGATCTCCCTGTGTGTATAAATAAATCTCCTCCCTCTGTGAATGAATTTTCCCTGTGTAAAAATAAAAATAAAAATGGATAACTTTCTCTATGAATGAAATCTTTTTTTTCTTCCTGTGTAAAGGAATGAATTCCTTTCTCTGTGAATAAGCTTTCCCTGTGTAGGAAACAGAAGAAATGAAGAAAAGAAATAAACTCCCTCTATCTGTGAATGAATTTCCCTGTAGAAAACAAAGAAATGGAAAAAAAGGAATCCCTCTGGTTATTGTTTCATTTTGTCCCTAAGGCAAACCTGCAACATTATTAATTACCTATTTTTTTTGTTATAATACTCCTGTATAAAATGATAATGTCAATACTATAACAAATATATATATATATATATATATATATATATATATATATATATATATATATATATATATATATATATATATAAGTAACCCAAAAAAATAAATAAAAACAAAAAAAAATTAAAAAACGAAAATAAAACTTTCGAACTTCACCCTCGCCCGTAACGCATGGCGTTTTGCTTTAATGGTAGGCCGCATGCAGGGACGGTTACATAGTAACCGTTGCAGGGTACGGAGGGGCCCGCAGGGTCCCCTCATCCCTGCGGACCTGCGCATGCAGGGCCGCAGGGGTGATGGGACCCGTGGTCCCCACCCCGCAACCCTCTATATTATTATAAAACAATGCAAGCCCTCTTTGCCATTAAGTTAGAATTTAGTTTTTTTTTATTATTATTTAAGTTTCGAAATTTGAAATTGTAATTTGGTTATTTTTTTTAAAAAAAAAAAAAAAAGGAAACAAAGTTAATTTTTATTTAGTCTTTTTTTTCTTCTTTAGTTGATAATAATGACATTAGGAAATGATGATTTTTTTTCCTTAGTATGAATTTAAGGATATCGACTTTCAATTGAAAATGGGATTAATGTGTAGCAAGATTGTAATTAAACTATCCTAAATAAACTTTAAAATTTTTAAGACACTCGATTGAGATTAACTTACCTTATTACAAGTACTTAGATTTAATCGTTATTTTGGATTCGTTAAGTCATCTTTCATCATAGATTAATTGCTTCCGTTAATGGTTCATAGCATGCGAATTTTTTTAGGATAATTATACCTTCCATGCAATTACTATTATGCAAGTTCATTTGCTATGCAAATTACACTTCAAGTAGTTACTTCAATTATTTACGCTTTCATTTTGTCATTCGTAGTTAGAAAATTAAATAAAGGAAGTTGGAAAACCAAAACTAGCAGCGTTCGGTATATATGGTGCCTCTGGGTCACGCTTACGGGTAATGCCGTCGTGTTGAACTACTGCACTTAGCGCCTAATAAAGCTGCATTAACGACGTCTGTGGCATCGTCCCTATAAATCGTCGGGGAGTAATAAGGGTCATTTGGAAGTTAAAAATCCAAGGGGCGGGTAATCCCTCTTGGATCGATAATTAATAAGATAACTTTTAATTGAATTTCACATCCGTTGAGATAAACCATAGTAAACCCCTCTTAGGGATGGTCTAGTTAAGAGCTCTCGTGAAAATGACTTTATTTATCTATTTATTCACCTCGAAGGGATATTGGTGATTTGTAATTGGGTGACGCTCATGTTAAGTATTAGGATCTAGTTATTTTGTTAGGCCACAAGCAATAGGCCATCTTGAGCCTTCGCTTAAGTGCTACCTTCGTGGGTAGCAACCGCAGAGAAACTGTCTGGGACACTGACCCTAGAAAGGGTTGCGTACCCACAAAAATCAGTTTACATCAAACCATAGATTAGAAGATAGAACTACATACTTTACGCCTTGATCCCACGCCGAAGTGGGTATGTAGGCAGTCTTGGGACGGAGTTGTCCCTCGTACTCAGGCGTTCGTGGGTGGGGTCTAGGCTTGGTTGAGTAAGAATCCTAATCGAAAGATAAGATAATCAAACTCAATTCAATGCATACTCGGAAGGAATCCCGTATGGATTCGCTTGACTTCCCGAGGCTTTAAGCCAAATTCCGAGGCGGAATTCAAGCTTGTCTTATTTTCTTATTACTCCTAAGGACGGCGACCTCGGTGCATTCTTGTTAGAAGAATGTAGTACTTAGTGAGTGGCTCAGGACCCGAATGGTCCCGATGAGTCTAAGTCTCTGGCCAGAGCATCTCCTATCCCGTTTGGATGGATGCCTACCCTGTATGGGTAGATGCCTATCCCGTATTTGATAGATGAAATTTACGTCCCGTATGGACAACTGCCTAACCCGTATGGTTAGAAGCTCATCCCGAATGGATGAATGCCCAGTCCTATTTGGATGGATGCCCAGAGTATGCAATTGAATAAAACGTAATAAAGAAAAAAAAAATATACTCAATTTTTGTTGGATCAATTTTGGTGGGTTATTACATGTGGTATCAGAGCAAAGGTTCAAATCTAGGCCTTGTGCTCACTTCAATTTATTCAACTAAGGGAATGTTTTACAATAATAGAAATTAAATTTTATTCTTCAGAAAGAAACTAACTACATAATTTAACTTCCAGGTAAAACCTCGAATGGCAAGAGGAAGAGGAAGAGGAAGAGGAAGAGGAAGAGGAAGAGGAAGGGGTAATGGAAGACGTACTAGGAGTCAAAGGGAGGAAAACCATGAGGAAAGCCATGAGGAAAACCATGAAGGAAACCACGAGGAAGATCATGAAGAGGATCGACACAACCTAGGTAATAACGGAGATGGGGTCCAAGCTATAATCGACCTTCTAACCGAACAAAGAGATAAAATCAACTTCCTGGAACAATCACTGCAGGACCTTAGGGAAAGGCAGAATGACTATGAGAATAGAAGCGGTACCGAGAATGGAAACCCTGGTAGCAATCAAGGAAATGTGATGGGTAATGGAAAGGAAAATAACATATTAGAACTCTCCAAGGATTTGAAGAAAATCACCCCTCCTAAGTTCGATGGGAGGCAGATTGGTGAAGGGGCTGAGAATTGGCTAAATGAAATGGAGAAATATTTTGAGCTAAGAGATTTCAGCGAAACAACTAAGGCTTTATGGGGCTCCTATCAACTCACAGGGGAGGCGGCTAGTTGGTGGACCAACACCAAGGAACAAAATGGGTATAACAGGGATACAATCACATGGGATCAATTTGTTCACCATTTTCGAGATAGGTGGCTTCCTCAATTGTTCTTTGATGAGAAAGTGACAGAATTCCATAACCTACGTCAAGGGTCCCTATCCGTTCAACAATATTGGGATAAATTCGCCAAGTTGCTTAAGTATGTGCCTATGTACCAAAGGGATGAAGAAGGCCAAGCAAGGAAGTTCATTTTGGGGCTGAATACCAACATAGGGGCAGAGGTTGACATGCATGGACCCAGAAATATGAATGAAGTACTTGAAAAGTCCCTAAGGCAAGAGAGGAAGATTCAGACACTAGCAGGACGAAACTATAATGGGAATCACTCATTCAAAAGGAAGCAAGAATTCAATGGAAACACTAATTTCAACAAGGGTCAAAGGAATAACTCTTCCGAAAGGAGACCACCGCCTAATCAATATCAGAGGAATGGAAATGATAATAACAGGGGCAACAATAATAGGGGCAATGATAACAGGGGCAATAATAACAGGGGCAATGATAACAGAGGCAACTATAACAGGAATGACCAGCAGAACAGGATAACTTATCCACCCAGGGGAAATGAAACAAGGAATGATCCCCCTAGAAATCAAGGTAGGAGAGGTCCTCCAGGCGGATGCTTTATGTGCGGGGAAAATCATTTTGCTAGAGACTGCCCCAGGATGCAAGGACAAATTAGAGCCAATCAACCCCAACAAGGGCCCCAACAGAGGATTCATGCAGCAGTTAGGAACCAAAGAAGAAGATACCAGAATGTTCCCGTGGAAACTACAGGTACACTATTTGAACAACCAATATCAATTCTAATTGACACGGGATCATCTGAATGTTTCATCTCACCTGAATTAGTGAACAAATATGCATTTAAAGTTAATCAAATGGAGTCATCATGGACGGTTCAATATGGGGATAAGGCAACTAGAGAAGTAACTAAGTGCTTACCAAGGGCAAAGGTACAATTCCCTGAGTTCGAAACAAGGGTAGATCTCTATGTGGCACCCTTAGGATTATATGATGTAATTATGGGAATGAGTTGGTTAGCAGACCATCAAGCTAATGTAGATTGTTATAGCAAAATTGTTGAATGTTTGGATGATGGGGGGAAAAGGGTCAAAATCCAAGGAAAGTTTAAACCCATTAATGTAGAAACTATCTCAGCAATGCAATTAAAGAAGGAAAGGAGAAGAGGAGGACAAATCTTTATGGTCGAATTTGATGAAGGGAAGGAGGAAAATACACCAACATTTGAAAATACCCCTTTCTTAAGAGAGTTTAGGGATGTTTTTCCAGAAGAACTACCCGGTTTACCCCCTAAGAGAAAGTTTGACTTTTCTATCGAAGTACTCCCAGGAGCTGAACCAGTATCAAAGGCACCTTACCGGATGAACACAACCGAATTACAAGAGCTCAAAATGCAATTAGAGGAACTCTTAGCTAAGGGATTAATAAGGCCAAGTGTATCACCATGGGGAGCGCCAGTTTTATTTGTTAAGAAGAAGGATGGAACCTTAAGGCTATGCATCGACTATAGGATGTTGAACAAAGTTACCATAAAGAATAGGTATCCCTTACCTCGCATAGAGGACCTTTTTGACCAAATGAAAGGAGCGGCAGTTTTCTCCAAGATAGATCTTCGGTCAGGGTACCATCAACTCAGAATTAAGGAAGAAGACATTCCAAAGACAGCTTTCAGGATGAGATATGGACACTATGAATTCACAGTAGTTCCTTTTGGAGTAACTAATGCCCCAGCTGCATTCATGAACCTGATGAATAGTGTATTCCATGACTACTTGGATAAGTTTGTTTTGGTATTCTTGGATGACATTTTGATTTATTCTAGAAATGAAGAGGAACATTTAGCGCACCTACAGATTGTTTTGCAAAGATTGAGAGAACATAAGTTATATGGAAAATTGTCCAAATGCGCCTTCTTTGAGGAAAAGATTCACTATCTTGGGCATATAATATCGAAGGAAGGAATAGCAGTCGACCCAGATAAAATAAAGGCGATAGTAGAATGGCCAATCCCTAAGAATGTTTCAGAGGTAAGAAGCTTTATGGGGCTAGCAGGTTACTATAGGAGGTTTGTGGAAGGATTCTCTAAGATAGCAAATCCCATCACCTCGTTGCAACGGAAGGGCAAAAGGTTTGTATGGACCGAGCAAAGTGATAAGGCATTTCAAATCTTGAAGGGAAAACTAACTTCAGCACCCATTCTAAAGGTACCAGACCCAAATGGACACTTCACAGTTGTAACAGATGCTTCTATTGAAGGGTTAGGAGGGGTACTTGTCCAAGATGAAGGGGTAGTGGCTTATGAATCTAGGAAGCTAAAGACTCATGAAGTCAATTATGCACCCCACGACTTAGAGTTGGCAGCAATTGTGCATGCCCTGCAAAAGTGGAGACATTTCTTACTAGGGAAGCCCTTTGAGCTTAAGTCGGACAACCAAGGGCTAAAATACATCTTTACCCAACCTCACTTAAATGCCAGACAAAGAAGGTGGCTAGAGTTCTTAAGCAAATATGACTTTGAGATCGAATATATTAAGGGGAAAGAAAATAGGGTGGCAAATGCCTTAAGTAGGAGAAGACACTTGATGACTATAGCAACCTTCAAAACCTCTTTCAAAAAGCAAGTAATGGATGAACAAGGACATGACCCATGGTATGAGCAAGTCGAATTAACTATAAGACACAACCCGACCGACCCTAAGGTTGAAGGGTACACATTTGATGAAGATGGGCTACTCAGATACAATAACAGAATCTATGTTCCTAATTCAGGGAATTTAAGGGAAGTAGTTTTATCGGAGGCTCACAATGCCCCTTATTCAGGCCACCCAGGAGTTAACAAACTTTATGCAGATCTAAAGAAGTTATACTTTTGGCAAGGGTTGAAGAACGATATTGTCAAGTATGTAGCCAAATGTTTGGAGTGTCAAAGAGTCAAGGCAGAACATAGGCACCCAGCTGGATTGTTACAATCGCACGATGTACCCCAACATAAGTGGCAAGTTATTAGTATGGATTTTGTACAAGGGCTACCCATGTCACCTTCTAGGCATGATGCAATAATGGTGGTAATTGACAAGCTCACTAAGGTGGCACACTTTATACCAGGAAATCTGACAGATGATGCACCCACCTTGGCTAGACGTTTCATTAAGGAGATAGTTAGGTTGCACGGAGTACCAGAGAAAATCATATCAGACAGAGATGCAAGATTCACTTCCAGGTTTTGGACCACACTTCAATCAGCCCTAGGGACTCAACTAAATTTTAGCACCGCATACCACCCGGAAACCGACGGTCAGACAGAAAGGACAAATCAGATTATGGAAGACCTACTTCGTATGTACTGCATGGACCAACAGAGAAAATGGGAAGAGTACCTACCTTTGGTAGAGTTTGCCTACAATAATACATATCAAACATCTTTGGGAATGGCACCTTTTGAAGCTTTGTATGGTAGACCATGTCGAACACCTTTGAGTTGGGATAGTCTTGAAGATAGAGTGATTATTGGGCCAGATATGTTGAGAGAAATGGAAAGGAAAACTAAGGAAATTAGGCAAAGGTTGAAGGAAGCCTCGGATAGGCAGAAGAGTTATGCAGATAAAAACAGAACACCAAGGGAGTTTGAAGTAGGAGAGAAAGTCTTCCTAAGGGTTAGGCCACACAAGAGTTCCATAAGATTTGGGAAAAAGACTAAGCTTGCACCTCGTTATGTCGGACCCTTTGAAATATTGGGAAGAATTAATCCAGTTGCTTATCGGTTAGCCTTGCCTCCCCAATTGAGCCGAATCCATGATGTCTTCCATGTATCTCTTCTTAAGAAATATGTACCTGATGAGAAACACATTTTGAATTGGGATGCCTTGCAGGTCCAAGAAATGGGGGGAATAATGATAGAGCCATTCAGAATCTTGGAGAGGCGCCAGTGCCAGTTGCGCAACAGAGAGGTTGATCAGTGCAAAGTGCAATGGGACCAGTACGACGAGAAGAATGCCACCTGGGAGGATACTAAGGAGATGCAGCAACTATTTCCCTTTTTGTTTTGAACATGAACTATAAACTCTTTTGAATACATTTAATAAGTGCATCGGGACGATGCACCGATTAAGGGGGGGAGGATGTCACAACCCTCCTTTATCACTTTTTTTGATTTAAAATACAAAACTCTATTTATATTCTTTGGATGAATTATGGAATGAATATTGTAAGGGAATAAATTAATAAACCACACACACATGGAAAATGCATATATATTTTAAAATTGTTATTTAATTTCCCTCACCCAAATTAAGGCACATGTTGTAGGAGGAATAAGAAGCTTCTAGAGGCTTCTCCACCTCCTTGCATGTAACTCCTCCCACTAAGCCTAATTAATTTGCATGGAGGCCAAATTGGGAGAAGAATCTCTTTTTTTAAATTAAAAAAAATAGGTAGTGGGAAAAGGGTAATTTCTTTTATAAAATGGGAACAAGTTTCAAAGGAAAAGCTAGCTAATCTTGATAAGAAATTTCTGCAAGTTGAATTCTCTTTGGTAGTCCACTTCATTGGCAGCAAGGATTTTGTTGGAGGATTTTTCTTCAAATTGGAGGATCAAGGAGGACTCCACACCATCTTCAAGCATCCAGGTTCCTCCAAATTAGTTCATGCATCTCATTTTTATGGTAGATTAGATTTGATTAGATTAATTATGAGTATGAAATTTTAATTGTATTTTGTTAAAGAATTAGTTTAGATTTTGTAGAAAATGAGAATCCTGGTTTTAATAAGGTTCATTGTTAAAATTCTTGATATGAATTTAGTTTTTAGATTTTTGTAAAGAATGAGATTTATTGTAAAATAAAATTCATTGTTTTTGTCTTAAATTTTGTAGAATGAAATTCTTTTCTTTTGAAAATAAGATACATTAGTTTCAGATTTTAGAGAATAAAATTCATTGTTTTTGTCTTAAATTTTGTAGAATGAAATTCATTACTTTTGAAAATAAGATACATTAGTTTCAGATTTTAGAGAATAAAATTCATTGTTTTATCTTGGATTTTGTAGAATGAAATTCATTTCTTTTGAAAATAAGATACATTAGTTTCAGATTTTAGAGAATAAAATTCATTGTTTTATCTTGGATTTTGTAGAATGAAATTCATTTCTTTTGAAAATAAGATACATTAGTTTCAGATTTTAGAGAATAAAATTCATTATTTTGTCTCAGATTTGTAGAATGAAATTCATTTTCTTTCTTGAAAATAAGACTCATTGTTCTAATTCTGATAAGAAATTAGTTTTCAAGTAAATGGAAATTAGATTATTATCTTCAGTTTATTTTGATAAAAATTAGATCTCCCTGTGTGTATAAATAAATCTCCTCCCTCTGTGAATGAATTTTCCCTGTGTAAAAATAAAAATAAAAATGGATAACTTTCTCTGTGAATGAAATCTTTTTTTTCTTCCTGTGTAAAGGAATGAATTCCTTTCTCTGTGAATAAGCTTTCCCTGTGTAGGAAACAGAAGAAATGAAGAAAAGAAATAAACTCCCTCTATCTGTGAATGAATTTCCCTGTAGAAAACAAAGAAATGGAAAAAAAGGAATCCCTCTGGTTATTGTTTCATTTTGTCCCTAAGGCAAACCTGCAACATTATTAATTACCTATTTTTTTTGTTATAATACTCCTGTATAAAATGATAATGTCAATACTATAACAAATATATATATATATATATATATATATATATATATATATATATATATATATATATATATATATATATATATATATATATATATATATATATATATATATATATATATATATATATATATATATATATATATATATATATATATATATATATATATATATAAGTAACCCAAAAAAATAAATAAAAACAAAAAAAAATTAAAAAACGAAAATAAAACTTTCGAACTTCACCCTCGCCCGTAACGCATGGCGTTTTGCTTTAATGGTAGGCCGCATGCAGGGACGGTTACATAGTAACCGTTGCAGGGTACGGAGGGGCCCGCAGGGTCCCCTCATCCCTGCGGACCTGCGCATGCAGGGCCGCAGGGGTGATGGGACCCGTGGTCCCCACCCCGCAACCCTCTATATTATTATAAAACAATGCAAGCCCTCTTTGCCATTAAGTTAGAATTTAGTTTTTTTTTATTATTATTTAAGTTTCGAAATTTGAAATTGTAATTTGGTTATTTTTTTTTAAAAAAAAAAAAAAAGGAAACAAAGTTAATTTTTATTTAGTCTTTTTTTTCTTCTTTAGTTGATAATAATGACATTAGGAAATGATGATTTTTTTTCCTTAGTATGAATTTAAGGATATCGACTTTCAATTGAAAATGGGATTAATGTGTAGCAAGATTGTAATTAAACTATCCTAAATAAACTTTAAAATTTTTAAGACACTCGATTGAGATTAACTTACCTTATTACAAGTACTTAGATTTAATCGTTATTTTGGATTCGTTAAGTCATCTTTCATCATAGATTAATTGCTTCCGTTAATGGTTCATAGCATGCGAATTTTTTTAGGATAATTATACCTTCCATGCAATTACTATTATGCAAGTTCATTTGCTATGCAAATTACACTTCAAGTAGTTACTTCAATTATTTACGCTTTCATTTTGTCATTCGTAGTTAGAAAATTAAATAAAGGAAGTTGGAAAACCAAAACTAGCAGCGTTCGGTATATATGGTGCCTCTGGGTCACGCTTACGGGTAATGCCGTCGTGTTGAACTACTGCACTTAGCGCCTAATAAAGCTGCATTAACGACGTCTGTGGCATCGTCCCTATAAATCGTCGGGGAGTAATAAGGGTCATTTGGAAGTTAAAAATCCAAGGGGCGGGTAATCCCTCTTGGATCGATAATTAATAAGATAACTTTTAATTGAATTTCACATCCGTTGAGATAAACCATAGTAAACCCCTCTTAGGGATGGTCTAGTTAAGAGCTCTCGTGAAAATGACTTTATTTATCTATTTATTCACCTCGAAGGGATATTGGTGATTTGTAATTGGGTGACGCTCATGTTAAGTATTAGGATCTAGTTATTTTGTTAGGCCACAAGCAATAGGCCATCTTGAGCCTTCGCTTAAGTGCTACCTTCGTGGGTAGCAACCGCAGAGAAACTGTCTGGGACACTGACCCTAGAAAGGGTTGCGTACCCACAAAAATCAGTTTACATCAAACCATAGATTAGAAGATAGAACTACATACTTTACGCCTTGATCCCACGCCGAAGTGGGTATGTAGGCAGTCTTGGGACGGAGTTGTCCCTCGTACTCAGGCGTTCGTGGGTGGGGTCTAGGCTTGGTTGAGTAAGAATCCTAATCGAAAGATAAGATAATCAAACTCAATTCAATGCATACTCGGAAGGAATCCCGTATGGATTCGCTTGACTTCCCGAGGCTTTAAGCCAAATTCCGAGGCGGAATTCAAGCTTGTCTTATTTTCTTATTACTCCTAAGGACGGCGACCTCGGTGCATTCTTGTTAGAAGAATGTAGTACTTAGTGAGTGGCTCAGGACCCGAATGGTCCCGATGAGTCTAAGTCTCTGGCCAGAGCATCTCCTATCCCGTTTGGATGGATGCCTACCCTGTATGGGTAGATGCCTATCCCGTATTTGATAGATGAAATTTACGTCCCGTATGGACAACTGCCTAACCCGTATGGTTAGAAGCTCATCCCGAATGGATGAATGCCCAGTCCTATTTGGATGGATGCCCAGAGTATGCAATTGAATAAAACGTAATAAAGAAAAAAAAAATATACTCAATTTTTGTTGGATCAATTTTGGTGGGTTATTACAATATGACATGTTTGTTTTTGACAAAAATTAGACACACTAACAAAAGCAAATATGGATGAAGACCTTAACATTATCAAAATTTGAAAAAAAATATATGGTTGGATAGATAAGAGAGAGCTTGATGATTTTATGGTGTTTTCTTTAATTTTATTAAAACACATGCAAACTTGATGGAGAGCATGAACAAAAAAGTAGAAAATTTTCAATATTTGTTGGAAAACATGACTTAGGCTTGAGAAGGGTGTCCAAGCCTTTGGGTTGGATGCCCATGGCAAATCCAAGCCTTTGGCTTGGTATTTTCCAAGGCAATAAGTTTGGTGCACACCAAAAATGGCGCTTGCCAAATTTGGCACATGGCAAATGAGAAAAAATTCAAAAAACCATAAGGCACACGCCAAATGCATTTCATAGCATTTTTCATGAAAGAAAGAAAAAAGGGTTCCACATCTCTAGGAGTTATAATGCAAATTCTAGTTTTTAGAGTATTCATATAAATTTCAGACTTAGTGAAATTTCAGTAATTAGCATGGTCGTATCAACATTATCTCTCTAGCCTCTTCCCTGCATTCCCTCTCTCTCTTCCTTAACCCTTGCTTGTCTCTCTCTTAGGTCTCTCCCTCTCTACTTCCTTCCCTCTCTCAGGTCTTTCTCCCTCTCTTTCCCCTCTCCCTCACCCACTCTCTCTCTTTGGTCTATCCATCTCTTTACCTCTTTCACTTGGGGTCTCTCTTTCCCTCCCTATCTCAAGTATCTCTATCTCTCATTCTCTCCCCCTCTCTTAGGTGTCTCTCTCCCATTCTCTCCCTCTCCCTCCCCCTCTCCTTCCCTTTCTCCTTCTCTCTCAAGTCTCTTTCTTTCCCTCTATCTCTCTTTCTCTCTCTTCGTCTATCTCCCTTTCTCTTTCTCTCAAGTCTCTCTCTCCCTCTCAAGTCTCTCCTTATCTCTCTCTTTCCATCTCTCCCTCCCCTTCACCCTCCATTTGCCCCACCACTCTCTCTCTCAGGTGTCTCTATCCCATTTTGTTCTCTTCCTTCCTCTCCATTTCTCTCTCTCTCTCTCTCTCACACACACACACAATCCCTCCATCCACCTCTCAGGTCTCTCTATATCTCCCCCACTCCCTCTCTCTCATAATCCCTCAATCCACCTCTTAGATCTCTCTATATCTCCCCCACTCCCTCTCTCTCTCCCCCTCTCTTAGGTGTCTCTATCCCATTTTGTCCATTCTCTCCCTCCCACTCCCTTTCTCTTTCTCTCTCACATCAAACTCTCTTTGCCTCTAACTCTCTTTCTCTCTCAATTATCTCTCTCTTTCCCTCTCCCCCTCTCTCTCTCTCTATCTTTCCCTCTTTCCCTGTCAAGTCTCTCCCTATCTCTCTCTTTCTTTCTTTCCCTCTCCCCCTCCCCTTCCACCTCTCTTTTCCCCCCCTCTCTCTCAGGTGTCTCTATCCCATTCTATCCATTCTCTCCCTCCCTCTCTCTCTCTCTCTCAATCCCTCCATTCACCTCTTAGGTCTGTCTATATCTCCCCTAGTCCCTCTCTCTCTCTCACACACAATCTCTCCATTCACCTCTCAGATATCTCTATATCTCCCCCCCACTCTCTCTCTCTCTCTGCCCCTCTCTCAGGTGTCTCTATCCCGTTCTTTCCCTCTCTCTCCCCATCCCTTTATCTTTCTCTCTCAACTCTCTCTCTCTCTCCTCCATTCTTTTCATTCTCTTCATTCTCTCCCCCTCTCTCTCCCCATCTCTCTCTCTCTCACACGCACACACATTTATCTATCCCATTCTATCTGTTCTCTCTCTCTCTCTCTATTACAATCTCTATATGCACCTATCAAGTGTCTCTATATCTCCTCCCTCTCTCTCACCCTCTCTCAAGTCTCTCTCTCTCTCTCTCTCTCTCCCTCTCTTTTTCTCTCCCTCTATCCCTCTCTCTTTCCCTCTTTGCCTCTCAAGTCTCTCTCTCTATCTCTCTCTTTCTATCTTTCCCTCTCTCCCCCCCCTTCCCACTACATTTGCATCTCTCTCTCTCTAGTGTCACTATCCCATTCTGTCCATTCTGTCCATTCTCTCTCTCTCTCTCTCTCTCTCTCTCTGTGGTGTTACTGTCCCATTCTATCCATTCTCTCCCTCCCTCTTCCTCTCTCTCTCTCTCATGTCTCTCTCTTAGGTGTCTCTGTCCCATTCATTCCATTCTCTCCCTACCTCTCCCTTTATCTCTCTCATAATCCCTCAATCCACCTCTTAGATCTCTCTATATCTTCCCCAATCCCTCTCTCTCTCTCCCCCTCTCTTAGGTGTCTCTATCCCATTTTGTCCATTCTCTCCCTCCCACTCCCTTTCTCTTTCTCTCTCACATCAAAATCTCTTTGCCTCTAACTCTCTTTCTCTCTCAAGTATCTCTCCCTTTCCCTCTCTCCCTCTTTCTTTCCCTCTTTCCCTCTTTCCCTCTCAAGTCTCTCCCTATCTCTCTCTTTCTTTCTTTCTTTCTTTCTTTCTTTCTTTCTTTCCCTCTCTCCCTCCCCTTCTGCCTCTCTTTGCCCCCTCTTTCTCTCAGGTGTCTCTATCCCATTCTGTCCTCTCTCTCTCTCTCTCTGTATATATATATCTCCCCCAGTCTCCCTCTCTCTCACACAATCTCTCCATTCACCTCTCAGATCTCTCTATATCTCCCCCACTCCCTCTCTCTCTCTTTTTCCCTCTCTTAGGTGTCTCTATCCCAATATTTCCCTCTCCCTCTCCATCCCTCTCTCTCTCTCTCTCTCTCCCATTCTTTCCATTCTCTTCATTCTCTCCCCCTCTCCCTCCCCATGTCTCTCTCTCTCACACACACATTTCTCTATCCCATTCTATCTATTCTCTCTCTCTCTCTCTCTCTATCACAATCTCTACATCCACCTATCAGGTGTCTCTATATCTCCTCCCCCTCTCTCTCTCACCCTCTCTCAAGTGTCTATCTTGTTCTTTCCCTCTCTCCCTCCCCATCCCTTTCTCTTTCTCTCTCAAATATCTCTCTCTTTCCCTCCCCGTCTCTCTCTCCCTCTCTTTCCCTCTCTCCCTCTCTCCCTCTCTCTTTCCCTCTTCCCTCTCAAGTCTCTCTCTGTCTCTCTCTTATGTGTCTCTGTCCCATTCATTCCATTCTCTCCCTACCTCTCCCTTTATCTCTCTCATAATCCCTCAATCCACCTCTTAGATCTCTCTATATCTTCCCCACTCCCTCTCTCTCTCTCTTCCTCTCTTAGGTGTCTCTATCCCATTTTGTCCATTCTCTCCCTCCCACTCCCTTTCTCTTTCTCTGTCAAATCAAAATCTCTTTGCCTCTAACTCTCTTTCTCTTTCAAGTATCTCTATCTTTCCTTCTCTCCCTCTTTCTTTCCCTCTTTCCCTCTTTCCCTCTTTCCCTCTCAAGTCTCTCCCTATCTCTCTCTTTCTTTCTTTCTTTCTTTCCCTCTCTCCCTCCCCTTCTACCTCTCTTTGCCCCCTCTCTCTCTCAGGTGTCTCTATCCCATTCTGTCCTCTCTCTCTCTCTATATATATATATATCTCCCCCCAGTCCCTCTCTCTCTCTCACAATCTCTCCATTCACCTCTCAGATCTCTCTATATCTCCCCCACTCCCTCTCTCTCTCTTTTCCCCTCTCTTAGGTGTCTATCCCATTCTTTCCCTCTCCCTCTCATCCCTCTCTCTCTCTCTCTCTCTCTCTCTCTCTCTCTCTCCCATTCTTTCCATTCTTTCATTCTCTCCCCCTCTCCCTCCCCATGTCTCTCTCTCTCACACACACATTTCTCTATCCCATTCTATCTATTCTCTCTCTCTCTCTCTCTCTCTCTATCACAATCTCTACATCCACCTATCAGGTGTCTCTATATCTCCTCCCTCTCTCTCTCTCACCCTCTCTCAAGTGTCTATCTTGTTCTTTCCCTCTCTCCCTCCCCATCCCCTTTCTCTTTCTCTCTCAAATATCTCCCTCTTTCCCTCCCCATCTCTCTCTCCCTCTCTTTCCCTCTCTCCCTCTCTCCCCTCTCTCTTTCCCTCTTCCCTCTCAAGTCTCTCTCTATCTCTCTTTATCTCTTTCTCTCTCAGGTTTCTCTTTCCCATTCTATCCCCCCTATCTCTCTCTCTCTCTCTCTCTCTTCTCTCCTCTCTCTCTCTCTCTCTCTCTCTCTCGTGTCTCTATCCCATTCATTCCATTCTTTCCCCCCTCTCCCTTTCTATCTCTATCTAGTCTCTCTCTCTCTCTCTCAGGTGTCTCTATCCCATTATTTCCCTCTCTCTCCCCATCCTTTTCTTTTTCTCTCCAAGTATCTCACTCTCTCTCCCTCCCCATCCCTTTCTCCCTCTCTTTCCTTGTTTCTCTCTTTTCCCCCCTCTCTCTCCCATTATTTCCATTCTCTCCATTATATATATATATATATATCAAGTGTCTCTATCCCATTCTACCCTTTTTCTCCCCTCCTCCTCCCTTTTCCTCTCTCTCTCTCTCTCTCTCTCTCTCTCTCTCTCTCTCTCCTCTCTCTCTCTCTCTCTCTCTCTCTCTCTCTCTCTCTCTCTCTCTCTCTCTCCCTTTCTCTTTCTTGCCACACCCTAGCGATGCTTTCCCTTACCAAGTCACCTAATAATCTCAAGCAACACAAACACACCTTATCCCTCCCTACCCTCCTCCCTCTCTATCTCTCCCTTATTCCTCTCTCTCTTCCTCTCTCTCTATCACTCCCCCCCCTCTCTCTCCTTATCTCTCTCTCTCTCTCCTCACCATGAGTGAGAGAGAGCCTAAGTGAGAGGAAGGGAGGGAAAATGGGTAAGAGACCAGATAGATCTCAAGTGAGAGAGAAGGATGAACGGAAGGTTTGAGAGAGAGAGGTTTATAAAAAGAGAGGAAGAGACTAGGATAGAGATAGAGAGAGGGGGACAAGAAGGGAGGGGTTGAGAGAGAGAGTGAGCCAAAGTGAGAGAGAGGGAACTAGGAAGGTAGGACTATCTCTTTCTCAAGTCTCTCCCTCTCTTTTTTCTCTAACCCTACCATCCTCTCTCTCTCTCCCCCTCTCTCACTTAGGTTCTCTCTATCGGCTCTCTTCCTAGTATATCCCTCACTTTTCATCAACCCCCCCTCTCTCTCTCACTTGGGCTCTTTCTTTGGTCTCTCCCTCTCTTTTCATCAACCCCCCTTCCTTTCTCCCCTCTCTCTCATTCTCTCTCTTAGGTCTCTCCCTCTCTTTTCATCAACCCCTACCTCCCTTCCTCCTCTCTCTCTCCCCTCTCTCTCTCTCTCTATCTCTATCTCTCTCCTCTCTCTCTCTCTCTCTCCTCTCTCTCTCCCTCTCACACTTATTCTCTCTCTCCCTCTAATTTCTCCCTTTCTGTCCATCCCTTCAGGTTATATTCCTCTCTTTCCATAAACACCCTTCCTTCCTCTTTCTATCTCTTCCACTTAATTTCTCTCTCTCTCTCTCTCTTGGGCCCTTCTCTTTTGTCTCTCCCTTTCTTTCCATCAACCTCCCCTCCCTCCCTCCCTCTCTCTCTCATAGGTATCTTACTCTCTTTTCATCAACCCATACCTCCCTGCCTCCATCTCCTATCACTTGGGCTCTCTCTTTTCCTCAACCCCTCCCTCCCTCTTTCACTAAATCTCTCTCACTCTGATCTCTCCCTCTCTTTCCATCAACCCGGCCCCCCCCCCCTCTCTCTCTCTCTCTCTGATCTCTCCCTCAACCCATTCCTCCCTCCCTCCCTCTCTCTATGTGTCGCTCACTTAGGATCTCTCTATCCTTGGTATTTTCCTTTCTTTCCATCAACCACTCCCTTCCTCCCTCAATCTCTCTTACTTGCTCTATAGTCCTCTCTCCTTGGTATTTGTTTTTCTCTCCATAAACCACAAAGAGAGAGAGAGAGAGAGAGAGAGAGAGAGAGAGGAGAGATGAGAGCTGAGAGAGAGAGAGAGAGAGAGAGATGAGGAGAGAGAGAGAGAGGAGAGAGAGAGAGAGAGAGAGAGAGAGAGAGAGAGAGAGGAGGGTAGGGGGGTGGGTGGTTGAGGGAGAGACTAGAGGGAGAGAAAGCCAAGGTGCAAGAGAGGGAGGGAGGGAAAGAGAGGGAGAAACTAGAGAGAGAGGTAGGGGTTAAGGAAGAGAGAGAGGGGGAATGTAGGTAAGGAGAGGGAGAGACCAGAGAGAGAATGCTAATACGAGCATGTTGATTACTGAAATTTGACTAAGTTGAAATTTTATGAATACTCTAAAAACTAGAATTTGCATTATAACTCCTAGAGATCTAAAACCACTCTCAAACATCCTGCCAATATATACATAAAATATATACTTAAATGTATATTTTTATGTATATTTTTCGGAGAGATGGAGTCAAAATGAAAGATAATTTGTACTTTTCAAAATGAAGATGCACTTCTAAAAAAATGCAATGCCATTTTGGTGCATGCCAAATTTGGCGCTCACATTATTTGGTGCTCGCCTTATTTGGCGTGACCAAACCTTAGGTTCGACACGCAAAATAGGGCGCATGCCTTATTTGGCGTGCACAAAGGGCTTGATGGGGGCCAAAAAAATTTTTGGCATCTTTTTGGTCCCCCCATCTTTGTGCACTTACCCTATATATATATTAAAAAATATATATTTTAATCATAATATTTGAATATTAAGTTATATATATAGTAAGATTTGAATATTAAGTTATAAAAGAATAATTTTAAATATTATTTCTACCATCATATTTCATAAGATTAAGGGTAAGTGTTAAAGTTAAAAATTAATCATTTTTAATATTCATAAATATATTTTAATGATGGGTGCTATTTAAATTAGGGTATCTCTAGAAATATTTACAACTCAACATTCAAAGATATAACGTGTCATATTGTAAGATTGGGGTTGTTGAAGAGATTTTGATGATTCTTAGTATTTATAGATAAATGTATTGTGCTATCTTATTAAATTGAGGTTGATCTTTTATTTTTTAATGAATAGGTGTGTTAGTTTCTATTAATTTATTAATATATACACATGTCCAAGAAAAAAACATACGCAAGATCACTCTTTAGAATCACATTGGTTGCCCAAAAGGCAAGAAAATATAATAACAAAAAAGGGTTAAGCAACACTAGTGGAGGCAAAGGGGGTTGATTTTGATGAATCATTGTATTTATAGATATTGTATCATAACAACTTTTAAAACTGAGATAGATAAAGTTTTAGAACCCTAGCATTTGGTTTGAGTTATTTTATTATTAAATTTTGAACAAAATGATTAGGATTTGATCTAGGAAATAAGAGAAACATAAATAAACATATTTTAAAATTTAAAAATATATATTTTAATAGTAAGATTTGAATATTAAGTTATATAAAATAAAAAATTTAAATATTGTTTATATCATTATATTTTATAAGATTAAGAGTAAGTTTAAAGTTAAAAATTGATCATTTTTTACTATTTATAAATATATTCTAATGAGGTTTGTTATAAAATTAGGGTATCTTAAAAATATTGATAACCTAATGTTAAAAAAAAATAACGTGTCATATTATGAGATTGATGTTGTTGAAGAGATTTAGACGATTCTTTGTATTTATAGGTAAATGTATCTTGTCATCTTATTAAATTGAGGTTGATTTTTATTGTTTTATTTTTTATGAATACTATAAATCTGTACACAAATTCACAAAAAAATATAGGAGGACACAAGATCACTCCTCATAATCACATGGGCAACAAAAAGCAAGAATACAAAAATAACAAAAATAACAAAAATAACAAAAAAAGCAGCTTAAGCACCAGCCAGAGCGACACCAGTGGAGGGAGAGGGGGTTGATTTTGATAAATCATAGTATCTACGGATATTGTATCATAACAATTTTTAAAACTGAGATAGATAAAATTTAAGAACACCACCATTTGACTTGAGTTATTTTATTATTAAATTTTTGAACATACGGATTAGGATAGATCTAGGAAATAAGAGAAACATGTTTTCTATGAAGAAGATAAGTATTCTTGTCATTTTTGCAGTTTCTAGATACCAGATCCACTATTATTTTGACATCTTTTAGTTTAATGATAAGAATTGAAAAGTATTGATTCTACCAAATTTACAAAATATATATTTTAAAATCACGATAGTAACAACATCATTCCCCATACACCGAAACAACAAAATCTTGAAACCTTGTTCTGATTAGGGTTTGGTATCATTATGGCTAAAATTTGTATATATACCCTTCCATTACACCTACTGCATCATTGCTTGGAATATAGAAAGTTATTTTTTGTGATTTGCCTGTAAGGAAAATGAGGAAAGAGCTTGAAATTAGATCACTTAGCCAGAATTCTTTGTGTGATTGCTTGCGAGGAAATGGAGAACACAACCATGTAATTGGTGATGGCTGTCTTTATCTTTGGATATACTGTTTGAGCAATACATGACCATGGTCATGCAGCTGGTGACAAATTTCTGAAGAATGAAAGTGTTTCTTTTGTGGGATCATTGCGAGTGAGAAATGGTATGTGGCATGGTATAATAAAATAATATTGGGTTTTATGAAACACTAGTAGTTTTATCATTTTCATTTGTTTAAAATTCATATTTCACATGAATAGATATGTTTCTTGGATGAATAGGAAAGAGTTTCACATGGAATGTTGTTGCGTGGCCGATTTCTCCTTCTGCTCATTGCGATGACGAACCGTCGGGTTTGACATGTCTAGTTAGGCATTATTACCATACGCATGCTCCTATTTTTCACCCCACTCGATCGAATGCTCGGGGTCATACCCTACTGTTGTCATCCCTTGACCACCCTAAGTGCTAAAAATTGTCAAACTTTGATGGAACCTAACTCAGAATCCATGGCACCTACGAACGATCCGTTTGAACCTACGGGGCCAATATTCCCACTGTTCCCACTGTTCCCTCCTCAACCAACCAAAAGAATCTGCTCATTACTGAATCAAGAGTACCTCCATGTGACAATGTTAAACCACACCAATCAACAATAGAATGTGCATCAAAGAAATTTGCACCTGAAATCCTCAATTGCTCCTTAACTAGAGCTCTCTTCAAACATGCACCTGCTCCATCATGCTCTCCCTTCCCATGCCCTGCCTCAAAAAAACACCAAATATGAGGTATACGCCTCTCCACATGCATTCTACTCAACCAATAAAACATACGGGCGTTCTTGAATTGACCTATACAGTTATCTGACCATATTATATGTCGGTCAATTGCAATATCTTTCTTATGCAAGAACTCAAAATAATTCTCGAAAGAATGTTGCACACACTCGGAGGAGTGTGATCTATTATCACTCATATAAAAATGATACTCCCTGATTATCTTCCTATCCTCTTCTGCACTATCAGGAGCATGTCTATATGTAATGTGAACAAAAATAGCAATCTGGACTAAATTGTAGTACTGATACTGTACCTCATTCTATGGTTGTAATGTATAGTTCTCTACAAAATCAACCACCGAGACAATAGTGCCAATCGGGAAAGAGTTCTTACACATCCTGAACTATTGATCCAACAATTGAGACCTATGGGTGTGCCTTGCATACTTGTAGAAAATATTTTCCTTAAAATCCAAATAAAATCAGCAATACTCACTTCTCTTAAGACTAATTCACATCTAGAACCTTCAGCTCCACTCTTCAAAGTAAATTTCACTATCTCGTATCTTTTTTTCTCAACATAATTATTTCCAAACTCGTGTTTGCTGCCCTCATGAAAACATGAAACAAACTTTGACAACCCACCGCATTCTCAGCACTTCTCATTCAAACAATCATTTCTATAGAAATAGCTGCCCTCATCTGTAGGGCATAAAAATAGATCTTGCAATTCTCTTGATGATGTCGGAAATAGAATTGCACCACACTCCTGCAACATCTCATTAGTATGCATCGTAGAATGAATATGACATAAAAGTTCATGGTACATTGAAAACTCCACATGGTACTTGCAACAACAGGTATTGCGAATCTTAAGAGGAACACAATAAAATGGTTTCAAAGATTCAAAGGCCCTTTGTGATATTTGCAAAGATGGATGTAATTCACAAAATTTTTTGTACAACATTGTTTGACTTGATTCCAAGAAATGTTTGGGATGCGGTGTGCGGTCTCGGTTGCCGATTCTTAATTTCAAAACGTCCTTTACATTGGGTGACACTCTATAATTAGAGTGCCAAAATTGTTGAATCTCTTCCTTCACATTGTCAGTCAACTTTCTATCAACATGTGGAAGCCTCCCACCAAATGCCCATGTATCTTGTTGAAGTAGATCGTCAAGTCTTTGTCTTCGTGCAAGTGCTCTATCCAAAGTTTTACGGTTTATGTTAAAATCAACACAGGTTTGTCTCATTTGATGAGCCTTCCTCAATTGATGGCTTACTAAGGAGGTTGTAATCACTCTTTGAGTGGCTCTCTTATCTCTTTCTTTGGTATTCTTTTCCAATAGAATTGAGAGCATCAAATAGATTTTTCGCAATAATAGAATTTCTCTCGGTCTTCTTGTTCATACGAATCTTCAATTTCTTTAGCAATGGTCTCATCTTTATCAACTTTAGCAATTGAACAAAGAGTTGGCATTGCTCGATAAATGTCTTATTGCTAAAATTTTGGTTGAAAAGTTCTATAGCCCACAACCGAACGGTTCTTGTTGACCTCTTGCCTTCAAGATTCACAATAATGTTCTCATCGATTTCAAATAACCATTTTGGGGTTCTTGAAGGTCTTGGATTTGGAATTTGTCTTTCATCCATGAGAGGGTCTTCATTTCTAAAGTAATTAGGTGTTACATATGGTTCACTTGGTGAGGCAATTCCACCTTCAATGTTAAATTTTTCCACATTTTCACCTCCTATGTCAAAATTTTCCACATGTTGAGCATTTTCATTATCACTTTCAACATTTTCAAAATTTTCAATATTTTCACTTTCAAAATGTACATTTTCATTTTCAATAACTTGTGGCACATTTTCAATTTCAATTTCCTCTTCAGTTGAAGTAACATTAGCAATATTTAACATACTTGTCTTCTCCTCCTATGACATTCTCTATCTCTTTCTCTATATACCTCAACTTGGTCATTTGAAAGTTTTCTTTTGCATTTAGACTTTCGATGACTACTACTCCCCATTTCCCTCCACACATATACTCCTTCGTGATTGAAAATGTAAGTTTTCACTTTACGAATCTCCCAAAAGCACAAATTTGTCTCTAGCTATTTGCAACCCCATGATCGTTGATAGAAAACATAGGACCCAGACTGTCGGCCGTTGGAATCTATAGAATGGCCCACAAACCCTTTTTTTCTTGGTTTTTAGTACTAAAATCGGATATCTGATAAAATCTGATATCCGATAAAATCTGATATCTAATTTTATCGGATATCCAATTTTAGTACAAAAATATGTGGTCCCCCAAAAAAATTCTCGTTGCCGCCATTTATGAACTAAACTGCCACATGGCAGAAATCTGATATCCGCTTAAATTGGATATCAGATTTTATTGGTCATATTTTAGAGACAAAGAGGGATAGAAGGAGAGGGAGAGAGAGAGAGAGAGAGAGAGAGAGAGAGAGAGAGAGAGATGAGAGAGAGAGAGAGAGAGAGAGAGAGGAGGAGAGGGAGAGAGGAGGGAGAGAGAGAGAAGAAGGAGAGGGAGAGGGAGAGAGAGAGAGAGAGGAGGAGAGGGAGAGAGGGAGAGAGAGAGAAGGAGTGGGACACAATATGACACCTAACGACATGATTTGGTGTCTTAAGGGGTCCTATGGTGTCGTTAGGGGTCATATGGTGTCCCATGAACCCTTATGATCTCTTAGGACACCATATGACCCCTAATGACACCATATAGGGTTGCTTTGGGTCATATTATGTCGTAAGGGGTCATATTGTGTCTTAAGGGGTCCTATGGTTTCCCAAGACACCATATGACCCCTATGGACACCATATAACACCCAACGACACCGTAGGACCCCTTAAGACACCAAATCATGTGGTTAGGGGTCATATTGTGTCCTACAACCCCGTACGACACAATATGACCCCTTAACGACATGATTTGGTGTCTTAAGGGGTCATATGGTGTCATTAGGGGTCATATGGTGTCCATAGGGGTCATATGGTGTCCCATGAACCCTTATGATCTCTTAGGACACCATATGACCCCTAATGACACCGTATTGGGTCGCTTTGGGTGATATTTTGTCCTAAGGGGTCATATTGTGTCTTAAGGGATCCTATGGTGTCCCAAGACACCATATGACCCCTATGGACACCATATGACCCCTAACGACACCATAGGACCCCTTAAGACACCAAATCATGTCATTAGGGGTCATATTGTGTCTTCCGGGGTTGTAGGACACAATATGACCCCTAATGACATGATTTGGTGTCTTAAGGAGTCCTATGGTGTCGTTAGGGGTCATATGGTGTCCATAGAGGTCATATGGTGTCCCATGAACCCTTATGACCTCTTAGGACACCATATGACCCCTAATGACACTATATTGGGTCACTTTGGGTCATATTGTGTCGTAAGGGGTCATATTGTGTCCTAAGGGGTCCTATGGTGTCCCAAGACACCATATGACCCCTACGGACACCATACGACCCCTAACGACACCATAAGACCCCTTAAGACACAAAATCATGTCGTTAGGGGTCATATGGTGTCGTAAGGGGTCATAGACCATAATATGACCCCTAACGACACCATAGGACCCCTTAAGACACCAAATCATAACATTAGGGGTCAAATTATGTCTTACGGGGTTGTAGGACACAATATGACACCTAACGACATGATTTGGTGTCTTAACGGGTCTTATGGTGTCGTTAGGGGTCATATAGTGTCCATAGGGGTCATATGGTGTCCCATCAACCCTTATGACCTCTTAGGACACCATATGACCCCTAATGACACCATATTGGGTCACTTTGGGTCATATTGTGTCCTAAGGGGTCATATTTTGTCTTAAGGGGTCCTATGGTGTCTCGAGACATCATATGACCCCTATGGACACCATATGACTCCTAATGACACCATAGGACCCTTTAAGATACCAAATCATGTCATTAGGGGTCATATTATGTCTTATGGGGTCGTAGGACACAATATGACCCCTAACAACATCATTTTGTGTCTTAAGGGGTCGTATGGTGTCGTTAGGGGTCATATGGTGTCCGTAGGGCTCATATGGTGTCCCATGAACCCTTATCACCTCTCAGGACACCACATGACCCTTAATGACACCATATTGGGTTGCTATGGGTCATATTATGTCCTAAGGGGTCATATTGTGTCTTAAGGGTTCCTATGGTGTCCCAAGACACTATATGACCACTATGGACACCATATGACCCCTAATGACACCATAGGACCCCTTAAGACACCAAATCATTTCATTAGGGGTCATATTGTGTCTTACGGGGTCGTAGGACACAATATGACCCCTAACAACATGATTTGGTGTCTTAAGGAGTCCTATGGTGTCGTTAGGGGTCATATGGTGTCCATAGGGGTCATATGGTGTCCCATGAACCCTTATGACCTCTTAGGACACCATATGACCCCTAATGACACCATATTGGGTCGTTTTGGGTCATATTGTGTCGTAAGGGGTCCTATGGTGTCCCAAGACACCATATGACCCCTACGGACACCATATTGGGTCACTTTGGGTCATATTGTGTCCTAAGGGGTCATATTGTGTCTTAAGGGGTCCTATGGTGTCCCAAGACACCATATGACCCCTATAGACACCATATGACTCCTAACGACACCATAGGACCCCTTAAGATACCAAATCATGTCATTAGGGGTCATATTATGTCTTACGGGGTCGTAGGACATAATATGACCCCTAACAACATGATTTGGTGTCGTAAGGGGTCCTATGGTGTCGTTAGGTGTCATATGGTGTCCATAGGGGTCATATGGTGTCCCATGAACCCTTATCACCGCTCAGGACACCACATGACCCTTAATGACACCATATTGGGTCGCTTTGGGTCATATTGTGTCCTAAGGGGTCATATTGTATCTTAAGGGGTCCTATGGTGTCCCAAGACACTATATGACCACTATGGACACCATATGACCCTTAATGACACCATAGGACCCCTTAAGACACCAAATCATTTCATTAGGGGTCATATTGTGTCTTACGGGGTCGTAGGACACAATATGACCCCTAACGACATAATTTGGTGTCTTAAGGGGTCTTATGGCATCACAAGACACCATATGACCCCTAACAACACCATAGGACCCCTTAAGACACCAAATCATAACATTAGGGGTCATATTGTGTCTTACGGCGTTGTAGGACACAATATGACCCCTAACGACATGATTTGGTGTCTTAAGGGGTCCTATGGTGTCGTTAGGGGTCATATGGTGTCCTAAGAGGTCATTAGGGTTCATGGGACACCATATGACCCCTATGGACACCATATGACCCCTAACAAAACCATCAGATCCCTTAAGACACCAAATCATGTCATTAGGGGTCATATTGTGTCCTATGACTCTGTAAGACATAATATGACCCCTAATGTGATTATTTGGTGTCTTAAGGGGTCCTATGGTGTCGTGAGGGGTCATATGGTGTCTTGTGACACCATAAGACCCCTTAAGACACCAAATTGTGTCGTTAGGGGTCATATTGTGGTCTATGACCCCTTAGGACACCATAAGACCCCTAATGACATGATTTGGTGGTTTAATGGGTCTTATGGTCTCGGTAGGGGTCATATGGTGTCCGTAGGCATCATATGGTGTCTTTCGACACCATAGGACCCCTTAGGACACAATATGACCCCTTAGGACACAATATGACCCAAAGTGACCCAATATGGTGTCATTAGGGGTCATATGGTGTCCTAAGAGGTCATAAGGGTTCATGGGACACAATATGACCCGTATGGACACCATATGACCCCTAATGACACCATAAGACCCCTTAAGACACCAAATCATGTCATTAGGGGTCATATTGTGTCTTAAAACACTGTAAGACACAATATGACCCCAAATGTTATGATTTGGTGTCTTATGGGGTCCTATGGTGTCGTTAGGGGTCCTATGGTGTCTTGTGACACCATAAGACTGCTTAAGATACCAAATTGTGTCGTTAGGGGTCATATTGTGTCCTACAACCCCGTAAGACACAATATGACCCCTAACGAGATTATTTGGTGTCTTAAGGGTTCCTATGGTGTCGTTAGGGGTCATATGGTGTCCATAGGAGTCATATGGTGTCTTGGGACACTATAAGACCCCTTAAAACACAATATTAACCCTTAGGACACAATATGACCCAAAGAGACCCAATATGGTGTCATTAGGGGTCATATGGTGTCCTAAGAGGTCATAAGGGTTCACAGGAAACCATATGACCCCTAATGACACCATAGGACCCCTTAAGACACCAAATCATGTCGTTAGGGGTCATATTGTGTCCTACAACCCCGTAAGATACAATCTGACCCCTAATGACATGATTTGGTGTCTTAAGGGGTCCTTTAGTGTCGTTAGGGGTCATATGGTGTCCATAGGGGTCATATGGTGTCTTGGGAGACCATAGGACCCCTGAAGACACAATATGACCCCTTAGGACACAATACGACCCAAAATAACCCAATATGGTGTCATTATGGGTCATATGGTGTCCTAAGAGGTGATAAGGGTTTGTGGGACACCATATGACCCCTATAGACACCATATGGACCCTAATGACACCATATGACCCCTTAAGACACCAAATCATGTCGTTAGGGGTCATATTGTGTCCTACGACCCCGTAAGACACAATACGACCCCTATGGACACCATATGACCCCTAACGACACTATAGGACCCCTTAAGACATCAAATCATGTTGTTAGGGGTCATATTATGTCCTACGACCTTGTAAGACACAATATGACCCCTAGTGTTATGATTTGGTGTCTTAAGGGGTCCTATGGTGTCATTAGGGGTCATATGGTGTCTTTTGACACCATAAGACCCCTTCAGACACCAAATTGTGTCGTTAGGGGTCATATTTTGGTCTATGACCCCTTAGGACACCATATGACCCCTAACGACATGATTTAGTGTCTTAAGGGGTCTTATGGTGTCGTTAGGGGTCAAATGGTGTCTATAGTGGTCACATGGTGTCTTGGGATACCATAGGACCCCTTAAGACACAATATGACTCCTCAGGACACAATATGACCCAAAGCGACCCAATATGGTGTCATTAGGAGTCATACGTTGCCCTGACAGGTCATAAGGGTTCATGGGACACCATATGACCACTATGGACACCATATGTCCCCTAACAACACCATAGGAACCCTTAAGAAACCAAATCATGTCATTAGGGGTTGTATTGTGTCTTACGAGATCATAAGACACAATACGACCCCTAATGACATGATTTGGTTTCTTAAGGGTTCCTATGGTGTCGTTAGGGGTCATATGGTGTCTTGGGACACCATAGGACCCCTCAAGACACGATATGACCCCTTAAGACACAACATGACCCAAAGTGACCCAATATGGTGTCATTAGGGGTCATATGGTGTCCTAAGAGGTCATAAGGGTTCATGGGACACCATATGACCTGTATGGACACCATATGACCCCTAACGATACCATAGGACCCCTTAAGACACCAAATCATGTCGTTAGGGGTCATATTGTGTCCTACAACCCCGTAAGACACAATATGAACCCTAATGTTATGATTCGGTGTCTTAAGGGGTCTTATGGTGTCGTTAGGGGTCATATGGTGTCTTTTGACACCATAATACCCTTTGAGAGACCAAATTGTGTTGTTAGGGGTCATATTGTGGTCTATGACCTCTTAGGAAACCATATGACCCCTAACAACATGATTTGGTGTTTTAAGGGGTCCTATGGTGTTGTTAGGGGTCATGTGGTGTCCGTAGGGGTCATATGGTGTCTTGGGAGACCATAGGACCCCTTAGGACACAATATGATCCCTTAGGACACAATATTACACAAAGTGACCCAATATGGTGTCATTAGGGGTCATATGGTGTCCTACGAAGTCATAAGGGTTAATGGGACACCATATTACGTCTAACGGCACCATAAGACTCCTTAAGACACCAAATCATGTAGTTAGGGGTCATATTGTCTCCTATGACCCCGTAAGACACAATATGAACCCTAATGACATGATTTGGTGTCTTAAGGGGTCGTATGATGTCATTAGGGGTCATATGGTGTCCATAGGGGTCATATGGTGTCTTGGGACACCATAGGACCCCTTAAGACACAATATGATCCCTTAGGACACAATATGACCCAAAGCGACCCAATATGGTGTCATTAGGGGTCATATGGTATCCTTAGAGGTCATAAGGGTTGATGGGACACTGTATGACCCCTATGGACACCATATGACCCCTAATGACACCATTGAACCCCTTAAGACACCAAATCATGTTGTTAGGGGTCATATTGTGTCCTACGATGCTATAAGACACAATATGACCCCTAATGACATGATTTGTTGTCTTAAGGGGTCATATGGTGTCGTTAGGGGGCATATGGTGTCCATAGGGGTCATATGGTGTCCTGGGACACCATAGGACCCCTTAAGACACAATATGACCCCTTAGGACACAATATGACCCAAAATGACCCAATATGGTGTCATCAGGGGTCATATGGTGTCCTAAGAGGTCATAAGGGTTCATGGGACAACATATGACCCCTGTGGACACCATATGACCCCCAACGACACCATCAGACCCCTTAAGACACCAAATCATGTCGTTAGGGGTCATATTATGTCCTAAAACCCCGTAAGACACAATATGACTCCTAATGTTATGATTTGGTGTCTTAAGGGGTCATATGGTGTCGTTAGGGGTCATATGGTGTCTTCTGAGACCATAAGACCCCTTAAGACACTAAATTGTGTCGTTAGGGTTCATATTGTGTCCTACAACCCTGTAAGACACAATATGACCCCAAACAACATGATTTGGTGTCTTAAGGGATCCTATGGTGTCGTTAGGGGTCATATGGTGTCCATAGGGGTCGTATGGTGTCTTGGGACACCATAGGATCCCTTAAGACACAATATGACCCCTTACGACACAATATGACCCAAAGCGACCCAATATGGTGTCATTAGGGGTCATATGGTATCCTAAGAGGTCATAAGGGTTCATGGGACACCATATGACCCCTATGGACACCATATGTCCCCTAACGATACTATATGACCCCTTAAGACACCAAATCATGTCGTAAAGGGATCTCTTAGGGTTGTAGGACACATTATGACCCCTAATGACATGATTTGGTGTCTTAAGGGGTCCTATGGTGTCACAAGACACCATATAACCCCTAACGACACCATAAGACCCCTTAAGACACCAAATCATGTCATTAGGGGTCATATTGTGTCTTACAAGGTTGTAGGACACAATGTGACCCCAGACAACATGATTTGGTGTCTTAAGGGGTCCTAGGGTGTTGTTAGGGGTCATATGGTGTCCATAGGGGTCATATGGTATCCCATGAACCCTTATGATCTCTTAGGACACCATATGACCCCTAATGACACCATATTGGGTTGTTTTGGGTCATATTGCGTCCTAAGGGGTCATATTGTGTCTTAAGGGGTCCTATGGTGTCCCAAGACACCATATGACCCCTATGGACACCATATGACCTCTAACGACACCATAGGACCCCTTAAGACACCAAATCATGTCATTAGGGGTCATATTGTGTCTTATGGGGTTGTAGGACACAATATGACACCTAACGACACAATTTGGTGTCTTAAGGGGTCTTATGGTGTCACAAGACACCATATGATCCCTAAGGACACCAAATTGTGTCGTTAGGTGTCATATTGTGTAATGACATAATTTGGTGTCTTAAGAGGTCTTATGGTGTCACAAGACACCATATGATCCCTAAGGACACCATAGGACCCCTTAAGACACCAAATCATAACATTAGGGGTCAAATTGTGTCTTACGGGGTCGTAGGAAACAATATGACCCCTAACGACATGATTTGGTGTCTTAAGGGGTCCGATGGTGTCTTAAGGGGTCATATGGTGTCCATAGGGGTCATATGGTGTCCCATGAACCCTTATGACCTCTTAGGACACCATATGCCCCCTAATGACACCATATTGGGTCGCTTTGGGTCATATTGTGTCCTAAGGGGTCCTATGGTGTCCCAAGACACTATATGACCCCTATAGACACCATATAACCCCTAATGAATGATATTTCAATGATGAACCACTAGTATGAAACTAATACTGAGAGGGGTGGGTGAATTAGTACAAACACAAATACAGTCCAAAACTGGTTTGACAACAAGTACTCCAAATGACTGATAAATAGAGATACTGGTAAAATAGAGTAAAACCGGTAACATCCAGTATAGCTCAATCAGTCATGAACCGGTCACTAAATAAGCTTTTCTCTTAGCTCAATACCACAGTATCATTATATTCTCATGCATAAACTAGTAAACCTAACCATCAGATCTTCACAATAGTGAGTTCAATATGTTTTATAGACAGGCATAAAACATAGAACCTTCATGTGCTTAATAGATAAAACAGAGCATCACAAGACAAGAGCATTACACATGACACACATATTTTTCATGTGGAAACCCAACTAGGAAAAACCACGGTGGGAATGAATACCCACAAGCTGCTTTTTGAACTCTTTAGAAGTCCACTTTGTTAGGAGGTTGTCTAGTTAAGGACATTACAATAGGTTCTGGTAGGAACCGATCCTGTTAAGGATCACCCAGTTAAGGGATACCCGGTTAAGGGTTAAACCCGGTAGGGTCACCTTGTTAGAGGATTTTAAGAACTCAATAGCTGAAAGTATCCCCTAAGCTTCTCTAGCTTCTTAGAACTTATTAGCCTCGAGTTACCCAGTTAAGGGATTTGAAACAAGCTGGTTAAGACCACCCGATTTAAGGGATTTTGAATCAAGCTAGTTAAGGCTACCCTGTTAGGGTATTTTAAAACTGTTGAAGTGGTTAGAGATCAATAGGTATTATAATAATCTGTTAATAGCACTCAATGCTAATGCAGATCCGTTTAGGCTCCTCTTTTCTTTCTGCACATTCACTTTGCAGATATCTCTTCTTTTCTTTGGTCTAGCAAGAATCATGTATCACTTTTCTTGGATACACACTCACAACTTTTTGCCAACAACCTTAGAGAGAAACCCAACATCGACCTTATAGGAAACATATAGGTCGGTAGCAAAAACCCTAAACCTTAAACCTGTTAGGTTGAGCAATTCAAATGGTTTGATCCTGACTATTGAATCATACTGCATTAAATGCTCCAGTCTTGAATCGATCTGAAGACATTCTCCATCATCCATTATCCATCATTTTCATGGCAGTTGATAACCCATCACACATTATCACCATTTGATAGACTTCGCACATTCCCGAGGTAGATAGGAATAGTCATCTTTATGCAAGATCCTTCACGCACATAGAGCTTACATGGCAACACAATCTATCCTTCATTATACTGCAAACTCATCACACAAAGATCATCGATTGAGTCGCACAAACCTGAGGTACTCGAACCAGAAACGCTGATGTGGAAGCTGCCTACCAACCGGTAGTCATACAGGGCTTCCATGTGCCGGTTCCTATAACTACATGCCAGTTCACCTTGAGCAAATATGCCGTTTCACTTTGGCATATACCAGTTCGCACATGCCGGTTCACACTATGTCCCATATTGACATCAATGACAACATACAATATCATTATGTCTTTATGTCAGTTCACATAAGGCTCATGCCGGTTCACATAATGTCAACAATCTCCCCCTTTGGCATTGATGACAATATACAAAAGATATCTTCTCTAATTCACATCTTCTCCCCGTTTGCTGCAGATGTCTTTTCACTTCACTCCTCCCCCTTTGACAACAATGCCAAAGTGGAGCTACAATCATCACTGTTTCATCATGCTGCTCCCCCTAAGGAGTAGCATCCATAAACACACCAATCAACCAAATATTTGTGTTTTTAGTACCTGACTGATGTGGAACACTCACTTTTAGTTCACCTCCTGAAGGGGAAAGACCCCTAATTCACCTCTCAAATGTACAAATGTTGTCTTTGGGAGAGGCTTGGTGAATATGTCTGCTAACTACTCCTTACTGGACACATGCTCCACTGCAATCTCTTTATTCTGAACCTTTTCCCTCAAGAAATGATACTTAAGCTCAAAATGCTTGGTTCTAGAATGTAAAACCAGATTCTTTGATATATTGATAGCACTTGTGTTATCACAGAATATACTTATCGGTTCAGATATAGGGATCTTGAAGCCTTCTAGTAAATGCTTCATCCATATTGTTTGAGTATAGTTCATGAAAGCTGCAACATACTCCGCTTCTGCTATAGACTGAGAGATGCAACTCTACTTTTTACTCATCCATAAGACCAGTCTACCACTGAGAAAGAATGCACCACTGGTTGTGCTCTTCCGGTCAGCCACATTACCGGCCCAATCAGCATCTGTGAATACTTTCAGATTGAAATTATTGCTGTATGGGTACCATAATCGATAGTCAATTGTTCCCTTCAGATACCTAAGAATCTACTTGACTGCACTCAAGTGAGATTCACTTGGACTCTTCTGGAACCTTGCAGTGATGCCAACTGCATGTGCAATATCCAGTCTACTATGCACTACATAATGCAACTTACCAATCATTGACCGGTATTCCTTCTCATCAACCAGTGCAGAATCATCCTCCTTTGTCAATTTGCAACTAGTCACCATCGGTGTACCAACCGGTTTGCTATCTTCCATGCTAAAAGTCTTCAATACCTCTTTGACATATTTGGACTGAGTGATGAAGATTCCATCTTTCATTTGCTAGATCTATAGTCCAATTAAGAACTTAATCTCCCCTATGAGTCACATCTCAAAATCTTTCTTCATCTCATCAGCAAACTCATGACTCATCTTGTCATCTCATCAGCAAACTCATGACTCATCTTGTCATCTCCTCCAAAGATAATTTCATCAACAAAAACTTCACAGATCAGAATCTCATCTTCTTCAGACTTCAAGTAGATATTGCTATCTTCACTTGTTCTCTCAAATCTAGTCTTCAAAAGATGGGAATGTAGGCACTCATACCATGCCCTAGGTGCTTGCTTTAGACCATATAATGCTTTATGTAGCCTACATACCATGTCACTTTTTTCAGATAGGGTAAACCCATCTGGTTGCTCAATATATACCTCCTCTTCAAGTACACCATTTAGGAATGCAGATTTTACATCCATTTGATATACCTTGAACTTCTTAAAAGTTGCATATGCAAGAAGCATACAAACTCCTTCCAATCTGGCTACAGGAGCAAAGGTTTCCCCATTGTCTTCACCTTCTTCTTGAGCATATCCTTTGCATACCAGTCTGGCTTTATTCCTAATCACTGTGCCATCCTCATTCAACTTATTTCTGAACACCCATTTGGTGCCAATGACATTTTTATGTTCTGGTTTGGGTACCAAGGACCGTGTACCATTTTTCTCTATCAGGTCAAGTTCTTCTTCCATTGCCTTGATGCAGTCTTCATCTTTATGAGCCTCTTTGAATGACTTAGGCTCAAATTCAAAGATCATACATGAGTTTTCTCTGATCTTTCTTCTAGTAAGGATTCCTGCATCGTTATCACCTATGATCTGCTTGGGATCATGATTCAACTTGACATACTGAGGAATGGTCTTAACTGGTTCTTCTTGCTTTTCTTCTTCATCCTCATCATCATTAGTATCAACATTCACCAGTTCAGGAACACTGTTACTGGTACTAGGTTGACTGACAACTGGTTCCCTAAAGGTTGCAACTGGTTCATTTACAACTTGCTCACTGTCGGTTTTCTTAGTCTTCTCAAAGGATTCATCAACTCTTACATTGATGCTTTCCATATTCTCTGAGTCCCATTGTTGTAGCACTTGAAAGCTTTACTCTTGGTGGAATATCATAGAAATATTCCTTCATCACATTTAGCTTCAAATTTTCCCTGATGTTCACTCCTATTGATGTAACATTTGCTACCAAATACCTTAAAGTAGTTTACCACAAGTGTCTTACCGGTCCAATACTCATAAGGAGTTTTGTCCTTACCCTTTTTGATGAGTACCCGGTTCATAGTGTAAACTGCAGTGCTCACTGCTTCTCTCCAAAAGGTGTGAGCAACCTTTCCCTGGATCAACATAGTTCTAGCTGCTTCAACCACAGTCAAGTTATTCCTCTCTGCTAGGCCATTTTGCTATGGAGTCTGGGGGGCAGATAGCTATCTCTTGATGCCAAATTCTTCACAATACTTGTTGAATTCATTGGAAGTGAATTCCCCTCCTTGATTAGTTTTGAGCCATTTGATCCTTATATTGCTTTCCTTCTCCACTAATGCTTTGAAAGCTTTGAATTTCCCAAAAGCTTCAGACTTGTGTTTCAAGAATGTGACCCACATCATTCTTGAGCAATCATCAGTGAGAATCATGAAGTACCTATCACCCTGCACACTTCTAGTTTTCATAGGACCACATAAATCAGTATGCACAAGATCAAGCAAGTTGTCAATAGTAAAATATTTACCTTTAAAGGTTGAGGAAGACATTTTCCCCAATTGACATTCTCTACACAAGGTATTATCCGGTTTGCTCAGCACCGGCAACCCTCTAACTACCTTGATCTTACTAGCCTTCACAATGTTATCAAAGTTCACATGGCAAAACCTCCTATGCCATATCCAACTATCATCAAGCTTAGCCATAAGACATGTACTTATATTTGCATTCAGATGAAATAGATTACCTTTAGTTTGCATGCCAGTGGCTACCAATTTACCATCTTTACCTTTGATTCTACAAACTCCATTCTTGAATTGCAGAGTGAGACCACTGTCATTTAGCTGGGCAACACTTAGAAGGTTGTGTCTGAGACCATCAAGCTAGTACACATTGTCAGCACTACTCTTTCCATTTAAAGAGATGGACCCTCTGCCTTTGACAATGCATGGTGCATCATTGCCAAAGCGAACCACACCACCATCATACTCTTCTAAGGATAGAAACTTGCTTCGGTCACTAGTCATATGGTGAGAATAGCCACTGTCAATGATCCACTCATTGGAATCATCAAACTGAGAGACAAGAACCTTCTTGTCTGCCACATCTTCCTTTACAGCAATGAACACAATGTCTTCATTCTCTTCATCTTCTAATTCCTCATCTGTGACACCTTCATCAACTGCCACAAAACAATTTCTCCGATTTCCTCCTTTGAATTTCCCGAACCTTTCCAGTTTATCCTTGTTGCCACTATTAGGACAGTTCATAGCAATGTGTCCTATCCAGTTATAGGAGAAACATTTTAAAGGAAGCTTACCTTTGTATTTACCAGTTCCTTTTGGAAATCTCCTGGCAAGAAGACCTTCAAACTCCATCAGAAACTCTTCATCCTTCATTTCTCTATTCTGATTAGGTTCCCCACTAGTGCTAGCCTCTTTTCCTTTTCTGGATGGTATAACAGAAGCTTTAAAAGCTGATTCTATCTTTTGAACACTACCATCAAAACTATTCAGCTCATAGGTTGTCAACTTGGCTATGATGGAGTCCAAGGATGCCTTAGACTTGTCTATTGATCTCAGCTCCTGAATAGTAGCAACCCTTATTGCATAGACTGGCAACAGGGATCTCAGGACTTTACTTACTGCAGTGGAATCTTCTATTTTACAACCTGCACTCTTTATTTCTCCAACAACTGTTCTGATTCTTATTCCATACTGCTGAATGGTCTTTCCTTCAACCATCTGCATGTCTTCAAACTTTCCTCTCAAGCTCTCTTCCTTAGCTTGTTTTACATGCTCATTGCCACCATAGATATTTTCAAGAGCATCCCATACCTCTTTGGGATTAGCTTTGTCCTGAATATCAATAAATTTAATGCCAGATAGGCTACTGATGAGGGCTTCCATGACATGCCCATTTTCTTGTATCTCTCTATTTTGGTCATCGGTGAGAGTACCGGTAGTAACAACATATACATTTTCAACATATCTCTAGTGTTGAACACCCATGCTTTTGATGAATATCTTCATCCTGTCTTTCCATATACCAAAGTTTTCCCTATTGAACTTTGGACCTTCCCTCTTCATCATTTGGCTAGGATCTTTTCCTCAATCGGTTAAGCTTACAACACAAAAGACCTGGAGTGCTCTGATACCAATTGATATCTCAATGATGAACCACTAGTACCAAACTGGTACTGAGAGGGGGGCGTGAATCAATACAAACACAAATACAGTCCAAAATTGGTTTGACAGCAAATACTCCAAATGATTGATAAACATAGATACCGGTAAAATAGAGTGCAACCGGTAACATCCAGTATAGCTCAATTAGTCATGAACTGGTCACTCAATAAACTTTTCTCTTAGCTCAATACCATAGTATCATTATATTCTCATGCATAAACTAGTAAACCTAACCATCAGATCTTCACAATAGTGAGTTCAATATGTTTTATAGATAGACATAAAACATAGAACCTTCATGTGCTTAATAGATAAAATAGAGCATCACAAGACAAGAGCATTACACATGACACACATATTTTTCACATGGAAACCCAACTAGGAAAAACCATGGTGGGAATGAATACCCACAAGCTGCTTTTTGAACTCTTTAGAAGTCCACTCTATTAGGAGCCTTGTCCGATTAAGGACATTACAATAGGTTCTGGTAGGAACTGATCTTGTTAAGGATCACCCGGTTAAGGGATACCTGGTTAAGGGTTAAACCCGGTAGGGTCACCTTATTAGGGGATTTTAAGAACTCAATAGCTGAAAGGATCTCCTAAACTTCTCTAGCTTCTTAGAACTCATTAGCCTCAAGTTACCCGGTTAAGGGATTTGAAACAAGCTGGTTAAGACCACCCGATTTAAGGGATTTTGAATCAAGCTGGTTAAGGCTACCCTGTTAGGGGATTTTACAATTGTTGAAGTGGTTAGAGATCAATAGGTATTACAATGATCTGTTAACAACACTCTAATGCAGATCCATTTAGGCTCCTCTTTTCTTTCTACACATTCACTTTGCAGATATCTCTTCTTTCCTTTGGTCTAGTAAGAATCACATATCATTTTTCTTGGATACACACTCACAACTTTTTGCCAACAACCTCAGACAGAAACCCAACATTAACCTTATAGGAAACATACAGGTCAGTAGCAAAAACCCTAAACCCTAAACCTATTAGGTTGAGCAATTCAAACGGTTTGATCCTGACCATTGAATCATACTGCATTAAATGCACCAGTCTTGAATCAATCTTAAGACATTCTCCATCGTCCATTATCCATCATTTTCATGGTAGCTGATAACCCATCACGCATTATCACGGTTTGACAGACTTCGCACATTCCTGAGGTAGATAGGAATAGTCATCTTTATGCAAGATCCTTCACGCACACAGAGCTTACGTGGCAACATGATCTGTCCTTCATCATACTACTAACTCATCACACAAAGATCACCGATTGAGTCACACAGACTTGAGGTACTCCAACTGGAAACCCCGAAGTGGAAGCTGCCTACCAACAGGTAGTCATACAGTGCTTCCATGTGCCGGTTCCCATAACTACATGCCAGTTCACCTTGAACAAATATGCCGCTTCACTTTGGCATATACCGGTTCACACATATGCCGGTTCACACTATGTCCCATATTGACATCAATGACAACATACAATATCATTATGTCTTTATGCCGGTTCACATAATGCCAACAATGACACCATAGGACCCCTTAAGACACCAAATCATGTCGTTAGGGGTCATATGGTGTCCTAAGGGGTCATAGACCACAATATGACCCCTTAGGACATAATATGACCCAAAGTGACCCAATATGGTGTCATTAGGGGTCATAAGGGTTCATGGGACAGCATATCACATAACTGTCATTAGGGGTCATAGTTATGGGTTGTAAGACACAAAATGACCCCTAACGACATGATTTGGTGTCTTAAGCGTTCTTATGGTGTCCCAAGACACCATATGACCCCTAATGACATGATTTGGTGTCTTAAGGGTTCTTATGGTGTCCCAAGACACCATATGACCCCTAACGACACTATAGGTCCCCTTAAGACACCAAATTATGTCGTTAGGTGTCATATGGTCTCTCTCTCTCTCTCTCTCCTTCCTTCTCTCTCTCTCTCCCTCTCCTCTTCTCTCTCTCTCTCTCTCTCTCCCTCTCTCCTTCCCTCTCCTCCTCTCTCTCTCTCCCTCTCCTCCCTCTACCTCTCTCTCTCTCTCTCCCCTTCTCCCTCTCTCCCTCCCTCTCTCCCTCTCTCCCTCTCCCTCTCTCTCTCTCTCTCTCTCTCTCTCTTTCTCTCTCTCTCCCTCTACGACACCATAGGTCCCCTTAAGACACCAAATTGTGTCGTTAGGTGTCATATGGTCTCTCTCTCTCTCTCTCTCCTTACTTCTCTCTCTCTCTCTCTCCCTCTCCTCCCTCTACCTCTCTCCCTCTCTCTCTCTCTCTCCCTCCCTCCCTCCCTCTCTCTCTCCCTCTATCCCTCTCCTTCTCTCTCTCTCTCTCTCTCTCTCTCCCTCTCCTCCTCTCTCTCTCTCTCTCTGTGTCTCTCTCCTCTTCTCTCTCTCTCTCTCTTTCTCCCTCTCTCCCTCTCCTTCTCTCTCTCTTTAAAATATGACTAATAAAATCCGATATCTGATTTAATTGGATATCGGATTTTTGCCATGTGGCAGTTCACTTCATAAATGGCAGCAAAGGGAAATTCTTTGGGGACCGCAAATTTTTGTACAAAAATAAGATATCCGATAAAATTCGATATCCGATTTTTGTACTCAAATTTTCAAATTTCAAATTTCAGCTCAGGAATGCTTTGGTATTAGGCTTGGAAGTGACAAGCCTAGAAAGTCAACTGAAAAAATGTGTTTTTCAATATTCCTTGGTTTTCCAGACTTTACACTAGTGGCTGACGACTTTTTATGTAGTCAAAATTGATAAAATGAAAAGGGTTTTTTAAGGACGTTCCCAGCTTTCCAACAATATAAGGCTTGTCTTATTTCAACTTTAGTAAATAATTATTATTTATTTTCTAATTGAATTCTGACAATAGTCCTGATTGATATATTGATTGAAAAACACTCATAACTTTCAAAGGGTATAACATTTTTTGAAACCGAAACATGCATCACATCCTATGCTTCATCTACTATAGGGAAAAATTAAAAAAAAATAAATTTCATAAGGTTTTGACCAAGTTAAGGTGGTTAGACATAGGAGTTTCTGAATTTCTGAAAAGCTGTAGTAAAAAAATCATAAATAATTATTTAATTAATAAAAAATTAAAACAAAATATGTGTCGCATCCAGACATGAGTCTAATACTTATATTATAAATATTATAAAAAAATATTAAGATTTGATTGTGATTAGGGTGGTCAGACATACGTCTACTTCTTATTTTTTTCTTGAAATTTTAGGCATTGAAATTTGAAATTTTCATCAAATAGGATTTTTTTTTTCCAAAAAACAACAAGTAGCTTAGAAACTACATTCAATTTTCTATATATTCTCTTCTTACATATTTTAAAAATAATGTTCACAACTTATTCAAATTTTCATGTCAAGTTGCATAACTTTGATTTTTCTGAAATTTCATTACCACTTAAGGGCCTATTTTGGCACACCATGATCTTGCACATACCCAAGTCCTTTCCTGTTCCCAATATTCTCCACAATTGCCCATTGTATTTTCTGGAACACAATATCCTGATTAAAGGACATGTCCCTGAAGATACGATTGTTTCTTTCTTTCCATAATCCCCATAGGATGCGAGGAAGTGATAGCTGCCACAGAGATCTAAAAAAGGACTTCTTCCAATGAAAATTCCAAGAGAAGAACAATTCACTGATAGTGTTAGGAAACACCCAATCAATGCTAACAATTTTAAGAAATCTTTCCCAGACTGAGATAGAATAGGAACAGTGGATGGCCAGGTGGTCCACTGACTCTTCCTCTTGAAGACACAAAGAACATCTATTAGGAAAGGCAAAACCTTTGCCCTTGAGGTTGTCTAGGGTCAAGATCTTATTTTGAGGGATGGTCCAATATAAAAAGTTGATTTTGGGGGTCAGACCCTTAGTCCAGGTTTTAGACCAGTAAGGATTAACAGGAGGGGTGGAGGAGAGAACACCATACATTGAAGAAACAATTATAATACCTTTGGGTTCATGTTTCCAAGTAAGGGAGTCTTCCTCTTTGTTCAACCAGATTGAAGACAGATGGATCTTGAGCTTAATGAGGCTAGGGTGGATACTTTCAATGTTCTGCCATTTATTACTAGACTAATACTCTACAACTAAAGGGCCAAAAATTTTAATACAGGAGGGAGCATGAGGGTCCCATTCAGGGATTCAGTCAAAGGTTTATAAAAAAACCAGGGGTCTTCCCAGAATTTAACTTTCCTGCCATTTCCTACTTTCCAAATTACTCCTTTAGAAATGCTTTCTCTGCACTTAGAGGCATGATTCCATATATGGGACCCATTAATACTAATTTTTGAATTGATAAAAGAAGAAAGAGAGGAGGATAGAAGAGAGTACTTACTTCGCTAGATTTTACACCATTAAGTGTCTGAATGGAACATTCTCTAGACCTGTTTGGACACGAGAGCTTCATTTAAGGTTCAGATTCTTCTTAGGCCCAGATCTCCTTTGCTTTTTGGTCTACAAACCTGATCCCAAGACACAAGAGACATTCTTTTCTTGTCCTCAACCCTCGACCATAGGAATTTTCTTTGAATTTTCTCAATTGCATCAACATACTTAACTAGAATTCTGAAAAGGCTTAGGGCATAGATCGGTATGCTTTGAAGAGAAGCTTTTAGAAGCTGAAGCTTTCCAGCCAGACTTAAAAGGGCTCCTTTCCAACCAGCTAGTTTTTTTATGAAATTTATCCACTAGTGAGCTCCAAAAAGGATTAGGAGGAGCAATGCCCATGGGGAGGCCAAGATAGGTCGTAGGAAGATCAACAATCCTACATTCCAGAATTTTGCTGATTCTCTATTGTCTTCTCTCAAGAGTATTGATGAAAAAAAGTTTTCTTTTGACCCAATTAATAAGCTGACCAAAAGCTGAGGCAAACTTACAAAGAGTACTTTTTAGGATTTTAGCTTTAGAGATAATAGATTCCCCCATGATAATAGTATCATCCACAAACTATTGGTGGGAACAAATAAGGTCAGCAGAAGAAGGTTGGAGTCCCTTAAAGTAGCCTTGCAAAACCATATTTTCCATGGACCTTCCAAAACATTCTACCATAATGATGAAGAGGATGGGGGAAATGGGATCCCCTTGCCTTAGTTCTCTAGAAGCTTTGAAAAAGGGGGAAGGGGAACCATTGACAAGAACAACAAAAGAGGCTGAGGTGATAAGATGGCTGAAGAGGTCGATAACTCTAGTGGAAAAACCATAAGCCATAAGAACCTTCACAAGAAAAGGCCAGTCAACCCGGTCATAGGCCTTGGAGAGATCAAGCTTGAGGATCAGACCCTACTTCTTAGCTCTAACAAGAGAATGAATATTCTCATGGACAGTTACAATAGAGTTAAGAATTTGTCTACCAGGGACAAAACCATTTTGCTGATGATTAATCAACATAGGAAGGACAAACAAAATTCTGGTAGTAAGAACCTTGGAGGTAATCTTATAAAAAGAATTGCATAAACTGATTGGTCTAAACTTGTCCATAGAGTCTACATCTTGGGTTTTGGGGATGAGAGCAATGAAAGTACCATTGATTTCTTTAAAAAGTTTTCTAGCCCCCAAAAATTCCTTGACCCCATTGGAGACATCTTTCCCGACAATGTCCCAAAAATCTTGGAAAAAGAACATGGGGAAACCATCTGGGCCATGCACTTTGTTACCATCAAAAGAAAAAACAACATTTTTGATTTCCAAGATCAAAGGAAAGGAAGAGAGGGAGGCATTCATCTGTTCATCAATGAGACAAGGGATATTATGAAGGAAAGAAGTTTGAGATTCAACATCCAATCTGTGATCCCTCTTGAGCAGTTCCAAGAAATACCTTTTAGCTTCATTACTTATTTCTTCCTCCTTGACCAACTCCCCATTATCCACAATTAGTTTGGTTATCCTATTAGCCACTTTATGCTTGATCATTGACATATGAAAAAATCTTGTATTCCTATCTCCTTCCTTAAGCCAAATGCATCTTGATCTCTACTTCCAGAAAGTTTCCTCTTTAGCAATGATTTCATGGTATTTTTAAGAGTCTCATTTTCATCAGTAATGGACACAATACTGAAACCATCCTTCTTAGTTTGGGCCTGTATTTTTTTAAGGTCTTCCTGGACTTTACCTTTGGCCTCAAAGATATTCCCAAAGATGGATTTATTCCAGAGTCTTATATTATCCTTTACACTTTTAAGCTTCTTAACAACTCTGTACATAGTAGTTCCCTCAACATGGATACTCCACCATTTCTGAATATTACTTTTGATATCTGGGTGATGGGTCCACATTTTTTCAAATCTGAAGGGAAAGTGTCTCCTTATATTAATTGAGTCGACAATGAAGGTGATAGGAAAATGATTTGACCCAACCCAAATGTGGGCCGACAGGGAACATAAATAATGACTGTACCAGTTATCAAAGATGAGAAACCTATCAAGACGAACTTGGATAAGATCATTACTAGTTCTCCTATTAGTCCAAGTGTAATTGCATCCCTGTATTTCCACATCATTGAGATCCTGAGTATTAATAAAGTCCATAAGGGCCAGCCTACTTTCCAGCTAAGAGGGGCTTCCTCCAAATTTTTCCTCCTCTCTCAAAGGAGTATTGAAGTCTCCCATGACCAACCAGCTAAGATTTCTGAAGCTATCCCTAGCTTCTATAATTTTTTCCCAGAAGGAATTTCTAGCTTTCAATGTATTAGGAGCATAAATGTTAGTGAGGACCCATGAAGTACCATCTTTTAAATGCTCAAATTTAATGCAAGAGAAATTATTTTCCTGAATAAGGACATGGCCTTTAACAGTATTAAGGTTCCAGATGGTAGCTATGCCTCCTGAAGCACCTTCCGAACTACCACCACTGACATTACCATTATTGAAAAACTTCAAAGATTCAACTTTTTCTCTACTCATTTTGGTTTCTTGAATAAGAAAATCATTAGGTTTACTATCCCTTATCATATTCCTAATGATGTCATGTTTATGAGGATTATTAAGTCCCCTAATATTCCAAGAGATAATCTTCATAGTTACTTACCGATTCCTAACTCCTTAAGAGTCTTCTGGGTCCCATCTGTAATGTTCTTGCTGGCCTCCTTGTCTCTAACTTTGTGGTTAGAGGGTTGACCTGGGGAAGAGAAGATGTACCCAACATCAACTTGAGCTATTCTGCTAGATTTCCTTAGTTGAGAATCCGAGGGAGTGGTTCCTTTCTTGTTCCTGTATTTTGGTATTTTCCACTCAACATCTTTCTCAAGAGCCGCTTCTGGGTTATTGAGGATTCTGGAAATTTCATCTTCATTACCCCAATTAGGGATTCTGGAAGCATTTAAATCACTATTTGTTGTTTTTGAGTTCTGGTCTGAGTCTGAAAGGTTCATACCGAGTATTGCACATTTTTGGGCTTCTTGCATTTCATAACTTGTCATGAGCAGTGAAGAGTCAGTCTTTTCTTCTTGGGAGCCAAGGATCTCCCCTTCCTCAGGTTGGTCCTCTTTCTCTTGCAATTCCTTACCCACGTAAGTGTCAGCTACCACTTCAGCTATGTCATTTGAAGATTCAGTCTGTTCTTTCAATTCCTCTGTTCGAGTTGTAACAAAGGTGTTGACTTTGGTTGACTCATTTCTCAATACTTCCTGGGTTGAGGGGCTAGAGACAGAAGTTGAGGGCATTTCCTTATTCTCCCCCAATGGATCAAAGCGATTATAGTCAACTTCCTTATTCTCTATGTTTTTAACTTGCCATACCCTTTTTTCTGGAGCCTTTTTATTTTCAATATGGGGTTTAGATTGCTTGAGCTCTACTTTTAGCTTCATTAAACAGGATTTTGCCCAGTGACCTACTTTTTTACAATGGAAGTAGGTAAAGGGGATAGATTCATATTCAATTTGCTGTTTCCATGTTCCCAACTTTGACACTAGATCTATCTGTTCCGGCATATCTACATCATGGGCTATCCCTACATAAAACCTAGCATGAGTGAGTCTCCTTTTTGAAGCTGTGACTGGGTCTATAGAGAGGAGTTCACCAAAGGAGCTTGTAATTCATGAGAAGATGCTTTCTGCCCAATATTCAAGAGGTAAATCTGGTAGCTTTACCCATACTGGGACTTGTGCCAAAAGAGAGTCATTCATGTTCATATTTAGATGCCATTTCCGAAGAACCAAAGCTATCTTTCCTACCATCTAAGGACTCCCACATAGTATCCTTAATTTATCTTCTTCACATGAAAAAGTAAAAGATAGGAGGCCTTTAGGTAAAGCTGAGATTTCAACATTACCCTTTAGAGCCCATTTTCGTTTGACATGATCCCTAACAACTTTGATATTTGGACGCAAACCCATAAATTTTCCTACCAAGGAGTTCGACATACTATTTATATTATGATCCAAAACCAGATCAGGAATAGAGATAGCGAACTTTCCACTGGAAGGATCAGAAACATTCTTGACAGGAGGTAAAGAGGATTTACCAGATGTTTTAGTTCCAAAAAGGGAAGACCATTTTTTTGTTTCTTTTCTGCTTTGCAAGGTCTCTTCACATGGGCTAGGCCCCCCACTGGACCCCTCCCCCAAAAGCCCAAAGGAACCCTCTTTCTTCTCTGGCAGAGTACCACCAGTCTGCGGGGTGACAACAACCTCAAGAATGTCTAGAGGCTTATCCTTCTCTCCTATGGGGCCATCTACTTCGTAATTAGGCCTACCAGGAGGGGGCACTGAATGAAAAAAAAAGTTTACATTAATTTATCATTTGAGCTGGTTACCTTTAAATTAGCGAAATTGAACTTTTTTGGGATGCTTTTTGAGATACGTTGTAGTAAAAAAATGCATTAAAAAGCATGTCAAATCTTATCCATAAAGTACAAAAATTGGTGACCTTATTACCATATGTCCCAAAAAGATTTTTGTTAAATGGATTTTCATGAAGACACTTCATGTGATTTTTTTTAATTATCAGTGTTAGGCACTTAGGTGGTGTAGCATCATAAATTGTATTTGCATACAATTTCATCCTCACTTAGACCTCACCTTGGTGTTTTCTCTTATAGTGCCTAATGACCACTTTGATTCTGCTCACACATTCCAGAATCCTGCATTTTCACTTCCCCTTCTATCTCCTATCCAATTCAGTCATGATTCTCAGGACCAGGGTGCTATGACATCATGGTCATAACTCAGGATCAGGGTGTCACACTACTCTGGTCCTCTTAGTCAGGACCCAAATTTGGTCCCAACAATAGTCACATCAAGTGAGTGGAAATTTGGGTCTCGTGTCGGCCTAATTGAAAAATTCAAATAATTTTTGGAGGGTTAAGTATAAAAGGAGGCCTACCCCTCTCATTTAAAATCTAAGAACTTCTAATGCAACCTATAATCTAAATTACACTCTAGCAAATTCAATTCAAAGTTAACAAGCAATCAAGCATTCATCAAGCATTGAAGAAGAAGTGAAGTCAAGTTCAAGCATTCAAGATGGCATCCATGATCAACCTTCTATACGAACCCTTGTATGAGGATGCAAGCAAGCTTCATCAAGGTATCAACTTTAATTGCAAGCATTCAATTTCAAATCTAGCCTTTCCCTCAAAATAAAAGTGTATTATTGCAATTCAATTCCATTTCTATTTCAATTATCATTTGAATTTCAAGGTTAATTCCTAAACTAGGGTTTGGAAGGCAAATCATTTTCCACAACCCTTTTTTCTCTCTCTCTATGTGTGGAAGAAATTGACTCGAGAGCTATGAGAAAATATTTTGACAAAGTTGATGGCGAAAAACAAGTTCAAATTTTGAAGGAGTGAAAAGAAAAGGACATAGCAGCCCCGACACCCTAGTCTCAAGAATTTTGCCGATCTTTCGATAGTAGATTTAATGCATCTCCCTCATCAAAAAATATCCCACTTGCTTGTCTCTGTATTAAAGGACCAGATAGCCCCAACATCCCAGTCTTAGCAATTTAGCCTGAACTTTTAGGAACAGGTTTTGATCCCATTCTTCTCCTTAGATCCTTGTCTTTGGCTTTGTGTAAAGTTTGTAGCACATGATTAGCACTATTTTGCTCTAATTATTTATTGCTTTGCTTAGACTTTACAATTCAAATCATATTTCAACTCAAAAGGGGGAGAAAACAAATATGTAAATTTAATTAGTGTTACAACCCTTTTGCTAATTGAAATATGTTACACTTTTTTTTCCAATTTTAACACTGCAATTCATTTTTAGAAAAAAACTTCACATTCAGACACCTATTACTGCTAAATCGTAAGGAATTTGTACATGATGTGAACTAGTGATTTGCGTCATTTTGTGTGTAGATTCTAAAAATATTTTTTTGAAATGTTTTGGAATCAATTTGATTCCATTTTTCTATCTCCCTCGTAAACTAGTTTTTTTGACAAAAAACAACATTTTTAAAGAGTGATACTCACTTGGTTAGGCATAATTTTTTTTTTTCTAAAATAGATGTGAATGTGATTCTTTCAAATTTAGTTTTGTAACATCCATATATAATGTTTTCAATTGGTTTCATAACATTATATTCAATATTTTATATTTTATTAAGTTTTGAAGTCGAGTTAACTGTAATTTTGACATATGTCCATTTGGTCGTTCATAACTTGTTGTGGATGTAATGAAATTCTTTTTTTTTAGAGGACTTCAATACCTAGTGCATAGATATTTTTTTTGAATTTTTTTCACTTGTTTACTATTTTTCCATAAGCATTGAACTCATAAGTTGATGTTTGGTGTGAAACCTATGTTCAGTTAACCTAAACAAATCTTAATAAACTCAATATATATTAAAATAATAATCATTGGAAAGCTCTCTTTGAGTACTACTATCATTTATTTGGGTTTGTCAAAATTCATCCATTTGAGCCCCTAATTTGAGCTTCAAAGGCCAAAGATTGCAGAAACCAAGAGTGTTTCGGGGGGGGGGGAGATCTCTAGTAGGTGGATTTGATAGAACATATGTTCTATCAAAAGGGGTTCCCTAGGGTTCGACGAACCCCTTTGATAAAAATGACCATGTTATTTTAATAAAACCATTAATTTTATATTCGATCGAACGTATTTAAAATAATACATTCGGTCAAATCATTTTTTTGGTCTGATCAAACAAGACATTCGATCGAAAGTGGTAAAAATTATGTTTTGGACAAATGAGTGCAATTTCTTCATCCAAAAAAGTGTAACCCACTATTGTGGATTCACCCATTGAAATTACCCCCTCTCTTTAATGTAATGGTTAATAAGGTGATATTTGTAGTTTTATTATCTTAATTGGTGAAACCCTAATTTCCCTTGCCATACATTTTGGTGAACCTGGTGCCCATGCTTGCTTTACTTCCATTTTAATTTTTTTCATATTTGATTTGTATGAACTTAATTGATTCATATTTGCAACCATTTATAAAACATATAGCTTATGCACTTATAATTACATTCATTTGATATCTAGTTCACAAACACATTTTGGTGAACTCGACTTGCTTCATGCTTATTTATGATCTATTTTCTTAGATATGATTTGTATGTACTTAAACATTCATATTTGTAATTGAATTGCATAAATTTAGAGGTTACATTCATAAAAAACCTAATTTATTCTTCTAAAATTGACTTGTGGGTTGCTTAATTATTCAATTGTATTTTTAGATATGATTGTTATGACATGTTAATATTTAGATGCATGTAGTGTTCAATATGACAATTCACATTATTTAATTCATTGGTTCAATATTCATTTCACAAAGAAGTTGCATTGTTTAATAATAGTTTATAGTTCAAATATTTGTGTTCAATTTCCCCTCTTTGTGCATGAGTTTGTTACCCTTAGCCCTATACACAATATTCAAGTGAGAAGAAGTTATAGACTTAGGGATTCCTAAGCTTTAAATACTAAGGATATGGAGTCCCAGTTGACTAACCTATTCCATGTGAATGTGTGTGCTTCCTCTAATCCAACAAATCACATACCTAATATTACATATCTCCATTCACTTCATACTTCTCATGATGATGATGAATCACTAACTAGGGAACTTACAATTGACCAATTGGAGAATATTGATAATGAGTGAGAAAATATTCAACAATCGATGGGTCAACAATACTTGGATAGTGAGGAAATCCCCTATATTGAAGGACGATGAAAATGGGATGATAAAACTATTGTAAAGCCAACAAAGATCCAATCACATAAACTCTAGCTCTACAATTTAAATAGTCCACCATACACCAATGAAGATCCTAAAACATGCAAATCACAACAAAATATAAAGATTATGTACCATTCACATGCTTAGTAGGGTTCGATCTCCATTATTTCCTATCTCCATTGATCTTGATTTAATATGGTTGCTCTCAGATTTTGCATTGTGCACAAGAGCTCAACAAAGAACAGATTGTGGTTGTGAAGTCACTTGATCGCTTGTTTGCATAAAAGTCTTAGTTAGGGTTTTGAAAGGATGAAGGAATCCTCTTATATAGAAGACAACTTAGAAAATAAAGGGATAGGATTAAGAGGCGAAAGGATAAATGGTTGGCTAAGATTAAAGGGTAGGTAGGGAAAAGGATAAAATATTAGAAAGGTGGTTAGGATAAAATCAAGAGATAAATGACAAGTGTCGTGGAGAGAAAAAGATAACGAATTAATTAAATAAATGAAGATTCATTTAATTAATAGAGGTTGTGGGACCAATTAAAAATAAATTAAATATTTATTTAATTTAGAGAAAAGGATAATTTAAATAAATAAAAATATTTATTTAAATAAGGAAAGGCTAGAAAAGGTTTAGTGAATTGACTAAATAAATAGAAATATATTTAATTAATAAAAGGCTTAGGATAAAAAAATTAATTAAATAAAAATATTTATATAATTAGGACAGGACAATTTTAGGTATCTACAATGAAGTTAAAATGTTAAACCTATGCATGTTAGTCATGGGGAAAATCCTAGTAATCAATATTCTTACATCCTTTCATGAGCCTTCCATTTATTTCACAACCATCTCCCATACCAATATACCATAATGTTCCCCCTTCTTATTCTCAACCTCCACTTACAACAATATTACTCCATCACAATACAATATGTCCAATTCCAATCCATTCACTAAAGCAACTATCAATAACCTAGCCCAAACTATTACATCCTTACAATGCCGATTGTCATCTTTAACTCAATCCAAATTCAATAACATTCCCACAGTTTATGTACTGAGCCCACTATCTGATGAGATTGTCTATGCGGTTTCTCCTAAGCATGTGAAAATTCTCTAATTGGAGTTATACAATGGAAAAGGTGATCCCTTGACTCATGTGAAGACATTTCAAACCTTGTGTAGTGATTTCTCTCATGATCAAATATTCATTGCAAATCTATTTACTCAAACTTTTAGAGATAAAGCCTTGCATTGGTATTGTTTTTTGTCTCCTTATTCTATTACTTGTTTTCAACAACTTGCTAATGGTTTCTTTCAATAATTTCAAAATAAAATTAGTCCTAAGATTACTTTAATGAATTTGATTCATTGTAAGCAAGGAGTTAAAGAAAAAGTGACTAATTTAATTGGTAAATATAAATATTTTCATTCACAAATTGCTTATCCTGTGCCTAATCATGATGTTCAAATAAATTTTATTGCTAATTTACAAAAAGATATTAGAGATAAGCTTCTATTTCCCAACTTTACTTCTTTTACGCAATTGTGTGCATTTCTTCATAACTATTAGCTTCAAGTGAGTCAATTTGAATCATCCTCTTCAATGGCCCCAATTGATAAGAATGGGAGTGCTGAACAATTTTTTTTATAAAGTTCAAACACAAAAAGGGTTCATCAAGATAAATGATAACATCAACACTCAAGTGGAAACCACAACATCGGGTGTGGCCTTTTTATTGAAATACTTTAGAAAATAATTAAGTCCTCTTTTTAAATCTTTTCATCTAGTATAATGTTGAGGTTGATAAATGCTAATATGTTGCAACATCCTCCCATCAAACCTATTGACCATTTTAAATGACTGCTAGCTTCCCATGATCCTAAAGCTTTTTGTTAATATTGTCAACTTGGTCATGACACTATTAAATGCTAACAGTTGAGGAATAGGATTCAAGACATTATTGATAACAATAATATATCCATAGTTGGTGTGAATGACAAAGGGAATAAGTCTGTAGCTGCACCTAACCAAAACCTCCAAATTTTCATCAATCAGTTTCCTTCTCATTCTACTAATGTTGCTGAGTTTGAGCCACTTGATTTCATCCCTAATGACCTTGGTATAGAATCTAATAATGTTGTGAACCTCATTAATAAACATAAACCTACAAAAGATTTATGTATTACTTTTGATCCTAGTGAGACTATTGTTGCATTCGATGGCCCATTATATATTACTGTGCAGATCAAATACAAAATCTAACAAGGGGTGCTTATTGATCTAGTATTTATGGTGAATGTGATTATTGAAGAACATATTTTTACTCAACAATTACATCAAGAAACATATAATAAATATGATGTTATAGTTAAGGTGTATAATGGTTTTTCTTACCCTCCTATTGGTTCCATTACTCTTCCTATTGAGGTTGGCACTCAGTGCTTAGATGTCACCTTTTCTATTATTCCTACATTAGATCAATTTTGTGTGAAGTTGGGACATCCTTGGCTCTCTTCCATGAAAGCTATCCCTTCTACAATTCATAAATGTTTAAAATTTACTCATAATGACACCAATAGAACAATTAATCATAGCCTTTACCAACCCACAACAAAGCATGAAAATTTCACTCTTGATCACTTTTGGCCTAAACAACCCGATCCTTTAAATCCTCAAAAAGACATCCTTTTCTTATCTTATCAAAAATGAAAAAATGAGTAATGATAATGGTCTTGAGTAAACTTAGAGACCCTACACCCACGGATATTCCTCCTCCTCATAATGGACGTAGTCTTCTTCCTACTCCTTCTATTCCTCTTATATATGTGATAGTTCCACCTCCTATGTCCTATAAAGGAAAGCACTTGGAATCATGTATCTCTCAACCTATTGGGGTTTATTTTGATCCTCATCCTATAAGGGAAGAAAAGAACCCTATGTTGATTGATCCTCAACCTTCACATGTATCAACTAAAGTTAAAAGAAATAGAATGCCGATGAAGACGTCATGCTAAGGCCTACGGGCTTGCTTCCCAAATCCTTTCCTCCCCAAAAACACCAAATGTTGATTTGATCCCATTTGTTTAGCCTTCACCTAACCCTAGTGAGCAAGTTAAACTCAAATCACCTAAATTAAAAATGCTCAAGAAAAATGATGGTTAAACTTCTTTTCATGTTAAAGATCCATTATGATTAATTTAGATGATGATAATAATGTTATTCATGCTAACACTAACGATCCTAATGATTTTGATGATATGCATGAGCTTTTTGAGATTAATCATAAGTTATCTACCATGCTCAATGTGGCTCCTCTTCCATCTTGTTCATCATCCCTAAATGATGTTAAACAAGATTGTTCCCTAGAGGTAGATGATTTCTTGAATAGCTTCATTCATGCCATGGATTATGTTTTGTGTGTTTGCTTGTTTGTAATGTGCTTCACCCATGATGTGTTGCTTGATATTTTTTTTCTATTATGTTAGGTTTTCTTTGGATGGACCTTGTTACTCTGCTAGTGCAAGGTGATAAAGAGGTCAAACCTGTTGTGACATTCCTCTATTTGTAGTTAAATTCTTCTATATGTCATATCCATATTATGTTGTACATGTGATATTATTCGTAGATGTGCTCTTGTGTTGTCTACTTGGGGATGATGCAAAGCATTGAGATTTGTTTTTTGATATCTTCCATGTTGTCTCAAAAAGAAATTTGTTTGTTATCTATCATACTCTTATTTCATTGTGTTTATATTTCCTCTACCTTTATGGGATGAGGTCAATTCAATATGATTATTCTTGATATACATTATTTATCACAAGTTCATTACTGACCCCATAGTTAGAGGATCACTTATGTGCTCATTTTCTATATGTTTTGTGACCATTATCCTTTGATTTGTTCTTTCTTGGGGGCATCTCATTATGGTAATGTGCTTGTCTTTTGGATGCATGCTACCTTAAAGAAATTTTTCTGGATAAGGTGTATGAAATCACTTTAACGTGGGGGTATACACTTTGTTCAATGTTACACATTATGCACACACCGTGATGTGATTTCAATATTCAAGATACTTTGCAAACCAGGCCTTTTTCTTTGTAATTCGGTATTTCAAAATTTTCTTTTTCATGACTCATAGTAAGAAAATATCACTAGGAAAAGATATTCATTCTCTTTTTCCCTTTCATGTGTTGTCCCTTTTATCTTGGTATTAGAGTAGTAAGATCATAAAGTCGATGGGAGTTTGGCGTGTCTTGTCTCTTTGATATCTTGGTGAAAATTTTTCACTGCAACTTTGTAATTTATTGTGAGTATGGGTTTATCCTCATACTCCTGCTAAAGTGGGGGCTAAATTTAGTGTCATAAATTGTATCCACATACAATTTCATCCTCACCTAGACTTCACCTTGGCATTCTATCTCTTAGTGCTTGATGACCTCTTTGATTCTACTCACACCTTCCAGAAAGGTCTACATTTTCACTTTTGCTTCTATCTCCTATCAAAGTTTGAGTCCTGATTCTTAGAACTATGACACTATGGTGCCATTGTCCTAGCTCAGTACCAAGGCACGATACCACCTGACATAGTTGACTTGAATGATCCCTTTCTGGATTGCCTTCAATACAACTAGCTTCTTCTTTCACTCAACTCTTCTCACCCATCTCTTTTTTCTACTTGCGATGTTCCAACCAACCAACACAAAGGTGATTCCCCATGCTTAAAAGGAAGTTGAAGGCACAACAACCATCGACCAACAAACTCTGCCAACAGTTTGATTGGACAACAATTGTCAGTTTGGCTTCCCATGTTTTGCCTTATTGCTGGTGAGATGACAAGAAGTATGTTCCATGCCATAGGAAATTTAACCATCTTCAAGACAATGTGACAGGAAGTTTCCAACAAGGAAAGAACATGACAAAAAAATAGAAGAGCTAGACACCTCCTTAAATCAAAATATGCTAAACTAACAAAATAAACAAAAGAATGAAACCAAAATTGGAGAGAGATAGATGCCCTTGAATTAATGATGGAAAGATTTTTAAGTTAATTTTTAATCTTTCTATTGTCATGATATGGATGATTGAAGTTTTTATGATATATATTCTTCTATACCATCTCTCATAATGCAAGGTAACATACCTTGATTAGAAGTTGATGTAACCGAGTTAGAATGAAGCATTCACCATTAACAACAAGCAAGAAGAAACTAGAAAAAACCAAGGATGAAATAAACTATTCTTCATTATCCTTCAACCACTCTACTACTACAAAAGAAAATAATCCTATTTAATTACAAATTAAAATTTTTCTTATTTGGCAAATTTTTACAAAACTTGAAATTTGCCATTTTAGGTAATTTTGAAATCCATCTAAAAAATCACCAAAACTTATAAGAATCCGAAAAACATAAATATGACACACATTGCCAACTTGCTAAACTAATAACAAATACGAGTTCAAACAAAACTAAAAAAAAAAACAACTTTCTAAAAACTTGAAAAAACAAAATAAGTTTGTTTTGAGGCCCAAGATGAAGGAATTAGGCCTTGAAAATGCATCGATTTGAGGTCCAATAGAACTAGGTTTTATTGGAAAGTAAAAAAACTCCTCATGATACACCTCCATGTCAAAATTCAACGCAAACAAACAAGCGAGTAAAAAATTATGACCTCCAAAAGTCTCTACATTATTATGTTTTATTTTTAGTAGGCTTGGGATTGTAACTTACCTTTCCACATGAATAAACTATTGCTCTATTGATCTCTTATTATAACTAAATATGACATTATATTGAAGAATTTCAATAGGATTTTATGAGGTGGTTGAAATGTGAAAGAATGCAATCTAGTGGTTGAGATCCTTTTGTTTCTAAGTATTTTTCTTTTACTATACTTTAACGTAAGGTTTTCAAATAATAAAGGTAGAGGTAGTGATAGAGATCATTTCATCATGGAAGTGTGTCTAACTTATATTTAAAAATTATTGAAAATTATTTTTCAAAAGCCCCATTTCGAGTGGCGAAACCAATCTTAGGGTCTGATAGGTTGTGTGATAATGGTATTCTTAGGTCTTGGAGGACCATTATGGAGGACTTTAATTAGAAATTTAAATTTGTTGTGATGGATGTAGAGATCTATAATATTTTGATAATTTTTTAAAATGATTTCTTTGTTAGATTTTATAAATAATTGAATCTCATTTTTATTTGGATATTTTGTTACAAAATTTAATTTTAAAATAATAAAAAAAATCACATTCTATAATTTTACTCTTAGATTTAAGAGAAAAAAATTCTTTATAACAATACATAGAAGTATTATTTAAAAATAAAATAACATTATGCTTGACAATAAATGAAAAAAATCATTTTTCTTAATTCTTTTATTTTAACATTTTAAGTGTATAGGGTAAGTGCACAAAGATGGGGGACCAAAAAGGGGTCTTAAGATGCCACTTTTTTTCTTCTGAAATCAGTAGTGTCTAAACTTCGACGAGAAATTGAGCATAGGTACATTCAAAATTTGAAGATGCAACAAGAACAAATTTGAAGTGCTATGAATCTACTTTCTAAACTACCTTTTTTTTTGAAAACAAAGAAGATTAAGGGTTTCAAAAAGGGGCACCACATTTATTGGTCCTATTTTTTCAGAAAAAATAACATAGCACGAAATGTGGTTCCCCTAAAACATCATTTTTTTTAGAATTTTGCAAATCACTCTTGTGAGAAAGTAGCTAACACATTGAAGTTTATGCCCAATATTTCATCTAATTTTTATATGAATATTTGAATTTTTATAAATTTCCAAAGTGGACACATCCTAAAAAGAAGAAATTTCAGCATGCTCCCCCCAAAAATTTGTGAAAACTAATAAAAAATCAGATTTTTTAAAAAATTGTGTATAATGGAGTCTAGTTTCTAGAAATGTAATTTTTTTCAAAATTTGATAAAGGGGTAAAAATCTATGGCCAAAATATGACATGTTTGTTTTTGACAAAAAATAGACACACTAACAAAAGAAAATATGGATGAAGACCTTAACATTATCAAAATTTGAAAAAAAAATATGGTTGGATAGATAAGAGAGAGCTTGACGATTTTATGGTGTTTTCTTCAATTTTATTAAAACACATGCAAACCTGATGGAGAGCACGAACAAAAAAGTAGAAAATTTTCAATATTTGTTGGAAAACACGACTCAAGCTTGAGAAGGGTGTCCAAGCCTTTGGATTGGATGCCCATGGCAAATCCAAGCCTTTGGCTAGGTATTTTCCAAGGCAATAAGTTTGGTGCACACCAAAAATGGCGCTTGCCAAATTTGGCACATGGCAAATGAGAAAAAATTCAAAAAACCATAAGGCACACGCCAAATGCATTTCATAGCATTTTTCATGAAAGAAAGAAAAAAGGGTTCCAGATCTCTAGGAGTTATAATGCAAATTCTAGTTTTTAGAGTATTCATATAAATTTCAGACTTAGTGAAATTTCAGTAATTAGCATGGTCATATCAACATTATCTCTCTAGCCTCTTCCCTTCATTCCCTCTCTCTCTTCCTTAACCCCTGGTTGTCTCTCTCTTAGGTCTCTCCCTCTCTACTTCCTTCCCTCTCTCAAGTCTTTCTCCCTCTCTTTCCCCTCTCCCTCACCCACTCTCTCTCTTTGGTCTATCCATCTCTTTACCTCTTTCACTTGGGGTCTCTCTTTCTCTCCCTATCTCAAGTATCTCTATCTCTCATTCTCTCCCCCTCTTTTAGGTGTCTCTCTCCCATTCTCTCCCTCTCCCTCCCCCTCTCCTTCCCTTTCTCCTTCTCTCTCAAGTCTCTTTCTTTCCCTCTATCTCTCTTTCTCTCTCTTCATCTATCTCCCTTTCTCTTTCTCTCAAGTCTCCCTCCCTCTCATCCTTTATCTCTCTATCTCTTTCTTTTCCCTTCTTAGCCTTTATCTCTCTATCTCACTCTCCTCTCTCAAGTGTATCTCTCTCCCATTCTCTCCCTCTCCCTCTCCCTCCCTCTCTCCCTCCCTTTCTCTTTTTCTCTTAAGTCTCTCTCTTTCCTTCTAGGTCTATTTCCCTCTCTACCTCCCACTCTCTCTCTAACTCTCTTTCCATCTATCTTTCTCTCCCATTCTTTATCTTTTAAGTCTCTCTCCCTCTCAGCCTCTATCTCTTTATATCACTCTCCTCCTCTCTTAGGTGTATCTCTCTCTTATTCTCTCCCTCTCTCCTCTCCCTCCCTCTCTTCCTTTCTCATTATCTCTCTTTAGCCCTCTCTCCCTCTTTCCCTCTCTTCACCTCTCTCTCTATAGTCTCTTACTCTTCTTCCATCCCTTCCTCCCTCACTCAGGCTCTTTCTATCTCTCACCGTTCCTCCCTCCACCTCTTAGGTATCTCTCTCTCTCTCACCATTCCTTCCTCCACCTCTTACGTCTCTCTCTCTCTCTCTCTCACACACACACACACACAATCACTCCATCCACCTCTCAAGTCTCTCTATATCTCCCCCCCCCTCTCTCTCTCTCTCTCTCTCTCCCCCTCTCAAGTCTCTCGTTATCTCTCTCTTTCCATCTCTCCCTCCCCTTCGCCCTCCATTTGCCCCACCACTCTCTCTCTTAGTTGTCTCTATCCCATTTTGTCCATTCTCTTCCTTCCTCTCCATTTCTCTCTCTCTCTCTCTCACACAATCCCTCCATCCACCTCTCAGGTCTCTCTATATCTCCCCCACTCCCTCTCTCTCAGAATCCCTCAATCCACCTCTTAGATCTCTCTATATCTCCCCCACTCCCTCTCTCTCTCCCCCTCTCTTAGGTGTCTCTATCTCATTTTGTCCATTCTCTCCCTCCCACTCCCTTTCTCTTTCTCTCTCACATCAAACTCTCTTTGCCTCTAACTCTCTTTCTCTCTCAATTATCTGTCTCTTTCCCTCTCCCCCTCTCTCTCTATCTTTCCCTCTTTCCCTCTCAAGTCTCTCCCTATCTGTCTCTTTCTTTCTTTCCCTCTCCCCCTCCCCTTCCGCCTCTCTTTTCCCCCCTCTCTCTCTCAGGTGTCTCTATCCCATTCTGTCCATTCTCTCCCTCCCTCTCTCTCTTTCAATCCCTCCATTCACCTCTCAGGTCTATCTATATCTCCCCCAGTCCCTGTCTCTCTCTCTCACACAATCTCTCCATTCACCTCTCAGATCTCTCTATATCTCCCCCACTCCCTCTCTCTCTCTCTTTCTCTCTCTCTCTTTGCCCCTCTCTCAGGTGTCTCTATCCCATTCTTTCCCTCTCTCTCCCCATCCCTTTATCTTTCTCTCTCAACTCTCTCTCTCTCTCTCTCCTCCATTATTTTCATTCTCTCCCCCTCTCTCTCCCCATCTCTCTCTCTCTCTCACACACATTTATCTATCCCATTCTATCTATTCTCTCTCTCTCTCTCTATTACAATCTCTATATGCACCTATCAAGTGTCTCTATAGCTCCTCCCTCTCTCTCACCCTCTCTCAAGTGTCTCTATCTTATTCCCTCTCTCTCTCTCTCTCCCTCTCTTTTTCTCTCCCTCTCTCCCTCTCTCTTTCCCTCTTTGCCTCTCAAGTCTCTCTCTATCTCTCTCTATCTCTCTTTCCCTCTCTCCCTCCCCTTCCCACTACATTTGCATCTCTCTCTCTAGTGTCACTATCCCATTCTGTCCATTCTCTCTCTGTGTGTGTGTGTGTGTGTGGTGTTACTGTCCCATTCTATCCATTCTCTCCCTCCCTCTTCCTCTCTCTCTCTCATGTCTCTCTCTTAGGTGTCTCTGTCCCATTCATTCCATTCTCTCCCTACCTCTCCCTTTATCTCTCTCATAATCCCTCAATTCACCTCTTAGATCTCTCTATATCTTCCCCACTCCCTCTCTCTCTCCCCCTCTCTTAGGTGTCTCTATCCCATTTTGTCCATTCTCTCCCTCCCACTCCCTTTCTCTTTCTCTCTCACATCAAAATCTCTTTGCCTCTAACTCTCTTTCTCTCTCAAGTATCTCTCTCTTTCCCTCTCTCCCTCTTTCCCTCTCAAGCCTCTCCCTATCTCTCTCTCTCTTTCTTTCTTTCTTTCTTTCCCCCTCTCCCTCCCCTTCTACCTCTCTTTTCCCCCTCTCTCTCAGGTGTCTCTATCCCATTCTGTCCTCTCTCTCTCTCTCTCTCTCTCTCTCTCTATATATATATATATATATATATATATATATATATATATATATATATATATATATATATATATATATATATATATATATATATATATATATATCTCCCCCAGTCCCTCTCTCTGTCTCACAATCTCTCCATTCACCTCTCTCTCTCTCTCTCTCAGGTGTCTCTATCTCATTATTTCCCTCTCCCTCCCCATCCTTTTCTTTTTCTCTCCAAGTATCTCGCTCTCTCTCCCTCCCCATCCATTTCTCCCTCTCTTTCCTTGTTTCTCTCTTTCCCCCCTCTCTCTCCCATTATTTCCATTCTCTCCATTATATATATATATATCAAGTGTCTCTATCCCATTCTACCCTTTCTCTCCCTCCTCCTCCCTTTTCCTCTCTCTCTCTCTCTCTCTCTCTCTCTCTCTCTCTCTCTCTCTCTCTCTCTCTCTCTCTCTCTCTCTCTCTCTCTCTCTCTCTCTCTCTCTCCCTTTCTCTTTCTCGCCACACCCTAGCGATGCTTTCCCCTACCAAGTCACCTAATAATCTCAAGCAACACACACACACCTTATCCCTCCCTACCCTCCTCCCTCTCTATCTCTCCATTATTCCTCTCTCTCTCCCTCTCTCTCTATCACTCCCCCCCTCTCTCTCCTTATCTCTCTCTCTCTCTCACCATGAGTGAGAGAGAGCCTAAGTGAGAGGAAGGGAGGGAAAATGGGTAAGAGACCAGAGAGATCCCAAGTGAGAGAGAAGGATGAAGGGAAGGTTTGAGTGAGAGAGGTTTATAAAAAGAGAGGAAGAGACTAGAGATAGAGATAGAGAGAGGGAGACAGGAAGGGAGGGGTTGAGAGAGAGAGAGCCAAAGTGAGAGAGAGGGAGCTAGGAAGGTAGGACTATCTCTTTCTCAAGTCTCTCCCTCTCTTTTTCTTAACCCCTACCATCCCCTCTCTCTCTCCCCCTCTCTCACTTAGGTTCTCTCTATCGACTCTCTTCCTAGTATATCCCTCGCTTTTCATCAACCCCCCTCTCTCTCTTTGGTCTCTCCCTCTCTTTTCATCAACCCCCTTCCTTTCTCTCCTCTCTCTCATTCTCTCTCTTAGGTCTCTCCCTCTCTTTTCATCAACCCCTACCTCCCTCTCTCTCTCTCTCTCTCTCTCTCTCTCCCCCTCTCTCTCCCCCACTCTCTCTCTCTCTCTCTCTCTCTCTCTCTCTCTCTCTCTCCTCTCTCTCTCTCTCTCTCTCTCTCTCTCTCTCTCCCTCTCACACTTATTCTCTCTCTCCCTCTAATTTCTCCCTTTCTGTCTATCCCTTCAGGTTATATTCCTCTCTTTCCATAAACACCTTCCTTCCTCTTTCTATCTCTTCCACTTAATTTCTCTCTCTCTCTCTCTCTCTCTCTCTTGGGCCTTCTCTTTTGTCTCTCCCTCTCTTTTCATCAACCTCCCTCCCTCCCTCTCTCTCTCTCTCTCAGAGGTATCTCGCTCTCTTTTCATCAACCCATACCTCCCTGCCTCCATCTCTATCACTTGGGCTCTCTCTTTTCCTCAACCCCTCCCTCCCTCTCTCACTAAATCTCTCTCACTCTGATCTCTCCCTCTCTTTCCATCAACCCCCCCCCCCCCCTCTCTCTCTCTCTTTGGTCTCTCCCTCAACCCATTCCTCCCTCCCTCCCTCTCTCTATGTGTCACTCACTTAGGATCTCTCTATCCTTCGTATTTTCCTTTCTTTCCATCAACCACTCCCTTCCTCCCTCAATCTCTCTTACTTGCTCTATAGTCTCTCTCCTTGGTATTTGTTTTTCTCTCCATAAACCAAAAAGAGAGAGAGAGAGAGAGAGAGAGAGAGAGAGAGAGAGAGAGAGAGAGAGAGAGAGAGAGAGAGAGAGAGAGGGTGGTGGTTGAGGGAGAGACTAGAGGGAGAGAAAGCCAAGGTGCAAGAGAGGGAGGGAGGGAAAGAGAGGGAGAAACTAGAGAGAGAGGTAGGGGTTAAGGAAGAGAGAGAGGGGGAATGTAGGTAAGGAGAGGGAGAGACTAGAGAGAGAATGCTAATATGAGCATGTTGATTACTGAAATTTGACTAAGTCTGAAATTTTATGAATACTCTAAAAACTAGAATTTGCATTATAACTCCTAGAGATCTAAAACCACTCTCAAACATCCTGCCAATATATACATAAAATATATACTTAAATGTTATATTTTATGTATATTTTTCGAATAGATGGAGTCAAAATGAAAGATAATTTGTACTTTTCAAAATGAAGATGCACTTCTAAAAAATGCAATGCCATTTGGCGCACGCCAAATTTGGTGCTCACATTATTTGGCGCTCGCCTTATTTGGCATGACCAAACCTTAGGTTCGGCACGCAAAATAGGGCGCATGCCTTATTTGGCATGCACAAAGGGATTGATGGGGGCCAAAAAAATTTTTGGCATCTTTTTGGTCCCCCATGTTTGTGCACTTACCCTATATATATATATATATATATTAAAAAATATATATATTAAAATTAAGAGTAAGTGTTAAAGTTAAAAATTAATCATTTTGAATATTCATAAATATATTTTAATGACGGGTGTTATTTAAAATTAGGGTATCTCTAGAAATATTTACAACTCAACATTCAAAGATATAACGTGTCATATTGTAAGATTGGGGTTGTTGAAGAGATTTTGATGATTCTTAGTATTTATAGATAAATGTATTGTGCTATCTTATTAAATTGAGGTTGATCTTTTATTTTTTAGTGAATAGGTGTGTTAGTTTCTATTAATTTATTTATATATACACATGTCCATGAAAAAAAAACATACGCAAGATCATTCTTTAGAATCACATTGGTTGCCCAAAAAGCAAGAAAATATAAATAACAAAAAAGGGTTAAGCAACACTAGTGGGAGGCAAAGGGGGTTGATTTTAATGAATCATTGTATTTATAGATATTGTATCATAACAACTTTTAAAACTGAGATAGATAAAGTTTTAGAACCCTAGCATTTGGTTTGAGTTATTTTATTATTAAATTTTTGAACAAAATGATTAGGATTTGATCTAGGAAATAAGAGAAACATAAATAAACATATTTTAAAATTTAAAAATATATATTTTAACAATAAGATTTGAATATTAAGTTATATAAAAGAAAAAATTTAAATATTGTTTATATCGTTATATTTTATAAGATTAAGAGTAAGTTTAAAGTTAAAAATTGATCATTTTTACTATTTATAAATATATTCTAATGAGGTTTGTTATAAAATTAGGGTATCTTAAAAAATATTGATAACCTAATGTTAAAAAAAAAATAACGTGTCATATTATGAGATTGATGTTGTTGAAGAGATTTAGACGATTCTTAGTATTTATAGGTAAATATATCTTGTCATCTTATTAAATTGAGGTTGATTTTTATTGTTTATTTTTTATGAATACTATAAATCTGTACACAAATTCACAAAAAAATATAGGACACAAGATCACTCCTCATAATCACATGGGCAACAAAAAGCAAGATAACAAAAATAACAAAAATAACAAAAAAAAGCAGCTTAGGAGAGGGGGTTGATTTTGATAAATCATAGTATCTACGGATATTGTATCATAACAATTTTTAAAACTGAGATAGATAAAATTTTAGAACACCACCATTTGACTTGAGTTATTTTATTATTAAATTTTGAATATACGGATTAGGATAGATCTAGGAAATAAGAGAAACATGTTTTCTGTGAAGAAGATAAGTATTCTTGTCATTTTTGCAGTTTCTAGATACCAGATCCACTATTATTTTGACATCTTTTAGTTTAATGATAAGAATTGAAAAGTATTGATTCTACCAAATTTACAAAATATATATTTTAAAATCACGATAGTAACAACATCATTCCCCATACACCAAAACAACAAAATCTTGAAACCTTGTTCTGATTAGGGTTTGGTATCATTATGGCTAAAATTTGTATATATACCCTTCCATTACACCTACTGCATCATTGCTTGGAATATAGAAAGTTCTTTTTTGTGAATTGCCTGTAAGGAAAACGAGGAAAGAGCTTGAGATTAGATTACTTAGCCAGAATTCTTTGTGTGATTGCTTGCGAGGAAATGGAGAACACAACCATGTGCTTGGTGATGGCTGTCTTTATCTTTGGATATACTGTTGCTGGTTCAGCAATGCATGACCATGGTCATGCAGCTGGTGACAAATTTTTGAAGAATGAAAGTGTTTCTTTTGTGGGATCATTGCGAGCGAGAAATGGTATGTGGCATGGTATAATAAAATACTATTGGGTTTTATGAAACACTGGTAGTTTTATCATTTTCATTTGTTTAAAATTCATATTTCACATGAATAGATATGTTTCTTGGATGAACAGGAAAGAGTTTCACATTCTAGGATGAACAAAGTTTTTTCTTGAAAATAAATAATTTTATTTTGTTTTTAAAAGAATAGATTGTTTAATATTCCTGGATTAATTATTGCTGGCTCAGCAGTGCATGACATTGGTCATACAGATGGTGCGAACAAATTTTTCTGAAGAACGAACCTTTTCCTTTTTTTGTTAGCTCTGCGTATATTTATTCTTCTGTATTTGGGTTTTATAAAACGCTGAAAGATTTATAATGTTAATTCGTTTATAATTCATTTAGAAATGATGAATTATGGAGTGTGGTTAAAAATGTTGATTAAAAAATTATTACACAATCTGAATTGGAAACAGTTTTGACCAATGAACAGATTTGTTTTTTTAGATTAACACAATCTTTTTTTATGATTATTATGTATTATAATTTTATAATTTTCATTCTTTTATAATTCATTTTTGAATGATAGATCATATAAATGATTCAAAATGCTGATGAGAAAGCTACACAATCTAATTCAAAAACAGTTTTGACCAATGAATATTTGGATGGATAGAATCTTTTCTTAAAGATTATTATGTTTTTTCATAATTTGATTGTTTAATAAATGTTAGGAATTTTTTTTTGATTTTTTAAATAACCCAGCTCCTCTCCTCTCTGCTATCTGCTATCTCCCACCTTGACCTGGAAAGCACAGATCCGTGCATTAGTTTTATGCTGAGGAAAACATATAGCTTACATGCAGTGCTTGGGCCCTTTCCCTGTAAATATGATTCAGAATCTAATTTTTTTTTTATGATGGTGCAAGCAGGTCCAATGCCTTGGGTAGGAACTACAGGGCGACTGTGCAAAAGATCTGACGGTACCAAATGCCAGTTCTCCAGCTGCGGGTTAGGGCGTCTTCTTCCAAAATGTGCCATTGGATTCGCAAGGGGTGTCAAAGGCGGGCGAAAAGGACTGTCTTATACAGTCACCAGATCTGATGATAACCCCACAAATCCTGCTCTTGGTACATTGCGTTATGCTGTGAGCCTCTACTCTGCCAGCCCTAGAGGAGTGTGGATCACCTTCTCCCATGACATGAAAATTCAGCTAAAACAAATGCTGCATGTCTATAATCGAACAACCATAGATGGCAGGGGAGTGAGGGTAACCATCACTGGATATTCAATTGAGCTGAACAAAGTCCAAGATGTTATTCTTCATAACCTTCAAGTCAGTGACATCAACTCTGATACAGTTCACATATTTGAATCCAAAAGGGTCTGGGTTGATCATTTAACTTCCTTTAATGGCCAAAGAGGTTTGGTATCTGCTGTTCAGGGTTCTACTGATATTACTATTTCAAATTGTCGTCTGTCAAATAATCACTACAATATGTTATTGGGTAAAGATGATTCAGACACAATTGACAAACAAATGCGAGTCACTGTGTATAGAAACTGGTTCAAAGATACAGACCAACGCAATCCTCACTGCAGGTAAGTTTCCGCTGATATCATCAATGGAAAAATAACCCAAAATTTCTCTGGATTTTTTAACTTCATACACCATTTTTGTTTTCACTATAATGGGTTTCTTTCCTTTTCTTTCAGGTGGGGATACTGTCATGTTGTGAACAATCTATATGAAAACTGGGGATCATATGCAATTGGGGCAAGAGTTCATGCACAGATATACTCAGAGAAGAATGTATTTGTACCTGGAAAAGACTCTGAAGTAACTGAATGGTACCCGGGGTATGAACTTAAGTGGGACACCACTCCTAAGATCCAGTCCAATGGTGACCTACTTCTATATGGGGCTACATTTCATCAATTCCTCTACAATGGGCCTGTGGTTGCTCCTCCTTACAAAAACCACAGGCAGTATCCTCCTGTCATTAGCACAGGAAAACTACCACGTCTTCTTGGTTACTGCTCTGGTGTTCTTCTCAAAGAAAGTGTCCGTTCTTGCCTTCTGCGTGGATAAACGACAGTAATTGTTTAATGGGTTTGAAGTGAAAAAAGTTGATTTTGCAATTATTTGTATGATGTTTAAACGTTGTTTCATGTCACTCTAAGGATCGAAGATTTTGTTGTTTCCAGAACAGTACTATGGGTAGCTCTCCTTACTATGCATAGCTCTCTTATTATGCATTTCTTATTGTGACATGAAAATATTGTACGCCTTACTATGCATAGTTGCGGATTGTTTGGTCAAGAGGATTTTCAATCAAATGAAGGATTGAAATTTTGTAAATATGAGACACTTGCTTGTGTAGTTGTTTCATATATTGGAGCTGTTTTTCTGGATGATAAGAATGTATAATTTTTTGTTTTTGGTTGGGCTGCAGGTTTTTCTTGTTTTGTAATTTTCTTTGTGCTTAATAAGTTTTTGAAATTTTTTTAGGGTTTTATACAAATTCAGATTGTTTAGACACACCAGCTATAGGTGGGACCTCTTTGATTAATAGGATAGATTTTTTTAATCAGAGAAAAATTTGAAAACACAATGAAAATTCTAAATATAAAACCAGCAAGAAAATTAATTTACAAATATTATTTTTTATCTTCATTATATCAATATATGCACATACTATTAAATTAATTTTATTTTTACTATAACATTTAAATTTTGAAGATGTTTAATTTAATTTTCCACAAAATTTAATACATTATGAGATTCATTGGAATTTAACTTTTTTCAGATGGTCATTTACTTTTATTGACAATATGCATGAAATTCATCTTTTGTTACTACATAGGTTTGATTGACCCACTAAGTGTAATGAATGAAAATTCAATGCACAACTAAGACTTTAAAAAGTACTATTTTTTGCTTCCAATTTTGATAAACTATTCATTAATTTACTTATATGAAATGTGACATTCTGGTTTTACTAATTAATATTTTTATATATACATTATTTATAACATCTTATCTACAATATGTTACTTTTGATATTTTTAGTTTATGGTTTTACTAATTAATATTTTTATATATACATTATTTATAACATCTCATCTACAATATGTTTCTCTTGATATTTTTAGTTTTGGTAACAACTTGCTTAGTTAGGATATGCTGCGTGTAACTAATTTTTAATCTTGTTTGAAGAAATGTATATTTTTTTACAACAAGTATCTTATATTTAATAATTTTCTTTTAAGAAACTAGATTATTGCTAATTTTTTTAATATGGTTAAATTTTGTTATAATATGATCATTTTCAGTAACTTTATATATATATATATATATCTAATTGAGTCTTAACATAATCGTAAATTAAGGATTTAATCTAAGCCTAATCTAATACCAACTTTAAACATAATCCTATTTTAACCACAATGAACTATTTTTTTATTGAACTTTAAACTCAAATATAATTATATATCAATAAGATTAAATATAATCTAAATATTTTTAAATTCTTTCTATATATATAAAACATAAAAATATGAATTAATAATATTATTTTTACTTAGATTAGGGTTATTCTCATGCCTTTTAATAATATTAAATTTTGATAAGAAAATAATATTATAAATATAATAATAAACAATAGTATAAGAATAATATAATATTTAGAATAACAATAGTTTAGTTATTATAATATGAAATTACAAAAATAATCGACTAATGTTAGCTTCTATAAGTTTATCTATGTTATATGAATATCTGGATACACAATATTAAATTGGTGAGATTATGTTATGTTAGTATAGAATTTAAACTTTTAATAACCCATTTCATATATAAAATTAAATAAACATTGATTATGTTTGACCTATCATGAACTTTTAATTTTAATCAAGTACAAGAAATTCAAAAAGCCCCCTAAAGGATTAAAACATTAATGAATTTTAAAAACTGAATGGTGGACAAATGACAAGAGCTAGGGTTTCGCAGGTTCCAAGGTCTTTCAGGATATGGTAGGGTGCAAAATTCATGGCCCTTCAATTGTAGAAATGGAGGACGGGTGCAACAGTAGATGTGGCGACCACCACAAAGAGCATGGAAGTCTCTAACAAAAAAATATTCAAACCCGGATTTGAGAACATATAGAAGAAACAGATGGGGTTTCACAAACATATGAACCAATGCCCCCTTTGACTTCGAGAACATAGAGAAGAAGTTTTGGAGGCAAAAAACACAGGGCATCTTGCAACAATCTAAGAAGGTTAACCAATATCCTGAGAAATGCCGCAGTTATCTTACTAATGGTAGATGGACAAGCTTGGAATGAATTTGTTAATCTTTTTAAGGAATAGGCTTTCTTTATGAAATGGAGTGGGTCGTGGCCTATTTTTAGGAGGGTAAGAAACTGGTGTAATGAGAATTGGGGGGAAGCCATTATTTTGAAAACCCTTCCAAATGGATTTTATCTTGTTATATGTCCTTGTGCTAAAGACCAAGAATGAATCTTTAATAGTGGTCCCTTTTTGATTGGGGGAACGACTTTTATATTAAGGACTGGACTTTGAATTTTAATCTAAAAGAGGAATTCATAACTGAGGTGCTGATATGGATATGTTTATACAATTTGCCACATGCATATTGGGATAGTAAAACCATATAACTGATAGGTAACAAGTTGGGTGCCTTTGTTAAAGTGGACGAGGCCATATAAAGTAAAGACTACAATATTTATACCCATATATGCATCCTGTGGCAAGCAAATCATCCTCTCCCCCAAATGGTGGAGTTAAAATTTGGGAAGGGAACTTGGGAGCAAATGATTGAAGTCGAGGAAATGATAGAGATGTGTAGCACTTGTAAAGGAGATGGACATCCCGCAAGAGAATGCTTGTTTTTGGACAAAGGGAAAGGCCTAGACCAAACTATTCTAACAGATGTTTTGTTTATGAAAGAGAAAACCTTTTTAACTGAAAACACTGACTTTGTCAAGGTCATGTTGAAGGATTGGGAAAATCCTGTTGAGGAAAGATGGAACCTAAGAATTTTCAATAATAATATTGAGGAATGAACATAGATTTCAATTGAGGTAACCCCTAAGGAATATGGGGGACATGAATATGAAGATATGGTAATACCTGCCAGAAACCTCTCAAAGATGGAGTATGTTAGGACAGAGTTAGAGTCTCAGACAAGGGATGATGCTGACCAAATTTTTAAGGATGTAACCATGGAAGCAGTGCAAAAGAACCAACAAGATGATGCTTGGCTAGATGGTAAGCCCAAGGAATCTCCACAACCTATTAATACCCCTTATAATGAGATGATAAGAAATGACATTGGCAATTTTGTTGAAGGGGACTCATATCAAACCCGAAGAGTGGAAGTTGGTGAAAACTCTCTTATTAACACCTCAAGTTTTCAAATTGATAAAGGAACCCAAGGCGATTTGAGGGGGCGAAAACTAGAGGGAATACTAGTTAATGAACATATGATTTCATAAAGTTTACTTCAAGACAAGGATCAAAATATGTATGAAAGAATAGAGGAGGAAGAACCAGTCTTTAAAGATATTCAGATTTCCCCAATCAAAAATTTAGATAGCTCTTTCAAGGATATAAGGGAGGATGGGAGCTTTTATGAGGAGTTGGAGTCAAAATCTCAAACAAATGATGAAAATGAGGAGGGAGATGATTTGGTCCTGAATGCGGTTTTAGGTATAAAGGAAAAGAGATCTTTGGAACAAATGGTATCAAAGCAGAACAAGGTGAAGATTGGTGAACATAAGAAGCGAGGTCCAAAATCTGCTAGGAGGAAGTTGGAAATTGAAGGTAGTGCCATGAGTTAGAAAAGAATTAGATCAAGAAAAGGCTATGCCTTTTCTCGGGAGAAATGAAGGTCTTATCATGGAATGTCCAGGGCTACAATGCTTGTCACAAGATTTGTTTGATCAAAAGATGTCTTGATCAAATGAGGCTAGATGTGGTGAAATGAAATTAAGTGGAGATGGTATAAACTCCTTCTGTAGACACTTCAATACTTGTAAATGTCATGTGGTTGAAGCTGTAGGGGCCTCGAGTAGATTAGGACTCTTATGGAAAGAGGCAATGGCAGATATACAGGTAATCAGAATAGAATGTTCCTGGCAATGGGTAAATTCGATGTCCAAACAATTGTAGGATAATTTATTTATGATTATTTATGGACCCAATAATATCTCTGAATTGAGAGGTGTCTGGAACACAATTAAAGAGCTTTTTTTTGTCAATAGGGACATGTTATTCATGCTAGAGGGAGATTTCAATGCCATTTTAAGACCTTCAGATAAAAGAGGAGGAATGGGATGGCATAATCAGAAACAAAGGGATTTAAGTGAATTTGTGACATAGAATGGTCTTTTTAAAATCCAATTCAAAAGTGGGGAGTTTACTTGGACTAATAGAAGAAGTGGTTTTGTTAATATTGCTGAAACATTGGATAGATAAACACTCAATGGAACTTCTAGGATGAGATTCTTCCTATTACTGGGTCAGATCATTATCCCATAAGTGTGAGATTTCAAGATGATATGGCACCTCAATGATGCCCTTTTGAATTTGAAAAAATGTAGTTGAGAAAAGAGGGCTTTATGGAATTAGTTGTTGAATGGTGGTTGAATGTGCCACCAAGAATTAGTAACAAAGCCTTCATTTTCTTTAAAAAAATTCAATTCATAAAGGAACAACTGAAGAAATGAAATAGGGAAGTCTTTAAGAATATTTTCACTAAAAAACTCAGGATTGAGAAAAATTTAAGTGATCTACATACAAAGGCGATTGAAGGTGTAATGAGTGAGGGTGATTTTCTGATGGAGAAAGAACTCAATAAACAGTAATATGCAGAAATTCTGGCAAGGGAAGAATTTTTTTGGAGAGAAAAGTCTAGAGAAACATGGCTCAAGGAGGGTGATTGCAACACAAATTTCTTTCACAATTTAGTTAAGGTGAGAAGATCCTGCGACAAATTTTTTTCTATTCAAGACTCTCAAGGTAAGGGAAAAGGATTAAATTTGCAATGAAGTTTTAATTTTTTTTCTCAATATCCTTAAGGAAGACTCAAAATATCCTCCACAGATTGGTAGACATTCTTGATGTCAATCCAAATTGTGTTACAAATGCTCAAAATGCAATGTTATATAAACCAGTGTCACAGGAAGTGGTTAGGGTTTCTCTCTTTAACTTAGGAGGTGATAAATTGCCTAGACCTGATGGTTTTCCAACTCTTTTTTTTCTAGAAAATGTGGAATGTTCTAGCTAAGGATCTTTGGGATATTGTGGAGGAATCTCATGCGGGTGGTTTTGTATTAAGATATTTTAATAATACCTTTATTGATCTCATTCCTAAAATGGATGAAGTTTTAACTTTTGGTTATTTCCACCCCATCTCTTTATGCAATACAGTGTATAGAATCATTTTAAAATTGAATGCAAATAGGTTGAAGTGTTTTCTAGATTAAGTTATTTTTTTAGAGCAGAGTGGATTTTCTCCAAATCGATTAATTTATGGAGGTATCATTGTGGCACATGAGACAATCCATTCTATTAGATCTACCTGCTTGGAAGGAATGTTAGTAAAGCTGGATATTAGAAGAGCTTATGATGAAGTGGATATAGACTTCCTTCTTGATGTTCTTAGAAAGTTTGGTTTTTGCTCAACTTGGGTGAATTGGGTTGAAAGTTGTATCAAATCTGCCCAGCTTTCAGTTTTAGTCAATGGCAGTCCACAAGGTTTCTTTGAGTCTGAAAAAGGTCTAAGACAAGGGGACCCAATTTTACACTTTCTTTTCATTATTTTGGCTGAAAAACTGGGCATGCTTATTTCTATAAAAGGGAGTTATGGATCTTGGAGAGGTGTAAAAGTAGTTGTTGGTATAGATTCCATGTCTCACCTACAATTTGCTGACGATACCCTTTTGATGGGTGAAGCTTCTTTTAGGGAAGTCACATTAATGAAGGAGGTCCTAGATAGGTATAGTCATGCGTCTAGACAATGTATTAATAGGAGGAAATATGAAATTTTCTTTTTCAATACTTGTTGTCAAAAGCAAAGGGAAATCCGTTCTATTTTAGGTATGGAATTACATTCTCTCCTAGGGAGATACTTAGGGATTCCATTATTTGGGGGTGCCAATAAATCTGTAGTTTGGAAGGATTTTGTGGATGTGTGCTTAAAACACATGGATGGATGGAAGAGTAGATGGTTAACTTCAGCTGGTCAAATTTTAATGCTTAAATCTATTATTTTGGCCATCCCTATCTTCTCAATTATGTGTTTGAAAATTCCAAAAAAGGTCATTAAAATCGTTGGACAAAGAATGAGGAAATTTTTCTAGAACAGTGCCAATGAGAAGGATAAAATTCCCCTTGCATGAGATACAATTTGTTTGACAAAGGAAAACCCTAAACCCTAAAATGGATGAAGTTTTAACTTTTGGCTATTTCCACCCCATCTCTTTATGCAATACAGTGTATAAAATCATTTCAAAATTGATTGCAAATAGGTTGAAGTGTTTTTTAGATTCAGTTATTTTTTCAGAGCAGAGTGGATTTTCTCCAAATCAATTAATTTATGAAGGTATCATTGTGGCACATGAGACAATCCATTCTATTAGATCTACCTGCTTGGAAGGAATGTTAGTAAAGTTGGATATTAGAAGAGCTTATGATGAAGTGGATATAGACTTCCTTCTTGATGTGCTTAGAAAGTTTGGTTTTTGCTCAACTTGGGTGAATTGGGTTGAAAGTTGTATCAAATCTCCCTAGCTTTCAGTTTTAGTCAATGGTTGTTTGCAAGGTTTCTTTGAGCCTGAAAAAGGTCTAAGACAAGGGGACCCAATTTTACACTTTCTTTTCATTATTATGGCTGAAAAACTGGGCATGCTTATTTCTATAAAAGGGAGTGACGGATCTTGGAGAGGTGTAAAAGTAGTTTTTGGTATAGATTCCATGTCTCACCTACAATTTGCTGATGATACCCTTTTAATGGGTGAAGCTCCTTTTAGGGAAGTCATATTAATGAAGGAGGTCCTAGATAGGTATAGTCATGTGTCTAGACAATGTATTAATAGGAGGAAATATGAAATTTTCTTTTTCAATGCTTGTTGTCAAAAGCAAAGGGAAATCCGTTCTATTTTAGGTATGGAATTAGGTTCTCTCCTGGGGAGATACTTAGGGATTCCATTATTTGGGGGAGCCAATAAATCTGTAGTTTGGAAGGATTTTGTGGATGTGTGCTTAAAACACATGGATGGATGGAAGAGTAGATGGTTAACTTCAATTGGTCAAATTTTAATGCTTAAATCTATTATTTTGGCCATCCCTATCTTCTCAATGATGTGTTTGAAAATTTGCGAAAAGGTAATTAAAATCGTTGGACAAAGAATGAGGAATTTTTTCTAGAATAGTGCCAATGAGAAGGATAAAATTCCCCTTCTTGTATGGGATACAATTTGTTTGACAAAGGAAAAAGGGGGTGCAGGATTGAGAGATTGGAATATCATGAATGAGGCTTTGGGAGTGAAGTTAGTATGGAATATACACTATCAATCATCCCAATTATGGGTGAGAATCTTAAGGGCTAAATATTTGGACTCTATGGAGGACGATAGGATTTTTACTATTCGTAATCCCCCTACTTGCTCTGAAATTGGGAACTTTATTATTTCATGTCGAAGAGTAATTGTAGATCATTTATCCTAGTAGGTTGGTAATGGCCATAAAGAAAAGTTTTGGGATGACCCATGGGATAGATTTCTAGCATTCAAGGAAAATGGTGATCTACATGATATTAGGCTTTGGTTTGTACAACACTAGGGAGAAAAAGTTAGTGATTATCTAAATTTCCAGGAAGATGCTTTTGAAGGGAAATGGACCTAGAAACCTCTACAAAATGTGGAAATTTCAGACCAACAGAAAGCCTTAATGCAGGAGATTTTTAATTGAAGAAAGATTCTAAGAACAAATAAATAAGATAAAGTAGTTTGGTGTGGTGCTGTGAATGACAAATTTTTGGTCAAGATGGGTTATCAATTTCTATGTGAGGGAGTTGGGGATGAGAACTGGCTAGCCAGTTTGTGTTGGGGAAAAGAATGTCTTGGAAAGGTAGGAGCCTTTACATGGCTAGCAATCAGAGGTCAAATCTTAACTAGTGAAAGATGAAAAAGACTAGGTATTGTGGCCCATCAAAAAGTGTTATGTGCTCAGAGGATGAGGAGACTATTGATCACCTTTTGATTAGATGCAAGGTGGCGAGTGAATGTTGGGAGATGCTATTGAAATCGCTCGGGTGGTATGGTCTGCTCCCAGATACTTTAAAAAAATTCTTTGAGGAATGACCGATGGTGTAGTATAAATCAACCTTTTCTAGCTTTTGGAAGATAAGCCCTTCCATTGTGATTTGGGAGATTTGAAAGGAAAGAAACAAGTGATCTTTTGTAGGAAAGGAAGAGTTCATGGACTGATTAAAGATGATCAACCATGCAATATAGGAAGTGGTGGGGGTGGCAACTTCATAGTTTTATAATCTAAAGGTTCCCTTTACTTTGGAGGACAAATGAATATAGGCACAATGACTGGGTATTCATCTTAGGCCCATTAAGGGGCATAAATGGGATAATCCAAAGTTAAAAAAGATAGTGGAGTTTGTGTGGGAAAAAACATCGAAGGGTTGGTGGAAGATAAACTTTAATGGAGTGTCAAAAGTGAATCCAGGACCATCAAGAGTAAGTTTTATTGTATGAGATTGGAAAGGGGATGTATTAGTACTAGGAGAAAAGAAATTAGACAATGGTACAAATAATGTGGCAGAGGATTTAGCAATATTAACAACTATTAAAATTGGCAGGAATTTAGGAGCGCATAAAGTTCATTTGGAAGGTGACTCTTTAATTATAATTCAAGCAATAATAAAAGGGAACATAGAAGCGTGACATTTACACAATTTGATTGAAAAAATTAGGGAAGAGTTAGCCTTATGTGAGGATTTTTGCATATCCCATGTGAAGAGATCAGGAAACATGGAAGAAAATGTCTTATCGAAGTGGGATTTAACTTTTGAGAATGTAGGTGAGTTAAGGTGTGAATATTTTAGATAGTTGGCCACTGAGGAATTAGCAGAATGATCGAGAGGATTTATTGGAAGGATTTTAAGATGTGTACAACTTTATAAAAATTTAAATATTGCACTATCCAAAGCAAGGTGGTGAGAAAAAGATGGCAGAATGTGGAGGACATCACATTGAAGGTGGATGTGAATGACAGTTATTATGCTCATTTATGAGCCAACACTCCCCAATGCTTTGACAATTATTTTTCTTCTTGAAGAAGCTATTGTGTTAGAGTGGAGTGGGGTGATGGTAGGTGTCTGCAAAGTTAGAATGGAGGCAAAATTCACTTTGTAGATGAAGAAACAACTATAATCATTTTATGGGGATGGAACAGAAAGAAGGTTACGAGGAATGTTTCTATTCCAAGACGAACAATTGGTGAATTGCGTGCAATTAATCTTGGGAAGGTTTTTGGCAACTTGAGACACAAATACAGGACAGATATGGACATTTATTTGGTGATCTGGGCATTTGGGCTAGATGTTGGTGAACCTGTGGAGGTGGTGAGAAAGGTGATGGAGAGAATAGTACATAGTGATTATTTGGAAGGTTTGGAATCCATCCCTGAATGGGCTATTTTGGGGATAGGATTTGATGTGTGTAAGGGTATTGAATTTACATCTCATGAGTGCTTCAAGAAACCTATGTCTTTTATTCGATGACTGAATGGATGTTTCAGGGCACACCGCAGGGTGAAAGCTAAACAAGGATGGGAAGCCTTGAAGATTTTTGTGTAGATTACAGAGATCGACAAAGTGATTCAGAAAGAAAAGGTGGAAGTGGAAATATTCGAGAGAAGAGTGTTGAGACCACACAAGAGGAAGAGGATGACCCATAAGAGACCCATTTTCCTTCTTCATAAACAACACTGGCACACCCCAAGGAGAAACACTTGGACGAATGAATCCCTTCACCAACAAATCCTCTAGTTGCAATCTCAACTCACTCAACTGGTGAGTGGTCCATTCGATAGGGAGCCTTAGATATAGGCTCTGCTGTTGGAATCAAATCAATCCTAAAATCAATATCATGCTTAGGCGGCATACCTGGAATCTTACTCGGGAAAACATTTGAGAACTCCTGCAAAATAGGATGACAAGAAAAGATATCATCTCAAATCTCACCCTCATCTAACTCATCCAAACACTACACTCTCTTACCCCGACAATCAATCTTAGCCTGATGAGACTCAAGCCAATCCGTACCTAACACCACTCCATAGGATCCCAAAGATAAGACACAAAGATCTACTATGGTATAGAGAACACCCAAATCCAAAACACATCCATGCACAAGGGAATCAATAGCCACCTTGGATCCTATGGCCAACTAAACATGCTACTTATCAACCTACTTTTCCACAACAATCTTGCATCTCTCTACCAAAGAAGAAGAAATAAAAGAATTAGAAGCACTAGAATCAAACAATATCGAGCAAGAGATACCACCTATCTCACTTGTAGTCTCAACAACTATGCCTTGATGCTTGACTTGATAGTTATCAACCGCAACAAAAACACACTGGGATCTACCTACATCACCAATTGTAAGCTTTGAAGCTGTGGGTCTCTGTCCTAACATTTGTGTGGATCTTTGAGGACACTAAGATGCATAGTGACCTAACTGACCACATGTGAAACAACTCCCTCTAATGAAACCTCAAGCAACCAGAGGGGAACTAGACTGCTGCATAGTGCCTCTTCTCCAATTTTGCACTTTAGGTGTATTTCATTGAAGATTCAACGTTCATTGGAGTTTTTTATTCGCCTCAGTGAATGAGGGGAAGAATGAATTGTTGTACAAACTTTTCATTGTTTGCAAAATGCATGTACACATCAAAATCTATAAAGTTTATAAAGTATAAACTTTATAATTCTAAAAGTATTTAAAACCACTTTCAAATTTGTCCTAATCAAATTTAAATATTAAAAAAATACTTTAAATAATTACAGTTTAAACTATAGAGAAATGAAAATTTTTTAAGTTCTCATGCTGGCTAAATAGTGTAATTCTACTGCGTGCAAAAGGATGCTCTAGAGCCACAAAAGTTTACAAGGGAGAATAATCAATTAATTAAAACATGGGGTTGTCTCCAAAATTCACCCAACAAATTAAATTTTGGTACTTTCTTTGTAATTAAGCCTACCGGGAGGGGGCACCGAATGAAAAAAAAAGTTTACATTAATTTATCATTTGAGCTGGTTACCTTCAGATTAGCAAAATTGAACTTTTTGGGGATGCTTTTTGAGATACATTGCAGTAAAATGCATTAAAAAGCATGTCAAATCTTATCCATAAAGCACAAAAATTGGTGACCTTATTACCATATGTCCCAAAAAGATTTTTGTTAAATGGATTTTCATGAAGACACTTCATGTGATTTTTTTTAATTATCAGTGTTAGGCACTTAGGTGGTATAGCATCATAAATTGTATTTGCATATAATTTCATCCTCACTTAGACCTCACCTTGGTGTTCTATCTCTTAGTGCCTAATGACCACTTTGATTCTGCTCACACATTCCAGAATCCTACATTTTCACTTCCCCTTCTATCTCCTATCCAATTCAGTCATGATTCTCAGGACCAGGGTGCTATGACATCATGGTCATAGGTCAAGATCAGAGCATCGCACTACTCTGGTCCTCTTAGTTAGGACCCAAATTTGGTCCCAACAATAGTCACATCAAGTGAGTGGAAATTTGGGTCCCATGTCGGCCTAATTCAAAAATTCAAATAATTTTTGGAGGGTTAAGTATAAAAGGAGGCCTACCCCTCTTATTTAAAATCTAAGAACTTCTGATGCAACCTATGATCTCAATTACACTCTAGCAAATTCAATTCAAAGTGAACAAGCAATCGAGCATTCATCAAGCATTGAAGAATAAGTGAAGTCAAGTTCAAGCATTCAAGATGGCATCCAAGGTCAACCTTCTATACGAACCCTTGTATGAGGATGCAAGCAAGCTTCATCAAGGTATCAATTTTAATTGCAAGCATTCAATTTCAGATCTAGCCTTTCCCTCAAAATAAAAGCGTATTGTTGCAATTCAATTCCATTTCTATTTCAATTATCATTTGAATTTCAAGGTTAATTCCTAAATTGGGGTTTCGCCCAAGGCAAATCCTTTTCCACAACCCTTTTTTCTCTCTCTCTATGTGTGGAAGAAATTGACTCGAGAGCTATGAGAAAAGATTTTGACAAAGTTGATGGCACGAACAAGTTCAAATTTTGAAGTAGTGAAAAGAAAAGGACCAAGTAGCCTGGACACCCTAGTCTCAAGAATTTTGCCGATCTTTCGATAGTAGATTGAATGCATCTCCCTCATCAAAAAATATCCCACTTTCCCATCTAGGTATTACAAGACCAAATAGCGCCAACATCCCAATCTTAACAATTTAGACTGAACTTTCAGGAACAGGTTCTGATCCCATTCTTCTCCTCAGATCCTTGTCTTTGGCTTTGTGTAAAGTTTGTAGCACACGATTATCACTATTTTGCTCTAATTATTTATTGCTTTGCTTAGACTTTACAATTCAAATCATATTTCAACTCAAAAGGGGGAGAAAAAAAATATGTAAATTTAATTAGTGTTACAACCCTTTTGCTAATTGAGGGTAAGTGCACAAAGATGATGTAAAAAAGGGGGGTATAAGTGGACAATTTTTTTTCTGAAATCAGGTGAACCTGAACTTGGAGGAGAAATTTGAAAGTCATCCACTGAAGATATGAAGATAATCAAAGAACAAATATTGTAGTACTCTGAATCTAGTTTCCAAAATACTAAACTTTTTCAATATTGGATAAGATTAAGGGGGTCAAATCCTTCATGCATGAAAAAATGACCTTGATTTTTTCTGAAAAACATAACATAGTGTCTGACATGCACATCAAAAAAGTCATAGTTAAATTTAGTATTTTGACAAATCCTTTGGTAGAAAGATAGTTAAGAGTGAGCACTAGAAGATGTGTATTTTTTTGTAATTTTTTGTTGAGTATTTTTTTTAAATTATTTTTCCAATCGAGCACATCCTGAAAATGAGGTACTTGTTCGTGTGTGAAGCATAAGTTGCACTAATAAAATCAAAAATACAATTTTTAAAATTTTTTTATAAAGAATCAAGTACACTACAATAATATATAAAGTTTTTTAAATTTGGATAATTATATCAAAAGTTATTCAAAAAATGGTGCACCTATGTCTGTGAGAACTATGGAGACACTAGTAAAAGAAATTCAATAATAATATGTTATTGTCGTTCAAATTGAAAACAAATTATATGGTTAGAAAGCTCAGAAGATGGGTGAAAATATGGTGGCAATTTTAGAAATACCCACTTTATGAAGTGTAAACCTGATGCTAACAAAGTCGATAAACCAAGTTGATAAAATAAAATATGTTAAAAATGAGAGAAATGGAGGGAAATCAAACTTCCAATCTATAGCTTTGTCATCCAAGCCTATTTCCAATCCTAAATAGTCAAAAGCGCATACGGGGTGATTATGGTTTAAAAAGCGCGTACGGATACCCACTTGTTTCCCTATAAACAATGCGTACGCACTACCTTTACTATAAACAGTGCGTACGCGCTATTGTATAATATGATATTCTATATATAATATGTGTATATACATATAATATATGTAATATATAATATGTGTATAATATGACATTGTATATATAATATGTTTATATACATATAATATATGTATATAGATAATATATTAAACATATATATACACATGTAAGTGTATTGTCTCCCCCTCTCAAACACATACAAGGTCTCTCTCTCTCTCTCTCTCTCTCTCCATACCCCATCCCTCTTTCTCTTCTTCTCTCCCTCCCTCCCTCCATACCCCACTGCAACTATGTCTGCACTTCTATAGAAGTAAGTGAATTTATTTCTTGTCTGCAACTTCCTCTTTGATTTTTATATGTATCCTCTCCTAAAAAAATTGACTGATGGATTTTTGTGTGTATATTGAATAGAAGGAATAGGGTTTGAAATTGAACCATAGGTGTATTACCATGACAAACAAAGAAACCTGTAGCAATATTCTTCTCGAATGTGTTTTTAATGAGCAGAGCAGATGTGGAAAATAGTGTCAACAAAGAAACATGGTGAGTCAGAGTACCTACAATATGTTTTTCAAAAGAAAACAATAGCTAGGAAGAGAAAGAGGGAGAGTAACACAGATGATGTCCTGTAGAATGATAGTGGTGGGTATGTGAGAGTTCCCATGTTGTTACACAACGCCTGCCACCTAAAGAAATTAAAGTTTTTTGTATGCATGGCAGTGGTAGTATATGTTGATCATCACTTGTCAAACAACTTGGAATGGTACATACCCATGAAAGAAATCAAGTGTGTAATTCCTATAGTCACAATCGAGATCAGTCTTATAACCTTGCAAATTTAATAGCATCATATGTTTTAGAACTTAGGCAATACTCTTAGGGTTAGGTCAAGCTCTTAAACTTGCTTTTTAGTGAAGCCTCATTTTTTGTTCGCTTGGAGTCTCGTTGTGTGATGTTCTATTCATAACTTTAAATTTAATATATCATTTTATTAGCCCACCATATGACCCCTTAGGTGTCATTAGAGGTCGTATTGTTTCCTAAGAGGTCATATGGTATCCTTTGACCCCTTAAGACCCCTCCTCTTTCCCTCCCCCAACTCTCCCACCTCTCCCTCTCTCTCTCTCCCTCTCTCTCTCTCTCTCTCCCTCCCCCTCCCTTCCTCCATACCCCTTCCTCTCTCCTATCCCCCTTGTCTCTCTCTCCCTCCCTCCCTCTACCTCTCTCCCTCTCTCTACCTTCCCTCCCTCCTCTTTCCTCCCTCTCTCCCTCCCTCTACCTCTCCCTTCCCCCCCTCTTCTCTCCCTCTCTCCCTCTCTCTCCCTCTCCCCTCTCCTCTTCTCTCCCTCCCTCTCCCTCCCCCCTTTCCTCTCCCTCCCTCTCCCTCCCTTCCTCCCTCTTCTCTCCCTCTCTCCCTCTCTCTCACTCTCCCACCCTCCCTCTCCCTCCTTCCCTCTATCCCTCTCCCTTCCTCCATACCCCTTCTTCTCTCCCACCCTCTCTCCCTCTCTCTATCATCCCTCCCCCCTCTTCTCTCCCTCTCTCCCTCCCTCTACCCCTTCCTTCCCCGCCTCTTCTCCCCCTCTCTACCTCTCTCCCTCTTCCTCCCCCCCCCTCTCTCTCTCTCTCTCTCTCTCTCCTCTCTCTCTCTCTCTCTCTCTCTCTCTCTCTCTCTCTCTCTCTCTCTCTCCCTCCCTCCCTCTACCTCTCTCCCTCTCTATCCCTTCCCCCCTCTACTCTCCCTCTCTCCCTCTCTCTCCCTCTCCCTCCTTCCCTCCTTCCCTCCTTCCCTCTCTCCCTCTCTCTCTCCCTCCCTCTACCTATCCCTCTCTCCTTCCCTCTCTCTCTCTCCCTCCCTCTACCTCTCCCTCCTTCCCTCCTACCCTCTCTCCCTCTCTCTACCTTCCCTCCCCCCTCTTCTCTCCCTCTCTCCCTCCCTCTACCTCTTCCTTCCCCCCCTCTTCTCTCCCTCTCTCCCTCTCTCTCCCTCTCATCTCCCTCCCTCTCCCTCTCCCTCCCCCCTCTCTCTTCTCTCCCTCTCTCTCTCCTCTCCCTCCCTCCGTTTGTCCCTCCTCTATCTCTCTCTCTCTCCCTTCCTCTACCTCTCTCTCTCTCTCTCTCCCCCTCCCTCTACCTCTCACCCTCTGTCTCCCTTCCCCCCTCTTCTCTCCCTCTCTCCCTCTGTCTCCCTTCCCCCACCTTCTCTCCCTCTCTCCCTCTCTCTCCCTCTCCCTCCTTCCCTCCTTCCCTCTCCCCCTCTCCCTTCCTCCATAGCCCTCATTCTCTCCCACCCCCGCTCTTCTCTCTCTCTCTCTCTCTCAATAGTGCATACGAGGTACTAAAACTATTAGTTCCTTGCCCTGCCATAACTTTTTAAGGCTTAGTAGTGCATACACGATACTTATTACTCATAAGCACATACAAGGTACTATTCCCATTATTCGTTACCCTGCGATAACATTTTTTAGGCTTAGTAGCGCATCCTCTCCCTCCCTCCGTCCCTCCCTCCTCTATCTCTCTCTCTCTCCCTTCCTCTACCTCTCTCTCTCTCTCTCCCTTCCCCCCTCTTCTCTCCCTCTCTCCCTCTCTCTCTCTTGCCCCCTCTTCTCTCCCTCTCTCCCTCTCTCTCCCTGTCCCTCCTTCCCTCCTTCCCTCTCTCCCTCTCTCTCTCCCTCCCTCTACCTCTCTCCCTCTCTCTCCCTTCCCCCCTCTTCTCTCCCTCTCTCCCTCTCTCTCCCTCTCCTTCCTTCCCTCCTTCCCTCTCTCCCTCTCCCTTCCTCCATACCCCTCCTTCTCTCCCACCCCTGCTCTACTCTCTCTCTCTCTCTCTCTCTCTCTCTCTCTCTCTCTCTCTCTCTCTCTCTCTCTCTCTCCCCCTCCCTCTACCTCTCTCAATAGCACGTACGAGGTACTAAAACTTTTAGTTCCCTGCCCTGCCATAAATTTTTAAGGCTTAGTAGCACGTACATGATACTTATTACTCATAAGTGCATACGAGGTACTATTCCCATTATTCATTACCCTGCGATAACATTTTTTAGGCATAGTAGCGCGTACGTGCTACTTATCAGCCCAGAATGGGAAAAAAGAATACCGTTGGGCTTGTCAACATTTTATGGTCTAACAGCGCGTACATGATTTATAGACATAGTTTTAGTTTCCCAAGAGCCTCAACGGCCTCAAAAGAAGTTTTTGAGGTCGTTGAAGACCCCACTAGATCTGTGTCTGCACTTCTATCACTATTGTATACATAAAAGTAAGTGAATTTTTTGTTTTTGCATGATTTCAAATGATTGAATTGTTGTTTTTATTAATTTTTTGTTTTTGCATGGTTTCAAATGATTGAATTATGATTGTTTAATAGTTTGACTCCAAAAAATAGTGATAAGATGCATATTTATGGTTATTTATTTATTTTTGAACTTTTCTTTACATATATATGTAATATGATTCTATTTAGGTCAACCGATATCAACCATGGGAAAGAAAAAGTGAGGAATGATGGAACAACAAGAGGCTCAAAAGGAAAGAAAAAGGTAGCGTATGAAGAAATTGTGTGACATATGAACAATAGGAGAAGAAGGTATGTCATCCTCAACATCTCAATTCAATTTACCAAATGAATATAATGCACCTAATGAAATTGAAGAAGAAATATTTGATAATTTACCATTTGAACCTAATGCAATTGAAGAAGATACCACATTGAATAATCAATTAAATGATGAACATATTACACCTTCTCTACTTGATGAATTGAATGTACATAATGCACCGATGTTAACACCTCCTAGAATCATTTGTAAGAAACCAAAGTATCTAATTGACATTGATGAGAATATATTGAAGTCAATGCCCAATAAAATGAATGAATGAACTTGTAGGAGAATGGTTAAAAGAATATGGCAAAACTATTTTAAAAACTTAAATCAAATTGCAAGATGTCAATTAATTGTTCAAATGATTAAAAATTTGAATTTTAGAGAGACAATGAAAATTTTAGGCCTAAGATCATCTGAAAGTAACAGTGAAAGAACTATTGTCAGAATTCTATTTGATGCATATCAATCTATTGGTTCAAAATCACATAGTAAAGATTCTAATGCTACTCAACGTGTCATTACATCAACCATAATGAGCAAGAAAATAAAAAAAGATCATTTGATAAGCAAAACAAGTAAGTCATTAAACGTTAGTAGAACAACATTAAGTAAAGCATTAAAGAGGCGAGAAAAAATAGAGGAACCTAACAATAATTCTCTTTGGGCATTCTTGGGTAGACTACCACACAAAGACAAGGTTGTTGTTGATGCACTAAAAACATTAATTGATTTTTTTTGGCATGACAACACAAGAGTATCGCCCAACCAAAGAGATGTTGTTAGAAGGAAAATTGAGTCTAAAAATCATGAGCCACATGAGAAACACTATTTGGATATGACTCAAACTAAATTTTATGAAAGATTCCTTCAAAAGTTTTCTCAAATAAAAATTTCTCAAAGATTTTTTGAAATGGCAAAACCTTTTTATATTAAGATTAATCATGTACGCACCACATGTTGTTGTAGGATGCATATTGAATTTTCCATGCATTATGATATTTTTCATCATATTTGTTCTACTTTGCACACTAATGATATTTCGCAGGAATGTAATATACAAGCACCTCCTAAGTCGGCAAGAGAATTTATTTCAAGTGTGCTATGTAATAGACATGATGGTTGCATTTATTATAAGATGCCTTGTTTGGAAGGTTCTTGTGCTATATGTGGTGGTTTGCAACATTTACCAAGATGCATATATTTGGAGAGAACACATGAAATTGGTATGAAACTAGTTTCTTTCAGAAAATACAAGACAAACACATATGGAGTTAAAGATGGAAAAGATTTGAAGAGATGTGAGCTAGTGAAAAATGATACATGTGTAGCTCAATTTATGAAAATGTTTCAAGAGAAACTAGTTTATGAGTACATAATACACACACATAGAGCTCGATGGTTAGATGAGCAATTCAAGTTATGTAAGGACACATTTCCTCTTGGCACCATTGTCTCTATTGTTGATTTTGCTGAAAATTATACACTACAACCTCAAAATGAAGTGCAATCCATGTATTATCACTCTACACAAGTTTCTATTTTTGTACACATAGCATTCATGCATGCAAATGATAGCACAGAGGAGAATAGAAAGGTTGCAAGAGAGTATCACTTCTACATAAGTGATGATCGTACTCATTCATCAGAGTTTGTACAAGGATGCTTTAAAGTTTTCTATGACAGTTTAAGGGAAAGGAACATATGATACAACCGACACTTAATATGGTCAGATAATTGCACCACACAATTCAAGCATGCAAGGATGTTTTATTGGTTGACAAGGATGCATGTGACAAGCAGTGTACAACATTTTTGGAATTTCATTGAGGCTGGACATGGTAAGGGAGAGCACGATGGTGTAGGAGCATGTGTGAAGAGAGCCCTAGCCAGGGAAGAATTGAAGTACGAAGGTGGTGCTGAGTTGGTAGATGCAGAAACAATTGTGCGATGGTGTAAGTCTATGATGGGTCTAGGTAATCTAGGTATGTCATTGGTTGATCATTGAATCTAACATTCAAAACTATCTAGATTGTTGTATAGTTGCAGGATCGAGTGACATGCACTCATTTATGAGTTCAAATTCAAGTTCATTGGTAATTTATATGAGACAGATGGTATGTTTTTTCTCTTCATGCATGTATTGTTTGTGGGAAGAATTTGAATCAGAAGAGTGGGTTGACAAATGGTCTTGTAGACCGCTGGTTCTCATTGATTCATATCAAATTCCCAAAGCACTACAATTGAGCCATATGGAGACATCCGTGGATTTTGACCATGTATCCGACCTAGTGGATTCAGGTGATTTTTTGAGTTAATTTTTTTGCAAGTATTCTTTTTGGTTCATTTTGTTGTACACCATACTTTATTTATAGTATTAATTAACACTTTATAAAATGCAGGTCATGTGTATGCAGTTGTTATAGAAGAGAACAATGAAGAAGGAAAAAATTACTATTTGCATCATTGTGTTCAACCTAAAAGAAAATTGACAACCACAATCATTGACGGAGAGGGTATTGAGTAGCCAATAGGGTCTGTTGTTGTGACAGGAACATGGCTTCCGAGATACCCTATCAAGAATTATGATGTTTGGTTGTTCAAGGACTTTGAAACACACAGACATATTCTTCATTTCTCTAACCTTGTTGTTGCAACAAATATTCATTTGATGAAGTATCGTGGTAGACCTCATAACAAAATTTTATGGAAAGTTCTTGAATTTGACCATGAGGCAATACTTGACACAATATGGGTTAGAGCCGATCCTGAAGGCTCACTTGATTGATTCTATGGTTCAGAGTAGAAGGATTTTGATAATTTTGTATAAATCGTCGATGAATTGTTCTATATTCATTTTTTGTATATATAAATGCCCATGAGCTGATTTTTACATGTTTAGGGGCATAATTTTGTATATTTAAGTGGCAATGAGCTGATTTGTACATATGTACATGCCGAATTTTGTATATTAAAATAGCAATGAGCTGAATCACACATATTGTAATGCCAAATTTTGTATAAAATCCCATGAGATGATTTGTATATTAAAATGGTGATGAGCTGAATCGCACATATTGTAATGCCAAATTTTGTATTAAAGCCCATGAGATGATTTGTAAGACAATTTTTTGTATAATCAAATAGCCAAGAGCTGATTTGACCATATTTAGAGGCAAATTTTTGAATAATATGTGACAATGTTTTGTGACTATTTTGTGTGTCAATGTTTTGTGACTATGTTTTGAGTATATGTGATGTGTCCCTGGTCAATCATGAGAATTCTTGATTCTTGTATAATCATGGATAATTATTTGAGTCATTATCGGGTCATAGAAGTCATAGATTGACACTATATACAATTTGAGCAAAAATTGTCATTGTTGTCAAAAAAATTGTCAAGCAACTTCTACATTCAATCGGTAGAGTATGACTCTCGAAGTTTTGGTGCTTTAGGATGCACGATAGGGGCATGCCTAGTGCAAACCTTTCCACCTAGATGTGCTCGCGATGTCAGTTTGTGTATATGACGAACTGAATCAATTCTAGCCAATCTTGCAACTTTTCCTTGCAAGCAACTGATGGTTTTTGGAGCAGGCAAAAAAATGCTACTAATTGAAAATGGCTCTGAGTCATTGAAAACCGAGATAGGCCATTGTAGAGGATGTTACTACCTATCAAGTTGCCATTAGTTTTTATATTCAAAGTCATACTATATATTCAAAGTCATACTATATATTCTAGTCGGTATAACAGAGAAGTCGGTATGCACAGTCTAGTCGTTTACAGAAGAAAGTAGTAGCAGAACATAGTACACACCGAGCTATCTACCGAGTATCTTTCTATGACTACTGAGTAGTAAAGATGACACACCGAGTTGATATTCACTGAGTGAAACGTGTTACCAGATACATTGAACCTGGACATGCATATGAAAATGTGTTATAAGATTGAGGCACATCTAACCGTTATTACATTGGAAATTGCACTAGAAGATTGTGTATGATTGCGAGGTCAATCTAACCAATGAAATATTTTGTTTAGTTATTCATTCGAGGAATCTTGTTTGTAAGATCAAAGCAATGAATTAGATCACCATTTTTAGAGATCTATTTATACAGCATGAGTGAAGTGTATGTATGCATGGAAGAAGACTGTTACAGAGACACAGAGGTCACTGAGAAGGTTTTTAGAGAACAGTCGAAGAACAGAGTAAACAGAAGGGTTTACCGAGTTACTATATGGGTTATCGAGGTATGCTATAAGCAAGGTAATCTATTCTGAGCATATAGAATCTGCTATAACATTTTAGATGTAAAGTTGCAGATATTTGTAATGATTTTATTGTAATATTGTGAAGTTGTAAGAGAAACCTTTAATAGGGTAAGAGACTCTAATCAAGTCTATAAATTGTAAAGCCTCTAACCAGGTGCAACATTCAGAATAAATGTTGTAAAATCCTTTAGCAAGGTAGATCTAACAGATCTTGTTACTCCTAACAGGGTATGCTATCAAAAATAGCTAAATATAGCTCTAACCGAGCATTCTTTATTATTGCAGTAGTGAAGTTGTGGGTGCCATCCCCATCGCAGTTTTTCTCTCTAACCAAGAGTTTCTGCATAACCAAAATATATGTGTTATGGAGTGAATCATGTATGATTGTTATCTATTTGTTTTAACTTTATTTTATGTTACTGCACTAGTCTATTTATGCATAATAGTAAAGTTATTATTCAAGAAATGTTTTGGAGTACTGATTCACCCCTCCCCTCTTAGTACATTAGCTTTCCATATTGGGCCTAACAATTGGTATCAGAGCTTGAATCTTGGAAAAGGGTTTAACTACCTAAAGAGAAAGATCTTATCAATGGAAGGCTATAAACAATCTTAGAGGATTGTGTATCTGCAAGAAGAGCTGGATCATGCTAATCAAGTGATTGCAGACATGCAAAGGAAAATGCAAAAATCTTTGAAAGTAAGAAGAAGATTATTTGATGACTTGTAGGATTCTCAAGAGTTAGTGGAACAAATTGAGACATCATCTAAGAATAGTATATTTGAAGAGACTGAAGAAATGATTAGAGTATTGAAAGAAAAGAACAAAGTATTGGCTGATCAACTAAAAGCAATGAAAAGAGAGCAAGAACATTTCAGTACACAGATGACTGAAAATCTAGATGCATTGAGGATAGCTGAGGATAAAGCAAGAAATCTACAGAGAGAGAAACAACAACTTGAAGTCTTAGTATCTGATAAGAATGATGAAATCATAAGGTTGACTGGGATTCAACAAAATATGACATATCAACTAGGTTATGCACATCATGAAGCAATTCTAAAGAATGATGAAAATCAAGCATTGAAATCTAAAGTATCAAGGTTGACCGATGAACTTGAAACAGAAAAGAAATCCAAAGTAACATTGAAGAAGAATTATGAAGCATCAAAGATGTTGGATGAGCAACTGAATATAAGAAGACCCAACAAAGATGCAGGACTTGGTTACAAAGGAAAAGACTCTACTGAGAAAGGAATTCATACTACTGAGAGAGGAGAATCATCAAAGCAAGCTGGAAACAAGAATAACATCAAAAGAAAGAAGCCTATTTGCTACTACTGTGGAAATCAAGGTCATACTGCCAACATATGCCATATCAGAAAAGGTAAGAAATCGAATATCACTAAGTCCAATGGTTATTGTTACAATTGCAATAAATATGGTCACACATCTAATCAATGTAGGACAAAGTCTGTTAACAACTATCAGAAAGAAAAATTCAAAGGATTTTGTAGAAATTGCAATAGATATGGACATAGTATCGAGAAGTGCTAGTCTAAGCAAAAGAACTACATGTGGTCTGCACACCAAGCAAACACTAGAGGTTACCAAACTCACACAGATCCTTACGGACAATATGCAATAGTACCATGGGATTACAATACAAGGATATGGTGCGAATGTTGTGGAAGATATGGACATATTAGTGCCAACTATTTTATAAGGTTTGGATTGAACAATCGAAGATCATGGACAAATCCTGGTATGGCATGTTTTCATTGTCACAAGGTTGGACATTTATCTGGAGATTGCAGAGATCAACCTAGAAGAGACACTGAAGAGGTATAAGAAAAATCCAAGATGATTTGGAAAAAGAAGGAAATCATGGCAGATGAAGAAAGACCTTACCTACCGAGTTAGGTGCACCTATTCCAAACTAATTAGAAAAGGTATGAAGGGACTACATTCTCTAAAGGTTAAAATCTTAAAAGTTCCTATTCTATTATGTGCTAAATTCAAAATCTGCATAGTCAAGATGCATTAGGAAGTTTGAAATTCTATCAAAAGTACTTTACAGGAAACCTATCAAGTCGGTGTATATAGGAAGCTTGTCAAATCAGTAAACAAAGGAAATTTGGTTACTTGGTTAAAATGAAAGAAAAGGAGAGTAAATCGGTAAAAGGTGAATCGAGTGCATTTAATGTTTTTGACCTAACCCGCACGGAGCCCAATAAGGTATTTTGTGTACTTAAAGGTATTTTCATGGTCATTTTCTTTCACCAAGTTTTCAAGAGAGTAGAGCAGAGTGAATCAAGGTGATCAAACCTCATTCAGAGTGAATCCAAGGTATTTACATGAAATCTCATCATACTGTTAAGCTAGTTTACCAATCTTGTCAAATTGCTATTATCTACTGAGTGTGAAACGTCTGCCATTTGTACACTGTTAAACCCTAAGGTTAGTTTGCTAGTTTTATCTGAAATTTATAAATGGCACCCAAGATCCAAGATCCCATAATTGTCAAGAATGTGGAGAAGCCCTCACTGAAATACTCTTTGACTCCTAAAGTCACCTCTGAACCGGATGACAAAACTGCCTTTTCTCTCATCCCGGATCGAGTCTTGTTAGTCGAAGATGTTAGATTCTTCACCAAATGCCGTGTTGAAGAACTCAGTCATGTTGAGATTAGTGACACATATGATGAACTATGTACAGATGGCAAAATGGATAGCAAGTATGAACACATCAAGATCAAAGGATTAACTGAAGCCCTAACCTATCCTCGTGTGTTCAAACCCCAGTGGGTTAAGTTTGTTTTGAGCAGATTTCATGATGATTTCATGTGGCTAGAGGAGAAACCATTCAAAATCACCAAGGAAATCATTCATGTGATCACCAGTTATCCTATCTATGATCATGCACAAGCACAGAAAATGATATCATAGAAGGAGTTAATCAGTTTAAATGGAGTAGAATTTGATTACCGAGGACTGAAACTGAACAACATCACTGATGCAGAACTCAAGTTTTCCATTAGAGTAATTGGTTACTGTTTCTTCCAATCAACAAGCGAAAACAGTGTACCCTGTGCAGCAGTTGACTTAGCCTATAAAATGGTGAAAAAGCATAGTTTTAAAGTTGATTTAACTAAACCGATAGTGTTGCCCAATGTGGATATTTCAAAATTAAAGGGGCAAACACTTATTGATTTTGGTGAACTATGCAAAGAAAAGGCCAAACAAGAAAAACAAATGGCCATTCAAAAGAAGAATAAAGTACTTCAGAAGGTCAAGACACTGCTAATAGATATGCTACCTACAGCTACAGTGTCAACCGATGCAGCCATCCACATTCAACTGGATGAACTCCTTAATCAAATAGAAACATCTGGAGTTGATGCATCTGAGTACTTGAGCAAGCTAAAAGATAAAGAGCTTATTGCAAAAATGATAGAAGAGGTACAAAAAGCTCTAGCTATTGGAAAAGTCAAGCTTGTCGAATTCATTGCTGAGTTGTCCCCTCAACTCAAGCATATTCTTTATTTATTTTAGAAACTTTGTACATTTTCCTTATTCATTAAAGATATCAAGAAGAAAACTGATGCAATTGAGAAAGAGATCACCGATCTCTCGAATAAGTTGACCACAGAGCCCAATTCTATTCAGAATTTTTATACCAAGCTTCAACAGCTCATGGCTCAATAGTTAGAACTCAGAAATGAAGAACACAAGATCAGGATGGATATAATGACACTCTAGACATTATTCCTTCCTCATCTTTCATCAGTTCAAGAACAGATTAACCGAGCTACACGCTTGTCTACTACACAAGAGGGAAGCACTCTTGATGGCTTAATATCACTATTGGCTGATATTCAAACACAAAATTCTTTAATGGAAAGTGTAAAGGATGCATTCTCACTCGCTCTCATTGACACCCGAAAAAAGTATAAATCTATTTTTGATCAGTTACTACCCCTAGATGGAAATTAAGTTTTTGATGTTTGTCAAAAAGGGGGTGTAAAACCAGATAAAAGGGAGTAATATAATATACTTGGAGAGTGAAACAGTTTTGGTAACATAGTTTTGATACAATATTCAGAGTATAGTATACAGGGGGAGTATACCGAGCAGAGTATACATAGTATGCAGAGCAAGCAGAGAACACAAGCGCAGAACCGAGCATGCAAAATTAGAGTTATGTACAAAATAATGATAAGGGGAGTATATCTGAATATACTATTTCATTAACTATTGTATATATTGTCAAGTATAGTCATTTTGCAAAGTATATAGATTTTTGAGTTATGACTTTGAAAGTAGTTTTTGTCAAACATCTCAACTAATGTCAAAAGGGGAGATTGTTACTACTTATCAAGTTGCCATTAGTTTTTATATTCAAAGTCATACTATATATTCTAGTCGATTAGCACTACCGAATCATGCAGTCAGTATAATAGAGAAGTCGGTATGCACAGTCTAGTCGGTTATAGAAGAAAGCAGTCACAGAACGCAGTACACACCAAGCTATCTACCGAGTATCTTTCTATGACTACTGAGCAGTAAAGATGACACACCGAGTTGATATTCACCGAGTGAAATGTGTTACCAGATACATTGAACCTGGACATGCATATGAAAACATGTTACAAGATCAAGGCACATCTAACTGCTATTACATTGGAAATTGCACTAGAAGATTGTGTATGATTGCAAGGTCAATCTAACCAATGAAATATTTTGTTTATTTATTCATTTGAGGAATCTTTTTTGTAAGATCGGAGCAATGAATTAGATCACCATTTTTAGAGATCTATTTATATAGCATGAGTTAAGTGTATGTATGCATGCAAGAATACTTTTACAGAGACACAGAGGTCACCGAGAAGGTTTTCAAAGAACAGTCGAAGAACAGAGTAAACAAAAGGGTTTACCAAGTTACTATATGGGTTACCAAGGTATGCTATAAGCAAGGTAATCTATTCTGAGCACATAGAATCTGCTATAACATTTCAAATATAAAGCTATAGATATTTGTAATGATTTTATTGTAATATTGTGAAGTTGTAAGAGAAACCTTTAACAGGGTAAAAGACTCTAATCAAGTCTATAAATTGTAAAGCCTCTAACCAGGTGCAACATTCAGAATAAATGTTCTAAAATCCTTTAGCAAGGTAGATCTAACAGATCTTGTTACTCCTAACAGGGTATGCTATCAAAAATAGCTAAATGTAGCTCTAACCGAGCATTCTTTATTATTGCAGTAGTGAAGTTGTGGGTGCCATCCCCACCACAGTTTTCCTCTCTAACCAAGAGTTTCTGCGTAACCAAAATATATGTGTTATGGAGTGAATCATGTATGATTGTTATCTATTTGTTTTAACTTTATTTTATGTTACTGCACTATTTTGTTTATGCATAACAGTAAAGTTATTATTCAAGAAATGTTTTGGAGTACTGATTCACCCCTCCCCTCTTAGTACATTAGCTTTCCATATTTGGCCTAACAAAGGAGCCTCACGCAACCCCACAAGATTGAATAGATCTACCGTATGTGTCTTGGATTGGAAGAAACAGTCTATCAAATTTTGATAATTTTTTGGACCCAAGGCACTATTGAGATTGCACTGGTACGGTATGACTCTCGATGTTCTATTGCTTTGGGATGCATGACAGGGGCATGCCTAGTGTAAAACTGCCCACTCAGACGCGCTCATGACGTCGATTTGTGCATAAGACGAACCAAATCAATTCTAGACAATCTTATAGCTTCTGCTTGCAAGCAATTGACAGTTTTTGGAGTAGGCAAAAAAATGCTACTAATTGAAAATGGATCCGAGTTGTCAAAAAATGAGATAGGCCATTGTAGAGGAGCCTCACACAACCCCACAAGATCAAACAAATGAATTGTATGTGTCTTGGATTGGAAGAAACAATCCGTCAAATTTTGACAATTTTTTGGACTCAGGGCACTTGAGAGATCACACCGGTACAGTATGACTCTTGATGTTCTGGTGCTTTGGGATGCATGACAGGGGCATGCCTAGGGTAAACCTACCCACCTAGATGCACTTGCAATGTCAGTTCATATGACGAACCAAATCAATTGTAGCCAATCTTGCAACTTTTCCTTGCAAGCAACTGACGGTTTTTGTAGCAGGCAAAAAAATGATACTAATTAAAAATGGCTCTGAGTCATAAAAAATCGAGATAGGCCATTGTAGAGGAGCCTCACATGACCCCACAGGATCAAACAGATCAATTGTATGTGTCCTATATTGGAAGAAATAGACCGTCAACTTTTGATAATTTTTTGGACTCAGGGCACTTGAGAGATCGCACCGGTATGGTATGACTCTCGATGTTCTGGTGGTTTGGGATGTATGATAGAGGTATGCCTAGCATAAACCTTCCCACTCAGATGCACTCACGATGTCAATTTGTGCATACGACAAATTGAATCAATTCTAGCCAATCTTGCAACTTTTCCTTGCTAGAAATTGACGGTTTTTGGAGTAGGCAAAAAAATGCTACTAATTGAAAATGGCTCCGAGTCATCAAAAATTGAGATAGGCCATTGTAGAGGAGCCTCACGCAACCCCATGAGATTAAACAGATTGACCGTATGTGTCCTGGATTGGAAGAAATAGTCCATCAAAATTTGATAATTTTTTGGAGTCAGGGCACTTGAGAGATCGCACCGGTACGATATGACTCTTGAAGTTTTGGTACTTTGGGATGCATGACAGGGGCATGCCTAGCATAAACCTGCCCACTTAGACGTGTTCGCGATGTCAGTTTGTGCAAATGACAAACCAAATGAATTCTAGCCAATCTTGCAACTTTTCCTTGTGAGCAACTGACGGTTTTTGGAGTAGATGAATAAATGCTACTAATTGAAAATGGCTTCGAGTCGTCAAAAAATGAGATAGGCCATTGTAGAGGACCCTCACACAACCCCATGAGATCAAACAGATTGACTGTATGTGTCCTGGATTGGAAGAAATAGTCCGTCAAATTTTGATAATTGTTTGGACTCAGGGCACTTGAGAGATCACACCAGTACGGTATGACTCTTGACATTCTGGCGCTTTGGGATGCATGAAAGGGGCATGCCTAGCATAAAACTGCCCACTCGAATGCGCTTGTGACATCGACTTGTGCACACAATGAACAAAATTTGACCATTGCAAGCGTGAGGGTGCTCTCGCACAAAACACATTGTTGTTGACATTCATATTGTCAATTTTTGTTGTTTATATTCATATTGTTAATTACATATGCAAATATTTATTTAAATTTATAAATGGGCAGCCACCAAATACAGTGAATACACAATAATGAACTGAATACAAGGAGTTTTGTATGGTTAATTCAACATTTTAGAAATTTTATCAAATCATATTCCACGATTGCAATGTTTTATATCATATATTTTTGTTGTTTATATTCATATTGTTGATTACATATGCAAATATTCATTTAAATTTATAAAAGGACAACCAAAAAATACAACGAATACAAAATAATAAACTCATTACACATTTATTGGATCGAATATCAATATTTATATATAAAAAAAGACATGTCTGCCAAGTCAATACAAGTATTAGAAAAATGTGGCATATGCCATGTCCATATCGATATACAATAAAAATGTAGAATATATCTACATGTATTGGTCATTATATGACCAAAAATAACACTATATGATCTTAAACTTGTGGTGGATCATCAAAATCAAGCCTCTTCGGTGCAGTACGTGACTCTATAGATGGCTACAAAACCACAATTCAAAAGCCAAGTTAGAATTTTTTTGTAGAAAATAGTTCACAATTAATAGCATAACTATGCATTTAACTTTAATTCCTTTGCAATTGAAATGTAGATTACCTCATCAGCTGATCCAGGAGCTAATGTCTTCGCTCTCCTCTCCTTGTCACTCTTAGGAGTTTTCTTGAAGACATACTTAAATGGATCCACGTTATGGCCGTACCGCGAAGGAGTCTATTGTAGATTAAATGTACAATTAATACAATGTACTAACATAAATATATCAAAAACACTTAAAAGCTATAATATAGAGCACATTGACGTACCTGTACCTGAGATGCTTCTCCAATGGACTGAGGATGACTCACTATCGATGTAGATACTGTCGCTATTACCTATACAAAAAATGTACAAAGGTTAAATACAATTAATATAATGATAAGTATGGAAGGTTAAAAACAATTAATTTTACATATCAAACAAAAGTGTACTAGATCCTGATATGCTTCTCCAATGCAAGGAGGAGGGTTCGCCATTGACGAAATAGGTATGGATATTTCCTGTATGAAAAAATTATAAGATTATAATATATCACAAGTTCACATGTACGCGTGCATATAATCATGAAATCAAGAAAATAAAGTAGATATACATACCTCCGCCCTCTCTTGATCCATGGGTGAATCATGTGCATTCAACATATCCACAAAGCTCAATGGCCACTATACATGTAAAATAGACAAAAAACACTAATCAATCTACAAACCCCAACTAATACTTGATTTCTACATTTTCAAACAATTGTAAAACTAAAAATGTGTTCAATTACCTTCTTCACATGTTTTGGCATATTTGAGGAATTCTTTTTCTTAGGACGAGCCCTAGACGCAGAGGGGGTACCCTAAAAACACAAAATTAACATGAGATATTAGTACAGATAATAAATTAAACATAATTTAAAAAATGTAAAATGAAATGACTTGCATATTCCATCAAAACAATACATAAAAAGAGTTGTACAAAATATGATACCGTATAGCCTTGTAGGCCAAATTCGATCGCTGAGAGCATGATGTGATCAATCTGGGACATTTCATCCCCTGTCAACACCTACAAACCAGAAATTGGACCAAGCATTAAAGATAGTTAGTATATCTTGTATTTTTTTGAATTCAAAGTGTACTATTCTATTTTAACATGTTACAAAATTTATACCTCAGGCATCAAAGTTGCAGCTATAGTAACTAGGGGAGGTGTATGGGATACCCCTGCTGCATCTTGAAATGCATATTATTTGTCTCAATTTAAATTGATGTATAAATGAAAATTCATTTATGTGATTACAAATTTAAAGTGAATGATAAATAAAATGTTGTGAATTCAAATCAACACACCTGTGTCTGCAGCTCATGGGTAAACACCATGTCCATCAACTCATCTGTTAGCATGACATCCTCAACCATGTGAGCCTAACATCTACAACCAAAAATCATGCACAAATGATATGAGTATCCATCTGCACCATTTGCATCATCTATCCCCGAGCATATCCCCAAGCAGCTGACACACATATGCTCGATGGGCTCTCTATCGCCATCTAATGACTCATCATCCAGTACAATAGGGTGTGCTAATGACGTCCCATGCTGGATGATGGCACCAATCAATGTTGTGGCCACTTGAAGAGTTTGTAGCTCCATCGACTCTTTTAGCTCTAATGGGACAACCTGATGCACCTTGGGTTTGGGTGCTAGGGGGCGGCGATTCTCTGCGGCTAATCGCCTATGGGCTCTAGGTCTATCTTGGGCAGAGCCACCACCTCTACCATGAAAATCTCTCATGTCAAAATAGTTTAGCCACACATTGAGCACAAACTCACAATATATTTTTCTCAAAAAATATAATGGCACCTCATAATTATTATAAGGTGGATCATCAAAGACCATCCACCACCTCTGCCAAAAAAGATTCTCCATCTATGCATTGGTACACCAATGTATGGGAAACCTCTTTGCATTAAGAGGTAATGACTGACGAGTTTTGGGATCAACAAAAAGGGCACATTTTTGTTTTTTACTCCATCGTATGATAGCCCATTGGCATAGAATTGATGACACCTATCCCTAAAACTTCCCCATTTGGTAATTTCTATGGAAACAACTATGGCACCACTAGCTAATGTTTCTAGGCTAGTGGCGAGGGATTGATGATGGTCAAGTTCAGAAGTTTTCAATTTTACAATCAGTCTATTGCTTTTAGACGTATTTTATCCTAACTGATTAATTAATTCTTCCTATGTTTTGGCTGTGCGGTCAAAAGGAGGAATTGGGGGTTATTCTTTTGGGTTTTAAGGAGGTGCATTTGGTTGTTCATGTTCTGGATTAGAAGAATCTGGTTTTTGAAACAAAAAATGAAAAAACCTAATCAAAATTAATGAAATTAAATTCAAAATGTAAAACAAATTGCATAAACCAGAAAGAAAGACAAAAATAAAGAAAAACTAACCTTGATCCATAGCTTGAAGGACAAATCTAGACCCTGTTCGCGGTTTAGGAGAGGTAATGGGGAAAAAACGAAGTTAAAATCGCGATTCATGGGTAAATGAGACCCATTTTTTTTTTTAAACTTTTTTTACCAGGCACCGCGTACGTAGTTTTATTTGGATTATTAGCACGCATGCACTCATTTTCCTATGAGAAGGGCGTATGCACTAATTTTCCTAGGCGTAGTGTGTATGCGCTCATTCTCCTAAAACAATTGCATACGCGCTACCTTTTCTAGGCTCGAGAAGAACAGACCTAAGCACGTACGTAGGAATTTCAAATTTTAAAACCGCGTACGCGCTGCTTGTTTTTCCAAGTTTTTTTTGGGTGGTGTCCACTTTTCTAACCACCATCTTTGTGCACATGCCCTTGAATTATGTTACACTTTTTTTTCCAATTTTAACACTGCAATTCATTTTTAGAAAAAACTTCACATTTAGACACCTATTACTGCTAAACCGTAAGGAATTTATAGATGATGTGAACCAGTGATTTGTGTCATTTTGTGTGTAGATTCTAAATTTTAAATCTATTGGAATCAATTTGATTCCATTTTTCTATCTCCCTCGTAAACTAGTTTTTTTTACAAAAAACAACATTTTTAAAGAGTGATACTCACTTGGTCAGGCATAAGTTTTTTTAAATTTTTTTTTTCACTTGTTTACTATTTTTCCATAAGCGTTGAACTCAGAATTTGATGTTTGGTGTGAAACCTATGTTCAGTTAACCTAAAAAAAATCTTAATAAACTCAATATATATTAAAATAATAATCATTGGAAAGCTCACTTCGAGTACTACTATCATTTATTTGGGTTTGTCAAAATTCATCCATTTGAGCCCCCAATTTGAGCTTCAAATGCCAAAGATTGCAGAAACCAAGAGATTTGGGGGGGGGGGGGGGGGGGATCCCTAGTAAGTGGATTCGATAGAACATATGTTCTATCAAAAGGGGTTCCCTGGGGTTCGACGAACCCCTTTGAGAAAAATGACCATGTTATTTTTAAAAAATCATTAATTTAATATTCGATCGAACGTATTTAAAATAATATGTTCGATTGAATCATTTTTTTGGTCCGATCAAACATAGCATTTGATCGAAAGTGGTAAAAATTATGTTTTGGACAAACGAGTGCAATTTCTTCATCCAAAAAAGTGTAACCCACTATTGTGGATTCACCCATTGAAATTACCCCCTCTCTTTAATGTAATGGTTAATAAGGTGAGATTAGTAGTTTTATTATCTTAATTGGTGAAACCCTTATTTCCCTTGCCATACATTTTGGTGAACCTGGTGCCCATGCTTGCTTTACTTCCATTTTCATTTTTTTTTAGATTTTATTTGTATGCACTTAATTGTTTCATATTTGCAACCATTTCTGAAACATATAGCTTATGCACTTATAATTACATTCATTTGATATCTAGTTCACCAACACATTTTAGTGAACTTGACTTGCTTCATGCTTATTTATGATCTATTTTCTTAGATATGATTTGTATGTACTTAAACATTCATATTTGCAATTGAATTACATAAATTTAGAGTTTAAATTCATTAAAAACCTAATTTAATCTTCTAAAATTGACTTGTGGGTTGCTTAATTATTCAATTGTATTTTTAGATATGATTGTTATGACATGTTAATATTTAGATATATCTAGTGTTCAATATAATAATTCACATTATTTAATTCATTGATTCATTATTCATTTCACAAAGAAATTGCATTATTTAATAATAGTTTATAGTTCAAATATTTGTGTTCAATTTTCCCTCTTTGTGCATGAGTTTGTTACCATTAGCCCTATACACAATATTCAAGTGAGAAGAAGTTATAGACTTAGGGCTTCCTAAGCTTTAAATACTAAGGATATGGAGTCCCAGGTGACTAACCTATTCCATGTGAATGTGTGTGCTTCCTCTATTCCAACAAATCACATACCTAATATTACATATCTCCATTCACTTCATACTTCTCATGATGAGGATGAATCACTAACTAGGGAACTTACTATTGACCAATTGGAGAATATTGGTAATGAGTGAGAAAATATTCAACAATGGATGGGTCAAGAATACCTGGATAGTGAGGCAATCCCCTATATTGAAGGATTGAAAAGAATGGTTCAAAGTGATAAGATAGTGTGGATTTGTTGTGTGGCCTTACTCAAATTGTTGATACCAATATTATGCAACTCAAAATTTGTGCTGAATTTATTGGTTACTCTTAGCCCACTAGCCAAGTTAACCATTCCAATCTTATGCCTACATCCTTTCCTAGTGTGCCTATATTTATAAATTCTATCATGACTGTATACAGTGAAAATGGGATGATAAAACTATTGTAAAGCCAACAAAGACCAGTCACATAAACTCTAGCTCTACAATTTAAATAATCCACCATACACCAATGAAGATCCTAAAACATGCAAATCACAACAAAATATAAATTTTATGTACCATTCACATGCTTAGTAGGGTTCGATCTCCATTATTTCCTATCTCCATTGATCTTACTTCAATATGGTTGCTCTCAGATTTTGTATTGTGCACAAGAGCTCAACAAAGTATTGATTGTGGTTGTGAAGTCACTTGATCGCTTGTTTGCATAAAAGTCTTAGTTAGGGTTTTGAAAGGATGAAGGAATCCTCTTATATAGAAGACAACTTAGAAAATAAAGGGATAGGATTAAGAGGTGAAAGGATAAATGGTTGGCTAAGATTAAAGGGTAGGTAGGGAAAAGGATAAAGTATTAGAAAGGTGGTTAGGATAAAATCAAGAGATAAATGACAAGTGTCATGGAGAGAAAAAAATAACGAATTAATTAAATAAATGAAGATTCATTTAATTAATAGAGGTTGTGGGACCAATTAAAAATAAATTAAATATTTATTTAATTTAGAGAAAAGGATAATTTAAATAAATAAAAATATTTATTTAAATAAGGAAAGGATAGAAAAGGTTTAGTGAATTAATTAAATAAATAGAAATCTATTTAATTAATAGAAGGCTTACGATAAAAAAATTAATTAAATAAAAATATTTATATAATTAGGATAGGATAATTTTAGGTATCTAAAATGAAGTTACTTCCACAAAAATGTTAAACCTATGCATGTTAGTCATGGGGACAATCCTATTAATCAATATTCTTACATCCTTTCATGAGCCTTCCATTTATTTCACAACCATCTCTCATACCAATATACCATAATGTTCCCCCTTCTTATTCTCAACCTCCACTTACAACAATATTACTCCATCACAATACAATATGTCCAATTCCAATCCATTCACTAAAGCAACTATCAATAACCTAGCCCAAACTATTACATCCTTACAACACCAATTGGCATCTTTAACTCAATCCAAATTCAATAACATTCCCACAGTTTATGTACTGAGCCCACTATTTGATGAGATTGTATATGTCGTTCCTCCTAAGCATGTGAAAATTCTCTAATTGGAGTTATACAATGGAAAAGGTGATCCCTTGACTCATGTGAAGACATTTCAAACCTTGTGTAGTGATTTCTCTCATGATCAAAGATTCATTGCAAATCTATTTACTCAAAATTTTACAGATAAAGCCTTGCATTGGTATTTTTCTTTGTCTCCTTATTCTATTACTTGTTTTCAACAACTGGCTAATGCTTTCTTTCAATAATTTCAAAATAACATTAGTCCTAAGATTACTTTAATGAATTTGATTCATTGTAAGCAAGGAGTTAAAGAAAAAGTGACTGATTTTATTGGTAAATATAAATATTTTCATTCACAAATTGCTTATCCTGTGCCTAATCATGATGTTCAAATAAATTTTATTGCTAATTTACATTAATATATTAGAGATAAGCTTCTATTTCCCAACTTTACTTCTTTTACGCAATTGTGTGCATTGCTTCATAATTATCAACTTCAAGTGAGTCAATTTGAATCATCCTCTTCAATGGCCCCAATTGATAAGAATGAGAGTGCTCAACAAATTTTTTATAAAGTTCAAACAGAAAAAGGTTTCATCAAGATAAATGATAACATCAACACTCAAGTGGAAACCACAACATTGGGTGTGGCCTTTTTATGCAAATACTTTAGAAAATAATTAAGTCCTCTTTTTAAATCTTTTCATCTAGTATAATGTTGAGGTTGATAAATGCTAATATGTTGCAACATCCTCCCATCAAACCAATTGACCATTCTAAATCACTGCTAGCTTCCCATGATCCTAAAGCTTTTTGTTAATATTGTCAACTTGGTCATGACACTATTAAATGTTAACAGTCAAGGAATAGGATTCAAGACTTTATTGATAACAATAATATATCCATAGTTGGTGTGAATGACAAAGGGAATAAGTCTGTAGCTGCACCTAACCAAAACCTCCAAATTTTCATCAATTAGTTTCCTTCTCATTCTACTAATGCTGCTGAGTTTGAGCCACTTGATTTTACCCCTAATGACCTTGGTATAGAATCTAATAATGTTGTGATCCTCATTAATACACCTAAACCTACAAAAGATTTATGTATTACTTTTGATCCTAGTGAGACTATTGTTGCACCTGATGGCCCATTATATATTACTGTGCAGATCAAATACCAAATCTAACAAGGGGTGCTTATTGATCTAGTATTTATGGCGAATGTGATTATTGAAGAACAAATTTTTACTCAACAATTACATCAAGTAACATATAATAAATATGATGTTATGGTTAAGGTGTATAATGGTTTTTCTTACCCTCCTATTGGTTCCATTACTCTTCTCGATGAGGTTGGCACTTAGTGCTTAGATGCCACCTTTTCTATTATTCCTACATCAAATCAATTTTGTGTGAAGTTGGGACATCCCTGGATCTCTTCCATGAAAGCTATCCCTTCTACAATTCATAAATGTTTAAAATTTACTCATAATGACACCATTATAACAATTAATCATAGCCTTTACCAACCCACAACAAAGCGTGAAAATTTCACTCTTGATCACTTTTGGCCTAAACAACCCGAGCCTTTAAAGCCTCAAAAAGACATACTTTTCTTATCTTATCAAAAATGAAAAAATGAGACATGATAATGGTCTTGAGTAAACCTAGAGACCCTACACCCATGGATATTCCTCCTCCTCATAATGGACGTAGTCTTCTTCCTACTCCTTCTATTCCTCTTATATATGTGATAGTTCCCCCTCCTATGTCCTATAAAGGAAAGCACTTGGAATCATGTATCTCTCAACCTATTGGGGTTTATTTTGATCCTCATCCTATAAGGGAAGAAAAGAACCCTATGTTGATTGATCCTCAACCTTCACAAGTATCGACTAAAATTAAAAGAAATAGAACGCCGATGAAGACGTCGTGCTAAGGCCTACGACCTTGCTTCCCAAATCCTTTCCTCCCCAAAGACACCAAATGTTGATTTGATCCCATTTGTTTAGCCTTCACCTAAACCTAGTGAGAAAGTTAAACTCAAATCACCTAAATTAAAAATGCTCAAGAAAAATGATGGTTAAACTTCTTTTCATGTTAAAGATCCATTATGATTAATTTAGATGATGATAATAATGTTGTTCATGCTAACACTAACAATCCTAATGATTTTGATGATGTGCATTAGCTTGTTGAGATTAATCATAAGTTATCTACCATGCTCAACGTGGCTCCTCTTCCATCTTGTTCACCATCCCTAAATGATGTTAAACAAGATTGGTCCCTAGAGGTAGATGATTTTCTTGAATAGCTTCATTCGTGCCATGGATTATCTTTTATGTGTTTGCTTGTTCATAATGTGCTTCACCCGTGATGTTTTGCTTGATATTTTTTTTTCTGTTATTTTAGGTTTTCTTTGGATAAACCTGGTTACTCTTTTAGTGCAAGGTGATAAAGAGGCCAAACCCATTGTGACATTCCTCTATTTGTAGTTAAATTATTCTATATGTCATATCTATATTATGTTGTACATGTGATATTATTTGTAGATGTGCTCTTGTGTTGTTATCAGATCAAAAGTTTTACCTGTTGTCTTCTAACCATTTCAATAGAAGGAAAATCCCTTAACCCGGTAGCTTTAACACGCTTGTTGTAAATCCTCTAACCAGGTGACTCAAGTTCATTGAGTTCTTTAAATCCTCTAGTGAGGTAACTTTTAACATGGTTTCAACCTTTAACAGGGTATATAGCCATCCCTTAACCAGGTGATCTTTAACATGATTGGTTCCTAGTAGAACCTTATTGTAAAGTCTTTAACCGGACTAGGCTCCTAACAGAGAAAACTTCAAAAGAGTTCAGAACAAGCTTGTGGGTATTCATTCCCACCCTAGTTTTTCGCATTTGGGTTTCCACGTGAAAAATCTGTGTGTCATGAGTTGTGCATTTTTCATGTGATGATTAAGTATTCTTTGTTTAGGTGATTATGCATGCAGATCCAACGGTTATGTTATTACTGATACATCACATGCATATGTATATGGGTGAAGTAGTTATCAAGTATTGAATGATATTTGAGGTATTCAGTTTTACCGATTTAAGCTATTTGAAGTCTTACTGTGTTTAACTGGTATTGCCATGGTTAAGTTCAGTGAAGAAGACAATGGGTTAGCATTGTTTTAACTTGATAAGTTGTGGAGAAGTTTTTGTATAAACTAATTCACTCCCCCTTCTTAGTACTAGTTAGGGTATTTATTGTTCATCATTATTCATCAATTGGTATCTGAGCAAGTCTAGGGCCTTGGTGATATATGGTTAACCGCTTGAGGCAAAAGATCCTACTATAATGATGAAGAGGGAAGGTCCTAAGTTCAATAGAGATAACTTCAAAATATGGAAGGATAGAATGAAGATCCATATCAAGAGTTTGGGTTCTCAACACTGGAGCTATGTTGAGAATGCCTATATAATCCCCACTAGCACTCTAACTGATGATTAGAAGAGAGAGATTCAAGAAAATGGGCAAGTCATGGAAGCCCTTATTAGCAGCCTGTCTGATATTGAGTTCATTGATGTACAAGATAAGGAAAATCCTAAGGATGTATGAGACACATTGGAAAATCCTAAGGATCAAGATTGTGGTTGGAGATATTAAGAGCACTGGTGGAACAATTGAAGATGCCACCATTGTTAGTAAAGTTTTAAGATCATTGTTACCGGTCTACACAATCAGAGTTGCTGCTATTTAGGAGCTAAGGTCTATTGACAAAACCAAGGTATCCTTAGACTCTATCATTGTAAAGTTGACTGCATATGAGTTGAATAGCTATGATGGCAGTGTTCAGAAGACTGAGTCAACCTTTAGAGCATCTGCTATACCAACCAGAAAAGGAAAAGAAATAAGTACCAATTATGAATCCAGGCAATGCAGAGATATGGATGATGGAGAGATTCTGATGGAGTTTGAAGCTCTTCTAGCCAAGAGACTTCCAAAAGGCACCAGAAAGTACAAAGGTAAGATTCCTTTAAAATGTTTTTCTTGCAATAAGATATGACATATAGCTATTAACTGTCCTAACAATGACAATAAGGATAAACCAGAGAGGTTTAGAAAGTATAAAGGAGAAAATAGAAGAAATTGTCTCATTGCAGTGGATGAAGGTGTTATTGATGAAGAATCTGAGGATGAAGAGAATGAGGACATAGTATTTGTAGCTGTAAAGGAAGAATTGTCTGACAAGAAATCACTTGTCTCTCGCATTGAAAACTCTAATGAGTGGATTATTGATAGTGGTTGTTCTCACCACATGATTGGTGACCAGGGAAAGTTTCTATCTCTGAAGGAATATGATGAAGGTGTTGTTTGGTTTGGTAATGATGCACCATTCTTGGTGAAAGGAAAAGGATCCATCTCACTAAATGGAAAGAGAAATGTGAATGATGTCTATTGGGTAGAAGGTCTTAAGCATAACCTATTGAGTGTTTCTTAGCTAAATGATAAAGGACTTGTTCTGCATTTCAAAGGTGGAGTCTACAGTATAATTGGAAAGAGTGGTGATCTTATTATCACTGGTAAGTAGACCAGAGGTAACTTGTTTCAGCTGAATGCCAAGATTAGTCAGTGCCTAATGGCGAAATTTGATGACAACTGGATATGGCATAGGAGACTTTGTCATATGAATTTTGATAATATTGTAAAAGCCAGTAAGATCAAGGCAGTAAGAGGATTGCCTTTGCTGAACAAACCAGAGAATTCTTTATTAGAGAATGTCAACTTGGGAAGATGTCTTCCTCAACATTCAAAGGTAAGCCTTTTTTACCAAAGAACTTACTTGATCTAGTGCACACCGATCTATGTGGTCCTGTAAAAATAAGAAGTATTCAGGGAGATCCATATTTCATGATTCTTACTGATGACTACTCAAGAATGATATGGGTCACATTCTTAAAAGACAAGTCTAAGGTGTTTGGAAAGTTTAAATCCTTTAGAGCATTGGTTGAGAAGGAGAGCGATAGAAGAATAAAGTGTCTTAGAACCGATCAAGGAGGTGAATTCACTTCTGATGAATTCAACAAGTACTGCAAAGAGAATGCCATCAAGAGGTAGCTGTCTACCCCAAGGAAACCACAACAAAATGGCATAGTAGAAAGGAATAAAAGGACTGTAGTTGAAGTGACTAGAACAATGCTGATCGAAGGAAAGGTAGCTCACACCTTTTGGAGAGAAGCGATGAGCACTACAGTCTATATTATGAACTAGGTACTCATCAAGAAAGGTAAAGTTAAAACTCCTTATGAGTATTGGACTAGGAAGACTCCCACTGTGAGTTATTTTAAAGTATTTGGTAGTAAGTGTTGTATCAAGAGAGGTGAGTATCTAAGCAAGTTTCATGCTAAATGTGATGAAGTAATATTTCTAGGATATTCCACTAAGAGCAAAGCTCTCAAGTGCTACAATAATAGGACTCAGAAAATTGTTGAGAGTATTAATGTCAGGTTGATGAATCCCCTAAGGAGCCTGAGGAAACCTGCAGCAAGAAAGTGCAAGATGAACTAGGTGTAGCCTTTTGGGAACTGGTTAAGAAAGAAACAAGTAAAGATCTCTGTGTTCTTGTATAGGTAGAAGCTGTAGTAGGTGAAGAAGAAGATGGAGATGAAGAAGAAGAGGAAAAGCAAGCAGAACCAACTAGAGTCATTCCTAGATATGTGAAACTACATCATGATCTGAAGAAGATCATAGGAGATAAAGATGCAGGGATACTCACAAGAAGAAAGGTGAAAGAGAACTCTTACATGATTTCTGAATTTGAGCCTAAGACCACTAGGGAGGCACTTACTGATGAAGACTAGATAAAGGCAGTGGAAGAGGAGATGGACCAGATAGAAAAGAATGCAACATGGTATTTGGTACCCAAATCGGAACACAAGAATGTCATAGGTACCAAATGGGTCTTTAGGAATAAGCTAAATTAAGAAGGCACATTTGTAAGAAACAAGGCAAAACTTGTATGCAAGGGATATACTTAGGAAGAGGGAGAAGACTATGGAGACACCTTTGCTCCTGTGGCTAGACTAGAAGGGGTTCGAATGCTACTTGCATTTACAACATTCAAGGGATTTAAGGTATACTAGATGGATGTGAAGTTTGCGTTCTTGAATGGAATCCTAGAACAGGAAGTGTATATTGAGCAACCAGATGGGTTTGCCTTATAAGAAGATAGTAACATGGTTTGTAGATTACACAAGGCCTTGTATGGATTGAAACAAGCACCTAGGGCATGGTATGAATGTTTACACTCCCATCTTGTGAAGATAGGATTCAGAGAACAAGTGAGGATAGTAACATCTATCTGAAATCTGAAAGTGATCAGATTCTGATCTGTGAAGTGTTTGTAGATGACATAATCTTTGGAGGAGATGATGAAATGAGCCATGGATTTGTAGATGGAATGAAGAAAGAGTTTGAGATGTCTCTCATTGGAGAGATAAAGTTCTTCATTGGTTTACAAATTCAACAAATGAAAGAGGGTATCTTCATTGCCTAGTCCAAGTATGTCAAAGAGGTATTGAAGACCTTTTTCATGGAGGAGAGAAAACCGGTTGGTACACCAATGATGACCAGATGTAAATTGACTAAGGAAGATGATTCAGTGTTGGTGAATGAGAAGGAGTACTGGTCAATGATCGGTAAGCTGCACTATGTGGTGCACAACAAACTGAACATTGCTCATGCAGTGGGCATAGTAGCTCATTTTCAGAAGAGTCCAAGAGAATCCCACTTGGTAGCAGTAAAGAGGATTCTTAGATACTTGAAAGGGACTATTGACTATGGATTGTGGTATCCATATAATGGTGATTTTAATCTCAAAGTTTTTACCAATGTAGATTGGGCAGGTAATGTGGATGACTGGAAGAGTACAACCAGTGGAGCATTCTTCCTTGGTGGAAGATTAGTCTCCTAGACAAGCACGAAGCAGAGCTATATTTCTCAGTCTATAGCTAAAGCAAAATATGTGGCAGCATGTATGAATTGCACTAAGGCAATCTGGATGAAGCATGTACTGAATGGCTTCAAAGTGCCTATATCTGAACCGGTGAGTATTTTTTGTGATAATACTAGTGCAATCAATATTTCCAAAAATCTAGTATTGCATGCTAAGACAAAGCACATTGAACTCAAGTATCATTTCTTAAGAGAAAAGGTTCAGAATAAAGAGGTTGTATCAGAACATGTCTCCAGTAAGGAGCAACTAGCAGACATTCACTAAGACCTTACCAAAGACTACATTTACCTATTTGAGAGGTGAATTGGGGGTTCTATCCCTTCATGAAGTAAACTAAAGTTGTTTGCTCCACATCAATCAGGTATTACAGTGACACAAATTTTAGGATTGATGTGTTGAAGGATGCTACTCCATAGGGAGAGCAACATAGTGGAGTATGGAAGCTTGTGCCTCCACTTTGGCATTGTCGTCAAAGGGGAGAAGATATATGATAGGGAAAAGATATCTGATGATGAAGATATATGGCAAAATACTAATCTTTGAACCAGTATATGACAATTGCTATATGCTATTGAGCATGGTACAAACACTGAGCAATGATACACTGAGTATTGCCATCAATGCCAAAGGGGGAGATTGTTGGCATATGATGAAGTGGTGACAAAGTATGTTGTCATTGATGTCAATGTGTGCTCAACCAGGTACACTAGTATGAAGATTGGAAGCGGTTTTGGTCAACTGGGATGGAGCGGACCGGTGTCGGGGTTCATTAAGTATAACTACCAGTTGGTAGTCTCTGTTCAATTTTAGGGTTTTTGCTATGATCTGTGCAGTGCAACTGATGGTATTTTAAGAATGTTAAGGATAAGGATCAAGATGACACATCAGCTATGTGCACGTGAAGAATTTATTTGAGGATTTTGTGCATAGAGATCGAATGCATTGAATTCCTACCTCGAAAATGTGCGATTTTCTGAGCGATGTATGAAGAGCGCATGATGGGTTACCATTTTCCAGATGCAGTGAAGATCGGATGATGTAGAGTGACTTGAGATATGTTTAGATCATTTAATTCTATGTAATGTGTTTGGACGATCAGATCTGAACCGCTTGTAATTGTAAATCTAAAATACTTAGGGTTTAGGGTTTATGTTACCAACCTAATTCTTCTCTATATGGTCGATGAGTTTTGATATTGTTGTTGTTGGCAAATGTTGTTTTTGTGTCTGCATGTTGAGATTCTTGCCAAACCAGAGTTTGAAACCTGTAGAGTGTGATTGTAGAGGAGAGGAGCTGAAAAGGATCTGCCTTAGCAAGTAGTGATGTTATCAGATCAAAAGTTTTACCTGTTGTCTTCTAACCATTTCAACAGAAGGAAAATCCCTTAACCGGGTAGCTTTAATAGGCTTGTTGTAAATCCTCTAACTAGGTGACTTAAGTTCATTGAGCTCTTTAAATCCTCTAGCGAGGCAACCTTTAACATGGTTTTAAGCTTTAATAGGGTATATATCAATCCCTTAACTGAGTGATCTTTAACAGGATTGGTTCCTAGCAGAACCTTATTGTAAAGTCTTTAACCAGACTAGGCTCCTAACAAAGCGAACTTCAAAAGAGTTCAAAACAAGCTTGTGGATATTCATTCCGGCCATGGTTTTTCCCATTTGGGTTTCCACGTGAAAAATTTGTGTGTCATGAGTTGTAAATTTTTCATGTGATGATTAAGTATTCTTTGTTTAGGTGATTATGCATGCAGAGCTAATGGTTATGGTATTACTGATACATCACATGCATATGTATATAGGTGAAGTAGTTATCAAGTATTGCATGATATTTGAAGTATTCAGTTTTATTGGTTTAAGATGTCTAAAGTCTTACTATGTTTAACTAGTATTTCCATGGTTAAGTTCAGTTTAGAAGACAACTGATTAGCATTGCTTTAACTTGATAAGATGTGGAGAAGATTTTGTATAAACTGATTCACCCTCCCCTCTCAGTACCAGTTAGGGTATTTATTGTTCATCATTATTAATCATTAATACCCTTAAAAAATAAGGCCTCATCAAATCTCAAATTGAGGGTTGTGGGACAAATACTATCATGATTCAGGTAGCAAAATTTTCAAAAATTATTGAATTATTGCCTTTCAGTAAATGGGAGAAATGGAAGTATGTTGCTTCAAAATCGTTGGGTGCTTTAGGTGGCCTTGCTATTTTGTGGATGGATAATAGTATTGAGATGAAAAGTATGACAATAAAAGCACATTTTATTCAAGTTCAAGTCTCATGTCCTAGTTACTCCTTTCAATTTATTTCTATTTATGGGCCAAATTCAACAATGGAGAAAAAGTTTCTTGGGGATTCAATATCTTTAGTTTTATCCAATTTTATAGAAGATTCATTCATCATTGAGGGTGATTTCAATGCAATCTTATCCCTAAGGGACAAGTATGAAGGAATCATTTCACCTTTGAAAAAAATGCAAAACTTTAATGATTTTGTTGGTAATAATAGTTTAAAGGATTTCTCTCCATCAAATGGTAATGCTACTTGGACTAATAGAAGGAAATGATTCCTTCATATTGATGAAAGATTAGATAGGTTCTTTGTCAATCCATCCTAGTATTCTAGATATGGTATTCCTCCATCTCAAATTTTACCATTGTCAAGGTCAGATCATTTTGCACTTCAAGTGGAAGTTCTTTTGGCCTTCTCACATCACAAACCTATGATCTCTTCCAAGTTTGAGTAGATGTGGTTCATGGATGCAACCTTCTTACCTCAACTATGTTTATGGTGGAAAAATTCACCTTATATTCTTGGGTGAAGAATGTCTCAGTTGTGCGAAAAGATACAATGGCTTTAAATTCATATTAAACAATGGAATTATAAGGTGTTTAAGAATATTTTGCCTCAAAAGTGGATCTAGAGATGAAACTCACGGAGGTCAATGAAGAAATAATTCATCAAGGGATCAATGATCAGTCTTACAATCATCAACTTCAACTTAAATTTATATTAGAGGAGGTGTTAAAATGGGAATAATTATATTAGAGACAAAAATCCATGGAGTTATGTCTACAGGAAGGAGACAAAAATATAGTTTCTTTCACTCATCTACCAAAATGAGGAGAATGAGTCATTTAATCTGCCAAGTTAAGATTTCTTTAGGGTAAATTCTTACATATAAATGTGAGATTCAAGATTAAACAATTTCTTTTTTCTCCTCCCTTTTTTCAGCTGTAAGGGGGGATGAGCCTGGAAATAACATAGAGACCCAAGAAGTTCTCCAAGATATTCCATATCTAGTATTTAATCAATAAAATTTAGATCCCTTTAGGTCCTTTACCTTAGAGGAGACAAAAAAGGGTTGTGTTGTCAATGTAGTTGGATAAGGCTCTAGGTCCAGATAGGTAGACGTCTATGTTTTATCAAAAAATGTTGGGATTTTATTGGATATAATGTTTGGAGGGTTGTGGAGGAGTCTAGGAGAAATGGAAATATCCTGAAGAAATTAAATACCACTTTCATTGCCCTCATTCCTAAAACTACATGCCCATCATCATTAGTAGATTTTAGACCTATATCACTCTACAATATAGTCTACCAAATTATCACAAAGCCAATATCAATGAGGTTAGCAATGCTTATTCCAAAAAATATCTCAGAGGAACAAGGGGGATTTGTACCAGGGAGAGAAACTTTTGAGGGAGCATTGATTGCCCATGAGGTTATTTATTCAATATCTGCCCATAAAAGTGAGGTTATAATTATAAAGATAGATAGGATGAAAGCCTATGATAGGGTAAGTTGGCAATTTTTACATCATGCTCTATTGAAATTTGGCTTCTCCAAGAAGTGGTGTAGATGGATTATTTCTTGTATTTTGGGTACAATTTTTTTAGTTCTTGTGAATGAGAGCCCCTGTGGTTTCTTTTCATCCTTATAAGGGGTTTGACAAGGAGAACTCCTTTCTCCATATCTCTTTATAAAATTAGCAGAGGCTCTCACTAGAATGATTTCGACCTATCACAATAACAAGATATGGAAGGGTATTCTCTTGCCTCAAACCTAAATTGTAGTAACTGATATTGTTTGCAGATGATACAATGTTGTTTGGATAAGCATCTATGAGGGATTCTATTGTAATCAAATAGATTCTGGATATATATTTTTCTACTTTAGGTAAGAATATTAGTGCATCCAAATCCAAATTATGTTTTCTTAACTGTTCTCCATTGGTTTCTAACCAGTTAGTAGATGTTCTAGGATTTAAACAAGATACTCTTCCATGCAAGTATTTGAGCATTCCATTATTTTTAAGTTACAATAAAAATAGCTTTTGGTCAAGTATCTCTTCTTCAATCCATAATAAGATCCCCTCCTATAAAAATACTTGGCTTTCATTGGTAGGAAGGGTATTAATGATTAAGTTAGTTTTGGCAACTATCCCTACTTACATTATGTCAGTGCTTCCAATACCAAAGGGAGATAAGGAAAATATATAATCAAAATTAAAGGATTTCATTTGGAAGGGAAAAAAAATCCAAAGGGTAAGAGAAATCTCTTGGCATGGGACAAAGTGTTTTCACCTAAAATATGTGGGGGAGTGGGAATTCATAAACTTGAATGTAGGAACTTGGCAGTGGGATCCAAACTTGTGTGGAAGCTCTTTTATAATCATAAATCAGTATGGGCATTAATCATTAAAGCCAAGTATTTAGATTCAAAAAATATTGAGAGAATATTCATGGTTCTTGAACCTCTCTCAAGATATCAAATGTGGAATTTTATGCTCAAATGTAGAGAGGTATTCCTTACTTAACTTGTTTGGTGCATGATGGGATAACACCATGCTTTTGGGAGGACTCATGGAATGGTTTCCCTTCATTAAGTCTAATTGAAGATATAGATGAAATAAAAGCTATTCTTAAAACTAATTGGGGAAACAAAGTTTGTGATTACTTTTCCTCTACATGTTTTGATGGTGTTTGGATAGTTGAATGGAAATATGTCTTTAGCATGTGTTGGCTCCAGTTAATCAACAATAGAGATTGTCTTGAGAACTCAAAAATAGAATAATTTTATTCAAAAATATGAGAGATAAACATATTTGGATGCCTTCACAACCAGGATGCTAATATGTGAAACAAGGTTACAACATTCTTAGCAAATAGGCTCAAAATCATAAATCTAGAAGTTTTTCTTTTTGTTGGAATGGGGTAGGTCTTCAAAAAATGGACTCCTTTGATTGGCTTGCTCTTAAAGGTCAAATTTTGAATAGTGATATATTGACTTCTTTAGGTATAACTTTGACTTTTAATTGTGTTTTTTGTAACAAGGGATCACTTGCTCCCTATTTGTGAGTTTGCACAAGATTGTTGTAATTTCCTTCTTAATAAGCTCCACTGGGTATCCCCTCTTCATTCAAACCTAAAAGTTATTTTTGAGTCTTAGTCTAAACTATTTAAAGAGTCTTTTTTTTTGTAATTATATCTAGCTATTTTGATTTGGAATATATGGAGGGAGAGAAACAAGAGGATTTATAGGAAGGAAATCAATAATATTGAAGTACTTATAAGTAAAATTGAGATCTCAATTTCTGAAGCTATAAGAACATACACCATTAAGTTCAAGAAGCTAGATTATTCTTTCACTTCTTGGGACAACATGGTCTTAAATGACTGGAAATAAATCAAGCTTCCCTTCAAAGGAAGCCTCATAAAACACAACCAAGAGGGTTAATAGAAAAGAAATTAGATGAAAGTCAAGAAATTAGATGAAAGTCTCTTGATAAGGATTTCTATAAACTCTAACTTGATGGAGAATCTAAGGGTAACCTAGGAGTCTTGAGAAACAGTTATGTTTTAAGAGATCATTTAGGAAAGGTAATTATAGTAGGAATTGCTAGAATCCCCAATTGCACTAACAATGTGGTAGAGGCAATGGCGCTCTTATTGGGTCTTAGGTTAGCTATCAAGAGTAGGGAAAAAATTTAGTGATAGAAGGGGACTCTATGAATATAATCATGGCTTTCAAAAAATTTGAAGCCCCAAACTAGAAAATTGACTATTTTTACAAGAAGCTTGGAGTTTCTTTCATAATTTGGAGAACTTTATCATTGTTCATTGCTTCAAAGAAGCAAATAAACTTGCATATTTTCTAGCAAATAAAGGTTGTACTCTTCCTAAGGGTGAAAGGATTCTATATGAAGACAAGATCATGATAGATTATGCCTTCCAAAGGGCATACATAGAGGATATCATTTCATTTTAAATTGCTAATATGTGTGTCCATGTGCATATTTTTGTATAGATATTGATTTAGCTATGAATTAACCATTATGGATTAATTCATTATTTTTCATTGGTGTCATTTCCTTATTCACCACTAGGTATAGTTAATTTGATTTAATCTTCACATCACTTGAATTTTATAGATTTACTCTCCTCATCATCCATACGTAAGCTAGAGGACATGTTTGGTTTGATCATGTGATTCAAGATTTGTTCACTTGCTCGATTGTTTGCCCACACATTTGGGAATCTACGATCTTGGGATAGATGACTCTAAATTCTCCTTTGTATTCATTACAATTTGTGAGTCTACAAATTTTACAAACTTCACACTCGATCACCTGCTCAAGGTAATATATCTCAAATCCTACACATATGTTGACTTACGATTAAATATGATTCCACTATGTAGTGTTCACAACATTTCTTGTCTGTTAACAATAATGGTGAATCAAGCTGTTGGTCAGTTCTGATTTTTATGATCAATGATATTTTGGGAGAATCTTTGAGATCCTTTCATGAATGGTTGGACAATCACATTAGTGTTATTGGTAAGCTATTTATTTTGGGAGAATCTTTGAGATCTTTTCATGAATGGCTGGACAATCACATAAGTGTTATTGGTAAGTTGTTGTTCTCTTTTGCACTGAATCGGTTTGATGCTCTCCATGAGTTACTTGAAAATGCTGAAGTTGACCTGCACATATATCCTTCTTCTTTCCATCTTTTAGGGGACTTGACTTCTTTGGTTGAATCCTCCAATGGGCTATATCATCTTCAGTTAGTTATATTTGGAGGGGCATTTGTGGTTTCTTGATAGTTGTTTTTTCATACTTTGTTTCTTGAGGGTTGATCACATTTCCCATTAATTTTGTTATGATATATGCAATGGGTGATCCCATAATACTGAGTTATACTTTTTGTCCAAACTTGACACTGAAATCAACATTTTGCATCAAATCTTTAATTTCTAAAAACCTATAGCAACTAAATCTTTAAGAGCTTGAAGATGAAGTAAACTACTAATTTGTGAGATTTTTCATATAGATTCTAAATATATATATATTTTAAAATAATTAGAAAATAATAGTTCATATTGTTATCTAATTTTTAATAAACCAATATTTACTGTAATCAACATTTTTCAGAAGTGACATTTATTTGGTAATGCATAACATTTTTTATAGCAAGTAGAAAATTTTAATTTTTGAAATATAGAATTGTCACACCAATATCTAGTGAATGGATATTTTTTTATAATTTTTTGTTACATATATATTGTTTATAGTTAATTTTTGAAGACAAAGTGATTGTAATTTGGATAGAGGTGTATTCCGTAATGCATACCTTTTTTTGTATGCATTTTAATTAACTTCTTTTTGTGTTGAAATGAGGATATCAACACCTAGGGAAAATATATTTTTTACAATTTTTTTCTCTATTTTTGAAATTTTCCCCATGAGTGAAACACAATCCTTAATGTTTGATGAAAAACCTACATTTATAAGAAATAAAACATAAATATATTAATAAAATTAAATATATTAAAAACTATGCTATTTGGAAAGCGTATAATAAGGACTAAATACTTTAAAAAAAAAAAACTTCTAAATGAATTCATTTGACCCACCAAAATCTAATGTAAAAGTGGGTTTTTATTAGCATTTTGATAGGTGCTAATGAGACTCCTTTGCAAGTATGATTTAAAATTAGAGAGGTTCTATCCAATAAATTTTGATCTAAGAGCCTATGATCTAAATATCCTCAATTAATTAATTCAAATGGAACCTCTTAAAGCTTAAATCATTATATTTTCTAGAATATGTATGATTTCAGCAAAAATCAGGATGTACCAAAAAGTGTAACTCAATATTGTGGATCACCCCCAATTTTATTTTATATATAATATATAATTCATGCTTTAGATTTTTATTAAAAAAAAAATGGTTTTGATGATGTTTATTGAGATACTGAATTGGATAGTTGAAGGTCCACTAGTGGAAATGTTTTCTCTCTACTTGGAGGCACAATAAGTTGAATGAGTAAAATTAGAATGGTTTCTTTTTCTACCACATAAGTAGAGTATATAGCTAGAACACATTATTTTAAGGAGTTATTTTTCTTAAATAGAAGTTCAATATATGTACTAGTTTTGGTTGTAATATTGTTAGCATTAGATGTGATAATTACAGTGCTATTTATTTAAAAAATACCCTGTATATCATGCTCATACTAAACATACTGATATTAAATATCACAACATGCAAGAAATAGTTAATAAGGTTAAGATCTTGATATAAAAGGTTGACACCTTGGATAATGTTGTAAATTCTCGTATGAAGATAGTGACAATGAATAAAATTCTATTGGTGTAGGAAGTTCATGGACCTTTATCCTTATACTTATACTTAATTATCTTTATTTTTTGTTTGGATAAATTTTGAATGTATAATGTCAAGTGAAAGAATGATATTATTAAGCTCCCCTTTATCTTGCAAAATAATGCATTATTCATGTGTTTCCAACACTCTTAGGAATTATCTATGGAAGCCTAGGTTGATATTGGATATTAATTTATGAGTAATATTCTCTTATAATCTTGATATAGCACAATTATGATGGTTACATTTGATTAATTGATCACTAAATGCTATTTTCTAATCTAGGACCTAGAATTGAGGAGTAGGAATCTTGTATGAAAAGAAAAGAACCACATGAATTGGACTCTTCATGTTAGACTACTATACTTTGGGGGTGAATCCATTAGGGGTTATTCTATCACAATAATTACATTTTCTATTTAGGGGCTAATTGATGACACCTATGTGATGAAATGTGAATTTTTTATGTAGTTAGTATTCTTTAAATATGCTTTCCTGAGAGGGGCATTGGTTTTTCCAAGATTCTATTGGTTTTGTATCCATTATATTTGGTAAAACATTTATGGTTTTATCCTCTCTCATTGTATATATATTGATATCATGATATAGTAGTTTTATGAGATTGTTTTATAGGTACTCAAATATTATCAAAATGAAGAAAAAGGAGTGAAGGAAGAGAAAACATTGTGTTAGGAAGGAGTGAAGGAAGAGAAACCATTGTACTCTTGTTTCGAAAATAATACAATCTTGGTCTCTTTTTCTTGGTAGAGTTTTTCATGAAAAGGTTTCTCCACATTAAATATTGTGTTAGCAAATTTTATTTGTTGCTTATTTTACATGATCATATCTCCATTTTAACAATATACTAATAAAAATGAATTTTATACTTAAATTTAGATTTATATATTAGAGTAGTTTACCTTTGTTTCTAATAGATATATATCTAGAGTAATCATCAATAAACTTAACATAATAATGGGGTTTCTACTACACAAAATATATTATTGAATAACTTGTAATATTTTTTTTTCTCTTACTTTCTACAAGAAATGAAACTCTATTTTTCTGACCAGACACACAATTTTCAAATAAATCAAAATTCTCATTAGAATAAACACAAACATTATGAATTATCCTTTTACTGATCAAATATCTACTATTGTTGTTAATTAATATGGCTCAAATTTTAGTGTCACAGCATACACATGAATTTTAATTAATTCCAATTATTAGTAGACTTAAAAAATATGGAGGCATCTAGTTTAAGTTGATTCTCACATCATGAGCTTCTCACTACTAGCAAATTTACTCTCACTAACATACAAGTACACTTATCAAGTATCACATGTAATCTATAATTATTTAACTTGGATACACAAAGAACACTTCTTATGATTGCTATAATATGCAAAGTACCATAGATATTTTTCATCCAATAATTGTTGAAACACAAATATAACTTTCCCTTATTAGCAATTTGATGTGTATTATTCTTAGTGAGAAAAATATTATTTGTCATGGGATTGGCATGATGAAAATAACCCCTTGCGATATGGATCCTAGAAAATGGTCCATTCATGATGGGTGGAATGGGATTCTACACCAGAGACTAGTCTCCAAATTTTGACATGAAGAAAGCTTCTATAGAGGAGGTTTTGGTGTAGATAAGACTATACAACTTGCCTCATGAATATTGGGATGCAGAGACTCTAAAGTGTATCGAGAATTTTTTGAAAGATAATGAAGCTGTGGACATAAAGGATCATAACATGTATGTTAGAATTTGTATTCTTTAGAAGTCGTTTCCTCCTCTACCAAAAGCAATAGATTAAATTTGGGGAGGGTTTGTGGTGGCAAGAAATTGAAGTGGAAGACATAGTGGAGATTCGTGAAAAATGTAAAGAAATGGGTCATGGAGCGAAGGAGTGTGAGAATTTCAATAGAGGGAATGCTTATTGAAGGGTCCCTTACAGATAAAATAGAGAATATTCACAAGATTATAGATGGTAAGGTTGATCAAAATGGCTAGTTGGAGGGGGATAAGGATCTTGTTACATGTAGTGTGATTCCCATGATTCTGGTCACTGAAGAAATTCTCAACACTCTAGAGGCTAAATATAACCTAAATAATGGTGCGAACAATACTATGGCCCCTAACATGAGTGAAATGAGATATAATTCTCCCTTGACCTATCAAGCCCATGAAAGGGAGGGTCAAGTATTTAAATTTGTAAGGAATCTCAATGAGAAGAGTGTGGGTTAGCAATATTCTTGTTTGAGCAATGGTTTTCTTGGGAATGTTTTTCCATCTCTGGTTGTTGAAAAGGGAGACAATTCTAAAATCAAAGCTATGCTCAACAATGAACTCAGACATTGGGAGGAGGAAGTGGGATGTGATAGGTGGTTGTTATTATTAGGATTGGATCATGAAAATACGACAAATATGGTGGAGGATATACCTTTCAAAGAAATTCAAATCACCCATTAGAAATATAGACATGGCTTTGGAATGGTACAAAGATTCACACATCTCTAAGAGATATGTCCAATAAACCTTTCGACTGGGAAGTTGAAAAGGAGGATGACGTTATGGGTTTGCAAGCGGAAGAGGACATTCTAGAAAAATAAACTCTTTTTCAGTGCAAATCTAGTAGGGAGAAAGTCATGAAAGGGGAAACTAAAACAATCAAAATGAGGCTAGAGATTGCAAAAAGTGTCAAAGTAAATGTAGATTGGGAAAAGGCTATGCCTTTTATTGGGAAGCATGAAGATCCTTTCATGGAATGTTAGGGGCTACAATGCTCCTGAAAAAAGAGGTTGATCAAGAGGTGTCTTAATCAAAGCTCATTCAGATATTATTTTGTTTCAGGAAACCAAATGAAAAGGTGAGGAAATAGACTTCTTTGTGAAAAAGTTGTTTTTTTGGGAAGGCTTCTTTGTTAATGCTGAAGGTGCATTTGGGAGTGTTGGTATGATGTGGAATACTTTAAGAGTGGTGGCTCAACTAGTAAGACAAGATAAAGCTTGGCAACTGGTTAACATTTATGCTAAAGCTCTTCATCAGAGCTTTTTTTTTGCTTAATATTTATGGCCCTACTAGCACTGTTTGCAAAAAGGATTTATCGTGGACTATATTTGGGATTATCTAGGAATTTGGTAATGATGTGGTCATTTTGGTTGGTGATTTCAATGCCACTTTGAAGCCTTCAGATAAAAAAGGGTGTGTAGGTTAGTTTGGGCAAGTTCATAAAGACTTCAATGATTTTGTGAATGGTAATGGCATCACAGAAATCAATTTCAAAGTCGGGGACTTCACTTGGAAAAATCACAGACAAGGTTTTCTTAATATTTCTAAAAAGATTGATCATGTTTTGGTTGCTAGAAATTGGGCTAGGACACCATGGATTTTTGATGTTGATACCCTCCCTGTTTTTGGTTCTAATCATTTTCCAATGAGATTGGTTATTCATGATGATGTGGCTTTGGCTTGCCACCTTTTCAAATTTGAAAAGATCTGGTTCAAAGAAGAGGACTTCAAGGATCGTATTGCTGATTGGTGGAGTCTTGCACCTATACGGTCTAGGAGTATGGATTTTATATTTTTAAAAAAGATTCAATTTGTCAAGGAATGTTTGAAAAAGTAGAATAGGGAGTAGTTCAAAAACATTTTTTTTGAAAAAATACATTTGGAAGAGGAGTTAGAGAGGCTTAATTCCAAGATTATCCAAAATGGGATGGAAGAGTGGGATTTTGAGGAGGAGAAAAGGCTGGAATATTATTATTTTCAAATTTTGGCAAGCGGAGAAGTTTTTTGGTGTAAAAAATCCAAAGAAATGTGGCTTAAAGATGAAGGCTGCAAATGTTTTTATTTTTCACACTTTTGTCAAAGCAAGAAGATGTTGCAACAAATTTTTTTCTATAAAAAATATCGAAGGAATTGTGCTTAGAAAATAGAGGGATATTAATAAGGAGGTGGTATGTTTCTTCCATTCTCTCCTAAATAAGGAAGGTTTAGATTTGGTCCAAGATGATGATATTTGGGATGTTATAGCAATCTATGTCATTGGGGATCACAATAGTATTCTTACGACATCGGTAAGTCTTGAGGAAGTGAAGTTGGCATTATTTTCTATGGGTGGGGACAAGGCCCCACATACAGATGGCTTTCCAACTTGTTTCATTCAGGAATTTTGGGATATTCTAAGCAATGATATCTGTAATGTAGTGGGCAATGATATCTAGGATATTGTTGAATCCTTTGAGGTTTTTATACCAATCTCATTATGAAGTGTTATTTTCAAATTATGTCTAAAGTCATTGAGAATGGGCTTAAGCTTACCCTAGAATCTGTCATCTTGGAGGAGTAGAGTGGTTTCTCTCTAAGTAGATCTATTGTGGAGGGGATTATCATTGCGCTTGAGGCCATTCATTCTATGTGCCTTGTTGGGATGGAGAGGATGCTAGTCAAGCTTGATATAAAAAAAGCATATGGTCAAGTTAACTATGAAATTTCTACTAAAGTTTCTTGAACATTTTGGTTATTGCCATGGGTGAAGTGGATCAAAAGCTATATTTCTTCTCCCAAATTCTCTATTTTGGTGAAAGATAGTGCTCTAGATTTATTTGAAACCTCTAATGGTTTGTGGCAAGGGGATCCTTTATCCCCATCTCTTTTAATCATAATGCTAGAGGCTCTAGGTAGATTGATTTCAAGAAAGAGGATGGATGGAAGATGGAAAGCCATTAGAGATTCCCTAGGGATTGATAGCTTGTCACACTTACAATTTTCTAATTATACCCTCCTTCTAGGAGAGGCCTTGCTCAAGGACGTGAGAGAGATGAAATTTACAATTGACAAATATAACATGTTTTTGGGTCAATGTGTCAATTGGAGAAAGTCAAAGATATTTTTATTTAACACCTCTGGTAATACGTAGAGGGAAATTTCTCGCATTTTGGAAATCAAGTTGGGCTCTCTTCCTAGTAAGTACCTTGGTATTCTATTATTTGGAGGTGCTTGTCGCATGAATTTATAAAAAAAGCTAGTTGAATGTTGTTTGAATAGAATGGATGGTTGGAAGAGTAAATGGCTAACTTCGGTGGGTTATATCATGATGTTGAAATCTATTATTTCTATGATCCCTTTATATTCAATGATGTGTCTTAAGATCCTTCAAAATATTATCAAGTTTATTGAGAAAAAAATGAAGATTTTTTTTTGGAAAGGTGCCAATGATTAGGACAAAATTACTTTGTTGTCTTTGGACAAAATTTGTTCACCTAAAAACATGGGAGGTGCTGGTTTGTGAAACTGCAGATCATGAATGAAGCCATGAGTGCCAAATTGGTGTGGAGCATCTACTTCAGTCCAACTAAACTTTGGGTAAAGATTCAAAAATAAAAATATTTGGACAGTTAGGTAAGGGAGAGGACTTTGACTATTCAAAATCCCCCTAGAGGTTCGGCAATATGGAATTTCATCATCTCTTGTAGAATAGTTTTACTAATCATGTAACTTGGCATTTGGGGAATGGACATTTGGCAAAGTTCTAGGAGGATTCGTAGGAAGGGTTGTAGGTTTAGGGGATGATCATATGCTTGACGATTTGAAAATGGTTTTGAAGTAGAGATGGGGGGTCAAAAGTAAGTGATTATATGGTAAGGATTTTAGTTAACAGGTGTTGGGAGTGGCAATGGAAATAGGTTGATAATATTGACTTGATTACAGATCATAAATGTGCTATTCTAAATATTTTTAAGGATAGAAAAGTCATATTGATTGGTAAAGAGGACATAGGTGTTTGGTGTGGGGAAAATAATGGTGAACTTTTGGTAAAGAGGACAAAGTTGTTTGGTGGGGGGCAAAAAATGGTGAATATTCTGTAAAAATTGGGCATAAGATTTTTGATCAAGCTAAAAGATTAGATGATTGACCTTCTTGTCTTTTCTAGGGGAAGAGATTCCTCCCCAAAGGTGGGGCCTTTGCTTGGTTGACGATTTAGGGTAGGATCTTAACTAGGGACTGTTTAAAGAAAATTGGCTTCAATGGGCCTTTTTTTGTGTAATGTGTGAAAAGAGGATGAAGTATTGATCATTTACTAAAATTTAGTGTGAGGTGGCTCAATCGTGTTGGAGAATGGTCATCAACACTCTTGGTTGGTGTTGTTCATTTCCCACAACTTTAATTCAGTTGTTCCAAGGGTGGTATAGGGAGAATAGATCCTCAACATTTTCTAGCCTCTTGGTTACCAAATTTAGCCTTTTAAACTATAATCGTATGACTCACTTTAGCCCAAAATAAGACCAATTGCAACCAACAGTTGAGTAAACCATAATAGTTCCTCTCTGTATTTTGATATGAAGGTACAACTCCCTTCATTAGATAAAATGTGTGTTTTCTAGATAAGTAATAAAAGCAACTAACAATTTCTCATAGCCATGACATAGATGTGAACAACAGATTTATAAACAAAGAGGTACAGGGATAAATGATGTAAAGTCCATCTTCAAATACCCTCAATATATAAACAAGAAAACAACAGTAATTCCCTCCAGCTAATGTGAATATTCAAAATTCAAAGCTTATGAAATAATCACAATCACAACCCATGTGACAAAAGAATTTATCTAAGAAGAGATTGCAATCAACATAGGAAAATTGACAATCATAAAGAACGATAAATGAACTCAAAGTTTCAATATATCCCCTTTACTTCTTAGACAAAACCAGAAAGTTCAAAGACCTTGCAATCCTCACAAAGATTATATTCCTCATCACCAAACATTGTTGTCTCCCCCTTCTTATATATTTAAAATTTTACAATAAGTAATCACAAGATGACCTTTCCGTTGCCATAACTGATTCTTGGAAACTTTAACAATAAAAGAAAAACAAGTGCCACATAGTGGCTAGTACTTGCCTTGTTATTAGTATAGTTTTAATAATAATTATGATTTAATTTTAATAATGATTATATTTTAAAAGTTATAATAATTAAGATAAAAAAATTAAACATAATTATTTGATAATAATTCAAATTTTACTAGAAAAAATAATATAAATTAAAGAAATCCTAATAAATTTTTAATTTCACAAAATAAAATTAAATAATTGAAATAGTTTTAGATTTAAATTTACTTTAAAAACTAAAATATAATAAACAAAAAGTTGTAAAAGAAACTATATAAAAAAAATTAATAAAAATTAAAATTAATAATGAATAACAATAGCCTTGATAGATAATAATTTTATTAAGTCAAATTAATTAAATAAAAATAGTACTAATTTTTTAAATTCATTGTCATTTAAATATAATAAAATATGTATAAAAGTATAATTAGTTTTACATATATTTCTATATAGTTGCCACTAAAACTAATTATTTTGGATTTCCTAAAAATCCGCTTATAACAGCTAAAATCTATTTAGCCAATAAGTGTAGAGAAAAATAGTTTTCATAATTTATAATGTTAAAAATTGTATAATTAGACTTTGGTAAATAAAAAAATTGAAAAAAATAAAAGTTAAAATTTGTTTGTGATTGGTTCAAATTAATTTTTTTAATAACTAGTTAACTGGAAAAACAAAAAACTCATTAGAATAACATTACCTAAAGTACTAATAACACTTTCCTTCTCCTATCTTTTCGTTTCCAGCATATACAATGTTTGAATAACTTTTAAATGGCTCTCAACAATGATCTTTCTCCTCATTAAAATGTGAAACCCAAGCTTTGATTTGTCTTTTGAAGAATCATAACCTCTTTTCCACCATGGACTCAGACTTCACATAGGTGAGACCTCTTGGGTATCGCATGTGTGATATCCATGCTTACAAAACTTCGCTGTATATGCTCACACTTCACGCATATTTATATAAACATGGTTTTGGGGATGCCGTTAACATGCCTTATTTCTGCTGTTACAGTCGGCTTGCACATTCACCATAGTGCTTTCAATTGCAATTTCTAAAGCTGAGGCTATGCCTGCCACAATATTTTGTAATCGGTCTGCAAGAGACTCTTCCCACAAGCTACGGATACCCATCAACACTAGACGCCTCGTGCTGGAGTTAGAGCATCGAATGTTCGGCCCAATAACGTGATTCATATTTTTGATGAGGTCACAGAAATATATGTATGAAGATTTATATCTTTATTATTCAAGACACAACTGAGAAAAATAGGAACTCCCAAAGAACGTCGGGTCTCCACCAATGTTTGGAAACCAAACGTATTGCCCACCAATGTATAGCATCGGAGAATCAGCCATTCAAGGAACCTTTGGAAGTATGTCGGGTGCTAAATGAGTTCAGAAAGTATTCATGCCACCCAATAATATATACATTGTCAGTAAGTCGCTTTGGCAATGGAACTTTGGAACAATGCGTACAACCCGATATGATCCATGAATTAATCTTGGACGCTCGGCATTTCAAATGTCTTTAAAGCGATATCAGGCCGATAGAAAATCCTCTGGATCGTATCGAGGTCTTTGTATTTTTAAAACTTTGCCTACCGCTCGATATCATGTATCATCAGGCCCGATGCTGGCTTTTTGAACTTATCTTACCACCGACTTGTCTGATGATCGTGTATCTTTTTGAAATGTCCTCTCGGTCCGATTCCCAAATAGTCAAGCAACCATATATAAATGGTTTTATCAAGCAATACTATTGGCTTTGTATATGTTTCCATCACATTATTTTTCTCCAACATCTCATTCGCAATGTAACATTGTCAGGAGCTCGTTCCTTTCAGGCCATGTCTATACAAAGTGCTATCTCATGTTGACATGATATTGATCTTTCCAAAAGATCATCGAAAAATAATATGAAAGTATTAATCAATATTACCATTCATGAGATAGTAGGAGTATGGGAAGTTCAAAATGGTTGTGTCAAAATAAGGCCAACACAGCCATAGGGTAGATTTTCCCTTCCACAGCGATTTGGGAAATCTAGAAAGAGAGGAATCGATAGATCTTTCAAGACAAGCAAGAATCAGTTGCAAGGTTGTGTGGCAGAATTGAAGTGTCGATTAGTGAATTAGTTAGTATGGTTGGTTCCCAGATTGATGAAGGTAAAACTCCTTTCTCTAAATAAAATATGTGGTTGCTATTTAAATTTCAGCTCATTAATGGGCCTTGTCAGGTTAATCCAAGCTTGTCAAACCCTGTGAAGGTAGCTTGTCAAACCCTGTGAAGGTGGAGTGGGCTCAGCCAAAGGCATGATGGTACAAAATCAATTTTGATGGAGCTTCTAAGGGTAATCTTGGTTCCTCTAGAGTTGGATTTGTGGCTTGGGACTGGGAAGGCAATATTGTTGCGATTGGTGCAATTGGGTTGGCAAAGGGCATGAATAATGAAGTAGTGGCGTAGAAAATTGCAAAGGGATTAGGGCTCCAAAAAATCATCTTGAAGGTGACTCTTAGATCATTTTTTATGCAATTAACGTAGGAAATATTCATGCATGGAAATTAAATTTTTTTATCACCATTGCCAATTCGGTTTTAAAAACCTTTGATGATTTTGTGTTTAGTCTTGTAGTTTGATCAGGCAACTATCAAATTGGGCATTGTCGTTGAATGATGTGGGAAGATGTATGATAGATGATTTTCACAATGTTGATTTGGGTTTGAGTTTAAGATGGTACACCACCATTCTCATATTGCATTTATGATTTAGCAAGGTGGTAGTTGAATGTGATGGGGGTCGACATGAGAGTTTTTATATCCCATGAAGTGTGCAAGGTGGTGTTGATACAATACAATGGGTCGCAAATTCCTCTACCATGGATGATACTTTCTCTCTCATCACATTGAGACAACAACTAGCCTTGATGGGGTGGATTTTTGAAAAGGGGTTGAAGGGTTTGTTTAAATTCAAAGATGACTATTTCTTGCAGATTTTGGAGGTTCTTTTTGGTAAGGATTTTTTGTTAGCTAAGAATAGGTATTAGATCAACATATACATTGTTTCAATGTTGGTTGCCTAGTTTAGAGGTGGGAAAGAAAGAAGTGGAGTGGGCGGTAAAAATAATTGTGGCAGAAGATTGGCTATATGGTTTGAAATCAGTGACGAGTAGTGCTATTATGGGGGTTGGGTTTCTACTTACAGAGGGAGAGAATGGGGAGTGCAATGGAAATCTACAATAATTAATGGATTTTATTAGGTGGTTAAAGGGGACGAATCGTGATGAGTGCAAGGCCAAAGCTTTCATTGGGTGGGACTCTTTGAAATATTTGATCCGAGAAAAAGAATGTGAGTGAAGGAAAGGGAAGAAGCCTATCGAGACAAAGATGAAGTTTGGATCAAGTTTCAAGCTCAAAGACTATCGAAATAATTGCAGATTCAAAATTGAACCCCATGTTCTTGTAGTCAACTGATAAACTTAAATGAACATATCAGATAAAAGAAAATAACACCAAAAATAGATTGTAATTCAGACTTATAGCACACCAATGAATCATGGATAAATTCATAAAACAAAGACAAATTAATACTTTGTTTTAACTGCAAGAGCTTTGTTTCTTATTATTACCACTTAGTTCAACTAATACAAAGGTCTACATATAAAGAGATTTTTGTAGCTAAAAAAAAACAATACAATGAACCTAGACATAGCTTTAACAACCAAAAAAAAACTGAGCATGCTTATCATGCATTATTCGTAGGAAATAAAACTAAGCTTTAAAAAACTAAAAACTATTTTAAAGCAAATACAGGCTAATAATAGGAACGTTTTTTTTCTTTCTTCTTTTTTTCTTCTGACATGTTGGTAGGATCAATTATCTTCATACTCCCCCCTTGATGCTGAGAGGGCTCACAATTTGATCTCAGAGTGCCAAAAACTAAATTTTGCAACCACCTTGGTGAAGATATCCGCTAATTGATCCTGAGTGTTTATGTGCTTCAATTCAACTTCTTTCTTCTGTACCAAATCCTGAATGAAATGATACTTTAAATCAAAATGCTTTGTCCTATTGTGATGAACCGAATTCTTTGCTAACCTGATGGCACTTACATTGTCACAATAAATCACTATAGGCTGAAGCTGTTTCTCTCCAATTTCTTCAAGATTTTTTCTAAGCCAAAGAGCTTGTGTACCCGTTGAATTTACTACAACATACTTTGCTTCTGTGGATGAGAAGGCAACAATGCTTTGCTTCTTTGAACTCCAAGTAAACAATCCATAACCAAAAGAAAAATAATTCCCTGATGTAGACTTACGGTCATCCATACTACCTCCCCAATCTGAATCACTAAAGCCAACAAGTTTGAACTTTTCAGAAGAGTAGTAATGAATACCAAAATTTAGAGTGCCTTTCACATACCTCAAAATCCTTTTGGCTGCCTTCATATGTATTTATGATGGATTTGTCATATACCTTGAAACAAGTGAAACTGAATATGCAATATCAGGTCTTTTGTGGGTTAGAAACATCAAGCTCCCCACAATACTTCTATAAGTTGTCTTATCAACTAAATCAACACCATCATCTCTACACAATACAACTCCATGAGCACTAGGAGTGGAGGAAGGATTACAATCAACCATATCAAATTTCTTCAACATATCTTGTGCATACTTTGTTTGACAAATGAAAATCTCATCCTTACTTTGATAAACCTCCAACCCTAGAAAATATTTCATGAGACCAAGATCCTTCATCTCAAATTCATTCATCATAGCAATTTTGAATTCATCTTTCATCTTACATGTACTACCCATATACAATAGATCATCAACATATAGACTTATGATAAGAATATTAGTACCTTCTTGCTTGTAGTAAAGGGTAGGATCACTCTTAGTTCTCTGGAAGCCATTTTCCTAAAAGTATCCATCGATCCTGGCATACCATGCTCTGGGTGCTTGCTTGAGGCCATACAAAGCCTTCTTCAACTTGTAGACATGATTCTCTTTTCCTTCTACTTCAAAACCTTGTGGTTTCTCCACATATACTTCCTCTTCTAAATACCCATTCAAGAAGGCACTTTTCACATCCATATGATGTATGCTCCACTTCTTCTAAGCTGCTAATGAAATCAACATTCTAATGGTCTCTTGTCTTGCTACTGGTGCAAAAGTCTCTTCATAATCAATTCCATACTTCTGTGTGAATCCTTTAGCAACTAATCTTGCCTTGTCTCTTTCAACACTCCCATCACTATTAAACTTGGTCTTTTAGACCAATTTGGTGCCAATCTTCTTCTTGTAACATGGAAGCTCTATCAACTCCCAAGTATTATTCCTATAGATGGAATCCATCTCTTCTTTAATTTCTTGCATCCAAACTTCATTAGTCCATGCATCTTCAAAACATGATGGTTCAAAATCAGCCTTGGCTAATAAAGCAAAATTCATAGTCTCACTGATTGGGTTTTCTTCATGTATTTGATTTGCACTTCTTTAATAAATATCACTCAATCTTCTTACCTTCCTTGTAGAAGTAGGACTTGAACTTGGACTTACACTTGAAATTAATTTTGGACTTGAAGAACTAGATGAGGGGCTACTTAGTGGACTCATATCATTTGCAATATAATCATTAGTGGTCTGCTCACTAACATCATTCAAAATGGATTTTGGTTTTTCAACATGGCCCTTTTGATGACCATAAACTCCCCCTTCATTAAAAATTACATCTCTTGAGATAACAAGCTTATTAGTCATGGGATTATACAATCTATAAGCCTTACTTTTCTCACTATACCCAATAAAAATACATGACTCACTTTTGGCATCTAACTTCTGTCTATTGTGATCAGGAACATGCACATAAGCCAAACAACCAAAAACTTTGAAATGATCAATATTAGACTTTTTCCCATACCAAGCTTCATAAGGAGTCATCTTCTCTAGTGCACTAGTGGGACTTTGATTAAGGATGTATACTGATGTAGCAACTGCATCTCCCCAATAAGAATTGCTCAAACCCTTGGTTTGTAACATGCACCTTTCCATTTCAACCACTATATGATTCTTCCTTTTAGCTACTCCATTTTGCTGAGGTGTGTATGTGGTAGTAAGTTGTCTCCTGATGCCATTCACATCAGAATAAATTTTGAAAGCCTTCAAACAAAATTCTCCTCCACGATTAGTCCTCAAACATTTGATTTTGTACCCTTTCTCATTTTCCACAAGGGCATTGAACTTCTTGAATGTATCCAAGGCTTCATCTTTGGCCTTGAAAAAATATACCCAACAATTTCATGAGTAATCATCAATAAAAGTGATGAAATATGATGGCTTACCCAAACTCTTAGTTTGCATAGCACCACATATATCTGAATAAATAAGTTAAAGTGGGTGATGGGTCCTCCATGCATTTCTCTTTGGAAATTTTTCCCTTGCATGCTTGCCTTTAGCACATCCTTCACAAACCTCCTTATGCTCTTCAACCTTGGGCAAACCAGAAACTAATGCATGTGATGTTAGAAGCTTCAAACTATGCAAATTTAAATGTCCATACCTGAGATGCCATAACCAACTTGAATCCTCATATGCTATATTTGCTAAACTACTATTATGTTCACCAAATCTCAAGGGAACATCCTATTTCTTGTCATAGGCACAACATTGATCACTCTATTGCCTTGCTTCTTATCATAGATAGTACATGTCTTATTCTCAAAGAATACTTTATAATTTTTTTCACATAGTTGTCCAACACTTAACAAATTATGCTTCAATTGTGGAGTATAATAAATATCATAAATACTCTTTATACCTTCTTTTGTGTGAATTTCCATAGCTCCTTTTGTAGCAACCTCCAATGATTTATCATCACCAAGCTGAATCTTGGATTTAAAACTTTCATCTTTTTTTGAAAACAACTTCTCATTTCCTATCATATGGTTAGAGCATCCAGAATCTAGGTACCAAATATCTTTACTAGTATTTTCATCCTTTGAATAAGATAGAAATAGGTGATTGGTAGGATTTTTACTACTTTCTTGAGCATCGTTAGCACTTTTACCTTATTTCAATTTGTGTTCTCTTTCAAAGTGGCCATACTTGTTACAATGGTAGCATTGAACATTTCTCTTATCAAATCTGCCTCTACCTCTTCCTTTGGAACCACCTCTTCCTCATAAGCCACCTCTGCCTTTGTTTCCTCTTGAGAAATTTTGGCTTTTCCATTTAATTTGGCCTTGGTTGCTTGTGGTACTATTGTTGCTGGGATCATCATTCTTTGTGATTTGTAATTTGGAGGAAAATGCTTTCTCTACACCTTCAAAAGAATCTTTAAATCTTTCTTCATGAGACATCAAGGATCCAACCAATTGATCAAACTCAAGGGTTGTCAAATCCTTGCTTTCCTCAATGATAATGGCAACATGATTCCATCTGGGTGTCAAAGATCTCAACACCTTTTTTATCAAAACTTCATTGCTTACAGTTTCCCCAAGTGTTGTAATTTTATTGACCACATCTTTGACTCTGACACAATATTCGCTTATATTTTCAGCCTCTTGCATCTTCAAATTCTCAAAATCTTTCTTCAATGTCTAGAGCTTAACAACTTTAACTTTATCACTGCCTTGGTAAGCTTCTTTTAGAGTCTTCTAGGCATCCTCAGCTATCTTTTCTCCTGCAATTCTTGGAAATAAACTTTTATCAAGAGCTATTTGAATGTGAAATAAGGCTAGAGCATTCTTCTTCTTAGACTCCTTCTTGGTTGTTCTATCATTGGTAGAAAGGGAATTCCAATTAGATGGCTCTGTATAACCCAATTCAACAATCTCCCATAAATCTTTCTCTATCAAAAAGGTTATCATTTTGATGCACCAATAGTCATACTCATTTCCATCAAATTCAGGGATGGGTAAGGAGTTAGAATTTGACATGATAAACTTTGGCAAAATTCTAACCGAAAGAAAACTTCAACCTAAAAGAAATACCAGCTCTGATACCAAATGTAGATTCAAAATTGAACCCCCTGTTCTTGTAACCAACTGATAAACTTAAACGAACACACCAATGAATCATGGATACATTCAAAAAATAAAGATAAATTAATACTCTATTTTAACTGCAAGAGCTTTGTTTCTTATTATTACCACTTACTCAACTAATATAGAGGTCTACATATAAAGAGATTTTTGCAGCTGAAAAAAAACAATACAATGAATGTGGACATATCTTTAACAACCAAAAAAACTGAGCGTGCTTATCATGCATTATTCGTAGGAAATAAAACTAAGCTTTAAAAAACTAAAAACTATTTTAAAGCAAATACAGGCTAACAATGGGAACGGTTTTTTTCTTTCTTCTTTTTTTCTTCCGACATGTTGGCAGCATCAATTATCTTCAACAATGGGTCGCTAAAAAATTGGAAAGAAAAATCAGTAATTCTATGGTTTTTGTAATGGTTTTGTAGTTTCTTGATATGTCGTTTGTAATTTTTGGTTACGGTTGAGGGTTGGTGGGTTTATAGTGGAAGGATTTTTGTATAGTGTAAATAAAATTATATGTCCGGGGGTGTTTATATGTTATACATTTTATGGTGGTAGTCGTGGGCTTACTGTAGGGGTAGTTTCATCTAGTGTTTTGGGTTGAACAATATTTTTGGTAGTGTTTTGATTCCTTTGCTATTGATGATGAATTGATCAAGATTTATGCATATTTTTCATATATTAATACTAAATCTCATTATTACTGACTGAAAAAAAAAATCAATAGAAAGACATAAGTTATTGTTACCATCATCATTAAAGGATCATTAAAGGATTATTATATGGAGAAATCAGCAAGGCTCTTCATGTTGTTTTTGCATTAAAGGATTATTAAAGGATTATTTTACTATAATCATCACAAGGGCTTTGGATCATTATTTTGACGTAGATTTATATTTCATTTATTTCTGTTATACCCATCTTTTTCCTTGGTGGGTATCCATAGAACAATCATCATTACACTTCCTCTTTATATCTTGACTAAGCCAATATGTAAATAAGGATTACATCATTGAATTTACAAAGCTACCATTTTTACAAGATCCATGCAAAGAACAAAGAACAAAGATATCTTTGTCTTCCTAATTAATTATAACATATATTAAACCTAGTTGACTCAAAGTTAAATTAAAATATTTCAAATGTTCTATAATAGAATCTATTCATTTTTAAAAAGTATAAATATTTTGAGATTAAAGTTATTAGTTAAACTTTGATTTTGACAATATCACCTTATAGCATTGTAAATTATTATCCCTCATAATTTAACACCATGTTTAGCACCCATTTTGGCATATGTGATTGATAATGAGAATATGTGCTTGTCTCAAGACTAGATTGACAATATTGCTCACACCTACTAGTGCCTATCCCTTTGAACAACCAAATAGGGTAGGACACTAGTCTGTAGAACTAATGTCCTCCTAATTTGGTCCCAAATTTGAATGTTTAAATGTCAGCTTCAAACCCTTAATGATCATGATGTTATTGTCATCTTTTCCCAATTTTTTTTTTGAAAAGATGTAAGTCACATATAAATGTGAATCCCTTATTTGAAAGTGTAAATAGAACTCATTAAAAGAAGATCATAAAATGATAAATATTATCAAGCTATCAAGAGAGCCATTGTCATTCATACTATGATCTAAAATATCATTTTAGATAAGCTATTCTTTCTTATCCATTGTCATTATCATGTTATGTAATAAAACTTTAAGAGATTCGTCATCACCTTGTATGGAACCAAACAAGAGGTTCACATCCAAGGGCACTAGTTTAGTACTAGTGTCCTACTAGTTTTAGCTAAGTTTTTAGTGGAAGCTACCCAAAAACCTCTTGAGTCAATCCCTGATCTTGGCATTTGTATTTTCAGTCCGTGGAATCCAACACTTAGTGTCTCTATCCTCCATAACTTCAAGCTTTGTTTTTGGTGCCAAGTTCCTCTTTCTACTCTCTTTTTATTTTTTTAGCTCTCTTTTTGAATTTATATAATATTGTCTCTATAATAGTCATTTAGTTATCTTTTTAATTATATATTTATGAAATTAGACAATATATTAATCAATTGACCCTCTTTGCAACAAAGAAACATGACTAAGGAAAATTGGCTCTCTTTTTAATATAGTAGCTAAGAATAAAAACCATTGGTTAGTTATGAGTTCCAATTTGTTATGGAGAGAGGATTTATCCAGGCTAATTAACTAGTCAGTCTAGGATTACTTTTCACCCATCATACACCTATACTTTTCCATAGTGAAATTGTGGTAGCCTTCCTTGAGACATTTAAGAGGATATAAGTTACAAGAGACAAGTAAATGATTCCATGTGCATTCTTGTCCAACTTCTTCCTTAGTTTATTAGACATTATGTTAGGGGTTTCATGTCCTTTCCCACTACTATCCATTGAGCCCTTTTATACCCATAACAAATTAGAATTCTCAAATTCTTATCAGGAAATAGATTAGATACCTATAATCATAAAAACATTTTTAAAACCAACCATAGTTAAATATTCCCACTAGAACCATTCTGCAAATAATATTTTACAACTTATAATCAAAAGAACACTTCTAGATAGAAATGACACTCTAAATAGATTCCATTATGCATTAGGTATGGTCAAGACAATAATGAATAGATGCTCCAATCTATATCCAAGCACCTAGAACCAATAACGTTAATAAATGAAGTAAAAAAATATTTTAAACCATATTTTCATATGTAACTTAGTTCCACTATAGTTAACATTCTTAGTTACAAGGAAACTTATACACGATTATTATTCAAGCTATAATCAATCGTTGATCACCAAATATATGTTTTATTTTTAATATTCACATTTTTAATTTTTGGTGTAGGCTGGAGATTCAAGAGCACGCTTTTGAGTGTTGAAGGATAAAATATTTTTTTTAATCAATATTGGCTTTTATTTAAAAAATTGGAGGCAAACAAGGTATCTTATCTAATGTTAAAAGTATTATATTGCATAATTTCAAGGTTTTGAGGGTTGATGTGATTCATTGGAATACGATAAGTTGAGAATTGATTAATTTAATCAATTTGTATGCTTATGGAATTTTTATATAAGGAAAGTAACCTTTGTCATTTCAAACTTTTTTTCATTTTACTCTTGCCTTATTCTTTCAATGCAGGTACCTAGATGGAGGGAAGAGGTAGTGAATTTTGAAAAAATAATCAACAAATATTCAAATTCCAAAGGAGAACTAATTGGTTTATATTTTTATTCATTTTTAAAAGGAATATACATTAGAAAGGCATTGGATATGCTGCATAAAGATTGAGATTCATATTTGGAAGCATTTAATGAAGAATTTCAGGTATATACAAAAGAATTTCAAAAGATAATAGGAGGGAAATAAAATGACACATTTTAGTGCCCCTTTTTGCTGCCTCAAAAAGATCTCCCCCTCTATAAAATAAAGCCTTTAAGGGTGTTAAAAACATGTAGTCAACAACAACAATGTTGGACAAAAAACTTGTAGGTTTCTTGAGATAATTGCATAATAAAGAGTGTAGGAAATCAACTTGCAAAGAGGAGAGAAAAACAAGAAGAGAAAAAGAGTTTTTCAAGTGTATTAAATTGGTATTTCAGGAAACCATGTGAGTTGCATAATGAAGAAAAAATCACATTTCAAAAGTAGAGTGCAAAAAAGAAAGTTGGATACAAGAGGGTTTGAATATTTGTAGGCATGGGGTGTCTATAAAGACTTGTAGAATTTATGAACTTTGTTTCTTTTTGAAATCTTCAATATATGTAATTGTTATTGAGCCATTTTGGTGTAGGGCACCTAGCACTCCAAGAATGTAAGCTTTGATTTTCTTTTAATTTGTGTGTTAATGTGTGATTTAATAATGGATCAACCATTAAGGACTCAGTAGAGCCATGGTTGAGTTGTCCAAATTTTGGTTTGAGTCAATTGTGCTCAGGATGCTATTAACCTAAGAAGTGAGATGCTTAGGTAATTCATAGGAAAAATACTTTAGTTGAATGTACTCATGAATTAAGAGTCAACTGAGTTGTGTTTAGGTCTTCTAGAGTGTTTTAAGACATTTAGGAGTCTTAGAAAGTATTAGAATGCAAAATTGCATCCTCAAGCAAAAGTTGTCAAAAGTTGCTGAGCCACATTTTGCAATTTCTTGCAAAAGTTACATTTTTGGTTATAGGTGTTAGTTAGTTGGTTAAATTGACTAAAAATAGTGGATATAAGCCAAATTTAACTTCAGTTTACAGGTGGGAGGACTGGAAATGCAAGAGCAAGTTTTTGGTTTGTGAAACAATCTTGTTTTCACCAGTTTTTGATAGTTTTGTCTTGTTTTTCATTGCTTGTACGGTCCAGTATGGACTAGATGGTGTAAAATCATTGAAATATTTGTAAGTTATTTGTATTTTCTTTAAATAAGGTTTATTTTCAGGTTTGATTGTTCTAGGTTGTAAATATTTCTCGTATTCTTTGCAACTAGGAGCAAAACCTTTACAAGTAGGGTTTAAGAGCAAGAAATGGCTCTAACCTAGGCATTCTTTGATGACACTTGTTGAAATAATTAAGAATGATAGGTTAGGGTATTTATATAGTTTTGGAATACAGTGTGTGATGTTTCAGGTCCAGGAGGAGACACAATGAAGACCTAGGCTCACCACTGGGAGTAGGTGAGTTAGGATAGTAAGCAAAGTGAAATTTGTGAGCACTTGGAGATTGATGAAAGACCAAGTGGCATATGCATGAAAATCCCTCAGAGTTTCCTTGAAGGTTTACAAGGTTTTTAGAGCATGATATTTTACTAGTGAAAGGTTTTAGACCAAGTTTGTCAATCCACTGATTAAGCCTAAAACCCCACAAAATAGTGCAGCATTGGAAACCACACTTGTACGGATAACCTAGATGCACTTTTTTAGTATTGTATACAAATTACAAAAGGGTATCTGAATACATAATTTATTACTATGATTGTTTGGGAATGTTTCAAGTTAAACCCCAAAAACCTCTTAAGGAGGGCTAATGCAATTAGGCTTATGTAGATGCCAATAGAGACCTAGAAGGCTTGAGAAACCATGGAAATGTAGTTGGGGAGTCCTAAAATTCAAAAAACAATGTAGATACCCTATTAATGCATTGGGACCCATAAGAAGAGTCTGTGTGTTAAGATCCTAGCAGGAGTGGTTGGAGCCTAGGAGAGGTGAGTGTGAGTAACTAAGGTGACAACCTCAAGTGGAGGAGTTGATTGTCTAGAAACCATTGGCTATAGCTAGGAGGAAATTCAAGAGGGTTCAGACCTTGGAGATCTCATTGCCATAACCCTTACCAAGTTCTATGGGAAGGACTTGAATAGTTGTAGAGTCGAGGAGGACAAGTCACTCAAGAAGGTGAAACCAACAACGCTGCAAGACTCTCTACATCACATTTTGTTGTATAAATGTACAAATGAATTTTCAATCAAGACATGTTTAAAAAATGTGTCCATATAGTGTATTGGATGATATGTAAAGGATACAAAATTGGGTAGTTTGCTAAGACCCTCCAATATTGATTACATTAAAAATATAATAAAATATTAACCGCACAACCACCTAAATGGGAGTGTAATTACCCATTCCTAAATTGTAGGATATTTTACATTAGTAAATAGAATTGTAAGGTTATTATCACCTTATCCTAACAATAGTTCTATTGTTAAAAAAGAGGATAAATTCATTAATATATGTCAAGTATCATAAAGAAATAGGAATTCATGTACTCCCAATCCTCTCATGGAATTAACTAAAAAGAAAAATGGTAGAGAGCATAGTGAAAGAAGATAATAAAAAGTAAAGATGAACTTTATTGGAGTTATGAAAGGTAATATAGGAGTAGATTGAATTATATGTGTTCTTATAAATAGGTAAATAAATATATTATTATGTATATATTTACATTTAGAATCTAAAATTAAATTGAGGTAAAATGGAAGACCCTTCTTATAGGCATCAAAGAAGAATATATGGTGAGTTATATGAAGTTTGAGGTTGAAGGATATTCAATTTTGAGTATAGGAGCATGACAAAGAAGATTTTTTGTTTAAATTAGAGAATCCGTATTTCAAAGATAATAATTTGATCAAAATTATTTCTCACTTAGTTTAAGGGGGTAGAATGTAGTGGTTGGATACCCAGTAAATCATAGAGATATTCAAGCTAATTCTTCATCTTTAGGTTGTAATGTTATTACTGATTGGAAATTTCTTGATACATATTCCTCTATACCACCCCTCATAATATGAGTGTGTACCTTGATTAGAATTTTTGTTTTTTGTAGTAGGCTTGGGATTATGATTTACCTTTCCACATGGATAAGTTGTTGTCTTATTTATTTCATAATATAACTAAATATGACATTATATTGAAGAAATTTGGTACAATTATATAAGGTAGTGGAAATGGGAATCGATGCAATGGGAGCCTTTTGTCTCCATCTAAGTCTTGTTCTTGTACTATAATTTAGAAAAATGTTTTTATCTCTAATAAAGGTAGTGATAGAGATCATTTCATCATGGAATGTGTCTAGCATATATTTAAAAAAATTAAATCATATTTCAAAAGGAAATCTTAGGGTCTTATAGCTTGTAGGATAATAACATTCTTAGGTTTTGAGGGACCATTATATGGATGATTGATGGAAACAAATACAAACAAACAAGATAGGAATAAAAACAACAACACAATGGGATACTAATGATATGAAGTTTAGTAAGAGAAAATTCTTTATTGTCAAATCATCTACACTCATGTGTGACATGAAATAATTCTCTATGTAGAGGAACAAAATTTCACTTGTTATTTCTTCCATTCATGTTTATTTACACAAACAAAAAACAATATTCCTTTGTAGAGGAAGGATTTAGAATCCAATGATAGAGTCAACTTGAATGACCCCTTTCTATATTTTGTTCAATACAATTGACTTCTTCTTTCACCCGATTCTTCTCATTCATCTCTTTTGTCTACCTGTGATGGTCCAACCAACCTCCATAGAGGTGATTCCCCATGCTTAAAAGGAAGTTGGAGAAACAACAACTATCATCCAACAAACTCTACCAATAGTCTGACTCCAAGTATTGTTGGTTTGGCTTTCCATGTTCTACCTTCTTGCTAGTGAGATGACAAGAAGTTTGTTCTGCACCATAGGAAGTTTAACCATCTTCATCACAATACGACAAGAAGTTCCCAAAAAGGAAAGAACATTATGCCAAAATAGAAGAACCAAACACCTCCTCAAACCAAAATCTGCCAAACTAACAAACTAAATAAAAGAATAAAACTAAAATTGGAAAGAGTGTGATGCCCTTGCATCAAGCTTCTAGGAAGAAAAGAAATCATGAAATCCTACTCATGAGGTTTGCAATAGAGTGATCCAAAATAATGAGTTTAGGTTTGGTTACACAAGATGTTTTCTCCAAAGGATGACCTGTCCACTTCACCAGATACCTAAAGAATTCATACTTGCGAGTCTTATTCAATAACTATCAATTAAAAATACATTCTATATCTTGTAGAGTAGATGTGGTTCCTTGTTGATCCCCAGTAAATGGTAACTTTGTCTCTGTTCTTCCCTCCTCAATATTCCCTTTGTAAGGATATAAATTAGCTATGTTGAAAATAGGTGAAACGCCTAGGTCTAAAGGAAGGACTATTTTATAGGCATTGTCTCAAACATTTCTAAGAATTTTGCACGAAGAATTTTTTTTCATTTTTCAGTTTGTTGTACTCCACCTTAGGAAGTTTCTTCTTCCCTAAGATGAGCTAATATACATGATCACCCATCTAAAAATGTATCCTTCTCCACTTCCTATCAACATACTATTTGTATTGATGATTGTTTGTTTTTATATTCATCTTCACTTCTTCATGAAGGTCATGGATGACTTTAGCAAAGTCCTCTCGATCTACACTTGTCTTTTCCATATCACCAATATTTCAAACTTAAAACACACCCCGTTGATCATACCATATACAATATAGAATGGGATGAGCCTTGTACTAAGGTATTTGGTGAGTCATTTGAAGAAACCTTAGCTTGTGCTAAGTCTAAACCCCACATTCTAGGTGTAGCATCGTAAATTGTCACTAGGACAATTTACACCTCATGTTTGTGCCCCTACTTTAGCATGTCTCTCCTTCATCTCCTATCCATGTCCATTCAGTGATTTAACTCTAATTTTAATGCCACATACACATACCAAATGACTCTTTGGAGGGGTGTCCTCCTCTATGGGCCAAAATCTTGGTCCCTAATTGAGGAGGACTAGAGCGCCTACTGCACTAGTCCCTCTTAATTGGGCCCATTTTTCAAGAGAGGGATGAGACCCATCTCTCTGATGGGAAATGAATTTGGTGGCTCTATGTGATCATTGGAGGTTGACCTAATCGGTATATTGACCTTGATCATCATATATAAAGGTATTTTATGAACCTAATTTCATGTTAAAATCTGAGAAACAGATTACAACCTAGAATTGAATTGAAAGAGATAGATCAAATAATCTATAAATGCAAATGAAATAAATAGCATAACAATGATACCGAGAGAAAATTGATTTTAAGTGCTCCAAGTCAAAATAGCATCAGATTACTATCTCCAACTATATGAAAATACAAGCAAGGGAGCATGCTTATATAGACTCAAGAGAGGGGTGGAGGTGGCAATACTGACCAATGAGGAGAGACCACCATGATGGTCTAAACATAGTAAATGCACCTCGTCATAGCATGTCAACACCTCAATACCCACTTGTCTTAAGTAAACATGCTTTATTAACCCAAGAAAGCTTATTTAAAGTGTAGGAAAAACCTAGGAAAAGGGAAAATAATAAACCCAACTAGGAAAATAAAAACCTACACTAACAACCCCCTTAAGCATAGCTTAGGTGGGTGAAAACATGCGTCCTGGAAAATGAAGCTTGATGAGGTACCCATGTACATAGTCCTCCCCCCCAACAAAGAAGAAGCTCCCCCCAACAAAGGAGAGTACAACCCCCCAAAATAGAGAGAGAAAAAAAAGAATTAAGAACCCCCCCAACAAAAGAGAACACCTATCGCACCCCAAGCAAAGATCTCAAATGAATGAACTTTCTTTCAGTGAAGGGTTTGGTGAAGATGTCTGCAATTCGATATGATGTCAGACAATATCAAAGATCAAGAACCTGCTCATGAATCAACTCTTGAATATAGTGCATGTGAATCTCAATGTGCTTGGTCCGTTGATGATGGACCGGATTGTGAGAAATTTGAATAGTATTCTAGTTGTCACAAAAGATGATTGTAGGCTTTCAAAAGGAAATGCCAAACTCAATGAGAATGTTCTGAAACCAAATGGCCTTAGTAGTAGCATTAACTACTCCTCGATACTCAGCATCAGTAGATGAAAGAGCAATAGCAAATTGTTTCTTGCTTGACTAAGAAACTGGACCAGAACCAAGAGAGAAGCAATACCCTAAAGTGGACTTGTGATCCTAAGAATCACCTACTGAATCTGAATCTATATATCCCACCAAGTCAATATCCACACTCGCTATATAATGAATTCCATAACTGTGAGTACCCTGTACATAGTGAAGTATCCGCTTAGTTGCTTACCAATGCAGCTCATGTGGCTCCTACATGAACTTGGAGACCAGGCCCACTGCATATGAAATATTAGGCCTTGTGTGATTCAAATATATGAGGCTTCCAACTAATTGATGATACAAGGTAGTATTCACCAAGGATGAGGAACAAGAAGCCTCTAGTTTGACTCCTGGCAGAAATGGAGTTGGTGTGGGCTTATAGTCAGCCATGCAAAATATTGAGAGCATATCAAGAGTGTAGTTAGGCTATCTAATGAAGATACAAGAAGGTGACTGAGTGATCTCAATCCCTAAGAAGTAATGGAGTAGGCCTAGATCAGACATCAAGAAGTGATCATGAAGGGTAGTTTTGATTGCCTTGATATGAGATGAGTGACTCCCAGTGATCAACAAGTCATCAACATAGAGAACAAGGAAGGTGAGAGTATCATCCTGCAACAAAATGTAGATGTTTGGATTAGAATGGCACTGAGTGAACCCAACTGACAGAAGGAAGGAGTCCATCTTGGCATACCAGGCATGAGGGGCCTATTTAAAGCCATAGAGAGACTTTTGAAGGTGACAAAAAAGTGAAGGATCTTGGATGAACCCCTGTGGATGCTCCATATATATCTCCTCCTAAAGATCACCATGAAGAAAAGCACTCTTCACATCCATCTGATGAACTTCCCAACAATGGGCTGCAATAATAGCAAGGACAAGTCGAATGGAATTCATCTTGGCAACTAGCGCAAAAGTATCAGAGTAGTCAATCCCAACAACCTGGGAGAATCCTTTAGTGACCAGGCGAGCCTTATACTTATCAACCGACCCATTAGTAGCAAATTTTGTTTAGTAGATCCTATTGCACTGAACAAGTTTCCTTTCCTTAGGAAGAGGGACTAAATCCCAAGTATGGTTCCTCTCCAAGGAATTGAACTCCTCCTGCATAGCTGCATCCCACTCGGGGACACCTGAAGCTTCCCAAAAGTTCTGTGGATCAGAAGCTATAGCAAAGAAGAGATGTGGAGAATGCTCAAATTGTGACCTTGTTCTTCTCACATTTGAAGGATCACCAACCCAATCACCTGTTGACTCCAATGTCCGACGAGCCCAAAGAGGCCCAGTAGCTAGAGAATGAGGAGAATCTAGAGGAGAATCATTACACTCTAAAGGATGACTAAGAGAAGAGGAAGATGAATCCTCACCATCATCATCTGAAGTGGAGGAAGAAGACTCCTCAAAGGGATTAGGAAGATTAAAATCCTCAGAAGAACTGTCATCATAAAGTTGCAATGTCTCCATAGGAATGAAAGATGGAGAAGTGGTAGAAGAAGAACTAGAAGTATCCTCCTCAAAATGAACACTCCTCTCAATGAAAAGCTCATGTGTGGTAGGATGGAGAAGCCAGTAGCCTTTAACACCATATGGATACCCAACAAATATGCAAGGCTTGCTTTGCGGATCCATAGCCTTGTGTTTCTCTACTGGAATGTGGGCCCATGCAGAAGACCCAAACACTTGGAAGTGTTTGACTGTGAGTTTCCGACCAGTCCAAACTTGAAAAGGAGTTACCCCCTTCACATCTCGATGAGGAACTCGACTCTGGATATAACATACACAATTGATGGCATCTGCCCAATACTGAGGTGCCAATGATCTGGAGTGGATCATACAATTAGCCATTTCCTTCAAGGAATAAATTCTTATGTTCTACAACTCCATTTTGTTGTAGAGCATAGGGAACTGTGTATTGAAGATCAATGCCTTCTGAGATACAAAACTACTCAAACCTCTAGTTGACATATTTCCCCTCATTATCGATGCACAAAACCTTGATGGTTTTCCCTGATTGCTTCTCTACAAAGGCTTTGAAATCCTGAAAAGACTCAAAGACCTCAGACTTTTGTTTGAGAAAATATACAAAGGTGTACTGAGAGAGATCATCAATGAATGTTAATACATATTTGGCCCTGCTGAAAGAAGGATTTAGAAATGGTCCTACTAAATCACTATGAACTAGCTCCAAAAGTTGTGTGGCTCTCCATGCTTTTCCTTTATCAAATTTTTCTTTAGGGTGCTTGCCAAGAATGCATCTCACTAATTACCACTATGTCTAGAGTGAACTCAACCCGCTTGCTAGAGACAGTGTGAGTGATCTAATAGACAGATAGGAGATTAGTTGACAAAGATGGAACACAAAGGACATCTTTAAATGTTCCTTCACCAACGTCAATAGACCCTCTCCCACGCACTTCAGTAGGAGTGTCATCACCCAACATAATAGATTGCATAGAACATGACTCGAAGGAGGAAAAACTATCCTTTGACGAAGCCATGTGATGCAAAGCACCCAAGTTGATAATCTAGGAATTAGGCTGGGAAGCAACAACAACAAGGGCCTTTCCATTTCCTTTCCCCTTACTTGCATCCTTTGAAGATTACTGAGATGAACCTGGTTTGATAGAATCAGGCACCTTGATGTTGTTCTTTTCTAGAAGATGAGTCAAATGATCAATTTGCTTCTTTAGACATTTATGCTCATCATGACCAGGTTTCTTACAATAGGAACACTTAGTTTTCTCCTTCTTGGTCTTGTCACCCTTTGAAGAAGATGCATCATTAGTTGCTTTTGAAGTAATTGGCTTTTGTTCTTGCTTCTTTTCTCCTTGGTTATTTTGTTTCTTTTCTTGCTTAGAAAGCTCATTTTGATCTTTTGTACATTGGTTGGCAACCAAGGCTTGAGATTTAGAGGGCTTAATTGTGCCCATTTGAATCAACTTATCTTGTTCTTGTGTGAGTTCTTTTGCAAAATCATCAAGAGAAGGCATTTTAAAGCTGGTTCCTAAGGCACTTTTTGTAGGATAGAAAGTAGACACAAAAACTGAATAGTTTGGATGAAGGGCATGTGCACAAAGATGGTGGTCAAAAAAGTGCATACCACCCAAAAAAAACTTGGAAAAACAAGCAGTGCGTACATGGTTTTAAAATTTGAAATTCCCGTGTACGCGCTTAGGTCTGTTCTTCCCGAGCCTAGAAAAGGTAGCGCGTACGCGCTTCTTTTAGGAAAATGAGTGCGTACATGCTACACCTAGGAAAATTAGCGTGTACGTGCTGCTCATAGGAAAATGAGTGCGTATGCGCTAATAATCCAAATAAAACTGCATACGCAGTGCCTGGTAAAAAAAGTTTTTAAAAAAAAAACTAGGTCTCATTTACCTGTGAATCGCATTTTGAACTTCATTTTTTCCCCATTACCTCTCTTAAACCGCGAATGAGGTCTAGATTTGTTTCAAAAACCAGATTCTTCTAATCCAAAACATGAACAACCAAATGCACCTCCTGAAAACCCACAAGAACAACCAAATGCACCTCCTGAAAACACATAAGGACAACCCCCAATTCCTCCTTTTGACCGCATAGCCAAAACACAGGAAGAATTAATTAATCAATTAGGACAAAATACATCTAAAATCAATAGACTGATTGTAAAATTGAAAAATTTTGAACTTCACCATCATCAATCCCTCGCCGCTAGCCTAGAAACATTAGCTAGTGGTGCCATAGCTATTTCCACATAAATTACTAAATGGGGAAGCTTTAGAGATAGGTGTTGTCAATTCTATGCCTATGGGCTATCATATGATGGAGTAAGAAACTAAAATATTTCTAAACAACAAATATGTGCCCTTTTTGTTGATCCCAAAACTAGTCAGTCATTACCTCTTAATGCAAAGAGGTTTCCCATACATTGGTGTACCAATGTGCAGATGAAGAATCTTTTTTGGTAGAGGTGGTGGATGGTCTTTGATGATCCACCTTGTAATAATTATGAGGTGCCATTATATTTTTTGAGAAAAATATATTGTGAGTTTGTGCTCAATGTGTGGTCAAACTATTTTGACATGAGAGAGTTTCATGGTAGAGGTGGTGGCTCTGCCCAAGATAGACCTGGAGCCTATAGGCGATTAGCCGCAGAGAGTCGCCGCCCCCTAGCACCCAAACCTAAGGTGCATCAGGCTGTCCCATTAGAGCTGAAAGAGTCAATGGAGCTATAGACTCTTTACGCGGCCACAACATTGATTGGTGCCTTCATCCAGCATGGGATGTCATTAGCACACCCTATTGTATTGGATGATGAGCCGTTAGATGGAGACAAAGAGCCCATTGAGCATATGTGTGTTAGTTTCTCAGGGATAGATGATGCAGCTAGTGCAGATGGATACTCATATCATCTGTGCACAATTTCTGGTTGTAGATGTCAAACTCACATGGTTGAGGATATCACCCTGACATATGAGTTGATGGACATGGTGTTTGCCCATGAGCCACAGAAATAGGTGTGTTGATTTGAATTCATAAAATTTTATTTATCAGTCACTTTAAATTTGTAATTACATAAATAAATTTTCATTTATACAATAGTTTAAATTGAGACAAATAATATGCATTTTAGGATGCAGCAACAGTATCCCATACACCTCCCCCATTTACTATGGCTGCAACTTCGATGCCCGAGGTATATATTTTGTAACATGTTAAAATAGAATAGTACACTTTGAATTCAAAAAAATACAAGATATACTAACTATCTTTAATGCTTGGTCCAATTTCTGGTTTGTAGGTGTTGACAGCGGACAAAATGTCCCAGATTGATGACATCATGCTCTTAGTGATCAATTTTTGCCTACAAGGCTATACAATATCATATTTTGTACAACTCTTTTAATGTATTGTTTTGATGGAATATGTAAGTCATTTCATTTTAGATTTTTAAAATTATGTTTAATTTATTATCTGTACTAATATCTCATGTTAATTTTGTGTTTTTAGGGTACCCCCTCCATGTCTAGGGCTCATCCTAAGAAAAATAATTCCTCAAAGACGCCAAAATGTGTGAAGAAGGTAATTGAACACATTATTAGTTGTACAATTGGTTGAAAATGTTGAAATCAAGTATTAGTTGGGGTTTGTAGATTGATTAGTGTTTTTTGTCTATTTTATATGTACAGTGGCCATTGAGCTTTGTGGATATGTTGAATGCACCTGATTCACCTGCGGATCAAGAGAGGGTAGAGGTATGTATCTCTACTTTATTTTCTTGATTCCATGATTATATGCACACGTACATGTGAACTTGTGATATATTATAATCTTATAATTTTTTCATATAGGAAATATCCATACCTATTTCGTTAATGGTGAACCCTCCTCCTTGCACTAGAGAAGCATATTAGGATCCGGTACACTTTTGTTTGATATGTAAAATTAATTGTTTTTAACCTTCAATACTTATCATTATATTAATTGTATTTAATCTTTGTACATTTTTTGTATAGGTAATAGCAAAATTTTCTACATCGATGGTGAGCCATCCTCAATCCATTGGAGAAGCAACTCAAGCACAGGTACGTCATTGTTCTCTATATTATAGCTTTTAAGTGTTTTTGATATATTTATGTTAGTACATTGTATTAATTATGCATTTAATCTACAATAGACTCCTTTGTGGTATGACCATAATGTGGATCCATTTAAGTATATCTTTAAGAAAACTCCTAAGAGTGACAAGGAGAGGAGAGCAAAGAAATTAGCTCATCAGCCGATGAGGTAATGTACATTTCAATTGAAAAGGAATTAAAGTTAAATGCATAGTTATGTTGTTAATTGTGAACTATTTTCTACAAAAGAATTCTAACTTGGCTTTTGAATTGTGGTTTTGCAGCCATCTACAGAGCCGCGTACTGCACCGAAGAGGCTTGATTTTGATGATCCACCACAAGTTTAGGATCATATAGTGTTAGTTTTGGTCATAGAATTACCAATACATGTAGATATATTCTACATTTTTATTGTATATCGATTTGGACATGGCATATGCCACATTTTTGTAATACTTGTATTGACTTGGCAGACATGCCTATTGTTATATATATAAATTTTGATATTAGATCCAATAAATGTGTAATGAGTTCATTATTTTGTATTCATTGTATTTTGTGGTTGTCCTTTTATAAATTTAAATGAATATTTTCATATGTAATCAACAATATGAATATAAACAACAAAAATATATGATATAAAACATTGCAATCATGGAATATGATTTGATAAAATTTCTAAATGTTGAATTAACCCTACAAAACTCCTTGTATTGAGTTCATTATTGTGTATTCTCTGTATTTCGTGGCTTCCCTTTTATAAATTTAAATGAATATTTGCATATGTAATTAACAATATGAATATAAACAACAAAAATCGACAATATGAATATAAGCAACAATGTGATTGGTATGAGAGCACCCTCACACTCGCAATGGTCAAATTTTGTTCATCATTTGCAAAAACCAACATCGTGAGTGTGTTCAAGTGGGCAGGTTTATGCTAGGCATGCCCCTATTGTGCATCCCAAAGTGCCAGAACTTCAAGAGTCATACTGTACCAGTGCGATCTCTCAAGTGCTCTAAGTCCAAAAAATTGTCAAAATTTGACGGATTGTTTCTTCCAATCTAGGACACATATGGTCGATCTGTTTGATCCCATGGGGTCACGTGAGGCTCCTCTACAATGGCCTATCTTAGTTTTTGAGGACTCAAAGCCATTTTCAATTAGTAGCATTTTTTTACCTGCTCCAAAAATCGTTAGCTGCTTGCAAGGAAAAGTTGCAAGATTGGATAGAACTGATTCGGTTCATCATATGCATAAACCAATGTTGCGAGCGCATTTGAGTGGGTAGGTTTATGCTAGGCATAACCCTATTGTGCATCCCAAAGCACCAAAACTTTGAGAGTCATACCGTATCGGTGCGATCTCTCAAGTGCCCTGAGTCCAAAAAATTGTCAAAATTTGACGGATTGTTTCTTCCAATCCAAGACACATACAGTTGATTTTTTTCATCCCATGGGGTTTTGTGAGGCTCCTCTACAATGGCCTATCTCAGTTTTTGATGACTCAAATCTATTTCAATTAGTAGTATTTTTTTGCCTGCTCCAAAAATCGTTAGTTGCTTGGAAGGAAAAGTTGCAAGATTGGCTAGAATTGATTCGGTTCGTCATATGCACAAACCAAAATTGCGAGTGTGTCTAGGTGGGAAATTTTATACTAGGCATGCCCCTTTTGTGTAACCCAAAGCACCAAAACTTTGAGAGTCATACCATACCGGTGCAATCTCTCAAGTGCCCTGAGTCCAAAAAATTATCAAAATTTGATAGACTGTTTCTTCCTGTAGGATTTTGCCAAGATCAAGGGCACAATGAAAAGCATAAAAAGAGAGACAATAGAATGACAAGAACAAACTATATTCTCATCAATATGCAAATGATCAACTGGATTAACCAATACAATGAATATAGTCCTGCTTATATAGGCAAGGCCATATGGATGTACGAGCACACAATTATGACATGTGGCTCAATGAGAAACAAGGGTAGGTAAGAAATACTAGGGGTAGGTAGGAGAAATAATATAATATTCCACAAGAGGTGGATGACCCATTGAATGTGGAGTGTAACAACAAAATAAGACCACAAAAGGTGGAATTTCTCCTACAAGCTCTATCCCTATGTGCACACTTCCCTAAGTGTCTCAAATCCAAACTACGAAGAGATGCATTATCCTAAGTTAACTTAAGTAAAGTGTAGTAATATCCAAAATGAATATTTATTTACACCAATACCCCCCCTTAAGTGCAACTTAGGGGAATGAAGACTCAAGTCAACAATGCAAGATGGGTCCCGGCTACTAGGCCATGATAGGTACCCATGTACAATATGCAAATGCAAGCAAAACTATGCAATGCAATCTCTCACAAACAAAGGAAGGGAGAAAACCCAGTGGGAAAAAACTCCCCCCCAAAAGAGAGATGAATGCACAAAAGACTCTCAAAGAAGAAGGACAAAACCTCAAAGTGGAAAAAATCCCCCCCATAAGAGAGAAAGGAGAAGTTAGCTGACCCCCCCTAATGACACATCCCACACCCCCAAGAGAGCTCACAACTACTGGAACTTACTCTCAGTGAAAGGTTTGGTGAATATGTCAGCAACCTACTTCGCTGTAGGACAATACTGCAAATCAATGACCTGTTCCTGAATGAGCTCTCAGATATAGTGCATATGAATCTCGATGTGTTTGGTCCGCTGGTGCTGGACCAGGTTCTTCGAGATTGTAATAGCACTCTGATTGTCACAATGCAGAATTGTCGGCCGTGGAGTGGTGAATCCAAACTCTATGAGGATCTACTGGAGCCAAATGGTCTCAGTCACTGCGTTAACAATGCCTCGTTACTCAGCCTCAGTCGAAGAGAGAGCAATAGCATGTTGCTTCTTGCTCTACCGACAAATGGGGCTCGAACCAAGGTGAAAACTATAACCAGAAGTAGACTTACGATCATCAAGATCGCCAGCCCTATCAGAGTCTGTGTAACCAACCAAGCGAAGTCCTATGCCTGCTGCAAAGTGAATCCCATAGTGATGTGTACCCTGGATGTAATGAAGAATGCGTTTGGTGGCTTTCCAATGAAGCTCATGTGGTTCCTGCATGAAGCAAGAAACCATGCCAACTGCAAATGAAATATCACGGTGTGTATGGGTCAAGTAGATGAGACTACCCACAAGCTGACGATACAAAGTGGCATCAATTGGTGGAGAAGAACACTGAGCCTCAAGGTTGACTCCTGAAAGAAAGGGAGTCGGGGAAGGCTTACAATCAACCATATGAAAGCATGCAAGTAGATCAAGAGCATACTTGGGCTGTGATAGTGTAATCCTGGAAGGTGACTGTGAAATCTCTATCTTGAGAAAGTAGTGCAAAAGACCCAAGTCAGTCATAGAAAATCTATCATGCAAAGAAGATTTGACCCTGCTAATGATGAATGTGGTACTCCCTGTAATGATCAAGTCATCAACATAGAGCACAAGTATCAAGTGAGAGTTGTAGACACTCAAAATTGTCATGTCTAATTAAATAAATATTTTTATTTATTTAATTATCTAAGCATAATTCTTCTATTAATTAATTTATTTAATTAATTCATTTATCCTCTTCTAGCCTTATTCCTCATTTAAATAAATAGATTTATTTATTTAAATTATCCCTTTCCTAAATTAAATAAATATCTTATTTATTTAATTGATCCCATTTTCTCTATTAATTAAATGAATCTTTATTTATTTAATTAATTCATTAGCTTTTTCTACACATGACACATGTCATTCATCTCTTAATTCCTACACTACCTACCTCTTTCATTATTTTGTTATTTCTTTTACCTACCCTCTAATCCTAGCCGACCTCCTTTTTACACCTCTCAATCTTATCCCTTCATTTCATATTGTGTCTTCTATTTAAGAAGATGCTTTCTTCATTATCAAATCCTAATGATCATTTTGGCTACACTACGATTTTACTTGCAACCACATTCCGTTCTTTGTTGAGCTCTTGTGCACATAAAATATGAGAGCAAATATATCAAGCAAGATCAATGGAGATAGGAAGAATGGAGATCAAAACCCTATTGGACATGTGATGGTATAATCTTTGTGATTTTGTTTTATTTACATTGTCTTAGGTAATCTTCATATGTTATGGTGGATCTTTGTTGATTGTTAGGCTAGGGTTTGGTGGTTGAATTCATTTAGCCTTTCAATTTTGTTATTATTGTATCCATTTTCACCATAAACATTTTGGCACGCCCGGTGGGACTCTTGTCCCTTTGCATTTAACCTCCTTGTTAAAGATTTTGCATTTTTTTTGAAGTTGCAGATCGGACATTTTCGACAGCATTTTAGGTTTTTCCGCGTCTGCGCACTTTCGGATCGCGTTTTTGATTTTTTGGTGCGTCTGCGAAATCTAGAATCGCGTCTGTGTTCTTGACAAATTTTATTTTGTAGGTTTAAGAAAAGAGCATCTGTGTTACAGAAACATGTCTGTGTCTTTTCTATCCATGTCTATGTCTAGAAGGAGCATCTGTGATTTTTAGGAACGTCTGTGAATCACAAAACTGCGTCTGTGTTATCCAGATGCGTCTGCATTAAAGGTAACCGCGTCTGTGTATATCCTATTTTGGATTTTTTTTGAAGTTTTCATTGATTCAATTTTTGGATTTTGCACTTAGGGTTTCAGATCTGGTTTATTTTGCACTAACACTTTCAGATCTAGCTAACTAAATTGGTGCAGGTTGTCTTGGAAGCAAAACATTTTGTTGAAGGCCCCTAGTTCACAAAGTCTTTTGGGTTTTTAAAATTTACCTAACTTGTGTGTTTGCAGGAAGGGGTGATTATGTCAAACAACCCAAACTACTAACAACTCTTTGTTGCAGGTCCTTGGCAAGAGTTTTTGATTTCTATTGTGTGCCTTGTTTTCATAGACTAGCAAACACTTCCATTGGTGCACTAAAATTGAATCATTGTCTTTTGTGTCTTGAGCAATAGGCTCTTTTTGATTTAATCTTTAGAGGGCCTGTCTTCCCGTGTGGTCATTAGGACTACTAGTGAGAAGAGAACGACCCAAGTGGTAGCGAGGAAAACCCACCTCTTTCAAACCACTATAATCAAATGTATTCATGGTGAAAACTATGAATAACGTGTGCTGATTAGTTCATACCGACACTATGTCTCCCCATAAACCCGTTTGATCAAATTTATTTGATCATTTGTAGGGCGTAACCCCTACTGGCTAGGAGCCTTCTGTATTTACAAAGCTGAAAGTGCCGCATGTATGGCCACACGAGCGGATGCCCTTACTAGTACCTTTTTGTTTTAGAAGCCCAAATCCTTCTAGTTGTTGGAGTAGGAGGTCGGACCTCTGGTAGCGGCCCACACACATACGGTTCTTAGTAGAGATACAAAGTTCACCATGGGGAGTTTTCATGGGGACTGATGCTTGGTTGACCCGAGAAGTGAGTGCCAAGGGTGGAGCTAGTGAGGTCAAGCATCTAAGTATCCGCTCTGAATAGCGTAGCCTCGGGGGTAAAACCTTATGTGGGATCAACTACTATTATCTTGGCCAGCCATAAGAATTGTGCTTGACTTATTTTAAACATTCAAACATTCAAGACCAAACAACAAAACATTGTGTCTTTTGTGTCTTCAAGTGTATGCAAAACAATTTTACATCAAACAACACACTTTTCTTGGAGTCATTTTGAGTCTAGACACTTGCAAACATTGAGTCCTCATCAACATTATGTCCTCTTGTCACGAAAAATAGTCAAACAGTCAGACTTGGTCACAACAAAATGACTTCACAGATTGGAAAAAATGCACAAAGTTTATAGAAATGCCTCTGTGTCTGTTCTAATCACGTCTGTGCCATTTAAACACGTCTGTGAAGGGCATAATCACGTCTGTGTGTCTAGAAGCATCTGTGTCGAATAGAGACACATATGTGTCTGAGAATCGCGTCTGTGAAGTATAGAGGAACGTCTGTGTCTAGAATTGCAAGAAAATTTCACAGTCCAGCAAACAAAAGAAATCAGTTTCGGAATTCTTGAGCTTCCTAGGTTGTTTCTTCAGGTTTCATCTAGCACTCAACCTGTCTTTGGGTCTCACATAGTCCATCATTGCTTCACATCTCATTTTACATTCATACTTGGCTAAACTTGGGTCAAAAGGTCACTTGCTTGTCCTCATCATACTTTGTCAACACACTACATACAACAACACTTTGCTAAGTGGTCCCTCATCAAGGTTTCTTACCTTTGGGTCTCATTCGGTCCTACTTAGAGTCAAGGTCAGCTTACCTCATCAAGAGAAACTATCCTCTCTTTGGAAGTCACACCTACTCTACTACATACATACTTGGTCTTACACTTTGGACATTGCAAGTACACTTCAGATTCATTTACATTCCATCCAACTCTTGGTCTTCCATACTTTTTCCATTTTCATCTAGTCTTACACATATTGGTTAATACCTAGTTCATGGTTGAAACCCATCTTCAAAAATCTAGGAGAGAAACTAAAGAGGCTCAAGAGTCCAGAAACATGAGTTCTTATGAGTATGACAATGATTTATTTTTCAATATTGATCACACTACATTGCCGGACATGGATGTCTATAGAAACATTCCACATGTGGAAAACACAGACACTATAAACAACAATGCTACACACAATGACAATTTGGACAACTTTTCAATACATTCAGCAGATGTGGAAGAATCCATTATGAATCCCCATTTCAATCGATTGGTTGAGGAGATAACGAGGAGGGATAGACAATACTTCTTACATATGATGGCACAAAGTGGAGCCAAGATACCTCATGATTTTGACATGTCTCAAATTATGGAAAATCGACCCTTGCAACAAACTCACTCCAACATGGATCAAAGGAGACCTAATAGTGGAGGAAATAGAGGACCACATATAGTACCTGAATCACCATCAACTTTGCTTCAAAAACCAGAGGTCCCACATACACATGGTCAAACATATGATACTTACCTTCGTAGACCATTATGGAAATCTTATGTAGATAGATATGCTCAAGCTATGGATCAACCAAAACAATTTGATATTCAAAGGCATGCTCAAAATTTGGACACAAGGAAACCCCGTGTCAAATTTGGGGGCAACACAATAGAACATGACATACCTGTAGAGTATGGCATACATGCACAAAATAAATATGGCGTTCCTCAACATGAATCTATACCAAGTGCTCCATATATGCCGCATCAATATAGGCCTCCTCCATATGAACATGTGTATGATCAATATCATCCATATATGCAATATGCTCCTCCTCCAATTGGTGCCTCAAACATGGGATATGCTTCAAGAAGTCGATCTCCACCTAAGAGTTATTTGGAGCAACAAATCAGGGACTTACAAAAGAAAATGGAGGACATAAATACACCGAAGCCAACATACACAATGAGAGACATATGTCCTTATCCATTTGACAAGAGCATTCCAATGCCTCCATTTCCTACACACTTTGTGACGCCTAAATTTGATAAGTATAGAGGAAAAGGGGATCCTAAGGCACACATAAGACAATTTTTCACAGCTTGCATTGAAGTAGCTTCAGAAGAGACATATTTGATGAGATTATTTCCACAAAGCTTAGGCGATCAAGCTATGGAATGGTTCTCCCAACTCCCACCTGGTATTAAGTCATGGGGTGACTTAGCAGAGGCATTTATTCAACATTTCTCCTACAATATAGAGACAGACATATCAGTCACTACTTTATGCAACACTAAGCAAAAAGAGGGAGAGTCTTTTGCATCATTTTTACAAAGATGGAGAAATCTAGCCAGCAGATGCTCTTGTGAAATTCCACAAAAATAAATGGTAGAAATGTTCACACAAAATGTTAACAAGGACATTGGCTATGATCTAAGGAAAGCTTGTTTGTCCACCTTCAAGGACGTCATTGAAAAAGGCTTAGCAACAGAAAAGGTCCTAATTGAACAAGGAGTCATTAACATATTCAATGAAAACAAGGAGGACTTTAAAGGAAAAGACAAACCAAGATTTTGGAATAAAAACAAGAACACAGTCAATGATGGTGTTGTTGATGCCAATACGGTGCGACCCAAATTCATCTTTTCGGGATCAAGTTCTATAAACAATCAAGTGAATACTCAAACAACTTCTAGATCATGAAGGAAGTATACTCCATTGGGAGAACCACTTGAATCAGTCTTCAAAAAGTTAGTGGCAAACAAGGTAATCACAGTTCCAGATTTTCCTCCATATGAACCAAAGGTCAAACCAAATTGGTGGAATGATGATGAGTATTGTGAATTTCATAAGAGCAAGGGTCATAAGACAGGAAATTGTCATCGACTGAGGAACATTGTACAGGATCTCATTGATAGAGGTGACATTGAGATTGAGGGACACTTATCTAACCAAGAACATGAGATGTTTAAGGAACCATTCCCAAAGCATGACAAGGGAAAAGCTAAAGTCACAGATGATCAAGCCAACTATACTAGAGCACCTTACAACTATGATTCAACTATCAATCACATCTCGATGGACAATCATATCTCTACTATTACCATCAAGAACAAAAACCCTGAGAATCTTCCTCAGAGACCCAAGATTGTCTTAAAAGGTGTTGGATCTTCTTCCAAACCTACCTCTGAATGTCATGTTACAACCCGTCGAGGTAAAATTACTTTGCCAGGTGCCTCCACTAAAAATACCACTTCTTCATCAACCAAACCTGAGTATGACCTTGTAGAACAATTAGGGAAGACACCCGCACTCATCTCCATACTTGAGCTCTTACGCATATCCCCCGCTCATAAGGCTATTCTTGACAAAATCTTGAGAGACACTGCCGTTCCTACTGATCTGAATGTGGACCAGTTCCAAGCCATGGTGGGATACCTTTCTATTCCACATTCCCTTACATTCATAGAAGCCGATGACGCCTCTGTAAGTCATCCACATAATGCACCATTACATATTGAAGCCTTCATACACAAACATAGAATAAAGCGAGTCCTGATAGATGGAGGAACTGGTCTAAACATTTGTACATTGATCACCATTAAACAATTGGGATATTCCGATAAAGCTGCAAATTCAAAAAATCAAATCACCATCAAGGCATATGATGATGAAGAACGCTCATCCAAGGGCACAGTCACCTTACCTCTAAGAATTGGGCTAGTCACAAAGGATGTGGTTTGTCAGGTCCTAGATCTGGATCTCACTTATAATATATTGATAGGGCGTCCTTGGATTCATGAAATGAGGGTAGTCCCATTGACATATCACCAATGCATTAAGTTTCCTCATAATGGAGTCGAGGTAACAATCAACGGTGATCCTAATCCGTTCATATATTGCAATAACTTGAGATCACATACTGAGACCATCATTCCCAGTAATCATGAAGTTGTTCCTTCTTCGGCATACATTGACCTTGAGTCATTGAAACCTTCGACATCAAAACAGGGTGAACTTAAAGGCAAATTTTAGGACAAAGGCATGGGAGAATACACTTTAAATCAGACCATGTATTTACGACAAGTCATGAGCTCTCCAAAAGAATATGGAAGGCCACGTCCTAACAAGCAAATATCCATCATAGTATTCAAATGGGATCCTACTACCTTTCAAAGATGGGGTGAACTGGAAGAGGAAGGTTTATACAAAATGCTCTATAAAGACATTGAAGATGACACACAAGATCAGATCAATATACCCTATGAGAAATATGGCAAAGGCTTCAAGATTCTACAAAAATTCGGGTATGATGGAAAAAGCCCTCTTGGGTTACGAAAAGAAGGCGTTATGGAGCCCTTACAACCTGAATTGACTGTAAAAAGGGAACGCTTGAAGGGACTTGGTTTTTTGACTTCCAAGATCCACACTAAAAGGACATAAGAGGCATCACAAATCGAAGTTGCCAAAGTTCAACAAGAGGATCGCTATTCCACAGATTCCAATGAATGGGAATGGGGTTCAGACAAATCCTCTAGTGATTATGAGCTCACCAAGACATTTAGAGAGCCAGATGAACCCACAGAAGAAGAGGAATTTTATAAAAAGTTCAAAATTGGTCAAGAAACAACCCATGAGGATTCTGTACAGTCTTCGTCTCAAGATTCTAGGTCGAAATCACATAGGATGAGAACACCTATCCCAAAATGCGCCACTAGTGATGACAATTTGGATTCGTTTGCGATCGAGACTGATGAGGAGAGTGCCATCGATGACCTCGACAATTGCCTTGATATACCCGAATATAACCACATCTTCACTCTTAGCCTCGCAAACTCTGAAAACATTAAAGGCCTTCCCCTTGTTCACCACCAACTCATTGACTGGGATTATGAAGGACCAGCACAATTTGACACCTTCCAAAATGATGAAGCCATTATTGACTATCTTAGCATATGAGATGATCTTCCCCCTGGGGACCATAAAGTAGGATACACTATAGAACTCAACAACATGGCATATTTTGGTGAGGGTGTCGGACCTTCCAGTCACAAAAATGTGAAAATAAGAACAAATCAAGGGTCTTATGGTGAAAACCACACTGTGGCGCTATCTGATCCCAAAAAAGTAAAAAGAAAGGACGTACCTGAGGGCGAAAACCTCTCTAAGGTACCCGAAGATGGAAGGCTCGACATTCTCCCAGCATCATATGAGGAAAAGTCATCCATGTTGGTAGAGGAGACTATCAAAACAAACATTGGTACAGAAGAGGTTCCACACAACATATTCCTAGCTCAATCATTGATAGAGTCTGAAAGGTTAAAATTCATAAGCTTCTTCAAAGAACAACAAATCAACTTTGCATGGTCATACGCTGATATGCCTGGACTAGATCCGGATTTGGTAATGCATCATTTGACAGTCAAACCGGGGGCAAAGCCAGTGAAACAGAAATTAAGAAAAATGCATCCACAAGTGGCATTACTAGTCAAAGCAGAGCTGGAGAAGTTATTGGATGTCGGATTCATACACCTAATTGATTATCCTGAATGGATCTCCAATTTAGTACCTGTCAGTAAACCAGATCGTAGCATTAGAATATGTACAGATTTCAGAGACATCAACAAAGCTTGTTCGAAAGATGACTTCCCATTACCAAATATTGACTTGATCGTTGATCTCATAGCAGGTCATGAAATGTTATCATTAATGGATGGATTTTCTGGTTATAATCAAATCAGGATTGCACCCGAGGATCAACACAAAACATCATTCACTTGTCCATGGGGAACTTTTTGTTGGAATGTCATGCCCTTTGGGCTAAAAAATGCAGGTGCTACATATCAAAGAGCAATGACCACTATCTTTCATGATCTCATGCACATAACTATGGAAGATTATGTTGATGATCTCTTGGGTAAATCAATAGATAGAGATACACATTTGGACATACTTTCAGTCGTCTTTGATCGGTTGGAAAAATACAAAGTAAGATTAAAACCCAAGAAATGTGTCTTTGGAGTAACCTCCGGGAAGATCCTAGGATTCATTGTGTCCACAAGAGGAATTGAAGCCGATCCAGCAAAAGTCAAGGCTATCTTGGACATGCCACCACCCAGAAATATCAGTCAACTTCGATCCTTACAAGGGAGACTTCAGTCTATACAAAGATTCATAACACAACTTGCAGATAAGTGTAATCCTTTTCAGCACCTGCTACATAAAAACATCAAATTCAAATGGGATGAAAACTGTCAACAAGCTTTTCAAACGCTCAAAGATTATCTCTTGAATCCACCAGTTTTGATGCCACTAGTTCCAGATAAGCCTTTGCTACTATACATATCGGCTACTCCAACAGCATTGGGGGCACTTTTAGTGCAACAAAGCATTGAAGGCAAGGAAAAGGCAGTATACTATATCAGTCGCACATTGGTGGGATATGAGCTAACCTACACACCAATCGAGCGTGCATGTCTTGCTGTGGTCTTTGCTTCACAAAAATTACGACATTACATGCTTACTCATAAGACTAAGTTAGTTGCAAGGATCGATCCATTGAAATACCTCCTTAATAAAGCAACACTTACTGGGCAACTGGCCAAATGGGTAATGATCCTTAGTGAATTGGACATCGAGTATGTGGACAAAAAAGCAATAAAAGGACAAGCCATCACAGATCAATTAGCAGATGCACCCATGATTGATGATGTTCCTCTAAATTTAGAATTTCTAGATGAATCCATTTTAACAATATCAGAGGCAAAGCCATGGCAACTATACTTTGACGGCTCATACACACAACATGGGGCAGGAGCTGGTATTCTCTTTATAACTCCTCAAGGAGATTCTATACCAAAATCATACCGCTTATCATTTCCTTGCAATAAGAATATAGCGGAATACGAGGCATTAACAACTGGATTACGAATTGTAGTTCAGTGGAAGATCCAGGAACTTCGTGTTTTTGGGGATTCCCAACTTGTCATCTGTCAAGCAACTAATGATTACCAAACAAAAGATGAAAAATTACTGCCTTACAAGCAAATGGTGGATGATTTGAAACAACATTTCACAAAGATAGATTTTGAGCATATACCAAGAGAGCAGAATCATGCTGCAGATGCCATGGCTACAATTGCTTCACTGATTGATCTACCTCAAAATGAGACCTGCTATGAGTTCTTGGTGGATAACCTTTTGGTTCCTTCATATGAGGTCATTCCTACTAAAATGATAGGTGTTGTTGGTCCCGAATCTCAGTTATATGGTTCCATTTTCACATACCTTTGCGACAATACCCTACCTCCTGATCTATGAAACAACCAACGTCGCACTTTCATTCGCCAATCCTCTCGATATGTCATTTTAGTTGATATCCTATACCGGCGAGGTCTAGATGGCACTCTTCTTAGATGTTTAGAAAGTGATGAAGCTCAGATTACGTTAGGTGAAGTGCATGAAGGGATATGTGGTCCACATGCTAGTGGTCCTACCTTGGCCAAGAAACTCATTAGGACTGGATATTACTGGCCCAATATGGAAAAAGACTCATATCAGTTTGTCAAGAAATGTAAGCAATGTCAAATTCATGGAGACCTCATACATGCACCAGCACAAGAACTACAACCACTTGCGTCTCCTTGGCCCTTTTGTCAGTGGGGACTCGATCTCATAGGCAAGATTCACCCTCCTTCTTCCAATGGTCATAAATTCATTATCACAGCCACAGAGTATTTCACAAAATGGATTGAAGCCGTGCCTCTCACACAAGTCATTGGAAAACAAATTGCTACCTTCATCCTTAACTATATCATTTGCCGATATGGTATTCCTGTTTCCATTATCACTGATAACGGGCGTCCCTTCAAAAATCAGGATGTTCGTGAACTCTGTGACCGCTTCCATATTTCCCATCGTTTCTCCACACCATATTACCCCCAAGGTAATGGCCAAGTTGAGGCATCTAATAAAACAGTCCTTAAAATCCTCAAGAAGACAGTCGACGATGCTGGCCGTAATTGGCATATCCAACTCAATCCTACACTTTGGGCTTACCGCACAAGTGTCCACACACCTACAGGAGCTACACCTTATTCACTTGTGTATGGCACTGAAGCCATCTTTCCTATTGAGGTCGAGTTACCCTCTTTACAATCCTCTTTGAAAAACATCATCACTGATGAAGATTACAGGGTCTCTCGCTTACAAGAACTAGAACTGTTGGATGAATGGAGACAAACTACTTTTAATCATCTCAAGGCTTACCAACAACGAATGAGTTGTAGTTACAATCACAAGGTCAAGCCTCGCACATTTGAGGTAGGTGACTTGGTCCTCAGAGAAAACCCCAAGAATCAGCAAGATAGAGAGAAGAAGGGCAAGTTCAAACCAAATTGGCTTGGTCCTTACATCGTTATAGCAGCATATGGATCTGGGGCATATCAGCTCTCAACTATAGAAGGTGAACCTTTGGAGGATCCTATCAATAGCATGCACCTTCGCAGGTTCTACACATAGCTCTTCAGAATATCCTCATTCAAAAATACAAAAAAATCAAAAAATTTCAAAAATACAAAAAAAATTATAAAACAAAAAATTCATTACTTGGTGAAAACCTGGCAAACAGGCGCCTTGTGACACAAAAAAACATTGAAAAATTGAAAAAAGTAAAGAGAAATAATTTCGTCCAATGGTGAAAACCACTTCGGTGGTGCCCTGGGCAGGTACCATGGTGAAAACTGGGTCACCGGCGCCATGCGTAGAGACATTGCTCCTCCCTCCTTCAGGATTCACTTTCATCCTTTCACTTTGCACACAATCATGACCAATTCATCCATAATAAACTTACCCATTCCCATCATGGCTTGTTATTGATCTACCCAAGATTGGTTAGCCATTCATAATAAACCTCCCTTTCCATCCATAATAAATCAAATCCTATCTATGGCTAAGGCAAATCCTATGTCTAGTGATGGTGTGGAACTAAGAACATCACATGTTTCGAGGAGTATAGTTTCTTCCAGGTTCCTTTAGTCTATTCTCGCACAATCCGCAATAAAGAAACATTTGCATCACAGATCCGCAATAAAGTTTCATCTTCTCCGCAATAAAGTATCAGCTCCATGGATTCAGTCAGTTTTAGATGAGACAGCAGCAACAATGAGCTTCAACAAATCAAATCTTTCAACAAACTCAGACAACATATGGTTTAGTGCTATCTATCCTTTTTGTGAAAGTAAACATTGTGACCACAATCAAATAAGACTTATACAAGTGACAAGAGACACTAAACTTGAGGACTACAGTGGATGTTGGTGTTGAGTCTTGGTTTTCTTTTGATTTTATCTTTTGGTGACATGTCTTTTAGCTTTTCCAGGATGTCTCTAACTAGAGATTCTATCTCCAAGATGTCTTTGACTAGAAAGGCGAGGATGGGGTATCGTCACCTATTTGCATTTGCTGTCTGTGGATTGTCTCTTAGTAATGCTATGACTTGTCCAAGGATATGAGGACACTATGAGTCTAGTATGAACTGGGGCATTCCTTGTTTGTGACTGTCTTATCTCCATGCAAACGGGTACAATGACTTTCTGGGTCGAATGTATGCCTCGATTGTCATAACCTACTTGCCATAATAAAGCTCAATGATGATAACACACAAGAAGCTCTTTCACGTTCATATCTTCTATCTTTCATCCCCCTTTCTTGATTGACTTCCATCGTCCTTCTTGAATCCATGTAGCTTGCTATCACATGACTGAGTATAATGACACACCAAAAACATTTGCATTTCATGTAGTTGCACCTGCATTACCACATATTAAGCATTTCATACATACACATAGATATCACAACTGCATCACATCTTGCACACAACATCTGTTAGCACAATTTACATTTGCATTATCATATTCATCTGCATTACATACATTCACATTTGCATCATGCATACACATATAAAACATAAAAGAACAAAAACATATATTACATTGCATCATATACATATTTGCATCCATATCATAAGCATCACATAAAAAAATCTCATCACATAGGTACACATGCATATAGCTGCTGCAAAAAATGAATCATCTCATATATATAATCAAAAGTGTCATGATACAAAGGATGTCAAAAAATCATATGGCTACAAAATCACCCACAGGTGTCTACATCATCATACAAAAATGGTACAATACTGATACATAGGGAGCCCTCTAAGGTTATGATGAACTCCCTCCCTCAGAACCACCTGGCCTCGATGGAATCTGAGCCCCCGAAGGACCTGCCCTAGGATCATCCCTCCTGTCCCCTCTATCTGGTGGTGGTGGAGGACCCATGACCCCACCACTCGATGCCTGTCTCCTCTAGCTCCCTCCCATAGCTGTCGCTGTCCGCAATGGTCTATGGAAGCTCCTCACCCACTGATCTACTGGCACTACACCATAATAGAGGTCCCGCCAGTAGGCAATCTCCTCTCCTGCCTGCAGGACATATGCATAGCCTGCCCCTGTGTCCTCCACTGCCTGTCTCCCTACCCTCAGCACTGTCTCAGCCTCTGTGTAGTGCTAAATTGCCTAATCTCTCTCCCTCTTAGTATCCCAAAGCCTCATCCTGAGCCGGTCTCTCTCCCTCTCTAGATCCTGTATCTCATCTGCCTGGCCCTGGCAGATCTCCCTGAGCTCAATCAGCTCATCCTCCTCTGGATCCCCCCTCTCTGCCTCTGCCTATGGCTCTCCCTCTGCAGGTGCCTGCCCCTATACCTATACCTGTAGTGGTGCCTGTATGGGTACCTGTCTCTGTACTGGTACCTGTCCCTGTACCTATCCCTGTCTCTGTGCCTGTGCCCCGGGACCCTGTGCTGCTGGTACCTGTAGGGGCAATCCACCGTGACCCCTCACCACCTAAGCCGGTCTCTCCTGTCCACCCTCCCTCTGAGGTGCAACCCTCCTCTCCCCAACTACTCCCCTCTGCCTCTGTCGGCCTTTTCCCCCATCACCTCCACCATCATCATTATCGTCCCCACCTCCATCTCCCTCTAGTAGCTCTCCTGGATCTGTCAATCGGGGGAATGGATGCTCTGACCAATATGCTGTATACTCAACATCCATCCTGACATCCTCGATCTCTGACCACATATCCCAGGGTAGAGGCACCATCTCTGCCAGCTGTGTAAGCGCCTGATCATATGATAGTAGTGGCCCAAACTGCGCCTGATCCCTCACTGTGCGGGCATACATGCCTGAGCCTCGTGGCATCCTCTAGATCCTGCCATACTGCTTGCACACCCTGTCCACCAGTTGTCTCTCTAATACATAGGGCATCCGCCCAATCAAGTACCTACTCCGGAAGGTGTAGGGCAGCTCCACTACGTCATCCTCCCACTCCTCGCATCCCAGATACAGTCTCTAGATGACCATATCAATGTCATCGATCACTCACCGCCAATGCTCTAACCTGCCAATCTGCGGCTGTGATGTGATCATGTCATATAGATGAACAAAGCTGCGTCCATGACCTCTACCTCTGAAGTGTATCGATCGGTTAATCGGCAGATGCTCATAGGCCCATACCTGTAGCAGTGTCACTCCACAGCCCAATCCCACGGACCCGTGATAGACAAACTAGTGAAGCTCGTAATACAAATGGGCTAGCACACATGGTCCCCAAGCATATCTGGTGTGCTGTGTCACCAGTGTCTCCAATGCTCCTCCCCAGCCCATAGCCAATCCCCGTGTCGCCCTGTCTGAAGATAAGAACCCACTGATAGCTCCTCCGATCACGGTCGACAATGCTAACCCTATGGCTGTCATGGTGTCCCATGCCACATGTCTTGCCCTCATCTCTAATTCGGGATCCTGAAACACCCGTCTCAATGCCTCTCGATCTCCATCATGATCATATGGAATCAAATCTCCATCAATCGGTATCTGCAGAATCCTGTAGACATCCTCTAAGGTGACTGTCATCTCCCCCATAGACAAATGGAAGGTGCACATCTCAGAGTGCCATCTCTCAGCAAGCGCAGTCAGCAAACCCATGTTTGCCCGAAACTCAGGCACATATAATACATGTCTCAAGCCCATAGCCTCAATTGTAGCTCACTCCTCAGCTATCAGCTCAGGTCGCAATCTCTGAGTCGACGGGAATCTCTCCCATGACTCCAGCATCGGCAAATACTCCTGCAGTCAAGCAAATCAATCATGTCAGTCATGGTGGCATTCACTGTTCATCACAAAATGCTACTTTTTATTTAAATGCATATGGTTATCTATCCTAGTGACACTCCCTGTTCATCACAAAGTGTTTCTTCTATCCTAGTAGTACTCCCTGTTCATCACAAAGTACTACGTGTGTGACACTCCTTGTTCATCACAAAGTGTTCTTCACATTTGCACTCCCTATTCATCACAAAGTGCTGCTCATACTTTGGGTACTCCCTGTTCATCACAAAGTACTCTATCTTGGTACTCACTGTTCATCACAAAGTGCCTTGATCTATCCTAGTCTTACTAGAGGACCTGCTTGAGTGTATCCTCTCAGCAGCTTATCCAACTGACAGCGTATGTTCATCACAGAACTGCCGATTTGACCTAGAAGACAAAACCTTGCATTTTTGGACATAGACGTGCTTTCATTACATAAACGCGCCTAAAGACTGCACAAGCACGCCTGTCCAACATAGACGTGCCTGTATAACATAAACGCGCTCATGCTACTCATAAATGCGACTCGACATCGCAGACACCCCTACGCATCACAGACACAGACATGCCTGGCACCGACACAGACATGCCTGTCGGACACAGACGTGCCTGGCACTGATGCAGATGCGGTTAGACGGTTTTGGAATTTTTTTTTTCTACTTCTAAGCGCATTTATTGCTCTAACCAGCATGCATTAATGACAAAAGTAAATGCGTCAAAGTACGAGGAGGTTTGGCAGTACTTACTGGCTCTCCTACCTCTGTTGGCCTCTGGAATCGGCGAACACGGTCGAATCTGTGCACGAAAGCCATCGCTGCTAACTGCTCTTGCTCTTTTCTCGCTCTGCACTTTGATCTTGTGAAGGTGTAGATGACAATGAGGATGTCTTTTCCCCATGGTCTATCTTATAGCCTACCCTAGCCCTCGCCCTTGTTTCCTGAGTCAGTCTTCTTCATCCCGTGACTTTGTCACTTTATTCAGTCCATTCTATTCCATCTTTCTTATCGAGAGATTGTCTACAATCTTTTCAAACATTTTCATCCAATCTCTTGAGGGGGCATATCATTCCCATTTTGGGGCAACTTTGTATCAGTTCATATTATCTTCTTTGAAACAATGCGACAAGCCGCATTGTCTCAAAGAGGGCAAAATGTAGACACTCAAAATTGTCATGTCTAATTAAATAAATATTTTTATTTATTTAATTATCTAAGCATAATTCTTCTATTAATTAAATAAATCTTTATTTATTTAATTAATTCATTTATCCTCTTCTAGCCTTATTCCTCATTTAAATAAATACATTTATTTATTTAAATTATCCCTTTCCTAAATTAAATAAATATCTTATTTATTTAATTGATCCCATTTTCTCTATTAATTAAATAAATCTTTATTTATTTAATTAATTCATTAGCTTTTTCTACACATGACACATGTCATTCATCTCTTAATTCCTACACTACCTACCTCTTTCATTATTTTGTTATTTCTTTTACCTACCCTCTAATCCTAGCCGACCTCCTTTTTACACCTCTCAATCTTATCCCTTCATTTCATATTGTGTCTTCTATTTAAGAAGATGCTTTCTTCATTATCAAACCCTAATGATCATTTTGGCTACACTACGATTTTACTTGCAACCACATTCTGTTCTTTGTTGAGTTCTTGTGCACATAAAATCTGAGAGCAAATATATCAAGCAAGATCAATGGAGATAGGAAGAATGGAGATCAAAACCCTATTGGACATGTGATGGTATAATCTTTGTGATTTTTTTTAATTTAAATTGTCTTAGGTAATCTTCATATGTTATGGGGGATCTTTGTTGATTGTTAGGCTAGGGTTTGGTGGTTGAATTCATTTAGCCTTTCAAATTTGTTATTATTGTATCCATTTTCACCATAAACAAGAGTCATCCTATCACAAAATGTAGACATTCGGATCAAAATGACACCTGGTGAACCCTGCGGAGAGTAGAAAGGAATCCATCTTGTCATACCAAGCCCTGGGGGACTGCTTAAGGCCATAGAGAGATTTCCTTAGTCTGCAAACCAAGGAAGTATCCTGGATGAAACCCTGTGGCTGCTCCATATAAATCTCCTCATCAAGATCACCATGAAGAAAATCACTCTTCACATCCATCTGATATACAACCCAACCATGAGCTACAGCAATAGCAAGTGTCAAACGAATGGAGTTCATCTTGGCAACGGGTGCAAAGGTCTTAGTATAGTTAACACTTGCAACCTAAGAGAAACCTTTCGCAACAAGCCGAGCCTTATACTTATCCACACTACCATCCGCTGCAAAATTGGTCTGATAGATCCACTTACATCGAACTATCTTTCTCCCCTTAGGGAGATGGACTAAATCCCATGTGTTGTTCCTCATCAAGGAACTATACTCTTCCTCCATAGCTTGGTCCCACTCAGGAACCCCTGATGCTTCCATAAATGTTTGTGGACCAGAAGCAGTAGCAATGAATGTATGTGGTAGATCTTGATGCTGTGATCGAGTTCTCCATGTATCTGATGGATCCCCAACAAGAGAACCCGCGGACTCAAGTGTTTGTCAAGCCCACCAAGGTCTAGGTGGAGGTGGAGAATGAGGCTCTTCAACTGCAAGTGGACCCTGCAGAGCTATAACCCTATGAGTCAGAGTTGAAGGAGTCTCATCATCTGAATCACTAACATCACTATCCACAATGGAGGAAGGTGGAGGAGGTAGAGAGGCTAAGCTAGGAGAGCTTTCCTCAAAGTGAACACTCCTCTCAATGAACACCTCATGTGTCTCAGGATCCATCAATCTATATGCCTTAACACCCTTAGAATATCCAACAAATATGCAAGGCCGACTCTAAGGTTCCAATGCCTTGCATTTCTGTGGAGGTATGTGAGCCCATGTTGGACACCCAAAGACTCTGAAATGTCTCACAATCGGTTTCCTACTAGCCCAAGCTTCAAAAGGAGTAATACCTTGCAAAGCTTTGTGAGGAACCCAAATCTGAGTGTGTGTGGCACAACTGATAGCCTCTGCCCAAAAGGCAGGATCAAGAGAACGTGCATGTATCATACAACTAGCCATTTCTTTGAGAGTTCTATTCTTGCATTCTACAACCCTGTTTTGCTGTGGAGTGTATGCGACAGAATGCTAAAGATCAATCCCCTCAAATGTACAAAAATCCTCAAGTCTTTTGTTCACATATTCCCTTCCATTATCTATGCGAAGAATCTTGACCACTTTCCCTGATTGCTTCTCCACACGAGTTGCGAAGTCCTAAAATCTGTCAAATACTTTGCTCTTATGAATAAGAAAGTAGACCCAAGTGAAGTGGGAGTAGTCATCAATGAAGGTGAGGACATAGCGGGCCTTACTAAATGAAGGTGCTGGAAATGGACCTACTACATCACTGTGAACAAGTTGAAGAACTTCCAAAGCTCTCCAAGATTTCCCTTTATCAAACTTCTCTTCGGGATGCTTGCCCATGGAACAACCTGAACATACACCCTTTGAAAAACTAATTCGAGGTAGACCTGTGACCATGTCTTTAGTGCTAAGCTGCTGAAGATAGCGGTAGTTGAGGTGACCAAACCGCTCATGCCATAGCTTACTTTCTGAATTTGAATGAGTAAGAAAGGCCCTAGAAGGTGAACTTGGCACAAAGTGGGAGAATGAATAAAGTCTTGAGTTGTCATTGACTTGTCCCACTGCTACCAAGGCATCATCATCAAGTTCCTTTACCACAACTAAATCTGGTGTAAACTCAACCTTTTTCCCATTTCCACAGTGAGTGATTTGGTAGATAGAGAGAAGGTTGGTAGACAAGTTAATTGAACCTTTCCCTTCAACCTCTACTTGTGTATCATCACCTATGTAAATGTGAGGTACCTTAGATGGCTCCAATGAAGAAAATTGCTCCTTTGTAGAACCCATGTGATATGAAGCACCCGAGTCAAGTATCCATTGCTGTGAAGAACCTATTGTAGCCACAAATGCTTGCCCTTTTCCCTTAGACTATGAGGAAGAGGAAGGAGATGAATCCTTCTTTGTGTAGGCAGAAGGTAAGTTGATGTTGTTTTTCTTAAGAAGATTAGTTAACTCATCAACTTGCTTTGCGTGGCATCGATGCTCATCATGACCATACTTCTTGCAATATGCACAAGTTGGTTTATCCTTCTTAGGTGGTGTCCCCTTCTTGGAAGAGGATGAAAAATCACCTTGTGATGGAGAGGATGATTGTCCTTTTTCCTGGTGTGGCTTAGACCTAGATTGCTTCTTCTTCTTCTTGTTGGAATCTTTGCCTTGACTTCCTTGATTCCCTTGATTTGCCACCAAAGCCTTGGACTTTGAAGACTTGAGAAGTCCCATGTTCAACAACTTAGATTGTTCCAATATTAACATTTCTGTGAAAGCATCAAATGAAGGCATAACATAGGAACTCCCCACTGTCAAACGATGAGTTTGGAAGCTAGACACAAATGCTACATATTTTGGTGCAAGCTTGTCCAACAAGTTGAATATCAACTGAGCATTCTTTTTGTCAATTCCACAATCCTTAAGCTTTGCTCTTAGCTCATTTGCTTTGGTGACATAATCTTGGATTGTATCAAAACTCTTGGGATCCAAGTTGGTGAGCTCATTGTCAATTTTATAGCCTCTGATTTCATCAACTTGACCATACAATTTCTGAAACATATCCCAAGCCTTTTTGATTGTTGTACACTTCTCAATGTGAAAAATGAGGTCATTTGATACATACTTGCGCAAAGTTCCAAGAGCCATTCAATTCTTTGTGAGCCATTCTAACTAAGCATTTGGATCAGCCTTAGGATTAGGTGGTGCTGCTATTGTTCCATCTATGTAATGTGTGAGACCCTTTTCCATTAATTTACTCCATACTTTAATTTTCCATGATGCATAATTATGTGGAGTTAAAGGTGGAAATTTATGAGGACTCATTGCAACAAAAATGAAAGAGCACAAAGAGAGGCACAATCACACAAGACACCCCCCCAAATTCACTCAATCAAAGAACCCCCCCAAAAGTGATGATTTGGCACTTTATAATTAGTGCGTATATAATGGGCCACTTGCAAAAAATGACAAAGTGGACTTCTGATTACAATTTTACAACTGCCTCAATAAGGCCAAAAGAGACTCAAAGTGATAATGTAAGAGATCTAAACTAAGATCCAAGCACTTTACAAGTACCTAATAGGCCAAATAAGACCAATATCTGAAAGTATAATTTCCACTCAAAATCTCTAAAATATGATCATATATTATGAAAGTAGATGAAAAAACATGCACTTTCAAAAAAAATGGCACATGAAAAGGAGGTCGTATGAGCTCAAACAAGGCCTTTGAAGTTGTAGAATTGAGGATTGGATAGGTACAGCTGAGAGAATCCAAAAATTTTGAAAAACCTATGCACAAAAATTGAAAAATAACCACACCACTGCGAAGATCATGAAATTTTAGCCCTTTTTAAAAAAAAATTGCACCAAAAAAGGAGCAAAAATGAGCAAGATATGGCCTTTCAAAGTTGGACTGCAAAACTGAAAAGCTCAATGAAGAGGGGTTGAAAAATTTCAAAAGTCTGCTGATGTGGTGCTGATGTCAGCAATTTACGAGCTTAAATTTGACGGTCATATGACCATTGGGAAAACTTCACCTCCCTGCTGACTGGATGTTCGTGATAGGGCGTATGGTTGTTGACCGCGGGCCAGTGGCTGCCTGCCACATGGCAGGTGTGGTCCATCAGTTTTCCTGTTGATAGGAGGGAGGTGTTGCTGGAGGGACAGAGATCCCGGTGGGCCGGGAGTCAAGGGGGGCCGACGGCAGGAGCGAGGCAGCGGACGGGAGGTCTGGGCGGCCGGCGAGTGGTCTGGGTAGCCGGTGGCGGCGGCGAGAGGCTCCGGGGGAGTACGGGCCAGTAGGCACTGTAGAGTATAGCCGGGTGACAGACCTGCAGGGTACGGACAACACGGGGGGGGTCTGCGGACCCCCAAAAACAACAAAATTTTTTTTTTTTTTTTAATTTAAAAAAAAAAAATTTTTTTGGTCGCTGTTTTTTTTTTTTCCAAATTTTTTTTTCTTTTTGAAAATAATTAAAATTTTTTTGAAATCCATACAATAATAGCCAAAATGGGGAAAAAAATTTTCTCACCAAAATAGGTCGACTTTATAGTCGAAATTCATGGAAACGGCCTCCCGGATTTAACAGTGATGTCCAAATTGCTGTATGACGCCCCACAAAAAATGAAGATCCCCAAATCCAAAAATTGAAGCCTTCCACGATGTCTCCAAAAACCAATCAATGAAGCCCTAATGGCTCTGATACCATTTAGGATTTTGCCAAGATTAAGGGCACAATGAAAAGCATAAAAAGAGAGACAATAGAATGACAAGAACAAACTGTATTCTCATCAATATGCAAATGATCAACTGGATTAACCAATACAATGAATATAGGCCAGCTTATATAAGCAAGGCCATATGGATGTACGAGCACACAATTATGACATGTGGCTCAATGAGAAACAAGGGTAGGTAAGAAATACTAGGGGTAGGTAGGAGAAATAATATAATATTCCACAAGATGTGAACGACCCACCGAATGTGGAGTGTAGCAGCAAAATAAGACCACAAAAGGTGGAATTTCTCTTACAAGCTCTATCCCTATGTGCACACTTCCCTAAGTGTCTCAAATCCAAACTACGAAGAGATGCATTATCCTAAGTTAACTTAAGTAAAGTGTAGTAATATCCAAAATGAATATTTATTTACACCAACACTTCCAATCCAGGACACATATGGTCAATCGATTTGATCCCATGGGGTCACGTGATGCTCCTCTACAATGGCCTATCTCGGTTTTTGATGACTCAGAGCCATTTTCAATTAGTAGCATTTTTTTGCCTACTCCAAAAATTGTCAGTTGCTTACAAGGAAAAGTTGCAAGATTGGCTAGAATTGATTCGGTTCATCGTATGCACAAACTGATGTCATGAGCATGTCTAGGTGGGAAGGTTTACACTAGGCATACCCCTTTCATGCATCCCAAAGCACCAGAACGTCGAGAGTCATACCCTATCGACGTGATCTCTCAAGTGCCTTGAGTCCAAAAAATTGTCAAAATTTGACGGACTATTTCTTCCAATCCAGGACACATACGGTCGATCTGTTTGATCTCGTAGGGTTGCATGAGGCTCCTCTACAATGACTTATCTCGGTTTTTGATGACTCGAAGCAATTTTCAATTAGTAGCATTTTTTTGCTTGCTCCAAAAACTGTCAGTTGCTTGCAAGGAAAAGTTGCAAGATTGGCTAGAATTGATTTGGTTCGTCATATGCACAAACCGACGTCACAAGTGCATCTGGGTGGGCCGATTTACACTAGGAATTCCCTTGTCATGCATCCCAAAGCACCAAAACTTTGAGTCATATTGTACGGGTGCGATCTCTCAAGTGCCTTGAGTCCAAAAAATTGTCAAAATTTGATAGACTGTTTCTTCCAATCCAGGACACATACAGTTGATCTATTTGATCCTATGGGGTCGCATGAGGCTCCTATACAATGGCCTATCTTGAATTTTGACGACTTGAAGCCATTTTCAATTAGTAGCATTTTTTCGCCTGCTCCAAAAATCGTCTGTTGCTTGCAAGGGAAAGTTGCAAGATTGGTTAGAATTGATTCGGTTCTTCGTAATGACAAACTGACAAGTTTTTGACAACAATGACAAGTTTTGCTCAAATTGTATCTAGTCTCAATCTATGACCCCTATGACCTGATAATGACTCAAATAATTATCCATGATTATACAGGAATCAAGAATGCTCATGATTGACCAAGGAAACATCACATATACTCAAAACATAGTCACAAAACATTAACACACAAAATAGTCACAAAACATTGTCACATATTATTCAAAAATTTACCTCTAAATATGGTAAAATCAGCTCTTGGCTATTTGATTATACAAAAAATTGTCTTACAAATCATCTTGTGGGCTTTTATACAAAATTTGGCATTACAATATGTGCGATTCAGCTCATCACCATTTTAATATACAAATCATGTCATGGGCTTTTATACAAAATTTGACATTACAATATGTGCGATTCAGCTCATCGCCATTTTAATATACAAAATTTGGCATGTATATATGTACAAATCAACTCATTGCCACTTAAATATACAAAAGTATGCCCCTAAACATGTAAAAATCAGCTCATGGGCATTTATATATACAAAAAATGAATATAGAACAATTCATCGATGATTTATACAAAATTCTCAAAATCATTCTACTCTGAACCATAGAATCAATCAAGTGAGACTTCAGGATCGACTCTAACCGATATTGTGTCAAGTATTGCCTTGTGGTCAGATTCATGAACTTTCCATAAAATTTTGTTATGAGGTCTACCACGATACTTCATCAAATGAATATTTGTTGCAACAACAAGGTTAGAGAAATGAAGAATATGTTTGTGTGTTTCAAAGTCCTCGAACAACCATACATCATAATTCTTGATAGGGTATGTTTGAAGCCATGTTCCTGTCATGACAATAGACCCTATTGGGTACTCAATACCCTCTTCGTCAATGATTGCGGTTGTCAATTTTCTTTTAGGCTCAACATAATGACACAAATAGTAATCTATTCCTTCTTCATTTTTCTCTTCTGCAACAACTGCATACACATGACCTGCATTTTATAAAGTGTTAATTAATACCAAAAATAAAGTATGATGTACAAAAAAAGAACCAAAAAGAATACTTGCAAAAAAATTAACTAAAAAAGTCACCTAAATCCACTGGGTCGGATACATGGTCAAAATCCACTGATGTCTCCATATGGCTCAATTGTAGTGCTTTGGGAATTTGATATGAATCAATGGGAACCAACGGTCTACAAGACCATTTGTCAACCCACTCTTCTGATTCACATTCTTCCCACAAACAATACATGCATAAAGAGCAAAAACATACCATCTCTCTTGTATAAATTACCAGTGAACTTGAATTTGAACTCATAAATGAGTGCATGTCACTCGATCCTACAACTGTACAACAATCTAGATAGTTTTCAATGTTAGATTCAGTGATCAACCAACAATATCTATGAACCAATGATGTACCTAGATTATCTAGACCCATCATAGACTTACACCATCGCATAATTATTTCTACATCTACCAACTCAGCACCACCTTTGTACTTGAATTCTTCCCTGGGTAGGGCTCTTTTCACACATGCTCCTGCACCATCATGCTCTCCCTTACCATGTCCAGCCTCAGTGAAATTTCAAAAATGTTGTACACCGCTTGTCACATGCATCCTTGTCAACCAATAGAACATCCTTGCATTCTTGAATTGTGCGGTGCAATTATCTGACCATATTAAGTGTCGGTTGTATCGTATGTTCCTTTCCCTTAAAATATCATAAAAAACTTTAAAGCATCCTTGTACAAACTCTGATGAATGAGTACGATCATCACTTATGTAGAAGTGATACTCTCTTACAACCTTTCTATCCTCCTTTGTGCTATCATTTGCATGCATGAATGCTATGTGTACAAAAATAGAAACTTGTGTAGAGTGATAATACATGGATTGCACTTCATTTTGATGTTGTAGTGTATAATTTTCAGTGAAATCAACGATAGAGACAATGGTGCCAAGAGGAAATGTGTCCTTAAATAACTTGAATTGCTCATCTAACCATCGAGCTCTATGTGTATGTATTATGTACTCATAAACTAGTTTCTCTTGAAACATTTTCATAAATCGAGCTACACATATATCATTTTTCACTAGCTCACATCTCTTCAAATCTTTTCCATCTTTAACTCCATATGTGACTATCTTATATTTTCTGAAAGAAACTAGTTTCGTACCAATTTCATGCATGTTATCCAAATGTATGCATCTTGGTAAACGTTGCAAACCACCACATATAGAACAAGAACCTTCCAAACAAGGCATCTTATAATAAATGAAACCATCATGTCTATTACATAGCACACTTGAAATAAATTCTCTTGCCAACTTAGGAGGTCCTTGTATATTACATTCCTGCAAAACATCTTTAGTGTGCAAAGTAGAACAAATATGACGAAAACTATCATAATGCATGGAAAATTCAATATGCATCCTACAACAACACGTGATGCGTACATGATTAATCTTAATATAAAAAGGTTTTGCCACTTCAAAAAATCTTTGAGAAATCTTTATTTGAGGAAAATTTTGAAGGAATCTTTCATAAAATTTAGTTTGAGTCATATCCAAATAGTGTTTCGCATGTGGCTCATGATTTTTAGACCCAATTCACCTTCTAACAACATCTCTTTGGTTGGGCGATACTCTTGTGTTGTCATGCCAAAAACTTTCAATTAATATTTTTAGTGCATCAACAACAACCTTGTCTTTGTGTGGTAGTCTACTTGAGAATTCCCAAAGAGAATTATTGTTAGGTTCCTCTATTTGTTCTTGCCTCTTTAATGCTTTACTTAATGTTGTTCTACTAATGTTTAATGACTTACTTGTTTTGCTTATCAAATGATCTTTTTTATTTTCTTGCTCATTATGGTTGATGTAATGACACGTCGAGTAGCATTAGAATCTTTACTACGTGATTTTGAACCAATAGATTGATATGCATCAAATAGATTTCTGACAATAGTTCTTTCACTGTTACTTTCAGATGATCTTAGGCATAGAATTTTCATTGTTTCTCTAAAATTCAAATTTTTAATCATTTGAACAATTAATTGACATCTTGCAGTTTGATTTAAGTTTTTAAAATAGTTTGGCCATATTCTTTTAACCATTCTCCTACAAGTTTGTTCATTCATTTTATTGGGCATTGACTTCAATATATTCTCATCAATGTCAATTAGATACTTTGGTTTCCTACAAATGATTCTAGGAGGTGTTAAGATCGGTGCATTATGTACATTCAACTCATCAAGTAGAGAAGGTGTAATATGTTAATCATTTAATTGATTATTCAATGCAATATCTTCTTCAATTGTATTAGGTTCAAATGGTAAATTATCAAATGTTTCTTCTTCAATTGCATTAGGTTCAAATGGTAAATTATCAAATGTTTCTTCTTCAATTGCATTAGGTGCATTATATTCATTTGGTAAATTGAATTGAGATGTTGATGATGGCATACCTTCTTCTCCCATTGTTCTTATGTCACGCAATTTCTTCATACACTACCTTTGTCTTTCCTTTTGAGCCTCACGTTGTTCCATCATTCCTTGCTTGTTCTTTCCCATGGTTGATATCGGTTGACCTAAATAGAATCATATTACATATATATGTAAAGAAAAGTTCAAAAATAAATAAATAACCATAAATATGCATCTTATCACTATTTTTTGGAATCAAACTATTAAACAATCACAATTCAATCATCTGAAACCATGCAAAAATAAAAAACTAATAAAAACAACAATTCAATCATTTGAAATCATGCAAAAACAAAAAATTCACTTACTTTTATGTATACAACAGTGATAGAAGTGCAGACATAGTTCCAGTGGGGCCTTCAACGACCTCAAAAACTTCTTTTGAGGCTGTTGAGGTTCTTGGGCAACTAAAACTATGTCTATAAACCGCGTACATGCTGTTAGACCATAAAATGTTGACAAGCCCAATGGTATTCTTTTTTCCCATTCTGGGCTGATAAGTAGCTCGTATGCACTACTAAGCCTAAAAAATGTTATCACAGGGTAACGAATAATGGGAATAGTACCTTGTACATGCTTATGAGTAATAAGTACTGCGTATGCACTACTAAGCCTTAAAAAAGTTATGGCAGCGTAGGGAACTAATAGTTTCAGTACCTTGTACGCGCTATTGAGAGAGGTAGAGGGAGGGAGAGAGAGAGAGAAAGAGAGAGAGAGAGAGAGAGAGAGAGAGAGAGAGAGAGAGAGAGAGAGAGAGAGAGAGAGAGAGAGAGAGAGAGAGAGAAGAGGGGGGTGGGAGAGAAGAAGGGGTATGGAGGAAGGGAGAGGGAGAGAGAGAAGGAGGGAAGGAGGGAGAGGGAGAGAGAGGGAGAGAAGGGGGGAAGGGAGAGAGAGGGAGAGAGGTAGAGGGAGGGAGAGAGAGAGAGGGAGAGAGGGAAGGAGGGAAGGAGGGAGAGGGAGAGAGAGGGAGAGAGGGAGAGAAGAGGGGGGGAATGGAGAGAGAGGGAGAGAGGGAGAGAAGAGGGGGGAAGGGAGAGAGAGGGTGAGAGGTAGAGGGAGGGGGAGAGAGAGAGAGAGGTAGAGGAAGGGAGAGAGAGGGAGAGAGAGAGAGAGGAGGGAGGGACGAAGGGAGGGAAAGGAGAGAGAGAGGGAGAGAAGAGAGGGGGGCGAGAGGGAGGGAGAGAAGAGGGAGATAGAGGGGGAGAGGGAGAGAAGAGGGAGGGAAGGGAGAGGTAGAGGGAGGGAGGGAGAGAGAGAGAGAGAAGAGGCGGGAGGGAAGGTAGAGAGAGGGAGAGGGGTAGGAGGGAAGGAGGGAGAGGTAGAGGGAGGGTAGGAGGGAAGGAGGGAAAGGTAGAGGGAGGGAGGGAGGGAGAGGTAGAGGGAGAGAGAAGAGAGGGAGAGAGGGAAGGAGGGAAGGAGGGAGAGGGAGAGAGAGGGAGAGAGGGAGAGAAGAGGGGGGGAACGGAGAGAGAGGGAGAGAGGGAGAGAAGAGGGGGGAAGGGAGAGAGAGGGTGAGAGGTAGAGGGAGGGGGAGAGAGAGAGAGGTAGAGGAAGGGAGAGAGAGAGAGAGAGAGAGAGAGAGAGAGAGAGAGAGAGAGAGAGAGAGAGAGAGAGAGAGAGAGAGAGAGAGAGAGAGAGGGACGAAGGGAGGGAGAGGAGAGAGAGAGGGAGAGAAGAGAGGGGGGCGAGAGGGAGGGAGGGAAGAGGGAGATAGAGGGGGAGAGGGAGAGAAGAGGGAGGGAAGGGAGAGGTAGAGGGAGGGAGAGAGAGAGAGAGAGAGAAGAGGCTGGAGGGAAGGTAGAGAGAGGGAGAGGGGTAGGAGGGAAGGAGGGAGAGGTAGAGGGAGGGTAGGAGGGAAGGAGGGAAAGGTAGAGGGAGGGAGGGAGGGAGAGGTAGAGGGAGAGAGAGAGAGGGAGAGAGGTAGAGGAAGGGAGAGGGAGAGAAAGAGAGAGGGAGAGGGGGGAGAGTAGGGGGAGGGAAAGAGGAGGGGTCTTAAGGGACCATAGGATACCATATGACCTCTTAGGAAACAATACGACCTCTAATGACACCTAAGTGGTCATATGGTGGGCTAATAAAATGATATATTAAATTTAAAGTTATAAATAGAACATCATACAACGAGACTCCAAGCGAACAAACAACAAGGCTTCACTAAAAAGCAAGTGTAAGAGCTTGACCTAACCCTAAGAGTACTGCCTAAGTTCTAAAACATATGATGCTATTAAATTTGCAAGGTTATAAGACTGATCTTGATTGTGACTATAGGAATTACACACTTGATTTCTTTCATGGGTATGTACCATTCCAAGTTGTTTGACAAGTGATGATCATCATATACTACCACTGCTATGCATACAACAAACTTTAATTTCTTTAGGTGATAGGCGTTGTGTAACAACATGGGAACTCTCGCATACCCACCACTATCATTCTATAGGACATCATCTTTGTTACTCTCCCTCTTTCTCTTCCTACATGTTGTTTTCTTCTGAAAAACATATTGCAGGTACTCTGACTCATCATGTTGCTTTGTTGACACTATTTTCCACCTCTGCTCTACTCATTAAAAACACATTCGAGAAGAATATTGCTACAGGTTTCCTTGTTTGTCATGGTAATACACCGCTGGTTCAATTTCAAACCCTATTCCTCCTATTCAATATACACACAAAAATCCATCAGTCAATTTTTTTAGGAGAGGATACATGATGAAAATCAAAGAGGAAGTTGCAGACAAGAAATAAATTCACTTACTTCTATAGAAGTGCAGACATAGTTGCAGTGGGGTATGGAGGGAGGGAGGGAGGGAGAGAAGAAGAGAAAGAGGGATGGGGTATAGAGGAAGAGAGAGAGAGAGAGAGAGAGAGAGAGAGAGAGAGACCTTGTATGCATTTGAGAGGGGGAGACAATACACTTACACGTATATATATATGTTTAATATATTATATATACATATATTATATGTATATAAACATATTATATATACAATGTCATATTATACACATATTATATGTATATACACATATTATATATAGAATATCATATTATACAATAGCGCGTACGCGCTATTTATAGTAAAGGTAGCGCGTATGCGTTGTTTATAAGGAAACAAGCGCGTACGCGCTGCTTACAGTATAAGTACCCATATGCACTTTTAAAACCATAATAACCCCTTATGCGCTTTTGACTGTTTAGGCTTGGAAATAGGCCTGGATGACAAAGCTACGGATTGGAAGTTTGATTTCCCTCCGTTTCTCTCATTTTTGACGTGTTTTATTTTATCAACTTGGTTTATCGACTTTGTCATCATCAGGTTTACACTTCATAAAGTGGGTATTTCTAAAATTGCCACCATATTTTGACCCATCTTCTGAGCTTTATAACCATATAATTTGTTTTCAATTTTAACAACAATAACATATTATTATTGAATTTCTTTTACTAGCATCTCCATAGTTCTCACAGACATAGGTGCACCATTTTTTGAATAACTTTTAATATACTTATCCGAATTTAAAAAAATTTATATATTATTGTAGTGCACTTGATTCTTTATAATTTTTTTTTTTTGTTGTTTTAAATTTTTGATTTGTTTAGTGCAACTTATGCTTCACGTATGAACAGGTACCTAATTTTTAGGATGTGCTCGATTGGAAAAATCATTAAAAAAAAAATACTCAACAAAAAATTACAAAAAAATACACATCTTCTAGTGCTCACTCTTAGCTATCTTTCTGCCAAAGGATTTGTCAAAATACTAAATGTAAATATGACTTTTTTGATGCGCATGTCAGACACTATGTTATGTTTTTAAAAAAAAATCAGGGTTAGGTTTTCATGCGCGAAGGATTTGACCCCCTTAATCTTATCCAATTTGAAAATGTTTAGTAGTTTGGAAACTAGATTCAGAGTACTACAATATTTGTTGTTTTATTATCTTCATATCTTGAGTGGATGACTTTCAAATTTCGCCTCCAAGTTTAGGTTCACCTGATTTCAGAAAAAAAGTGTCCACTTATACCCCCCTTTTTGACCACCATCTTTGTGCACTTACCCCCAAGTTTGGAAAGAATACTTAGAATCAATTGTGAATCTTTCTTATCTATCCCACATGCCTTCAGTTACAATCTTACAGCCTTTAGTTTTGTGAAGAAGTCTTGAATTATATCAAAATTACATGGATTTATCCCTATTATCTCCTTCTCCAATAGGTGTCCCCTTAACTCATCTTGTTTACCAAACAACTCTTCTAATGTTGTCCATACATCATTTGGAGTTGTAGCCGATTCAACATGAAAAAGAAGGTCAAAAGATACAGACATACATAGAGTACCATAAGCTTCATCACATTTGTTAAACCATTTTGGCTTTTCTGCAATTAGTCTTGGTTCAGTTTCAAGTCCCATAGTTACTCTAAATGACCCCAACTTCTTAAGATAGATTATCAATGTTTATTTCCACTCATAGTAGCTATAAGGTGTGAGTATTGGTATTGTACTTTGATCTATTTTAATGCAGAAAGTAAGATTGCTTGTGTAGGAAAGAGAGATGAAAAACTTAGAGAGAAAACACTGGACCACCCCCCCTTTGTGCTAGATCATAAATCACCCCCCCAAATATTATAAGGTGGCACTTTATAATTTAGTGCATTTACAATGCTAGAGTTATTTTCTAGAGTTTTACAAAGTCCAAAAAATGGACACAAATACTGAAGGTAAAAATAATAACTCTAGATATAAGCATAAAAACAACTTCAATGTATTTTAATTGAAAAAATATCCACATTCAAAAAAGGAATGACCTGAGGCCGAGATCATATGTGAAAGTTATAGTTGTTTGAAGTTCATAAAACGAGGACCGCCCTTTAGATCTGTTGATAAAACTTAATTTCTGGAAAATTTGTAACTTCTAAGAAATAATTAATTGCACCATTGAAAATATCACAAAAAAATACCCCATTTCAAAAACAATTGCACTGAAAAATACCTCTGTATGACTGAGAAAACCTCATTTGAAGATCAAATGGAAAAATGAAAACTGCAATGGTGAGGGGTCTGATTGAAGCTTTCTCACGTGATTTTAAAAAGATCTGTTGAGTGAATTAAAAATATGAAAGTGACCTAGATGGTTTTTTTCAGTGGCGAAACAAACCAAGAAGGCGTTTTTCTTTATCACTTTTGGAAGATAGGGCCACAATGTTAAAAGAAATGCCTTCAACAAAGAAAAATGACATGCAAAGCTTCTGGTGTCTGATCTCCACACACTTTATATGAAAATAGAGGTTTTTGGGCCTTCTAAACATAAAGGAAAGGTTTGTTATGCCTGAAAACACACTATTTGAAAGTTCCTTCACAAATCTAATCTTAAAAAAACCTTGATTTACAAAAAAACATATATGTAAAATAATATTACTAGTTCTTCATAAACCTATATTTTACAAGATCTCTACAGTAATCTAATCTTTCAAAACAGACTCTAATACCATGTTAAAATCAGAGAAACATATTACAACCCAAAATTGAATTGAAAGAGATAGATCAAATAAATTGTAAATGCAAATGAAATAAACAACATAACAGTGATATCTAGAGAAAACAGATGTGAAGTGATCCAAGGTAAAATAGCATCAGATTACTATCTCCAACTATATGAAAATACAAGCAAGGTAGCATGCTTCTATAGAATAAAAAGGGGTGGAGGTGGCAATATCGGCCAATGAGTAGAGACCACCATGATGGACTAAACATAGTAAATGCACCTCCTCATAGCATGTCGACACCTCAATACCCACTTGTCTTAAGTAAACATGCTTTATTAACCTAAGAAAGCTTAATTAAAGTGTAGGAAAAACCTAGGAAAAGGGAAAATAATAAACCCAACTAGGAAAATAATAAACATGCTTTATTATTCACTAACATTTCATTACTAGCAATTTCATTCAAGAAACAAGCATTCAAGCATTGAAGTTTTCATCATCAAGTATTTCCAGAGATCTTCAAGGTTGCATTTCATTCATTCAACCATTGTGGAGCAAATTAAAACATTCCTATGCAAGCATGTGTGTGTGATTAGGGTTTTTTATTGTTCATGCCATTTCATACAACATATGTGATTACATTTGAGAAGTAGAGCATCATTATTTGTCATTGTAGATTTGAGGTATATCTTTCCATTATTTATTTCAATATTTGCAATATTTCATTCAAGGTTAATTCCTGAACTAGGGTTTGACTTAGGCAAACCGCTATTCTCAAGCTATTTCCCTTATCCAGTGTACGTAGGAACAAGTATGAAGCTATGCTATTTAAAACTGGCTTTATTTATAATGATGAATCAATTTCCCATTGGAGTGTAAAAAGTGCAGAAGACTAGAGCGACCATCATCCCGATCTGGACAAATCAAGAGCTTCTTATGAGAAAAGGTCTGAATACTCTTATAATCTGCAGATCTAGGTTTGTGGCTTGATTCGATGATTGTAGCTCATTGTTCACTCATTTTTACTTCGATTTTAACACATTTACTCTAATTTCAGCATCCTCAATAAATCATTTAAACTCAAGGGAAAGAAGAGGCACACTTAAACTCATAGAATTAGATCAGAATCTAGATATATTAGATTTAGATCTATCTAATTCCTATCTTTCCCTAATGTATTGGTCTCCAAGTAAAAATTAGCGATTTTTATCCTTATTATGGTGGAAACCCTTATTTTTCACCCATTACACCAAGTGTTTTCCCAATAAGGAACCTCAACACATCACCAAAACTCCTATTAACCACATTAGTTTGGTCATCTATTTGGGGGTGATAGGTTGAACTAAAACTCACGTGTTCCCAAATTCCAAAGAGTCCTCCAAAAATGTCCCACAAATTTTGTGTCTCGATCAAATATGATACTATGTAGAATACCATGCAATCTTACCACCTCCTTGAAAAACAAGTTAGCAATATTTGTAGCATCACTAGTCTTCTTACATCGAATAAAATGAACCATCTTGGAGAACCCGTCCACAACTACAAAGATAGAATCATTTCCGCTTTAAGTTGGAGGAAAACCCAACACAAAATTCATACTTATAGAGTCCCATCGCGTAGATGGAATTGGTAGTGGTTGATACAAACCAACATTTTGGATTCTTCCCTTTGTAACCTGACAAACCTTACATCTTCCCACAAATTTTTTAATATTAGTATGCATATTAGGCCAATAATAATATGTACTTAGCTGCAATAAGTCTTATCCTGCCCAAAGTGTCCAATAAGGCTGGCACAATGCTTCTCTTTCAACAAATTATCTCTCATAGAGCCTCCAAGTATGCATAATTTGTTTCCTTTGAATAAAAAACCCTCCTACAACATAAAATCAGTCCAAGGGCCTCTATCTCTATCATAGGATTGTTGCATGCTTCATAGACATCCTTGAAATCTACATCGTTTGCATATAATTCTTTCAAACTTTCAAAACCAACACTATTAGTTTGAATTTCACACAACAATAAACTCTTCCTACTTAGTGCATCAATAACCCTATTCATTTGTCCACTTTTATGCTTCAAAGAAAAGTTAAAGCTTTGAAGATGTTCAACCCATTTAATATGTCTTTGATTCGACTTATGTTGGCTATTTATAAACTGCAAAGCATAATTATCTATATAAACAATAAATTATTTAGGGAGTAGGTAATGCATCCACTTTTTCAATGATTTGATTAATTCATACAACTCAAGATCAATTTCTCACTAAAATACACCATAGGTTTACCTTCCCACTAAAATACACCATAGGTTTACCTTCCCAACTAAGAACAATTCTAATAGCCAATCCACTAGCATCACACTCAACTTGAAACACCTTATCAAAATCAGGTAAATAACAAATAGACTGCTCACTCACCTTTTGTTTAATAAATTCAAATATTTTCTTAGCTTCTTATCTCCATTCAATTTTCCCCTTATTTCCCTTAATAGTTTCATGAATGGGAACAACTACATGACTAAATATTTTAACGAACTTCTGGTAAAAGCTAGCAAGACCATGGAAACTTCTTACCTCCAATGCACTCCTTGGTTTTGGCCAATCAATAATGGCTTGAACCTTTTCCTTGTTCATCTTCAATCCATCTTTGGACACTATAAACCCCAAACAACCTAAATTGTTCTACATAAACACACACTTTTTTAGATTAATCTGCAACTTTTCTTCCCATAAACTTTTCAAAAACAATCTCAAATGATCCTCCTTAGACCTGGTAAACACCAAAATGTCATCAATATATACAATTAAAATTTTCCTAGGAAAGGTTTAAGAACCTCATTCATAAGTCTCATGAAAGTGTTAGGTGCATTAGAAAGGCCAAAGAGCATAACCAACCATTCATATAGGCCATCATTAGTCTTAAATGTTATTTTCCAATCATCATTAGGTCTGATTCTCATTTGATGATGCCCGATAATCAAATCTCTCTTAGAAAAATACATTGAGCCACTTAAACAATCCATTAAATCTTCAATCCTAGGAATTATAAATCTACATTTAATATTAATCTTATTAATGGCTCTAGAATTAGTGCACATTCTACATTCACCCCCCTTCTTTGGGGCTAAGACTGTGAAAATAGTGCAAGGAATAAGACTCTCCCTTATCAAACCAATCCAGAGTAGTTCTTCCACTTGCATCTAAGTCTCTTTATACTCTTTTGGAGTCAACCTATATGCAACTTTGTTTGGAATCAAATCCATGTGATGATTGATGCTCCTCATAGGTGGAAACTCATCATGTAACTCTACTTTAATAATGACTTATACTCTTCCCAAACTCTTTGTATCTCTTTAGATAATTCCTCTAGCTTTGTTGAAGAAAGGACAACCTTGGGTTTGAGTACTAGAGCATAACTCCTCTTTTCCTCTTTCATGACATGTATGAACTCCTTTCCACTTACTAACCTAATTTTGTTGCTACTACAATTAATGTTGTTGTTCTCTCCTTGTTCTTGCATAGGCACCAAGGTATGCTTAATACCATCCTTCACAAAGGTGTAAGTATTGTCTCTTCCATCATGCATCACCTTCCTATCAAATTTCCAAGGTTTACCAAGCCATATATGGCACACATCCATGGGCATAGCGACACATAACACACTTTCCTTATAACTACCAATTTGAAATTCAACAAGAGCTTTCTCATCTATTAACAATTGATGCCCTTTTTGTAACCAAGAGACTTTATATGGATAAGGATGCTTAGTTTACTTAAGGCCTAACGTATCTACCATCTCCATTGCCACAATTATTCATACTACCACTATCAAAAATTAATTTGCAACACTTACCCCTTGACTTATATTTGGTTTTAAACAGAGCTCTTCTTTGGATTGTTTCTTGGTTATCTTTTGGTGGTTTTAACAATACCCTCTTGAGAAACAAGTATTCTCCTAATTTTGGTTCATCTTTGGGGAGAGAAATTGACCCCACACTCTCTTGATCTTCTTGAGCAATCTGATTGCTTCTCTCAAATTTTGTATGGCCTCCTTGTGAAGATTCTGGGAACTCCAAACTTTTGTGACCAACGTATTGATTGTATTTATAACATTTTCTAGTAAATCATCTACCTCTTCTTTAGAAGCCCTCTCTTCCATATGATCTACTAACCTTTCTTTGATAGCATTCCCTTTCATTATTTTTTGATCCACTAGAACTTCCAACCCCTTCTTTTTGATGTTGATGTTGTCCTCTCCCAACCCACTGTCCTCTTCCCCTCTTCCTTTCTTGTTGCCATTTCTTTCATAATAGATCCTCTTTCACCTCAAGGGATAATTGATAAGCCTCTTCAAGGGTTCTAGGAGAGATCAAAATCATCTCATCCTACAAACTACACTTCAATCCATTCAAGTATCTTGCTATTTTCTCCATGTCTTCCTCACTATGCGCTAACCAAATCACTAACTCATAAAACTCTCTGGTATAATATTTTACTGACATATCTTTTTGTTTTAGGTTATGCAACCTTTTAAAAAGGTTACTTTTATAATCTCCTCGAAGGATCTTAACCTTCAACTTTTCTACCAATAAGATCCCATGCAGTTATCTTTTCCTTATTCTTCCTCCATCTCTCAATTTGAACATTATCCCACCACATAGAAACATGGCCTTTCAACCTTGTACAAGCAAACTTAACTTTCCCCTCCTCCGAAACTCCTTCATATTCAAAATATTTGTCCAAATAATTGATCCAATCAATGAGTTATTCACCATTTCAACTTCCTTCATAAGTAGGAACTTCAATCTTGGGTTTATCTCCCACATTCATGATTGGCTTCAAGAATCCTTCCTCAAATAATTTAGGTTTTTCTCGAGCTTCCTGTTCATCATATATTTTTTTTCTTCTCCAATATCACTTACACCATCTGTTGGTGTTCCTCTTCATCGTTCCCTCTCCATGGTATCCATTTGGGTAGCCAAGTTCTACAAAATATTAAGGACTCCTTCATCATGTCCTCTTTTGCCTCTTCCTTTGGCACCTCCTCTTCCCATTCTTCTCGGTGGAATTTTCCCAAACCATAGTACCCAAATTACTTTCTGCTTTGATACCAATATGATGGCAACCAACATAGATAAACAAGACAAGAATAAAAACAACATAATGAGACAATAATTATGGGAAGTTCAGATTTAAGAACAAATTCTTTATTATCAAATCATCTACACTCATGTGTGATAGGAAATAATTCTCTATGTAGAGGAACATAATTTCACTTGTTATTTCTTTTCTTCAAGTTTATTTACACAAAAAGCAACAATCTTCCCCTACAGAGGAATGGTTTAGACTCCATTGATAGAGTCAACTCGAATGATCCCTTTTTGGATTGCCTTCAATACAACTGGCTTCTTCTTTCACTTGACTATTCTCATCCATCTCTTTTTTCTACTCGTGATGTTCCAACAAACCTCCACAATGGTGATTCCCAATGCTTAAAAGGAAGTTGAAGGCACAAAAATCATCAACCAACAAACTCTACCAATAGTTTGACTCCAACTATTGTTGGTTTGGCTTCCCATGTTTTGCCTTCTTGCTGGTGAGATGTGAGGAAGTCTGTTCCACACCATAGGAAGTTTCACCATCTTCAACACAATGTGACATGAAGTTTCCAACAAAGAAAGAATATGACAACAAATTGATAGTTCTGATACTAATATGTTTACTACAGATGCCAAGCTAACAAGATGAGACGTGGGGGGGGGGTGAATCATACAAACTTAATCTTCCATAAAAACAATAGATTCAACCTTGGTAAACTTATCAGAAAAACTGTAAAGCATGTAGACTCATAAACAGATAAGATCACAAAACATATAACACCAAATTTAACATGGAAACCCAAATAGGGAAAAACCACTATGGGATTTCATACCCACTAAGAAATATACTCTTCTAGAGTATGCTCGGTTAAAAGCAAATCGTGTTAAAGATTACAAACACATTGCTAGATGTGACCCAGTTAAGGGATTTCCCTCAGATCTATTAGGATCTTCACCTTGTTAGAGGTGACCTTGTTAAAGGATTTCAAACACTCAATCTGAATGTCACCTTGCTAGATTGTTTTACAAATAAGACTGTTAAGTCCACTCGGTTAAGAGATTTTCTGTCACTTCACAAAATAATAGTAATAAAATATATCTACAACTTCACATCTACAAATGCTAAAGTAGATTCTTATTTGCTCAATACAATATAGTCATAGGACTTATCTTGTCCCTCTGCTGGGTTCTATACTCTGTTATCAAAATAGATCTTCAAGCTTCTATGCTCTGTAATCACTATGTAGCATTCTTGTACTTACACTTGCCTGCATATGTTGTTTATTTATAAACAATTTGCCAACTGCTTAATCTCCTTGATCACATTTCCCATGATCAATCATAGCCATTAGATCTTCAAATTTGACCAGGTTCAATGTATCCTTCGATCTAAAAAAATGTTTTACCTCGCCTATGAACTTGCATACATTTCTTGGAACTTGTGCTAAGGTATTGCAGTTCAATCTAAGTTTTAGATGTTCCTACTGATCTTCCATTGCCATAGATTCTTTAATAAACTTCATGCACGACTTAGCAATCATTTAATCAACTCCAGCTCATCATCTTCCTTCATTAAATAATGCTTTTATACATTCAATGCGTTCTATTATTACTCAGTTGCAACTCGGTAAATACTAAACTTTACTCGGTAGACATTCTGCCTTCATTAATTGATAGCAATAACCTTAGGGTTTACCAACTAGGTTCTTTGCTCGGTAACATAGTATAGTATTAACCTTACAAACAATAGAATAAGTAGGATATCAAAACAATCTAAACATCATGATCTCATCATTGTCTAACTTGGTAATAGTTGCCCATTGAATAACTTATTCCTCCCCTTATTCATTACATTCTTTTTGTGTCTTTTACCAACATCTTAACTCTTTTTAAAACATACTTCTTAAGATATGGCAATATCATATTGAATCAGAAAATCAATTTCTTGACATCAATGACAAAATAATAATATTAAGACAGTGAACATTCTTAATCAGTTATATCCATAGTCATCAACAACCTTCTCAATATCCTTATTGAAATACCAACAATCTCTTATTGTAATTATAATGCCAACAATCTCCCTTGTCTATTATAATGCCAACAATCTCCCCCTTTGGCATTGATGGAAAAACCAATTGATTTGACTTAAATGATTCAGATTGTTGTGGAATTTTGAAATGCTGGAATGCTCTCCCCCTGTCATTAGTCTTCTCCCCCTTTGACAACAATGCCAAAAATGAAAAGAATTAAAACTTAATTTCCTATGCTGAGAAGTGAATTCCTTGCAGTTATGTATCTACTTAGTCTTGGTCAGAGCATTTTGTTTTCAATTCCTGTTCCCTGTTATTTTTTCCTGCACACCTTTAGAAAACTTCCTAAAGTGTGTAAATCAGCATCAACTCTTAAAAGATATTCTGTAGAGTCATCGAATTGATGCTTTCATCGAACTTGGTCAGTGAATGGAAGATAGGGGTAGGACCCCTAACTGACTTCTGAGATATTCAAAAGTGTCCCTTGGTAGTGGCTTGGTGAAGACATTTGCTATTTGCTCCTTTGTGCTAACATACTCCAACACCACTTTCTTCTCTTGAACTTCTTCTCTAAGATAATGATATTTGATAGAGATGTGCTTTGTCTTAGAGTGCATTACAGGATTCTTTGAAATGTTTATGGCACTAGTATTATCACATAATATGGTTACTGGTTCGGTAACTTTCTCATTTATGCCTTCCAACAGCTGTTTGATCCATGCTATATTAGTACAATTCAATGCTGCAACAACATATTCAGCTTCTGTTGTTGACTGTGAAACACATCCTTGTTTCTTGCAAAGCCAACTCACTAGTCTTTCTCTTAAAAAGAAAGCTCCTCCATTTTTGCTTTTCCTGTCATCAATGTTGCCTGCCCAATCAGCATCAGTATAAACTTTTAAATCAAAGACATTTCATTTCTGATATACTAAGCCATAATCTTCAGTGCCTTTCAAGTATCTGAAAATTCTTTTGATTACTATCATGTGTGTTTCCTTGGGATCTGCAAAGAATCTTGCAATAATTCCTACTGCATGTGCTATATCTAGCCTGCTGTGAATGACATATTGCAACTTTCCAATCATAGATCGGTAAAGTGTCTCATCAACAGATGCAAATTCATCATTCTTTGATAGTTTACAGTTGGTAGTCATAGGAGTACTTATTAGTTTTGAATCCTCCATTCCAAATTTCTTTAAGATTTCCTTTATGTACTTGGATTGGGTAATGAAAATCTCATCTTTCATTTGCAGTATCTATAAACCTATAAAATACTTTATCTCACCGATTAATGACATCTCAAATTCTTTGCTCATTTCATTTCCAAATTTTTTGCATAGAGAGTCATTTCCACAAAAGATAATATCATCAACAAATATGGCTGAGATCAGTATTCCATTCTCATCATTCTTCATGTACATATTGTTGTTTTCACTTGTTCTTATAAAACCAATTTTGATCAAATATGAATGCAATCTCTCATACCATGCTCTAGGTGCTTGTTTCAAACCATATAAAGCTTTGTTCAATTTACTTACCTGATCATTATTTTCTCCTTCAGCAAATCCTTCAGGTTGATCAATGAAAACTTCTTCTAATATACCATTCAGAAATGCAGTTTTGACATCCATTTGATATACCTTGAAATTTTTGAATGCAGCATATGCCAACAATGTTCTTACTCCTTCAAGTCTTGCCACAGGTGCAAAAGTCTCACCATAATCAATTCCTTCTTCTTGAGCATAACCTTTACAAACTAGTCTTGCTTTATTTCGAATGACCTCACCTTTTTCATTTAGCTTGTTCCTGAAAATCCACTTTGTACCCATTACAGTTTTGTCCTTCGATCTTGGGACCAATGTCCATGTGTCATTCTTCTTAATTTGACCAATCTCTTTTGTCATAGCATTTATCCAATCTTCACTGTTAAATGCCTCTTTCACTATCCTCGGTTCAAATTCAGATATTAGACATGTGTTTTGGCTCAGTTTGTTCCTTGTCATCACTGGATCATCCTTATCTCCTATAATCTGACTTGATGCATGATTCCTTCTAACATACTTGGCTAATACAGGTTCGGTAGACTTTGTATGTTCTTCTTCATCACTCGATAACTGGATATTCTCTTCATTTCCTTTAGCAGTCTTCTCGGGAGGACTTCTCGGTTGAACATAGACAAATCCTTCATAATCTTCTAGTTCTTTGGAGTTTCCTTCATCATTTCTAACTGTAAATTCATCAATTTTCACATTTGCACTTTCTACTATTTTGTTAGATGATTTGATCAGACATTTATATGCTTTGCTTTTAGAAGAGTAACCTAGAAATGTTCCTTCTTCACTTTTCTAATCAAACTTACCATTTCTATCATCTTTGTGTACATAGCATCTACTTCCAAAGATTCTAAAATAACTTACATTGGGTTTCTTATCATACCAGATTTCATAAGGTGTCTTCAAAGTTCCTTTCTTCAGTTGTACTTGATTCAGGGTGTAAACTGTTGTGCTTATTGCTTCTTTCCAAAATGTTTGTGGTACTTTCTTTTCAATCATCAGGGTTCTGGCACAATCCACAATAGATCTGTTTCTCCTCTCAAGTATTCCATTTTGCTGTGGGGTTCTTGGTGCAGAGACTTGTCTTTTAATACCATGATCATTGTAGAACAAGTTGAACTCATCAGATGTGAACTCTCCTCCTTTGTTTGATCTAAGACATTTCAGTTGTCTTCATGTCTCATTTTTAACTCTTGCCTTGTACCATTTAAACATTTGAAAAGCTTCTAATTTTTCTTTTAAAAACATTACTGACATCATCCTTGAGTAATCATCCACAAATAATATGAAATATTTATCACCATAGTAACTCTGAACTTTCATAGGACCACAAAGATCAGTATGCACAAGATCTAAAATTTCCTTAGAAGTGTAGGACTTACTTGTAAAGCTTGATCTTGTCATCTTTCCCATCTGGCATCCTCGGCACATAGCATTCTCAGGTTTTTCAAGACTCGATAGCCCTCTTACTTAGTGCTTCTTACTCATTTTGATCAGATTATCAAAATTTACATGACAAAACCTTTTATGCCATAACCAGGTATCATCTATCTTTGCATATAGACACTTATTCCAAGTTGAGTCAAGGTGAAATGTGTTACCTTTTGTTTGTGTCCCAGTAGCAGCTAACTTTCCATGCTTGTCATGAACTTTGACAATTCCTTTTTGAAACTCTATTCGGTAACCTGTGTTGTTTAGCTATGCTACACTCAACAAATTGTATTTCAAAACTTCAACCCAATAAACATCATTACATTTAGCATTGTCAAGAAGTGTTATGGATCCTTTACCTCTTACCGGACATGGTGCATCATTACCAAATCTTACATAGCCTCCATCATAATCTTATAATATAACAAACTTGTGTTTATCACCTGTCATGTGATGTGAGCATCCACTATCTATGATCCAAGAATCATTAGTATTTATATGAGATATTAAAGCTTTTTCTTCATACCTTTCATCATCTGATCCATCTTTGATAGCCACATAAACAACTTCCTCTGTATCAGTTTCATTTGATTTATCATCATTAGATTCCTCATCAGCTATTAAGCATGTCTTTTTATCTCTTCTCCTAAAGTCTTAGTGTCCTCTGTAATGATTATCTTTCTATCTGTCATCTTGGTAATCTCTCTTTTCACTAGATTCTTTGTTAGGATAGTTAGAAGCCATATGTCCAATTCTATCACAGTTAAAACATTTCAAGGGTAACTTTCCTTTGTCCTTACCTTTTCCTCTCGGTAACCTTCTGGCTAATAGTGCTTCAAACTCTTCTTGCTTTCTGATTTCTCATACAGTTTGTGTACCTCCTCCATTTTTTTGTGAAATCTTTCACTTGGTCCACTGTGATTCCCTTCAGAATACTTATTCTTTCTATCATTGTAATTATCAGATTTATCAAGATGGAAAGAACTAAATGCAGAATCAACTTTATTTACCGATGACCCACTATTAGCAAGGTTACTTAACACAAATGCATGTAGCTTACCAATAGTAGCATCTACAGAAACTAGCATATTGGGTACAGACCTCAATTCATTGATTGAAGAGACTCGGATTGCATAAGCTGGTAGAAGGGTTCTTAACAACTTACTTGTTACATCCTTTTCTTCAATAGTTCCGCCTGCTCCCTTGATTTGATTGACAATCTCTTTTAGTCTTGTACTATACTGGGTTATGTTCTCACCTTCATTCATCCTCATAGATTCTAGTTGTCCTCTTAGACTATCCACTTTTTCTCTTTGAACTTGTTCATCTCCACCATACACAGATATGAGCTTATCCCACATTGCCTTTGTATCATTGCAGCCTTCTAGGTCATTAAACTCTGAGTTGGTCAATGCAGATGTTATTTCAATCATTGCTTGGATATGTTCTTGCCTTGCCTTTATCTCTTCCATTGTCAATGGATAGGTGCTCGATGCAGTGTAGTCATTCTCCAGATAATATACAACATATTCTCCAACTCTTGATAGGTGTAGCTTCATCCTTTTCTACCATGTAGAGAAACTAGACTTGTTCAGCTTCGATGCATCCCTCTTATACATCTTTGGATCTTTGCCTCAAGTACCTTTAAACATTTTCTCCTGGAGTCCAAAGCTCTGATACCAATTGATAGTTCTGATACTAATATGTTTAGTATAGATGCCAAGCTAGCAAGATGAGAGGGGGGGAAGGGTGAATCATACAAACTTAATCTTCCATAAAAACAATAGATTCAACCTCGGTAAACTTATCAGAAAAAATGTAAGGCATGCAAACTCATAAACAGATAAGATCACAAAACATTTAACACCAAATTTAACGTGAAAACCCAAATAGGGAAAAACCATTGTGGGATTTTGGACCCACTAAGAAATATACTCTTCTAGAGTATGCTCAGTTAAAAGCAAACCCTATTAAAGATTACAAACACATTGCTAGATGTGACCCGGTTAAGGGATTTCACTCAGATCTGTTAGGATCTTCACCTTGTTAGAGGTGACCTTGTTAAAGGATTTCAAACACTCAATCTGAATGTCACCTTGCTAGAGGGTTTTACAAATAAGACTATTAAGTCCACTCGGTTAAGAGATTTTCTGTCACTTCACAAAATAACAGTAATAGAACATATCTGCAACTTCACATCTACAAATGCTAAAGCAGATTATTATTTGCTCAATACAATCTAGTCATAGGACTTATCTTGTCCCTCTGCTGGGCTCTATACTCTGTTATCAAAATAGATCTTCAAGCTTCTGTGCTTAGTAACCACTATGTAGCATTCCTGTGCTTACACTTGCCCGCATATGTTGTTTATCAATCATTTCTTTATTTATAAACAATTTGCCAACCGCTTAAACTCCTTGATCACATTTCCCCTGATCAATCATAGCCATCAGATCTTCAAATTCGACCAAGTTCAATGTATCCTTCGATCTGAAAAATGTTTTACCTCACCTTGGAACTTGCATACATTTCTTGGAACTTGTGCTAAGGTATTGTGGTTCAATCTGAGCTATAGATCTTCCTACTGATCTTCATTGTCATAGATTCTTTAACAAACTTCATGCACGACTTACCAATCATTTAATCAACTCCAACTCATTAGCTTCCTTCATTAAATAATGCTTTTATATATTCAATGCATTCTATTATTACTCGGTTGCAACTCGGTAAATACTAAACTTTACTCGGTAGACATTCTGCCTTCATTAACCGATAGCGATAACCTTAGGGTTTACCGACTAGGTTCTTTTCTTGGTAACATAGTATAGTATTAACCTTACAAACAATAGAATAAGGAGGGTATCAAAACAATCTAAACATCATGATCTCATCATTGTCTAACTCGGTAATAGTTACCCATTGAATAACTTATTCCTCCCCTTATTCATTACATTCTTTCTGTGTCTTTTACCGACATCTTAATTCTTTTCAAAACATACTTCTTAAGATATGGCAACATCATACTGAATCAAAAAATCAATTTCTTGACATCAATGACAAAATAATAATATTAAGACAGTGAACATTCTTAATCAGTTATATCCATAGTCATCAACAACCTTCTCAATATCCTTATTGAAATACCAACAATCTCTTATTGTAATTGGAATGCCAACAATCTCCCTTGTCTGTTATAATGCCAACACAAACTAGAAGAACTAGACACATCCTTAAATCAGAACCTGCTAAACTAGTTCAAACTAAACAAAAGAATGAAACCAAAATTGGAGAGAGAGTGATGCCCCTGCATCAATGATTGAAATATTTTCAAGTTAATTTTTAATATTTATATTGTAATGATATGGATGATTGAAATTTTCATAATATATATTCTTCTATACCATCTCTCATAATGCAAGGTATCATATCTTGATTATAAGTTGATGTAACTGAGTTAGAACAAAGCATTCACCATTAACAACAAGCAAGAAGAAACAAGAAAACACCAAGGATGAAATCAACTATTCTTCATTATCCTTCAACCACTCTACCGCTACAAAAGAAAATAATCCTATTTAATTACAAATTGAAAATTTCCTTATTTGACAATTTTTTACAAAACTTGAAATTTACCATTTTAGGTAATTTTTAAATCCCTTCGAAAAAATCACCAAAACTTATAAGAATATAAAAAAATAACTATGACACAAATTTTCAAATTGCTAAACTAATAAAAGATATGAGTTCAAACAAAACTAAAAAAACAACTTTCTAAAAACTTGAAAAATCAAAATAAGTTTATTTTGAGGCCCAAAATGAAGGAATTAGGCCCTGAAAATGCATCGATTTGAGATCCAATAGAACTAGGATTTGTGGTAAATTCAAACAACTCTTCATGATACACCTCCATGTCAAATTTCAACCCAAAGGAACAACCGAGTCAAAAGTTATGACCTCCAAAAGTCTCTGCATCATTATATTTAATTTTTAGTAGGCTTGGAATTGTAACTTACCTTTCCACATGAATAAAATATTGCTCTATTGATCTCTTATTATAATCAAATATGACATTATATTGAATAATTTCAATAGGATTTCATAATGTGGTTGAAATGGGAATGAATGCAATCTAGTGGTTGAGATCCTTTTGTTTCTAAGTATCTTTCTTGTACTATACTTTAACATAAGGTTTTCAAATAACAAAGGTAGAGGTAGTGATAGAGATCATTTCATCATGGAAGTGTGCCTAACTTGTATTTAAAAATTATTTAAAATTATTTTTCAAAAGGCCCATTTGGAGTGGTGAAGGCAATCTTAGGGTCTGCTAGGTTGTGTGATAGTGATATTCTTAGGTCTTGGATCACCATCATGAAGGACTTTATTTAGAAATTTAAATTTGTTGTGATAGATGTAGAGATCTATAATATTTTGATAATTTTTTAAAATGATTTCTTTGTTAGATTTTATAAATAATCGAATATCATTTTTATTTGGATATTTTGTTACAAAATTTAATTTTAAAATAATTAAAAAAATTCACATTCTATAATTTTAATCTTAGATTTAAGAGAAAACAAATTCTTTATAACAATACGTAAAAGTATTGTTTAAAAATAAAATAATATTATGCATGACAATAAATAAAAAAATTATTTTTCTTAATTCTTTTATTTTAAAATTATATCTATATATAAGGATAAAGATTTGAATATTAAGTTATAAAAAAATACTTTTAAATATTATTTCTACCATCATATTTTATAAGATTAAGAGTAAGTATTAAAGTTAAAAATTGATCATTTTTAATATTCATAAATATATTTTAATGATATGTGATATTTAAAATTAGGGTATCTTTAGAAAAATTTATAACTCAACATTATAACGTGTCATATTATAAGATTGGGGTTGTTTAAGAGATTTTAATGGTTCTTATTATTTATAGACAAATGTATCGTGCCATCTTATTAAATTGAGGTTGATCTTTTTTTATTTTAATGAATAGGCTTGTTAGTTTCTATTAATTTATTAATATATACACATGTCCATGAAAAAAACATAGGCCATGTCCATGAAAAAAACATAGGAGGACGCAAGATCACTCCTGAGAATCACATGGGTTGTCCAAAAAGAAAGAGAATATAATTATATACACCCACTAAAAAACGTAGGATACAAGATCACTCTTTAGAATCAAATGGGTTGCCCTAAAAGTAAGAAAATATAAATAACAAAAAAGCAGGTTAAGCAACACTAGTGGGAGGCCAGTGGGGTTGATTTTGATGAATCATAGTATTAATAGATATTGTATCATAACAACTTTTAAAACTAAGATAGATAAAATTTTAGAGCCCTAGCATTTGGTTTGAGTTATTTTATTATAATTTTTTTTGAACAAAATGATTAGGATTTGATCTAGGAAATAAGAGGAACATAAATAAACATATTTTAAAATTAAAATATATATATTTTAGTAGTAAGATTTGAATATTAAGCTATAAAAGAAAAATTTTAAATATTGTTTCTATCATTATATTTTATAAGATTACGAGTAAGTGTTAAAGTTAAAAATTGATCATTTTAGTATTTATAAATATTTTCTAATGAGGTTTGTTCTAAAATTAGGGTATCTTCAAAAATATTGATAACCTAATGTTAAAAAAAAAATAACATGTCATATTATGAGATTGATGTTGTTGAAGAGATTTTGATGATTCTTACTATTTATAGGTAAATGTATCTTGCCATCTTATTAAATTGAGGTTGATTTTTATTGTTTTATTTTTTATGAATACTATAAATCTATACACACATTCACAAAAACATATAGGAAGACACAAGATCACTCCTCATAATCAAATGGGCAATGCTCGAAAAGCAACATAATAGAAATAACAAAAAAAACAGCTTAAGTACAAGAGCTACACTAGTAGGAGGGAGAGGGGGTTGATTTTGATGAATCATAGTATCTACAGATATTGTATCATAACAATTTTTAAAACTGAGATAGATAAAATTCTGTGAAGAAGATAAGTATTATTGTCATTTTGGCAGTTTCTAGATACCAGATCCACTATTATTTTGACATCTTTTAGTTTAATGATAAGAATTGAAAAGTATTGATTCTATCAAATTGACAAAAAATAAATTTTAAAATCATGAGAGTAACAACATCATTCCCGATACACCAAAACAATGTACAAAATCTTGAAACCTTGTTCTGATTAGGGTTTGGTATCATTATGGCTGAAATTTGTATATATTACCCTTCCATTGTACCTATTGCATCATTGCTTTGGAACATTAAAAGTTCTTTTTTGTGATTTGCCTGTTAAGAAAAGGAGGAAAGAGCTTAAAATTAGATTACTTGGCCAGAATTCTTTCTGTGATTGCTTGCAAGGAAATAAAGAACACAAGCAGTTTGAAAATGTGCTTGGTGTTGACTGTCTTTATCGTTGGATTTACTGTTGCTGGTTCAGCAATGCATGACCAATGTCATCCTGCTGGTGACAAATTTCTGAAAAATGAAACCGTTTCTTTTGTGGGATCATTGCGAGCAGCCAGAAATGGTATGTGCTATGGTAGACGAAAATTATATTGTCAAATGCTCTGTAAAGAGAAAAAACATTATGTTAGCTTTGTGTATATTTATTTTCTAGGATTTGGGTTTTATGAAACATGGGTAGTTTTATCATTTTCATTCGTTTAAAATTCATATTTCACATGAATAGATATGTTTCTTGGATGAATAGAAAAGAGTTTCACATGAATAAATATGTTTCTAGGATGAATAGAGTTTTTTCTTGAAGATAAATTTTTTTATTTTATCTATTATGTTTTAAAAAGAATAGATTGTTTAATATTTCTGGATTTATTATTGCTGGTTCAGCAGTGTATGACATTGGTCATATAGCTGGTGCTAACAAATTTTTTTGAAGAACAAAACTTTCCCTTTTTCTGTTAGCTCTGCTTATATTTATTCTTTTGTATATGGGTTTTATAAAATGCTGATCGATTTTTAATTTTAATTCGTTTATAATTCGTTTGGAAATGATGAATTATGAAGTGTAATTTGAAATGTTGATTAAAAAATTATTATAGAATCTGATTTGGAAACAGTCTTAATCAATGAATAGATATGTTTTTTTGGATGAACATAGTCTTTTCTTGATCATTATTATGTATTATGATTTTATAATTTTCATTCTTTTATAATTCATTCTTGAATGATAAATCATCCAAATGATTCAAAGAACTTATGAAAAAGCTACCACAATCTAATTCAAAAATAGTTTTGACCAATGAATATTTCGATGGATAGAATCTTTTCTTGAAGATTATTATGTTTTTTCATACTTTGATTGTTTAATAAAGATTATGAATTTTTTAAAAAGCATTTGTTAAATCTTTTTAAATAACCCAGCTCCTCTCCTCTCCTCTCTGCTATCTCCCACCTTGACCTGGAAAGCACAGATCCGTGCATTGTGCAAAAGATTTGATGGTACCAAATGCCAGTTCTCAAGCTGTGGGTTAGGGCGTCTTCTTCCAAAGTGTGCCATTGGATTTGCCATGGGTGTCAAAGGAGGTCGAAAAGGACTTTCTTATACAGTCACCAGATCTGATGACAACCCTAACAATCCTGCTCTTGGTACATTGCGTTATGCTGTGAGCCTTTACTCTGCCAGCCCTAGAGGAGTGTGGATCACCTTCTCTCATGACATGACAATTCAGTTAAAACAAATGCTACATGTCTATAATCACACAACCATAGATGGCAGGGGAGTGAGGGTGATCATCACTGGATATTCAATTGAGCTGAGCAAAGTCCAAGATGTTATTCTTCATAACTTTCAAGTCAGTGACATCAACTCTGATACAGTTCACATATTTGAATCCAAAATGGTCTGGGTTGATCATTTAACTTCCTTTAATGGCCAAAGAGGTTTGGTATCTGCTGTTCAGGGTTCTACTGATATTACTATTTCAAATTGTCGTCTGTCAAATAATCACTACAATATGTTATTGGGTAAAAATGATTCAGACACAATTGACCAGCAAATGGAGTCACTGTGTATAGAAACTGGTTCAAAGATACAGACCAGCGCAATCCTCACTGCAGGTAAGTTTCCACTGATATCATCAATGGAAAAATAACCCAAAATTTCTCTGGATTTTTTAACTTCATACACCATTTTTTTTTTCACTATAATGGGTTTCTTTCCTTTTCTTTCAGGTGGGGATACTGTCATGTTGTGAACAATCTATATGAAAACTGGGGATCATATGCAATTGGGGCAAGAATTCATGCGCAGATATATTCAGAGAAGAATGTATTTGTACCTGGGAAAGACTCTGAAGTAACTGAATGGTACCCGGGGTATGAACTTAAGTGGGACACAACTCGTAAGATCCAGTCCAATGGTGACCTAATTCTATATGGAGCTACATTTCATCAATTCCTGTACAATGGGCCTGTGGTTGCTCCTCCTTACAAAAACCACATGCAGTATCCTCCTGTCATTAGCACAGGAAAACGACAGTAACCACGTCCTCTTGGTTACTGCTCTGGTGTTCTTCTCAAAGAAAGTGTCCGTTCTTGCCTTCTGCGTGGATAAACGACAGTAATTGTTTAATGGGTTTGAAGTGAAAAAAGTTGATTGTGCAATTATTTGTATGATGTTTACGTTGTTTCATGTCACTCTAAGGAACGAAGATTTTGTTGTTTCCAGAACAGTACTATGGGTAGCTCTCCTTACTATGCATAACTCTCTTTATTATGCATTTCTTATTGTGACATGAAAATATTGTAGGCCTGTTATTGAGTTGCAGATTGTTTGGTGAAGAGGATTTTCAATCAAATGAAGGATTGAAATTTTGTAAATATGAGACACTTATTATGTATTTGTCTCATATATTGGAGCGGTTCCTCTGGATGATAACAATGCGTAATTTTTTGTTTTTTGTATTTAATAAATTTTTGAAAAAAAAAAGATATTTCTCTTTTTCTGAAGAACTTCAATCTTATTCAATCTTAGTTGTGATTGACACTTTGAATCATCAGCATATTAATATTCAAGATTAAAGACTTAAATTATAAAAAATATAAAATTGAAATTGAATATAGCAAGACCGTTACTAAAACGGTTTCATAGTTACATACTTTCAATAGTGTAGTTAAAAATTGAAGAAACAGTATTAAATTTTCAAACAAGTGAACCCTAAAATCCTTTTTTTTTCTAATCTAGAGTGCAATGTGTGAAAATTCTGCACTGGGGCAGAGAGAATCTCAAGAAATCCCTTATGTCCTTTCATCGTCATCAGATGGTGACATGGTTAAAAATAAAATGTCTGTCCTCAAATTTCAGAGTTTTGCAGAGAGTTGTGGGGAAATTCAAGAGGATGTTACGTGTGCTGTTTGCTTGAACTTGTTGGGGAGAGATGATGAAATTCGAGAGCTGTGTAATTGTTCCTCTCACATATTTCATAGGGATTGTTTGGGTAAATGGATTGATCACCATCAGATTACATGCCCTCTCTGTAGATGTCCTCTCATTGAACGAACAGAAATAGTTCATCAAAGCCAAGATCACAGTGATGAAGATTGGATCTCATTTCTATTTGAAGGTGGAGATTTGGTCAATTGAGTTTATGGTTACTAAAGAAATGATGAGCAAGAGTTTATACAGCCAATAGTTTGACCACAAATTTTCCTTGGTGCGAAACTGGAAGGTCTATCACAGAAGGCACAATATGGATTAAAGCATTGTTGTTTGCATATGAGCACGGTCAAATATTTTAGATAGATTTTTTCACCTACTTTTTAACAAGTCAGAAAATCCCTTTTAAGTGTTGTATTGAAACGCTTTATTTCATGTACTTATAAGGGAATTATTTTTCCTCCTCGGGAACGTTTGACCTCCAAATCATGGCTACCTCAAGCTGCATTTTAGTTTGAGTAACAATATTTCAATATTTTATTGAGAAATTTTCAAATATTTAATAAACAGTTGTATTCTTTTATGGCTTAAATTTTTAATTTCACCATAACTTATTTTATTTATTTATTTTTTAAATAAAAGGCATTAATTTTAAATTAATTAATATATATAGTCAAATAGGAAAACTTCTAACAATCTAGACAATGCTGAAGTGCTCCCGGATTTAGAAACTACCATTAAAACTACAAAGATGAACCCGATTTAGTAATTTTTTTTTTCAGTGTGTGCTTTTCTTTTGGCTAGAATATTCATTAGTAAGCAAAAACTCTCATTCTCAAGTAAAAAAACACCATAACTTATTTTATTTATTTATTTTTTAAATAAAAAGCATTAATTTTAAATTAATTAATATATATATAGTCAAATAGGAAAACTTCTAACAATCTAGACAATGCTGAAGTGCTCCCAGATTTAGAAACTACCATTAAAACTACAAAGATGAACCCGATTTAGTAATTTGTTTTTTAGTGTGTGCTTTTCTTTTGGCTAGAATATTCGTCTAGTAAGCAAAAACTCTCGTTCTCGAGTAAAAAAACACCATAACTTATTTAGAAACTACCATTAAAACTACAAAGACAATTGAAATGCATGAAGAAAAGAGGGATATCCCTAATCCCAATTAAACCTAAATCCTAAGTCAAATTGAAAATCAACACTACATAATATTAAATCCTAGACACAATCTTAACCCTAACCACAATCTTAACCCTATCCCTAGCCTTTACCCTAACCATGATGTAAATCCACACCATAACCATTAGCCTAACTCTAACAATGATGTAAACCCTAACTATAATCTTAACCCTAACTCTAAATCTATAATATAAACCCTAACACTAACCATGTTGTAAACCCAAACCCTACCCATTAACTTAACCCTAATAATGATGTAAACCATAAATATAATCCTAACCCTAACCCTAGAAATAATCCTAACCATAACTCTAAATCCTAAGCATAACCACAATCTTTACCCTAACCATGATGTAAATCCAAACCCTAACCATTAACCTAACCCTAAAAGTGATGCAAATCATAACTATAACCCTAACCCTAACCCTTAACCCTAACTCTAACCCTATGATATAAACCTTAAGCCTACACATAATCCTAACCATAACCATAAATCCTAAGTCTACCCACTATTTCATAAAGGTTAAACCCTTAATTAAGTATTGTATTTGATTATCATTAGGGTTTGATAAGAATTCAACTAAGATTTTGGTTTAATTACTATTAGGGTTAGGGTTAGAAGATAATTTTAAATATAAGAAACTTTAAACTATTTTAAAATGTCTATATTTTAAATTTATGGTAAAAATATCAGTTCAATTAAAAGAGAGTTTAAGCTATTTTAAAATATCTTTATTTCATTAGAACAAAGTTTTGAGGTAATTATTTCATAAAAATATTGAAATAAGAAAAATAAATATTCATAAGAAAAGTACATAATAATAATTTTTTTTTAAGATTTTATAAAAAAAAAAGTAAGTGTTATGAATTCATTATCCTACAATAGTTACCTACTTATAGCCTTACCTTAACACTAAACTCTAATTAACTATAGCCTTAACCCCTAAACTTAATCTCTCCAATTGAATGCCAACCCTAACCTAACCTTAAGGTTAACTCTAACAATATAGTTTTTAAAAATTTTAAATTATATCATAAAGGTTAAGCCCTTAATTAAATATTTTGGGTTGATTACCATTAGGCCTTGATAAAAATTCAAAAGAATTCCCAAATCATTTAAAGTTATATAAGTTTTAGTTTAAAATTTATTCTAAAACTAATTATTGATTCATTTAACAACATGAAAAAAAATAAAAACCCTAAGTATAATTAAAACCTTATCATAATCAAAACCTCACCTTGACAATATCTCTAATCTAGACCTAATTGAACTCTAAGCCATAACTTGACCCTAAACTTAAATATAATCATAACTTCACCCTTACTACAATGCTAACCCTAACCCTTAACACTAACACTTAACCTATGTGATAAACCCTAAATCTTGACATAATCCTAAACCTAACCCTAATCCTAAGCCTAACCATAATCTTAACCCTATCCCTAACCTTAACCCTAACCATGATACAAATCCAAACCCTAAAAATGATGTAAACCCTAGCTACAATCCTAACCCTAACCCTTAATCGTAACTTGAACCCTCTAATATAAACCTTAAACTCTTAACCCCAACCCTAACACTATAATATAAACCCTAACTCTAAACATAAAAGTAACCTTAATCAAAAATCCTAATCCTAACCCTATTCCTAATCCCATGATATAAAGCCTAGCCCTAGAAATAATCATAACAATAACACTAAATTCTAAGCCTAACAACAATCGTAAACCTAACCTTTAACCTAACCCTAATAATGATGTAAACCCTTGCTCCAATCCTAACCCTAACCATTAACCTAACCTTAAAAGTGATGCTAACCATAACTATAAATCCAAACCCTAACAATAACTATAAATATAAACCCTAACCCTAGACATAATCCTAAATGTAGCCCTAAATCCTAAGCCTAACCATAATATTAACCCTTTCCCTAACCTTAATCCTAACCATGATATAAATCAAAATCCTAACCATTAGCCTAACCTTAACAATGATATAAACCCTAACTATAATCCTAACCCTAACCCTTAACCCTAACTCTAACCCTCTAATATAAACCCTAAACCCTTAACCCTAGCCCTAACATTGTGATATAAACCCTATCCCTAAACATAAAACTAACCATAATCCCAAATACTTATCCTAACCCTAATCCTCATCCCATAATGTAAACACTAACCCTAAAAATAATCATAACAATAACACTAAATCCTAAGCCAAACAACAATTGTAACCCTAACCCTAACCTTAAACCCTAAATCCAAAAACTAACCATTAACCTAACCCTAACAATGATGTAAACCCTTACTACAATCCTAACCCTAAAAGTGATGCAAACCATAACCATTAGCCTAACCCTAACCCTAACCATGTTGTAAATCCAAACCATACCCATTAACTTAATCCTAACAATGATGTAAACCATAAAAATAATCATAACCCTAACCCTATGATATAAACCCTAACCCTCGACATAATCCTAAACATAACCCTAAATCCTAAGCATAACTGCAATCTTAACCCTAACCCTAACCTTAGAAGATATCACTAGTGAGACATTCCAATTTTATTACAATGTCCATATCCATATTTGAACCCTAATATATAAACCATCTTGAACCTGATTATGAACATAATCTAATAATAACTCTAACACTAAACCTTATTGCACCCTAAACCTAAGCCAAGTTCAACCCTAATGCTAACCCTTCCACTGAACTGAATTGAACCCTAACGCTAACCCCAATTGAACCTAAATCCTAAATCAAATTGAAAACCAACACTACGTAATATTAAACCCTAATTATTTAAGTGAAAACTTTTTATTAATTTCCATTAAAATTGATTTCAATAATTTATATGGAAAATATTATTTATGTTAGAAAAGTATTATTAAGTCGAGAGGCTTTTACAATCACAGGAAATTTATGTGTCAACATTTGGGGGTTTACAAATAATTTGACATGTATTTTATGTGATTATTGTATGAATAACTACTACAAACCCTAACTAAATCATATCCATATTTGAACCCTAATATATAAACCATCTTGAACCCTAATTATGAACACAATCTAATAATTACTCTAACACTAAACCTTATTGAACCTTAAACCTAAACCAATCGTAACCATGATTTAAATGCAAACCCTAACCATTAACCTAACCCTAAAAGTGATGCAAACCATAACTATAACCCCAACCCTAACCCTAACCCTATATAATCCTAACCATTACCATAAATCATAAGCCTAAACACAATCTTAGCCCTGACCCTGACCCTAACCATTAACCTAAACCTAAGAATGATGTAATATCTATCTATAATCCTAACCCTAACCCATAACCCTAACCCTTAACCCTATCCCTAACCTTATGATATAAACCCTAACCATAGATGTAACCCTAACCATAATTCTAAATATTAAGCCTTTGAACCACAATCATAAACTTAACCATAACCCTAACCATGATGTTAATCCTAACCCTAACATTGCGATATAAACCCTAACCCAAAATATAAAACTAACCATAATCGTAAATCCTAATCCTAACCCTAATCCTAATCCCATGATATAAACCCTAAAACTAGAAATAATCATAACAATAATAGTAAATCCTAAGCCTAACAACAATCATAACCCTAACCCTAACCTTAAACCTTAAATTCAAACACTAACCATTAACCTAACCCTAAAAGTGATGCAAACCATAGCTATAACCCTAACCCTTAACCCTGAGTCTAACCATATGATATAAATCCTAATCCTACACATAATCCTAACCATAATCATAAATCCTAAGCCTAAACACAATCTTAAGCCTGACCCTGACCCTGACCCTAACCATTAACCTAACCCTAACAGTGATGTAAAATCTATCTATAAGCCTAATGCTAACCCTAATCCTATGATATAAATCCTAACCCTAGACATAACCCTAACCATAATTCTAAATATTAAGCCTAACCAAAATCTTAAACTTCACCATAGCCTTAACACTACGATATAAATTGTAACCCTAAACATCAAACTAACCATAAATGTAAATCCTAATCCTAACCACAATCTTAACCCTAACTCTAGTCATGATGTAAATCCCTAACCATTAAAATAACCCTAACAATGATGTAAACCCTAACTATAATCCTAACTCTAACCCATAACCCTAACCCTACTCATAATCTTAACCATAACCCTAAATCCTAAGCCTAACCACAATCTTAACATTAACTGTAACACTAAACATGATGTAAATCCAAACCCTAACCATTAACCTAACCCTAACCCTAACAATGATGTAAACCCTAACTATAATCCAATTTAATTCTACAATCAATAGAAAACCAGATTGAACCCTATTCGTTGTTGAATTAGGCCTACTATTCTGAACCAAATCAAATCATAATCCTAATCTCAATATGTGTACGATGAGATCATTAGGCTTATTAACTTAAGACCAATATGTATTTGACAACATTAATATTAATTAGAATTTAGATTATTATGTTAATCTCAATGTGTATAATGAGATCATTAATGCAGACAAATAATGTAAGAGAATTCAACATCAAACTACCCTAATATCAATCTCACAAACTAAAATTAAGTACTTTCTACAAAATTCAACAAAAAATTATGACTTACATCATATAGAACACTAACTTCAAACAAAAATATATAATGAACTACAAAACAAATGGATACTATTAAGCTAATTAAATTCTATAATCAATTAAAAACCAAGTTGAACCCTATTAGTTGTTAAATTAGGCCTACAATTTTGAATAAGAACAAATCCTAAACCTAATAGTAAACCAAATTAAGTCCAGATCCTTATTGAATTAGGCTTACTATTTTGATTGCATTCCAAACTATAATTCTAAATCTAGAATTGAACCAAATGGAATCCTAAATATAATACTAGGATGCATTAACTATAAGATATTTAAATTCTATAATCAATAGAAAACCAAATTGAACCCTATTCGTTGTTAATTAGGCCTACTCTTTTGAATATGATCAAATCCTCACCCTAACAATAAACCAAAATAAGTCTAGATCCTTATTGAATTAGGCCTACTATTTTAATTGCATTCCAAACTATAATTCTAAATCTAGAATGAAACCAAATGGAATCCTAAATATAACACTATACAATGTACAAAACTATGATGCATTAACTATAAAACAATATATAATTTAAAATTAAATTATGTCATCTCTTCTAATTCACCTATAAAATACCTACAATATATAATTTGAAATTATATATATTTAATCATCTAACTCTAATCAAATCAAACCTTGCCATTAAACCAAATGAAAGAATAGCATTAACACCATATTGAACCCTAACTTGAAACAAAATTAAATCCTAAACTAAAATTCAAATCCAAACTCTTAAGCTAATTATATACTTAATTGAACCCTAACCCTAAACCATTACAACCTATCCTTAAAACAAAATTGAACTTGAAACCTAAATCTATTTAAACAATAAACCAAATCAAACCCTAAACCTAACACTAAACGAATCAAACCCAATCACTAAACCAAATCAAAGAGTAACATTAACACCATATTGAACCTTAACTTGAAGCAAAATTAAACACTAAACTAAATTGAACCCTAACCCTAACTAAACCAAGTCATACCCTAATCCTAAATTAAATCATCTACTAACTCTTACAAGAAACCTAATAAACCGTAATCCTTATTGAAATAGGGCTACTATTTTAATCCCAATCCTAAGTATATTATTAAATCTAGAATTGAAATTATACAACAATATATATTTTGAAATTAATTTATGTCATGTTTTCCAATTCACGCTGAGATTGCTACTAGCTTATATATATTTAATAATATATATAAATTAATTAAAAAAATAGGCACCTCTAATAAGATACCTCTAGGCTTATTCTATATATATTATTAAATATATATAAGCTAGTAAATATTATATTAAATTATTTTTAAATTATGTTCATACATACATACATATTCACAAATATATTTTGATCATTCAATTCAATAGAAATTAAATGAACATTGTAATACCTAATTAGAATAGAGTGAAATTAAAATCTTGAAATTATATATAAGATGGAAAAATTTATTAGAATGCAAATTCTTATCGACTTTTTCCTCTATAAGCTTTAATACAATTAAACTAATTAATTATTATTATTTGTATGAGTGAAAAACTTATCAAAATTGTTAAATTTTGTGAGAATATACATTATTTGACAATATAAGTGCCAAGGAAATGATTTAGTTGAAGGGTATATCAGATTTTAGTTTTTTTGGAAAATCTATTTAATTTATTACACATATAATTTTCTCATAATCTATTATAACATATGAAAAAAAAATCTGTTTTTAATATTATAATTCTTAGTCACACTTCTGATTCATCAAAGCAAAGATCCAACATAATATCTCCTCATCATAATAATAAATAATAAATAATATATATATATATCAATCAGTTATTTTGTAAGTTAAAACCATATAAAAAAAGAAAAAAAAACATGTTAGAAAAAACTCACCTTATGTTTTTAATTAGATCGTCAGAAGAGAGATGATGAGAAGGCATTGCAATACTGTTAATCTCCATTAAAAGTCTCTAAAAACTCACTTGATGAACGTCTTACTCAATCACATTATTTATACCACAACAGATGGCTTTAATAAAGACACGCAGACTGCTAACGTGTAGAAATTTGCAGAAAAATAAAGACAAGTTATAAAATAGCTGTGACACTTATAAATATGTGTGACAAGTATCGTACAGCCTGCCTCAGATTTGTCTTTGAAAATATAAATTGAATTTATATTAATATATGTTTTTGGAAATGTTTTTCAATATTATTTATATATAAATTTACATTATATTTTATTAATATATTCATTTTCGTTTGGAACAAATTATAGAGATGATTTTTTTTTTCAAATTTAAAGTCAAGAAATAATAGTCATTATTTTTTATCCTTTTAATTATATATTTTAATTAAATTAATTAATTATATATTAAAATTTTATGCATGTATCTATGAATACATATTTATATTTACCAATGTGTATGTAAATCTTCAATACATCTATGTAAAGAAATATAGAACTATTTTATTTACTTTAAATTATATTTACTATAGATAAAGACATTTAAGTTTTATTGTATTTACATTGTTTTTGCTTCTAATACAATTTTTTTTCTCTAATTTCCAAAATTTGATTATTTACATCTTATTTTTTATTTCAAATTTCAACTTCTTATCATTATTGAAGAAAATTAATAAAATAAATAAATAAAATACATTGTTTAAGTCATTCAATTATTCATATTGCCTACTAATGATTTCCTAAGAATATTTGCTATACATTGTAATTTGTCAATGGTAGATTGGTGGCATTAAAAAAGACATAAAGATTAATAGAATATCTTTTGTTGTACATCCCTAGGTCGTTACCTTGTCGTATGCTTTACTATCTAGTTTTATTAACATTCCACTATTTTTTCTTGAAACCATTGTTTATATGACCTCATTTGATAATATTATACTGTCACTAATCTCTCTCCCTAGTGTTTCAAAGAAAGAGGTTGCAATATTCTCCATCTTTGTTTTAGTTGAGAACAAGTCAACCCATCCATAGGTTTTATCTCACGAATTCAGTCTTTTCCTCTTTTTGCCTTGGTCAAGATATGGAAGAATTTGGTATTCAGATTGCAAGTATTTAGTTGTGTTTCTCTAGCTTTATCCCTCCAATATTCTTCCTCTCTTGCTAATATTTCTCTATACATGCCTTTGACGAATTTCTCTTTTCACTAAATATGTCTTTTTCTAAACTTTTAGTTTTACCTTGATAAACTATAGCTTCTTGAGTAGAGCATAACTAGGTGTTCTAGAGATGTGGCAAGAGTTCCACCAGCTCTCTAAGTTTGTTAGTACCAGATCAGTTCTCACCACCGCATTGACTATAATTTGAAGCACAAGTTACATGGCCAAACTCTATTTTTAATGTTCAAATTGATAGGGTAGTAGTCTGATGCCATTATTGGGAGTATCCCAACTTCCAATACAAGTACCTCTTCATTCCAAGTTGATGAAATCAATTACTTGTTTGGTCATTCTAAAAGATTGTTGAAGCACAGTCTTCGGTTAGTCCAAGTAAAATAGCATTTGAGGTTTGACAATACACCAATCCCGTCCCATCCATAATGTTTATAAAACATCATATTGTTCTATTGATTTTCTTCAACCCCCCACTTTTCTCACTGAGTTCCAAACTGGCAATGAAATCTCTACCCACTATAATCTTGATATCTCCCAACTGTTTAATTCTATTAACAATTTTGATCCATGCTTCCTTCTTTTCCTCACTTTTTTTTTGGTGGCCCATAGAAATTGAATAAGTTGAAAGATAAATTGGAATTAAAACTTTTGATTTGACATTCCATCCAATTCCTATGAGTTTCTATTACCTTGATTATCATGCCAACATCTTTCCATAGTACTCCGAGTCCTCCTATTGCATCAACTACCCCCACAAATTCTTCTAACCATAATTTGTAATACTATACAAATTTTATAGCTTCATTTAGATCGAGTTTTATTTCTTGTAGAGTTATAATATTTTCATTTTCTTTCTTTAATTGATGTTTTATCAACCATATTTTGTCATGAGAATTTAAGCTCCTAGCATTCCATGATCAATCTTCATTACCCTCTAAGAGAGGGGGTCCTCCCTTAGATTTTGTGATGAATTATTCTATTGATATCAGACCTTTTTTAATTGCTTCCTCCTCTCTTTTCTATTTTCTTATCTTCCTTCCTCTTCTTTTTTGTTTCCCTTTGTAAGGTTCTAGAAGTATAGTAGTTGATTGGCTAATGCCTTTGAGATATACTACCCCAATTTCATCTCTATTTAATTTCACATCCCATTTATCCTTAGCTACATTTGTCTCTTTCGTCCTATTTCCTTCAGTATGATTATCCACTCCTTTCTAAGAGGTTATGTTATTTTGTTCTATATTGGCTTTAATTTTCATTTCTTTATCTTCCATTAGTACTACCCTAGTATTTAATTGTTCTCTTATGATTTGGAGGTAGAATCAAAGGACTATTTGCTTGTAAATTGCCAGTTTGCAAATGCATGTTGGATGTGACTACTTGATAAGATACACTACTATGCACCCCTTGAGTCATAATTGGTAATTCTTTTTGAATCATGGCCTCTTCTTTACAAAGATTATTTTTTGTTGTATTGTGAAATTTTTCTTCAACCATGTTGATGCAGAACATATGGTGGGAGAGTTATAAAGATTGTTTTATAAATGAAAATAGTTTTGGAAAATATCATAATCAATAATCAAAAGTCAATTTCAAAATCTCTAAGAGAATACACAATAAAACACAAAAGAATTGATTCATTTTTTACATCATGGAATTTGGGATTCCATGGTTCAATTTGAAGGGAAAAAAATTACCTTATCCTTCAAAAGAAGTCTTCTAAATAATGTTCCCCAAAAAACTAATAGGAAGTCAAGTAAGTGGACACCTCTAGATTGTTAGAAACAAGAGAGGAAACAGGGTAGACAAATACAAAAGAAAGGACCATGTTTCCTTTAGATGTTTTAGGAAGCTAGAGGTAACGGGAAGAAACATCCAAAATTTTCAATATATGTGATAGGTTGGAGTGGGGTAGTTGAGATTATTTCCACCATTACCCCTTAATCACAACTATTATGAATGTTCTGACATTCACAATGCTTAGATTCATTTGTCAACTTTTCTTATATTTAATGATTTTCTTTTAAGGAATTGGATTATTACTAATTTTTTTAATATGGTTAAATTTTGTTATAATATGATCATTTTCAGTATCTTTATATATATATATATATATATATATATATATATATATATATATATATATATATATACATACATATATACATATATACATACATATATACATATATACATATATACATACATATATACATATATATATATGTATCTATACATATATGTATATATACATATATGTATGTATATATGTATCTATATAGATATATATATATGTATCTATATATATATATAGATACATATATACATATATATATATCTATATAGATACATATATACATATATATATCTATATAGATACATATATACATATATATATGTATATATATATATGTATGTATGTGTGTATATATGTATATATGTAGATGTATATATATGTATATATGTAGATGTATATATAAGTATATATGTATATGTATATATATATATACATATACATATATACTTATATATACATCTACATATATACATATATATACACACACACATATATATATATATACATACATACATATATATACATATATATACATCTATATATACATATATATACACATACATACATATATATATACATATATATACACATACATACATACATATATATATATATACACATATATATACATATACATATATGTATATGTATACATATACATATATGTATATGTGTGTATATATATATATATACATATACATATACATATTAATATATATACACATATGAATATATATATACATATATGTGTATATATATATACATATACATATACATATACATATATATATATATATATATAATTGAGTCTTAACATTATCATAAACTAAGGATTTAATCTAATACCATTTTTAAACGTAATCTTATTTTAACCATAATGAACTTTAAACTCAAATATAATTATATAAGATTAAATTTAATCTAAATTTTTAAATTTAATATATATATATATATAAAACATAAAAAATATGAATTAATAATAGTACTTTTACTTAGATTAGGGTTGTTCTCGTGCAATTTAATAATATTAAATTTTGATAAGAAAATAATATTTTAAATGTAATAATAAAAAAGAATATAAGAATAGTACATCCTTCGTTGGCCTAGTCATGGAGAACTTGTGCTCTTGAAAGAGAGGTCATGAGATTAAATCCCACAAAGGAGGTAAGGTATGTATGTCTCATCGACTTCGGCCCATTATCGATTAAAAACAGACAAACAAATAATATAAGAATAATATAATATTTAGAATAAAAATAGTTTAGCAAAAATAATCGACTAATATTAGTTTCTATAAGTTTATCTATATTATATGAATATCATGATACACAATATTACATTGGTGAGATTATGTTATGTTAGTATAGAATTTAAACTTTTAATAGCCCATTTCATATATAAACTTAAATAAACATTGATTATGTTTTACCTATCATGAACTTTTAATTTTAATTTAGGTACAAGAAATTCAATAAGGCCCCTAATGGATTAAAAAATTAATGAATTTTTAAAACTGAATGGTGCACAGACAATGAGAGCTAGGGTTTCGCAGGTTCTAGGGTCTTTCAGGATATGGCAAAGTGCAGAATTCATGGCCCTTCAATTGTAGAAATGGAGGATGGGTGCAACAGCAGATGTGGCGGCCACCACAAAGAGCATGGAAGGCTCCGGAAAAAACAAATTCAAATCTAGATCTGAGACTTCTTCCTATTAGGTTCAAGTCACAAGAAATAGATGGGGTTTCACAAACATATGAACGAATTCCCCCTTTGAATTCCAGAACATAGTAAAGAACTTTTGAAAGCCAAAAAAATAGGGTATCGTGCAACAATCTAAGAAGGATAACCAATATCTTGAGAATACCATAGTTATCTTATTAATGGTAGATGGACAAGAATGAATTTGTTAATCTTTTTAAGGAATAAGCTTTCTTTATGAAATGGAGTGGGTTGTGGCCTGCTTTTAGGAGGGTAAGAGGCTGGTGTAATGAGAATTGGGGGGAAGCCGTTAATTTAAAAACCCTTCCAAATAGATTTTATCTTGCTATATGTCCTTGTGGTAAAGACAAAGAATGGATCTTTAAGAGTGGTCCCTTTTGATTGGGGGAAAAGTTTTTTACATTAAGGATTAGAGTCCAAATTTTAACCTAAAATAGGAATTCATAATTGGGGTGCCAATATGGATATGTTTATACAATTTGCCACATGAATATTGGGGTAGTAAAATCATATAACTGATAGGTAAAAAGTTGGGTACCTTTGCTAAAGTGGATGAGGCCATAGAAAGTAAAGACTATAGTATTTATGCCCATATATGCATCTTGTGGCAAGAAAATCATCCTCTACCCCAAATGGTGGAGTTAAAATTTGGGGAGGGAACTTGAAAGGAGATGATTGAAGTTGAGGAAATGATAGAGATGAGTAGTGCTTGTAAAGGAGATGGACATCCCACAAGAGAATGTTTGTGTTTGGACAAAGGGAAAGGCCTAGACCAAAATATTCTAACAGATGTTTTCTTGTTGAAAGAGAAAACCTTTTTAACTGAAAACAGTGACTTTGTCAAGCTCATGTTGAAGGATTGGGAAAAGCCTATTGAGGATAGATGGAACCTAAGATTGTTTGATAATAATATTGAGGAATGGACAAAGGTTTCAATTGAGGTAACCCCTAAGGAATATGGGGGACATGAATATGAAGAGATAGTAAGACCTACCACAAGCCTCCTAGAGATGGAGTATGTTAGGAAATATTTAGAGTCTCAGACAAGGGATGATGCTGGTCGAATTTTTAAGGATGTAATCGTGGAAGTGGTGCAAAAGAACCAATAGTATGATGCTTGGCTAGATGGTAAGCCCAAGGAATCTCCACAGCCTATTAATACCTCCTATAATGAGATGATAAGAAATGACATTGACAATTTTGTTGAAGGGGACTCATATCAAAACCGGAGAGCGGAAGTTCGTGAAAAATATCTTATTAAGACCTCAAGTTTTCAAATTGATAAAGAACACTGAGGCGATTTGAGGGGGAAAAAACTAGAGGGAATACTAGTTAATAAACATATGGTTTCAAAAAGTTTACTTTGAGACAAGGATCAAGATATGTATGAAAGAATAGAGGAGGAAGAACCAGTCTTTAAAGATATTCAGATTTCCCCAATCAAAAATTTAGATAGCTCTTTCGAGGATATAAGGGAGGATGGGAGCTTTTATGAGGAGTTGGAGTCAGAATCTCAAACAAATGATGAGAATGAGGAGGGAGATGATTTGGTCCTGAATGCAGTTCTAGTTATAAAGGAAAAGAGATCTCTAGAGCAAATAGTATAAAATCAGAACAAGGTGAAGATTGGTGAACATAAGAAGCAAGGTCCAAAATCTGCTAGGAGGAAGTTGAAAATTGCAGGTAGTACCGCGAGTGAGAAAAAAATTAGATCAAGAAAAGGCTATGCCTTTTCTCAGGAGAAATGAAGGTCTTGTCATGGAATGTCAAGGGCTGCAATGCTTGTCACAAGATCTGTTTGATCAAAAGATGTCTTGATCAAACAAGGCCAGACGTGGTTTTTTTGCAAGAAATGAAATTAAGTGGAGATGGTATAAAATCCTTCTGTAGACACTTTAATGCTTGTAAATGTCATGTGGCTAAAGCTATAGGGGCCTCTGGTGGATGAAGACTCTTATGGAAAGAGGCGGTGGCAGATATACAAGTAATCAGAATAAAACATTCCTGGCAATGGGTGAATGTGATGTCCAAACAATTGCAAGCTAATTTATTTATGATTAGCATTTATGGATCCAATAATATCTCTGGATTGAGAGGTGTCTGGAACACAATTACAAATCATTTTTCTGTCAATGAGGATATTTTATTCGTGGTAGAGGGAGATTTCAATGCTATTTTAAGACCTTTAGATAAAAGAGGAGGAATGGGATGGCATAATAAAAAACAAAGGGATTTCAGTGATTTGTGACACAAAATGGTCATTTTAAAATCCAATTCAAAAGTGGCAAGTTTACTTGGACTACGAGAAGAAGTTGTTTTGTTAATATTGCTAGAAAATTGGATAGATTTTTCCTTTCGAGTAATTGGGCAGGCACTCAATGGAACTTCTAGGCCCAGATTCTTCTTATTATTGGGTCAGATCATTATCCCATAAGTGTGAGATTTCAAGATGATATGGTACCTAAACAATGCCCTTTTGAATTTGGAAAAATTTAGTTGAGAAAAGAGGGCTTTATGGAATTAGTTGTCGAATGGTGGTTGAATGCGCCACCAAGAATTGGTAACAAAGCCTTCATTTTAAAAAAAAAACTACAATTCATAAAGGAACAACTGAAGAAATGAAATAGGGAAGTCTTTAAGAATATTTTCACTAAAAAACTTAGGATTGAGCAAAATTTAGGTGATCTACATACAAAGGTGATTGAAGGTGGAATGAGTGATGGTGATTTTCTGATGGAGAAAGAACTTTATAAGCAGTAATATGCAGAGATTCTAGCAAGGGAAGAAATTTTGTGGAGGCAGAAGTCTAGAGAAACATGGCTTAAGGAGAGGGTGATTTCAACACAAATTTCTTTCACAATTCAGTTAAGGTGTGAAGACCCTGTGACAAATTTTTTTCTATTCAAGACTCAAGTTAATACACTCAAGGAAAAGGATGGAATTTGCAATGAAGCTATAATTTTTTTTCTCAATATTCTTTAGGAAGAATCAGAATATCTTCCACAGATTGACAGACATTCTTGATGTCATTCCAAATTGTGTTACTAATGCTCAAAATGCAATGTTATATAAACCAATGTCACAGGAAGAGGTCAGAGTTTCTCTCTTTAACTTAGGAGGTGATAAAGTGTCTGGACCTAATGGTTTTCCTGCTCTTTTTTTCTAGAAAATGTGGAATGTTATAGCTAAGGATCTTTGGGATGTTGTGGAGGAATCTCGTGTGGGTGGTTTTGTATTAAGAGATTTTAATAATACCTTTATTGATCTCATTCCTAAAATGGATGAAGTTTTAACTTTTGGTGATTTCAGCCCCATATCTTTATGCAATACAAAGTATAAAAACATTTCAAAAGTGATTGCAAATAGGTTGAAGAGTTTTTTGGATTTAGTTATTTTTTCAGAACAAAGTAGATTTTCTCCAAATCGATTAATTTAGGAAGGTATCATTGTGGCACATGAGATAATCCTTTCTATTAGATCTACCCACTTGGAACGAATGTTAGTAAAGTTGGATATTAGAAGAGCTTATGATGAAGTGGATATAGATTTCCTTCTTGATGTGCTTAGAAAGTTTGGTTTCTGCTAAGCTTGGGTGAACTAGGTTGAAAGTTGTATCAAATCTCCTTGGCTTTCAGTTTTAGTCAACGGCAGTCTGCAAGGTTTCTTTGAGCTTGAAAAAGGTCAAAGATAGGGGGACCCAATTTTACACTTTCTTTTCATTATTATGGTGGAAGTCCTGGGCATGCTTATTTCTATAAAAAAGGAGTGATGGATCTTGGAGAGGTGTAAAAGTAGTTGTTGGTATAGATTTTATATCTCACCTACAATTTGCTGATGATATCCTTTTAATGGGTGAAGCTTCTTTTAGGGGATCCAAATTAATGAAGGAGGTCCTAGAAAGGTATAGTCATACCTCTAGACAATGTATTAACTGGAGGAAATATGAGATTTTCTTTTTCAATACTTATTGTCAAAAGCAAAGGGAAATCTGTTCTATTTTAGGTATGGAATTAGGTTCGCTCCTAGGGAGATACTTAGGGATTCCATTATTTGGGGGAGCCAATAAATTTATAGTTTGGAAGGATTTGGTGGATGTTTTCTTAAAACAGATGGATGGATGGAAGAGTAGATGGTTAACTTCAACTGGTTGAATTTTAATGCTTAAATATATAATTTTGGCCATCCCTATCTTCTCAATGATGTGTTTGAAAATTCCAAAAAAGGTTATTAAAATTGTTGGACAAAGAATGAGGATTTTTTTCTAGAACAGTGCCAATGAGAAGGATAAAATTCCCCTTCTTGCATGGGATAAAATTTGTTTGACAAAGGACAAAGGGGGTGTAGGATTGAGAAACTGGAATATCATGAATGAGGCTTTGAGAGCAAAGTTAGTGTGGAATATAAACTATCAATCATCCCAATTATGGGTGATAATGTTAAGGGCTGAATATTTGGACTTTATGGAGGACGACAAGATTTTTACTATTCGTAATCCCCCCACTGGCTCTGCAATCTAGAACTTTATTATTTCATTTCAAAGAGAAATATTAGATCATTTATCCTGCTAGGTTGGTAATGGCCTTAAAGAAAAGTTTTGGGATGACCCATGGGATAGATTTCTAGCATTGAAGGAAAATGGTGATCTGCATGATATTAGGCTCTGGTTTGTACAGCATTGAGGAGAAAAAGTTAGTGATTATCTAAATTTTCAAGAAGATGCTTTTGAAGGGAAATGGACCTAGAAACCTCTACAAAATGTGGAAATTTTAGACCAACAGAAAGCCTTAATGCAAGAGATTTTTAACTCAAGAAAGATTCTAAGAACAAAGAAAGAAGATAAAGTAGTTTGGTGTGGTGCTATGAATGACAAATATTTAGTGAAGTTGGGTTATCAATTTCTGTGTGAGGGAGTTGGGGATGAGAACTGGCTTGTCAGTTTGTGTGGGGAAAAGAATGTCTCTGAAAGGTGGGAGCCTTTCCATGGTTGGAAATCCAAGGTCGAATCTTTATTGGTGAAAGGAGAAAAAGAGTAGGTATTGTGGCCCATCAAAATGTGTTATGTGCTTAGAGGATGAGGAGACTATTGATCACCTCTTTCTTAGATGCAAGGTGGCGAGTGAATGTTGGAAGATGCTATTGAAATTGCTTGGGTGGTATGGTCCACTCCCAGATACTCTAAAAAAAGTCTTTGAAGAATGACCGATGGTGTAGTATAAATCAACCTTTTCGAGCATTTGAAAGATAAGCCCTTCCATTGTGATTTGGGAGATTTGGAAGGAAAGAAAGAAGTGATTTTTTGTAGGAAAGGAAGAGTTCATGGACAGATTAAAGATGATCAACCATGCAATATAGGAAGTGGTGGGGGTGGGAGCTTCACAATTATATAATCTAAAGGTTCCCTTTACTTTGGAGGAAAAATGAATAAAGGCGCAATGGCTGTGTATTCATCTTAGGCCCGTTAAGAAGCCTAACTAGGCTAATCCAAAGTTAAAAAAGATAGTGGAGGTTGTGTGGGAAAAACCATCAAAGGGTTGGTGGAAGATAAACTTTGATGGAGTGTCATAAGTGAATCTAGGACCATCAAGAGTAGGTTTTATTATACGACATTGGAAAGGGGATGTATCAGTACTGGGAGCAAAGAAATTAAACAATGGTACAAATAATGTGGCAGAGGCTTTAGCAATATAAATAACTATTAAAATTGGTAGGAAGTTAGGAGCGCATAAAGTTCATCTAGACGGTGACTCTTTAATTATAATTAAAGCAAAAATAAAAGGGAGCATAGAAGAGTGACATTTACACAATTCAATTCAAAAAATTAGGGAAGAGTTAGTCTTATGTGAGGATTTTTGCATATCCCATGTGAGGAGATCAGGAAACATGGAAGCAAATGTCTTATCAAAGTGAGATTTAACTTTTGAGAATGTAGGCGAGTTAAGGTTTGAATATTTTAGACAATTGGCCATTGAGGAATTAGCATAACGATCGTGAGGATTTATTAGAAGGCTTTTAAGGTGTGTACAACTTTGTTGAAATTTAAATATTGCACTGTCCAAAGCAAGGTGGTGAGAAAAAGATGACAAAATATGGAGGACATCACATTTAAGGTGGATGTGAATGACAATTATTATGCCTATTTATGAGCCAGCACTCCTCGATGCTTTGGCAATTATTTTTCTTCTTGAAGACACTGTTCTATTATAGTGGAGTGGGGTGATGGTAGGTGTCTGTAGAGTGAGCATGGAGGCAAGATTCACTTTGAAGATCAAGAAATATCTATACCTATTTTATGGGGATGGAACAAAAAGAAGGTTACGAGGAATGTTTCTTTTCCAAGATGAACAATTGGTGAAGTGTGTGCTAATCCTAGGAAGGTTTTTGGCAACTTGAGAAACAAATACAAGACAAATATGGACATTTATTTGTTGATCTTGGCATGGGGGTTGGATTTGGTGAACCTATGGATGTGGCAAGAAAGGTGATGGACATAATAGTGCACAGTGATTATTTGGAAGGTTTGGAATCCATCCCCGAATGGGATATTCTAGGGAAAGGATTCGATGTGCATGAGGGTATTGAATTTGTACCTCATGAGTGCTTCAAGAAACCTATGTCTTTTATTTGATGACCAAATGGATGTTGTAGGGCACACCATAAGGCAAAAGCTAAACAAGGATGGGAAGCCTTGAAGTTTTTTGTGTAGATTACAAAGATCGACAAAGTGATTCAGAAATAAAAGGTGGAAGTGGAAAGATTATAGGGCAGAGTGTTGAGACTATACAAGAGGAAGAGGATGACCCTTAAGAGACCCATTTTTATTCTTCACAAACAAAACTAGCACACCCTAAGGTGAAACACTAGGCTGAATGAATCCCTTTGCCAACAAATCCTCTAGTTGGAATCTCAACTCACTCAACCCCTAAGTGGTCCATCCGATAGGGAGCCTTAGATATAGGCTTTTCTCTTACAATCAAATCAATCTTGAAAACAATGTTGTGCTTAGGTGGCACACCTAGAATCTCACTTGGTAACACATCTAAGAACTCCTACAAAATAGGATGATGAGAAAAGATGTCATCTCGAATCTCACCCTCATCTAACTCATCCAAACACTGCACTCTCTTACCCTGATAATCAATCTTATCCCGATGAGACTCAAGCCAATCCATACCTAACACCACTCCATAGGATCCCAAAGATAAGACACGAAGATCCACTGTGATAGATTTTAGATCCAAACCCAAACCACAACCATGCACAAGGGAATCCACAACCACCTTGGATCCTGTGACCAACTAAACATGCCGCCTATCAGCCTGCTTTGCCACAACAAGCCTGCATATCTCTACTAAGGAAGAAGAAATAAAAGAATCATAAGCACTATAATCAAACAATACCGAGCAAGAGATACCACCTATCTCACCTGTAGTCTCAACAACTATGCCTTGATGCTCGATTTGATAGTTATTAACTGTTGCAAAAATATGTTGGGATCTACCTGCATTGCCAACTGTAGGCTCTGAAGCTATGGGTCTCTATCCTAACATTTTTGTGGATCTCTGAGGACACTAAGGTGCATAGTGAACTAACTGACTACATGTGAAACAACTCCCTCTAGTGAAACATCAAGCAGCCAAAGGGGAACTAGACTGTTGCACACTGCCTCTGGTAGACTACTGAACACTTTGAGATGGTTGAGAGGGAACTCATCGTCTATCACATTACCTGCCATGATCCCTATCCTGTTGTGATCTAGCTCCACACACAAAGTTCAGACCCTAAAAATTCCTTTAGATATCGCTGACTACCTTGGAAATAAGAAGGACAACTCCTAGCCTGTCCTAAGAACTGTGACTAAGCATCTCTAAAGACTGATCTTGAAGCTGGAGAACTAACAGTCTGTGCACCTAAATTACCTCTCAATGCCAAAGACAACTTATCCTCAATCAACCATGCCTTCTCCACCTCTACCTCCATAGACTTGGGTTTGAGAACCCGAACATCACCACCAATGCAGTCATTAAGACCTCTAACAAAATGTTGCACAAGTAGATCACATCATCATCTGCAATCCTAAAGTACTACCTAAGTTCAAATAATTTCTTCTCATAATGCTCAAGTGTCATGTTCCAATACCTCAAATAATGGAACTCATCAGGCCTACGTTGCTTCCAAAGATCTGAAAGAAAATGATGATGAAAACCCTCAAAGAGCAACTACCACAATACTGTCACAATATCCAAATGGAGCTTTTGCTCCTTCGTACAACACCAAGTAGAAGAAAAGGCTCAAAGATGCATAATCATACACCTAGCCTTGGTGTTACTACCATATAGATGCATGGAAAAATACCTACCCAAATCAAGAAATCAAGTCTCTACCTTCAAACCACTACCATAACCATCAAAATTAGGGGTATGAGACTTAAGGAGATCTCTCATATGACTAGTAGCAATCACATCCTAATCCACTACAACATTTTCTCTCCTACAAGATGAACATGAACGCTCTCTCTCACTCTCTCCTAATACTCAACTCTATCCTCATGGCCAGAATGATGACTTTTCAAAAACCTCAGGATGAGGATTCAATCAAGTCCCTCTATGACCACCACGACCATGGCCATGACCTCTACCTCTAGAAGGCATCTTGCCTAACCAGGATGCAAAAGAATCTATAAGAAAGAATATAGGCCAACTGATGCAAAGGAAATAACAACCAGGGATACAGCGTCGGGCTACCCCATGCTAAATGTACTAACTTGCACAATGGGCTCATATGAAACCAAAGTACTTAGTGTATGAAGATGGGCTCTAATACCATATGTAATGCTTGCCAAAATAACCTAGAGATATTAACGAACTAACTAACAAATAGAGATAATTTTTAAAAAAATCCATTACACTATGTTATCGCAAACATACACCAAAATAACATTATCTGATTGTATTATCACATAAAACATGTAAAACATCATAATCTTTATTATGCAAGTGGAATGAAACATCAACATATCTCCAATTATACTCTTGCTAACACATCTATTCCCTAGGGTAGTGTCATTACTTGAAATCATTCTAACATAACACATAGCAATCTAGAAGATCATATCCTATTAACCTCTAACCATTTAATTCTCATGCATCTAGAACAATATTATCCCATATGCACAATTCATTCACATAATAATCTCTAAGAAAGCATTTAGAATCCATCCAACCATTTAACCCCAATAATATCCTAATTATTCAAATAAGAATCAATGCAACCATTCTATTATTTCCATCATTTATTCTATAATATTTCAGAACACAATTCCATCTCATAAATACCAATGCAACTCAAATACATATAACTATTCGATTTCACTTTCCCATAGATCTCATAAACTCATATTGGATAATGAACATCCGATACATCAAGGAATAATCAAAGTAACTTTCCCTAATCTCTACATCAAGATCTATTATAATTTACTTTTCAAATACATGAGAATAATTTATTCAAGGATACATCATCTCTTATATAGTTGCAATACATTATGATGCAATATCTTCTCTTCCAAGAATATAGAAATCAACTCTAAAGAATAAGACATGAAGAATCTGGAATCCATGCACACTACATCCAAGAAGAGGAATATCCCAATGGAAGAAGGCATCAACCACCTGACCATGTGGAACCAAATAGGAAGCACCCCCCATGCTAGGAGATGATATAAGGTCCCACACACATTCTAGACCTAGGCTGACACCTAACAACCAAAGAACATAGACACACCAATAACCACAAATGCAATAAAGCAAGTCACCATACAAGGCTAAATAGAAAACATACAACTCCTAGAGACGTACTAACAATCAAGGCATAAGGATCATGGACACATGTAGGGAAATAGTGTCATCACATGCTACCCTCACAATAGAAGGGGCCAAGCCACATCCTGATAGATTAGTGGAACCGTCTCAACCTTGGAGCCAATTAAGGGAGTTCGATTTACTGCCTCTACGATCTTCCCAATCTCATCTCGAGTCTCTACTTAAGGGCCATGGGGTGGGGCTTAAAACCAAATTATTATCTTATTAGGTAAGTCCTAATTACCTAACCCACTAATAAATTAGTTTGGTTATCACTTTCAAATTTAATGAAAACTCTCCATGTGGATCCATGATAGCTCTAGACTATAAGAATCCTTACAAGGAACCTCATAGAAGTCTGTTGCTCATGACCCTGGTCCTACACATGCAAGAGCTCACTCCCCCTAACAATGGACCAAGACCTCAGGGTGAAACATAAATCACAATAACAACAAGGAGGCTCACATAATTAAATCACAAATAAGATCAACATGCACAAATGCAAATCTAAAGCATAAAAAAGAGCCATTAAGCCAACAAAATAAATCAAGAGCCTCAACATTAAACCAAATTAATTCAATAAACAAGAGCAAGGCATTACCTTCTTGCTCAACCAAATTAATATATATTTCTCAATATCAAGGCATGCTCATCTTGCTAGAGCCGTCACAAGAAATCATCCACAACAAGGAATATACCATCTTGCTGGAGCTAATACTATACATCCTCAATACCAAGGCAAGATACATCTTCCCAAAGATAAAATAAAATAAAAAATAACTAGATATAATCAATATGCAACTCTAAGAATCACAAGGATACCAACAATAGCCTCTGGTATGAAAAATTGACCAAAAAATGTGACTCAAGAAGCCAAAATAATAGTATAGAATCAAATAATATGTTTACGACACTCTGTAGTGCATTCAGAGGGTTTTGTCGTGCATATAATAGTTACTACAGAGCATCTAGCAAGTTAAACAATAGATTCACAACACTACAATGCTCACACATGTTTCTATCGTGCATACAACTATTATTGCAGAGCACACAATGGACTAAACAACGCTTTCGTGACACTATGATGCTTACACAAGGTTCTGTTGCACATACAAAAATTACTGTAGAATACATAATGGTCTAAACAACATTTTCACGACATTGTGACACTTACATAGGGTTCTGTCGCACATACAACAATTACTGCAAAATACATAATGGACTAGACAATTTTTTCATGACACTGTGATGCTTACACAAGGTTCTATCACACATACAATGATTATTACAGAATACATAACAGACTAAACTGTGTTTTCATGATACTGTGATGCTTACATAGGGTTTTGTCGCACATAATAATTACTGTAGAATACATAATAGACTAAAAATCATTTTTGCGACACTGTGACACTTACATAGGGTTTTGTTACACATACACTAATTACTGCATAATACATAATAGACTAAACAACGTTTTTGCGACACCAGCAACTCCCAAACACCCAAAAATTCACAGCAAGCATTTCCAAAATAATAAACCAAAGAATACAATAATCCCAATCAACACATTTATAATTGATTTATTTAAATTTCTCAGCAACCCAAAATTTCTCGTAGACAATCTTTTCCAAACAAGCTTTTAAAAAATAATTGCAAAGAAGGATAAACCCTCTAACCTGACAATAGGAGAAAATGGACAATGAAATTCGATGAAGCGCAATCTGAAATCCAAGCTCCAATTCCAATGTTAAACCCAAGCTAAATTATGAACTTCACAATAATAAAAATAATCTCCATCAAGCCAACCCCCAACAAAACTCAAAAAACTCAATATATAAAAATTAATCCAATACCATAACCCATCATGGCCGACATCAAAATAATTAAAAATGCTATTAATCATATAAACCCTACCCAAATTTGAGGTGAGAATAATAATAAAATAATATTATGTAAATCTTCAAATCTCACAACCAATAATAAAAGAGGGTAGGTAAGGTAAATAATAAATTAAAAAATGGGTAAAAGATAAACAACAATAATAAATAATAAATAAACCCATTAATCAATAAATAAAATAGAAAGGGCTAATAAATAAAATAAATAAATCAAATGCCCCAATAAATGTTAAACCATAAAATAGTATAAATAAATAAACAAACAATTAAATAATAATATCTTCATAATCACAACTTTCAAGAGGGCCAATCATAGCAAGGGGTAAGTACATAAATTATAAGAAATAAATAAATAAATAATCAAAACAATAAATAATTAGATAAACAATAAATAACCCAACAATAAATAAATAACCAATAAATAAATAAATAAACAAATAAATGCTTTAACCAACTAAGCTACACCCCCTAGACCAAATATTCAATTAAATATTAAACCATAAAATAATAATAATATAAAATCATCAAGTAAATACAAATTCATGAAATAAACATCAATAAATAATAAATCTCTAATAATAATAATTCACACATTAATATCAAATATTAATGTCATCCGTTAATTTAATTTAATACTAAATAAACTATATAAACTATATAAACTGATTAATTATTAATTAATAAATAATTGCAAATTCACAAGGCAATCCAACATAAGGTTGAACAACATACCACATGACATAGACCAATGACTCAAGCCAAGAAACTAATTGACAAGGGTATCAACTTAAGCCTAAAGTATGAGAGGGAAACATATGCAATCTTCGACAACTTGTCATTGGGATAAGACACGCTCAGATCTGTGAGACCAGGTAGACTCGATGTTTGATACTTGCAATTCTGCATCCATGACTAAAACACAATACAACATATGTATGATACATATACATCATAAATTATCAGGAAACTGATAGAGAATCGCAACTCCATATCATGCTCGCAATGAGTGGTATGACATTGTCCCTATCACGAAGACACTAGAAGATAGTCATATGATATAATATCAAAACATCACATAGAATCATCATTATGAAATAGGGTTAGTATCATCATAAATCACATAATCCATGGAAAAAATGATCATATGTAGTCATATAAATCCTTCCATCAAAGTGATACTATGTATCAACATCCATAAGAACCATTAAATATCACATGTCATAAAATAAGTTTCGTATCATCAATCATAAAGATTCATAATAGATAACATGAATCCACATAAATTCCTAGTATCAATGATACCATCTAATATAGCAAAAGAGTAATAAATAACCATCCAAGTAACCATCATAAGTCTAAATAAGTTTATTAGGATGCAAATCAAAATGCAAGTCTAGGAGGGAGACTACAACACACACATACACACACACACACACACACACACACATATACATATACATACACACACACACACACACACACACACACACACACACACACACACACACACACACACACACACACACACACACACACACACACATGTATATATGTATGTTGTGAGGCCCTACCATGAGCTGTCATAACATTGCAGTTATTTTTCATATTGGACCTATTATTTTTACTTTATTTTGATGTATTATGGATTTATATTCTATATGATCCAGTGATTGGATAACATTGATATGATGTATTTCATCTATTTCTGATTTGCAGTACTTCATTGATGATGTTAGAAAACATGGATGCATGTCTTATGAATGATTGAATTTCATGATGATTATGATGATGCCATTGAGTAAATTATTTCATGTGGATTCTATTGGGTAATTGATAATTTGAATGTTATGATGTAAATTGTATGCAAAGTACCTAATTTGTATTCTTTTCATATATTAATATTGCATTTGGTTATTTAAGATTACTAATGTGCAAAATGAAATGTGCAGGAAAACTAATCCATGTGACCATGGAAACTATTCAGAAAATCAAACTAAACCTATGTGTGTTAGTAAAGCCAAGGGTTATCTATTTGGAGAGACAACATCTTGTATGTGATGTGTTTAAATTCGTAAATGTGAATGTTTGAATGTGTGTTCAATTTGTATTTGTTAATTTTGTTAGTTCCAAAAAAGGACATGCCAAGTGTATTATAGTGATGTGTATTTTATGGTGTCACTTGACACTTGTGATGTGTGTGAGTTAAGAATGACATATCCTTTGGAGGGAATTTGTTAAACCCAATGCATTTTTCAAATATCATATTGTGGTCCCAAGAGATAACTTGGTTAGAGAGTGGTCAACTCAAGTTTGACTCGTAGACAAACTTTAGGTGGGTTTCTGGAGGGTCAAACTAACTCGTAAGGCTAGGTTTAGGACACTTTTGAAGGCCCATATGATATACCTATGGGTAAAGGTCAATTTTAGCCATGTCACCACTCACATGTGACTGTCAAGTCACCTAAAAAGTGGGTTTTCCAAGATGAACGAAAATTCAACTTTTGAGGATTTTTCCTTGGTTAGACAACCTTCCATTTGAGTGATAGTTGTTTTTCTCCACTTTCTCTTACCTTTTTTAGTTTCAATTTTTAGAAACCATGTAAGAGGTTGGGAAGACCAACCTATGGGATCTCACATCATTTCCAAGGAAGTTGGAAAGTGTGAGGAGAGCCTACTTAGGGAAGGGATTCAAACTTGGGATCTTGATCACCCACTCTCCAATCTTGGAGACTTAGAGTTGTTTTGAAAATTTGTGATAGGAGATGCATTTTGGTTTTTGGGAAGAAAATACTAGTGGATTGGGTAGCTTTCCTATAGCCATCCCTCATACCATTTGCAGGATAAAATGTTGGTAGTGTTGTTCCATGCATTTTGATTATCATTGTTTTATATGAAGGAAAATTGCTTTTGTATTAGATTTTTTTGTATTGTGAGTTGTGGTGTTGGTTGTTGAAATCCTTCTTTGTGATTGTCTTTTGTGATATTTTTGTGATTATCTTGTGATACAGGTGCTTCAAGGCCATACTCACCCTTGGGAGGGAAGAGTAGCCTTGGGGTGAACGGCTGCTTGATAGCCTAAGAGTGTAGAGACTCTCTTCTTGGAAGAGAGAAATACACAAGGGTTATGGGACCCTTATTGCATTGTTTTATGCTTATGCAAAAAAGGGGGTCATAAGGGGATTTTTGGACTTGTAAAACATGAGGGTCATAAGGGAAGTTTTTGGGTCAATTAAGTGACCTTGAGTTGGTGGTATTTTGGTAGCCTTGTGAAGGCATTTGTTTCTCTTTCCATGCAGATCTCCTCTAGGTGCTTGGTCCACCTTCACCCCACAAAATTAGTCACACAATGACAATGTGAATACTTGGATTGGGATTTTATGTTTTGTATAAATTTTTCTTACTTGTATTGTTGAGTTTGTTTGTAGCCCATTTAGCCTTGGTTCTCCTAGCTCGGGGGTGGCTTCTTGTAAGCCTAGGTTTGGAGGTGAGCCTCCGTGGTCATATCTAAGTTTATTTGCAGGTCTACAATTTATTGAAGGATGGAGAAAAGTTAGTTACCTAAAGTGGAGTTTAAAGAATGTTGAGACTACACTCCTTTGTTCATTTACCTATTTAAAGCATTTTGTTGTATTTAGTGATTTCAATAAAATGTAAAGAAGAAAGACACATATTTTGTTGAGAGCAATGTATTTTAGAACAAAAAGAAAAGTTGTATTTACTTTTGTTGTATATTCATTACATTGAAATCAAAGAAGCATTTAAATAATATTCCTATTTGTTGTTGAAAAAGGGCATTATGATTGTTGGTTCATTAATTTTGTCAATGAAAGAAAAATGGTTAACACACATGATAATGAAATTTAGTTTTAGATTTAAGAACATAATGGAAATATTTATTTTGATACTTTCATTGCCATCACATTTTATTTACTATTTTCTGATTAAGAAGGAAATCCCATAATGTAGTTGTAGAAAATATATTTCTTATGTTTAAACCTATGTTTATTCAATTATTTACTTATAGTTACATTGCTAGTTAGTTTTAAAAGAAAGAGATTATTGCTGTTAGAAAACTATTCTAGAAATAAAAGGAAATAATTTTTTTGAAGAAATAGTTATTGGACTACAGTGTTTTGAATGGAATATATATATATATATATATATATATTGGAATCCCCCATTATAACAATCTGAGTTGACCTGCAAGAAGTTGAGTCCCACTTTTGGGCAAAAAGTGGAAGTGTTTTATCTGTTTTTCAAAATTTCTGTTGATTGATGCAAATATTTGATGCACTTAGATATTGAATCTCGAAAAACTTCAGGAATAGAAAATGTCGTGCTCAGAGTCTACTTTTCAAAATGTAATTTATTTTAATACCCACACAGTAGAAATTTCATTTTAGTAGGCATGTACGACCACCCTTTTTTGATGCAAATAAATGAAATTATGCAAATCCTTCTTGGAAACGATACCTGAGACACCAAATATTGATGAGAATATTTTTTCTTATTTTTTTATTGAATATATTTTATTAATTTTTTACTAACAATAAAGTATATTTTCAAAACATTAGGTGTACGACCACCATAATTTGATGAAAATTTCATATTTTTCATTTTTTTTTCTTAATATTCAAAATTATTGTATGTAGATTGATGTCATATAATTTATTTTTCTAAAAACCTAAAAACAAAAAAACTTATTAAAGTTTTATTGAACCTCGGTATTTTAGGTTTAGGTACCACTTTTGAATAATAAATAATAAAAAAATAGTTAAAATGATCTTATCACTATGAAATTTACATTTTTAAAATAAGCACGCTACAAACTCTAATGGGATTTCATTTCATCAAAAAATTCAATCAGGAAGGCCCTCAAAAAATTAGGCCAAGGTAGAAATCTGATGTCATTTTACCTTAGCCATTCTTTTGGAGGTGCAAGCATAGGCTTGGTGGGACCAAGCCTATCCCGAAGAAAAATACAAGGCTAAGGGTTGTTTCCCACCCCCAATTTAAAAAAATGGGCGCCCATTTCATTTTGTACTGTTGAAAGCGAAATGGGCACCCGATTCTAAAATGGGCACTTGTTTCATTAAATAATGGGAGCTTGATCCTAAAAATATTCGTTGGGCCAGAAACTTGCCCACAAGCACAAATCCCAATGATTGAATGATTTTTCAATCATTGCGTATGATTTGCAAAGAGAATGTTTTGATTAATCATTCTCTTTTCTTATCTTATTATCGATTTGGTAAGGAGATCGATTGAAATTCAAAATTTGGTGCAACCATGGGATCAAATCAATGTAGGAAGAGGCAAAGGAAGGTCCTGACAGCTGAGGAGATTGTAGAAAATAGGGATAAGGAGGCAACATGCCAATGAGAGAGAAGAGAAAGAATGAGACAAGGAGCTTCAAGTTCCACAATCATTTCAGAAGAGGAGAACATCGATAAGACCATAAATGCTGATGAAGGAAACACAATAAAACCATTTAATTCAGGTGCATCTTCTAATCCATTATTGGATACCAGTATGTCTTCACAACCCTATGTTTTTTCTCATGAAGAAATTGGTGATTTAGTAGAAGCATATTACTTATTAAATCAAATGCCAATTGAAAATCAAACCCCAAATGAAATTAAAACTCAAGTTGAAACTAAAATTGAAATCCAAATTGAAACCCTAAATGAAACTAGATCTCAACTTGAAACTGAAATTATTGAAACTCCAAATGAAATTGAAAATACACATGCAACTGAAACCAATAATGTGGATGTAGACATGGAAACACCAATTGAAAATGAAACATGTTTGAATGATAATCAAACGAATGAAAGTTTTGAAATTAAAAGTGATGTACTAGACAATCTTCTTGGCTTGGTTTCATGGAGAAAGAATAGAATAATTACAAAATAACTTAGAAAATGTGAAAATATAACAAAATAATTTCAATTAGTTTGGTTTTGAATGATGAAGAAAAACTCCCTAGATCAGTGCCTTCTCAAGGTTGTAAAGATAGTTAACAAAGCATAAATGCACTACACTAGCAATGAAAATCTTAACCAACAGGTTAAATGTAACAATGCATTACAATGGTACCTCCTATTTATGGATCAAATACAACTATTCTTTTAAATCCTCCATATATTATTCACCATTTCAATGCCCTTCTCAAAGCAATTTAATCTCCTCCTCGAAGAGAAGAAAAAAAGAAAACATAGAATTGCAAGAAAATTTACAGAGATGAAACACGAGACCTTAGATCATTTTATTTCATAAATTGATAAAAATACATGTTGAATACAACTAAACAAAATGTAAAAGATCTTCTATATTCTAATTAAAAAGTCACTCCAGTTAGCTTCATTTATAGTTTAAAGTTCTTCCTAACCCTAGTAACAAAATTTGTAAAAAAAAGTTTGTGTCTAGAAATTTGTTTAGAATACCTTCCAAAATGAAAGGAGATTACATTATAACACAGGAGGAAAGAAGTTCTAGATTAGACCATAAAATGACAATTGACACTTTATCCACCTTTGACCTACTCCTTCATTTTATCTTTGCTTGCAACTTAATTTTTTTTGTCCTTTTCCCTTTGCATTGGTTTCCCATGATATATTTTCATCTAAGTGAAAGACACACTCCCTCTAAAAGAAATTAACCTAGGGTAAAATTCATCATTTGTCAATTTAAATCCCCCCCTTTCTAGCATACACATTTGTTGAATATACCAATTACTTTTGTATCACAACCACTCAATAATATTCAACCTTTGGTATTTCGACCCATAAAATAATCTATAAGTCTCATGCCATGCTTGACATTATGTCAAAGTTTTGACATGTATTTCTTTAACATGCACATTTCATTCTAACTCCTATCTATGTAATCTCTATGACGTCCTGGAATCAACCCATACTTTGGAAAACATGAATAATGATCTCCAAAATAAAAATCCATTTTGCTAAATTAGCTTTAAAATCCTAGTCATATAAACTTTCATTATCATCTTCATCAATTATTTTTCTTTCCACTTTTTATTATTATTGATCTTAGTTTCCGTTTTATTCTTTGTATTCACAATTCTTATTTGTTTGTGACAAAAAAAAATTGAATTCATTGTTCATTAAGAAAAAACAATAAACAGTTTTATATATTATGATATTGCTATCGTAATTCAACTTGCTATACAAAATATCTGCCACTTATCTTTATATATGCCAACTGTTGAATGGGACATGATAGACGCATCACAAATGAAGCCCATTGGTGAGCCCACTAGAAGTAACAATTAGCATGTTATTAGTCTTAGAGCAATTTATAGAATAATGATCTTCAAAATGAGAATCCATTTTGCTAAATTAGCTTAAAAATCCTAGCCATATAAACTTTCATTATTATCTTCATCAGCTGCATCCATTCTCCTTTCCACTTTTTTTTATTATTGACCTTAGTTTCCATTTTACTCTTTGTCTTCACAATTCTCATTTGTTTGTGACAACCAAAAAAATTGAATTCATTGTTCATTAAGCAAAAACAATAAACAACTTTATATATTATGATATTGCTATCGTAATTCAACAATTTGCTATAGAAAATATCTCCCACTTATCTTTATATATGCCAACTGTGAAATGGGACATGATAAAGACATCACAAATGGATCCCATTGATGAGCCCACTAGAAGTAACAATTAACATGTTATTAGTCTTAGAGCAATTTCTACAATTCTTTAGCAACCCAAGTTCTCCTGTCTTGTCACTACAAATTATTGTTGCAGATCCCTTATCTCAAGTACTGATAGATATCTGACCAGAGATTTATATTCTATCATTTTTTTTAATAGAGTATGACAACGTGAGAGTTACAGTGAGTGGGAGGCTATCACAACAATTACAATAACAATGGCAAAGAAATATGACAAGCTTAACACTACTTCATTTGCAAATGGAACATCATTCTCACGTACTGCATATTGAAAGCTCCATAAGTATTTATTTGCAACTGCAAGAAAAAACCAAAGAAATAAAGAAAGGAAAACCCCATTGCAGCATTTTGGAAGACTAAATCACTTCCTATCAATGTAGAAAAGGAGTGAAACATTTTTTATTACCCAATGCAACAAAAATAAACCCAATAGAATTCATTTTTGTGGGGTTCAATGTATTGCTCAATCCATTTTAACCTTCCCGTGACCAAGCTAATAAAGTTGTCATTGCAAAGTTTCTTACCTTTTGCACTATTCTTCTCCAATATTGCACTTCAGGTGTATTTCATTGAAGATTCAACGTTCATTGGAGTTTCTTATTGCCTTAGCGAATGAGGGGAAGAATGAATTGTTTGCAAAATGCACGTGCACATCAAAATCTATAAAGTTTATAAAGTAGAAACTATAATTCTAAAAAGATTTAAAACCACTTTCAAATTTTTCCTAATCTAATTCTGAATATTTAGAAAATACTTTAAATAATTACAGTTTAAACTGTAGAGAAGTGACAAATTTATAAGTTCTCATGCCGGCTAAATAGTGTAATTCTACTGCGTGCAAAAGGGATGTTCTAGGCCCATAAAAGCTTACAAGGGAGCATAATCAATTAATTAAAACATGGGCTTGTCTTCAAAATTCACCCAACAAATTAAATTTTGGTACTTTCTTTGTAATTAGGCCTACTAGGAGGGGGCACCGAATGAAAAAATAAGTTTGCATTAATATATCATTTGAACTTAGAACAATACAAAATTGAAATAGGAGATATGTGAGTTAGCAAAATTGAACTTTTTTGGGATGCTTTTTGAGATATGTTGTAGTAAAAAATGCATTAAAAAGCATTTCAAAACTTATCCATAAAGCACAAAACTTGGTGACCTTACTACCATAAGTCCCAAAAATTTTTTTGTCAAATGGATTTTCATGAAGACACTTCATGTGATATTTTTTAATTATCAATGTTAGGCACTTAGGTGGTGTAGTGTCATAAATTGTATTTGCATACAATTTTGTCCTCACTTAGACGTCACATTGGCATTCTATCTCTTAGTGCCTAATGACCACTTTGATTCTACTCAGACATTCCAAAATTCTGCATTTTCACTTCCCCTTCTATCTCCTATCCAAGTCAGTCCTGATTCTCAGACCAGGGTGCTATGACATCATGGTCATAGCTCAAGACCAAGGCATTACACTGCTCTGGTCCTCTTAGGCAAGACCCAAATTTGTTCCCAACAACGGTCATATCAAGTGAGTGGAAATTTGGGTCTTGTGTCGGCCTAATCGAAAAATTCAAATAATTTTTAGAGGGTTAAGTATAAAAGGAGGCCTACCCCTCTCATTTGAAATCTAAGAACTTCTAATGCAACCTATGATCTTAATTACACTCTAGAAAATTCAATTCAAAGTGAAGAAATCAAGCATTCATCAAGCATTGAAGATGACATCCATGATCAAACTTCTATGAACCCTTGTATGAGGATGCAAGGAAGCTTCATCAAGGTATCAACTTTAATTGCAAGCATTCAATTTTAGATCTAGCCTTTCCCTCAAAAGGAAAGCATATTGTTGAAATTCAATTTTATTTCTATTTCAATTATCATTTCAATTTCAAGGTTAATTCCTAAACTAGGGTTTGGGTCAAGGCAAACCCTTATCCACAACCCTTTTTCCTCTCTCTACGTGTGCAAGAAATTGACTCGAGAGCTATGAGCAAAGATTTTACAAAGTTGATGATGACGAACAAGTTCAAATTTTGAAGGAGTGAAAAGAAAAGGATCAAGTAGCCCCAACACCCTAGTCTCAAGAATTTTGCTGATATTTCAATAGTAGATTTAATGATTCTCCCTCATCCAAAAAGATCCCACTTATACGTTCTGATCCCATTCTTCTCCTCAGATCCTTGTCTTTGGCTTTGTGTAAAGTTTGTAGCACATGGTTATCACTATTTTTCTCTAAATATTTATTGCTTTGCTTAGACTTTACAATTCAAATCATATTTCAACTCAAAAGGGGGAGAATACAAATATGTAAATTTAATTAGTGTTACAACCCTTTTGCTAATTGAATTATGTTACACTTTTTTGCCAACTTTAACACTACAATATTCATTTTTAGAAAAAACTTCACATTCAGATACCTATTACTACTAAACCGTAAGGAACTTGTAGATTCTGTGAACTAGTGATTTGTGTCATTTTGTGTGTAGATTCTAAAAAAAAAATTTGATTTTTTTTGGAATCAATTTGATTCCATTTTTCTATCTCCCTCAAAAACTAGTTTTTTTTACAGAAAACAACATTTTTAAAGAGTGATACTCACTTGGTTAGGCATGCCTTTTTTTTTTTTTTTTATAAAATAGATATGAATTTGATTATTTCGAGTTTAGTTTTTGTAACATCCATATCTAATGTTTGCAGTTGGTTTCATAACATTATCTTCAATATTTCATATTTTATTAAGTTTTGAAGTCGAGTTAACTGTAATTGTATATATGTCCATTTGGTTGTTCATAACTTGTTGTGGATGTAACAAAATTCTTTTTTTTAGAGGACTTCAATACCTAGTGCATAGATATTTTTCAGAATTTTTTTTCACTTGTTTACTATTTTTCCATAAGCATTGAACTCAGAAGTTGATGTTTGATGTGAAAGCTATGTTTAGTTAGCCTTAAAAAAACTTAATAATACACTCAATATATATTAAAATAATAATCATTGGAAAGCTTGCTTCGAGTACTACTATCATGCATTTGGGTTTGTCAAAATTCATCCATTTGAGCCCCCAATTTGAGCTTCGAAGGTAAAAAATTTGTAGAAACCAACAGAGTTTGGGGGGTGGGGGAGATCTCTAGTAGGCGGTTTCAATAGAACATATGTTTTATTGAAAGGGGTTCAATCGAACCCCTTTGAGCAAAATGACCATGTTATTTTTAAAAAACCATTAATTTTATATTCGATCAAATGTATTTAAAATAATACGTTTGATCGAATCATTTTTTTGGTCCAATCAAACATGGCATTTGATTGAAAGTGGTAAAAATTATGTTTTGGACAAACGACTGCAATTTATTTGTCCAAAAAAGTGTAACCCACTATTATGGGTTCACCCATTGAAATTACCCCCTCTCTTTATTGTAATGGTTGATCAGGTGAGATTAGTAGTTTTATTATCTTAATTGGTGAAACCCTAATTTCCATTGCCATACATTTTGGTGAACTTGACACCCATGCTTGTTTTACTTCCGATTTCCATTTTTTAGATTTGATTTGTATGCACTTAATTGATTCATATTTGCAACCATTTTTGAAACATATATCTTATGCACTTATAGTTACATTCATTTGATAGCTAGTTCACCAACACATTTTGGTGAACCCAACTTACTTCATTCTTATTTATAATCTATTGTCTTAGATCTGATTTGTATGTACTTAAACATTCATATTCACAATTGCATTACATAAATTTAGAGGTTAAATTCATAAAAACCCTAATTTATTCTTCTAAAATTGACTTGTGGGTTTCTTAATTATTCAACTGTATTTTAGATATGATTTTTATGGCATGTTCATATTTACATTCATCTAGTGTTCAATATGATAATTCACATTATTTAATTCATTGGTTCATTAGTCATTTCACAAAGAAATTACATTGTTTAATAATAGTTTATAGTTCAAATATTTGCTTTCGATTTTCCTTCTTTGTGCATGAGTTTTGTTACCCTTAGTCCTATACACAATATTCTAGTGAGAAGAAGTTATAGGCTTAGGGCTTCCTAAGGTTTAAATACTAAGGATATGGAGCCCCACTTGACTAAGCTATTCCATTTGAATGTTTGTGCTTCCTCTGATCAAAAAAATCACATACCTAATATTACATATCCCCATTCACTTCATACTTCTCATAATGAGGATGAATCACTAACTAGGGTTACTATTGACCAATTGGAGAATATTGATAATGAGTGAGAAAATATTCAACAATGGATGGGTCAACAATACCTAGATAGCGAGGAAATCCCCTATATTGAATGATTGAAAAGAATGGTTCAAAGTGATAAGATAGTGTGGATTTGTTGTGTGGCCTTACTCATATTGTTGATACCAATATTATGCAACTCAAAATTTGTGCTGAATTTCTTGTTTACTCAATCAATATTCTTATATGCTTCTTTCTGTGAGCCTTCCATTTATTTCACAACCATCTCCCATACCAACATACCATAATGTTCCCCCTTCTTATTCTCAACCTCCACTTACAACAATATTACTCCTCCATCATAATCCATTATGTCCAATTCCAATCCATTCACTAAAGAAACTATCAATAACCTAGCCCAAACTATTACATCCTTACAACACCAATTGGCTTCTTTAACTCAATCCAAATTCAATAACATTCCCACATTTGATGTACAAAGCCCACTATTTGATGAGATTGTCTATGCGGTTCCTCCTAAGCATGTGAAAATTCTCCAATTAGAGTTATACAATGGAAAAGGTGACCCCTTGACTCATGTGAAGACATTTCAAACCTTGTGTAGTGATTTCTCTCATGATCAAAGACTCATTGCAAAAATATTGACTCAAACTTTTAGAGATAAAGCCTTGCATTGATGTTGTTCTTTTTCTCCTTATTCGATTACTTCTTTTCAACAACTGGCTAATGCTTTCTTTCAACAATTTTAAAATAACATTAGTCCTAAGATTAATTTGATGAATTTGATTAATTGTAAGAAAAGAGTTAAAGAAAAAGTGACTAATTTTATTGGTAAATATAAATATTTGCATTCACGAATTTCTTTTCCTGTGCCTAATTATGATGTTCAATTAATTTTTATTGCTAATTTACAAAAAAATATTAGCGGTAAGCTTCTATTTCTTGACTTTACTTCTTTTACACAATTGTGTGCATTGCTTCATTATTATCAGCTTCAAGTGAGTCAATTTGAATCATCCTCTTCAATGGCCCCAGTTGATAAGAATGAGAGTTCTCAACAATTTTTTTATGAAGTTCAAACACAAAAAAGGTTTCATCAAGATAAATATCAAACATGAACACTCAAGTGGAAACCACGCCATCAGGTGTGGCCTTTTTATGCTAATACTAAATAGATAAAAATTAAATGCTCTTTTTAAATCTTTTCATAGTATAATGTTGAGGTTGATAAATGCTAATATGTTGCAACATCCTCCCATCAAACCAATTGACCATTCTAAATCATTGCTAGCTTCCCATGATCCTAAATCTTTTTGTTAATATTGTCAACTTGGTCATGACACTAAAAAATGTTAACAGTCGAGGAATAGGATTAAAGACTTTATTGATAAGAATAATATATCCATAGTTGGTGTGAATGACAAAGGGAATAAGCTGTAGCTCCACCTAACCAAAAACTCAAAATTTTTACCAATCAGTTTCCTTCTCATTCTATTAATGTTGCTGAGTCTAAGCCACTTGATTTTACCCCTAATGACCTTGGTATAGAATCTAATTATGTTGTGAACCTCATTAATAAACCTAAACCTACACAAGATTTATGTATTACTTTTGATCCTAGTGAGACTATTGTTTCACATGATGGCCCATTATATATTACTGTGCGGATCAAATACACAATCTAACAAGGAATGCTTATTGATCTAGTATCTATGGTGAATATGATTATTGAAGAACATCTTTTTACTCAACAATTACATCAAGTAATATATGATAAATATGATTTTATGGTTAAGGTGTATAATGGTTTTTCTTACCCTCCTATTAGTTCCATTACTCTTCCTGTTGAGGTTGGTACTAAGTGCTTAGATGTCATGTTTTCTATTATTCCTACATTAGATAACTTTTGTGTGAAGTTGGGACATTCTTGGCTCTCTTCCATGAAAGCTATCCCTTCTGCAATTCATAAATATTTGAAATTTACTCATAATGACACCATTAGAACAATTAATCATAGCCTTTACCAACCCACAACAAAGCATGAAAATTTCACTCTTGATCACTTTTGGCCTAAACAACCTGAGCTTTTAAAGCCTCAAAAAGACCTCCTTTACTTATCTCATCAAAAATGAAAAAATGAGACATGATAATGGTCTTGAGTAAACCTAGATAGCCTACACCCATGGATATTCCTCCTCCTTATAATGGACGTGGTCTTATTCCTACTCCTTATATTCCAACTATATATGTGATAGTTCCACCTCCTATGTCCTATAAAGGAAAGCACTTGGAATCATGTATCTCTCAACCTATTGGGATTTCTTTTGATCCTCATCCTATAAAGGGAAGAAAAGAACCCTATGTCGATTGATCCTCAACCTTCACAAGTCTCGACTACAATTAAAAGGAATCGAACGTCGATGAAGACGTCCTGCTAAGGCTTGCTAGACTGCTTCCCAAATCCTTTTCTCCCCAAAGACACCAAATGGTGATTTGATCCCATTTGTTTAGCCTTCACCTAACCCTAGTGAGGAAGTTAAACTTAAATCACCTAAATTAAAAATGCTCTTGAAAAATGATGGTTAAACTTCTTTTCGTGTTAAAGATCTTATTATGATTAATTTAGATGATGATGATAATGTTGTTCATGCTAACATTGATGATTGTAATTATTTTGATGATATGTATGGGCTTTTTGAGATTAATCATAAGTTATGTACCATGCTCAACGTGGCTCCTCTTCCATCTTGTTCACCATCCCTAAATGATGTTAAACAAGATTGGTCCCTAGAGGCAGATGATTTGATTGACTAGCTTCATTTGTGCCATAGATTCTCATTTGTGTGTTTTCTTGTTTGTAATATGCTTCACCCATGATGTGTTGCTTGATATATTTTTGTGTTATGTTAGGTTTTCTTTGGATGAACCTTGTTACTCTATTTGTGCAAGGTGATAAAGAGGCCAAACCCGTTGTGACATTCCTCTATTTATTGTTCAATTCTTCTATATATCATATCCATATTATGTTGTACATGTGCTATTGTTTGTAAATGTGCTCTTGTGTTGTCTACTTGGGGATGATACAAAGCATTGAGATCTATTTTTTGATCTCTTCCATGTTGGCTCAGAAAGACATTTGTTTGTTATCTCTTATGCTCTTATTATATTGTGTTCATATTTCCGCTACCTTTATGGGATGAGGTCAATTCAATATGATTAATCTTGATATATATTATTTATCAAAAGTGCATTAATGACCCCAGAGTTAGAGGATCACTTATGTGCTGATTTTCTATATGTTTTGTGACCATTATCTTTTGATTTGTCCTTTCTTGGGGGCATCACATTAAGGTAATGTTCTTGTATTTTGGATGCATGCTACCTTAAATAAATTGCTCCCAATAAGGTGTATGAAATCTCTTTAACATCAGGACATACACTCTGTTCAGTGTTACACATTATGCACACACCATGATGTGTTTTCAATATTCAAGTTACTTTGCAAACCAGGCCTTTTTCTTTGTAATTTGGTATTTCAAAATTTTCTTTTTCATGACGCATAGTAAGAAAATCTCATTAGGACAACATATTCATTCTCTTTTTCCCTTTCATGTGTTATCCCTTTTATCTTGGTATTAGAGTAGTAAGATCATAAATTCCTTGGGGGCTTGGTGTGTCTTGTCTCTTTGATATCTTGGTGAAAAATTTTCAAAGCAACTTTGTAATTTATTGTGAGTATGGGTTTATCCTCGTACTCTTGCTAAAGTGGGGGCTAAATGTAGCATCGTAAATTGTATCCATATACAATTTCATCCTGACATAAACTTCATCTTGACATTTTGTCTCTTAATGGCTGATGACCACTTTGATTCTACTCACACCTTCTATAAAGGTCTACATTTTCACTTTTGCTTCTATCTCCTATCCAAGTTTGAATCCCAATTCTTAGGATCATGACACTATGGTGCCATTGTCCTAGCTTAGTACTAAGGCACCATACCACCTTGGTCCTCTTAATTAGGACCCAAATTTGGTCCCAACAATAGTCACATCAAGCGAGCAGGAATTTGGGTCCTGTGTCAGCCTACTCCAAAAATTTAAATAATTTTTTAGATGGCTAAGTATAAAAGGAGGTCTACCCCTCTCCTTAGAAACCTAAGAACTTCTAATTCAACCTATCATCTCAATTATACACCAGCAAATTCAATTCAAAGTGAGCAAGCAATCAAGCATTCATCAAGCATTGAAGAAAAAATGAAGTCAAATTCAAGCATTCAAGATGGTATCCATGATCAACCTTCTATGAAGACATTCTACATGAAATCCTAAAACCCTTGTATGAGTATTCAAGCAAGCTTCATTAAGGAATCAACTTCAATTACAAGCATTCAATTTCAGACCCAACCTTTCCCTCAAAAGGAAAGTGTATTATTGCAATTTAATTCTATTTCTATTTCAATTTCAAGGTTAATTCCTAAACCGATGTTTGAACAAAGGAAAAACCCTATTCACAACCCTTTTTTCTCTCTCTATGTGTGCAAAAAAGTTAAACAAGAGTTGAAAGAAAAGATTCTAATAGATTTGACGGTGACACATAGGTTTAGATTTTGGAGTAAAAAGCGGAGGACTAGGTAGCCCCAAAACCATAGTCCCAAGAATTTTTCTTGATCTTCCGATAGTGGATCTAGTGTATATACTTTATCTGGAAAAGATCACACTTTCCTATCCAACAGTCATAGAACCAGGTAGCCAGAACATCCTAGTCCTAAAAATTCTGCCCAAAATTTTAGGAATAGGTTTTGATCCCATTCTTCTCCTAAGATCCCTGTCTGTGGCTTTGTGTGAAGTCTATAGCACTCTTTTTTCATTGTTTTGATCTAATTTTTCATTTCTTTTCCCTATACTTTATAATTCAAATCAAATTTCAACTCAAAAGAGGGAGACAACAAATAGGTAAAATTTTCAGCCCTTTTCCTAATTGAATTGTGGCTAGACCTATTGAATTTGCCCTCCTGTTTTAATGTAATGGTTAATTAAGTGAGATTATTGGTTTTATTATCTTAATTGGTGAAACCTTAATTTCCTTTACCATACAGGTGGATTCAACAAAGTGTTGATATTGATTTGCTTTATGATCTTTGTAACCTTAGGTATTGCAAACATGCCAATTTCGCAAGTGCCAACAATACCATTGTGCTTAAATTTTTGTGACTTTTTCAACTACATTTTTCCCCCAAATTATTTGATGGAGGAGTGCATAGGGGTAGAGCCCCTCCCATAAGGCTTGAAGGGCTCATCTCCTTAGTGAGGAATTGGGGACAAAGTCCATGGTAAGGATATGAGCACAACACCCCAAACTAAGAGATTGAGGGTAGTGCCCTCAAAGAAAAAAATGCCCTTTATTTAATAAATTAGTCAGTTAGTATTTTGGTATGTAAATTGACCTTTGTAGATTACAAAAAAGACTTGATAAATAAGTGGTAGTGGAATAAGAAATCTTTTTAGATTGTAATTTTCTCTTCATTGGATATTAAAAGTAAGTGAACAACTATTTCTTTATGGATGTAGCCCACATTAGGTGAACCACATTAAATCTCTGTGTTATTTTGAATTGTTATTTTTTCTCTTTTATTTTCCATTATATTAATAATACTTATTTCTCTTGTGACACTTTGGATCTTGTTCATTTTATCATAGGTAGGAAGACCATTTGATGTAAATGGATCTACAAAAAAAATTTAGAATAAATGACTCATTAGAGAAGTAAAAGACTAAATTGGTGGCCAAAAGATGCTTTCAAAGAGAGAGAGTTGATTTTGGAAAATATTCCTTACTACTAAATTATTATCCATTCTATATTTCTTTTATCCTTGGTTGTTGCTAATAAATTTAAAATTAAAAAAAATAGATGCTAAGACTACATTCTTAATATTTAGAAAAAAAAGTTATAATAAATAGAAAAAAATATTTGAAATAAAAGGGAAGGAAAAATTGGTTTGGAAATGTATCTTTATGGTTTGGAATAATCATCTTGGATATGGTATAAAAAAATGATTCTTTTATGCTAAAATGGTGTTTTGTAAGGAGCAAAAAGGATCACTATATTTATAGTAGAAGTATTAATGTTTATATATGAATTGATTGTTTTTATCTAGATGCCATGTTATTAGTAATACCAAGGGTCTAATTAGTGAGATGAATATTATCAACTTTAATATGGATGAAGGATCTTTAAGGGGTAGCTAGGCACATATATACCACATCTAAGGTGATTATTTCAAATGATAAAAGGTACATTTAAAAGGGATTGTGAAAGGTACATTTAAGAGAGACTTTGAAAGCATAGATCTTTTGCTATCACAAAGTAAGTATACAGATCATATTGTGCATAAATTTCATATGTAAGTTTATAAGCTATCTAGAATTTCTTTACTTTTTGGTATTAAGATTATATTAAATATGTTTCCTGAATGTGAAGATGATTCTAAACATATTTTTAATATTTTATATGTGAGTGTAATAGGATTTATGATCTATGCAATGGTTTGCATTAGGACAAATATTCCCCAAGAAAAGAGAGTATCAAGTAGGCTTATATCTAAGCTTAATAAAAAGTAAGAATTTTGTGGAGTTTGTGTTAAGATGTTTATGTGGTACTTTTGATCATTGTTTAGTTTATTTTAGTACTAATAGTATCTTAGAATTAAGATATATAGGGTTTTCTTTTATGCAAATTGGTCAAGTGAATTAAATATATAAGGATTTAGACATGTATATTATTGATACAAATTAAGTAAAAGGTAGACCATGGTTTCTATTTTCACTGTAGAAGTAGATTTTATGGCTGATATACATGATTATAAGGAGGTAGTTTTGTTATAGAATCTCGATATAGGTATTGGTTTTGATTTTGGGATTGTTAGAATCAAAAAAATTCTATGTGTTGTGTTTATATTAAGCATGTTGATATTTCATCACATTTTGGAATAAATGGTTATGAATGGTAAGGTATTGATATAAAATGTTGAAACTTTAGATAATGTTATAAATTATCTTATCAAGCTAATGACCATAAATAAATTATCTTGGTGTAGGAAGGTCATGGACCCTGGTACTTGTGCTTAATTGTATTTATTTTCCTTTGGATGTATGATCTATGTATAATGTCAAGTGAGAGAATTATAAGATTAAAGTGCCATTTACTTAAAATATTAGTATTATTCATATGTCTCTGACACTCTCAGAAAGTATCCTTTGAAGCCTATATTGATATTAGATATTAATTTACAAACAAGATTTTCTTAAAATGTTGATATCTGTTCTCATATGCATTCATGAGGAAGGTGGAGGACAATGGTGGTGGTTATTGACCAAGTGATCAATAAATGATATTTTAAAATTCTATGCCATAGGATAGATGAGTGGGAATCTTGTATAAAGTTTGATACATGCAATGGTTTACACTAGGACAAATATTGCCCAAGCAGTGAGAGTACTAAACAAGCTTATATCTAAACCTAGTAAATATTAATAGATTTATGCGAAGAGGGTGGTATTTATATTTGTGTGGTACTTCCAATTATTTTTTAAATTATTTTGGTACCAACAATGTGAATAAGGGTTTGGATTAATATGGTTTTCATGATATGAATTTTTGAAATATGAGCACAACATCTAGCAGATGGCCTTGGGTGGCCAAATATCAAAGAAATACAAAATTTGTAGGATATAGAGGGTACAAAAATAGTTGTATAGGATGCCATTGGATAATAATTTATCCTTTCCTAATAATATTTTTTGTAGGCTCCATTTTTTTCTTCAAGCTCTAACAATATTTCTATCAATCGATTTCTGCTTCAGAAGTCTTCAACAAATCACAAAAGGGCCTTCAATCCAAAACATCAGAGATCATATGAGGATCATTGGCCTCAAGGATTCATTTAGGGAAAGGAAGATTTTATGAAACATGCATGGTATCCCAATAGTCTCCATAGAGATAAGGGCTCAAATCAAGAGAGAAGTAAAGTGGTTATCAAACGTTGGGTTCATAAACAACCAAAAAGAGCTGGTTGTTGTGGAGGAAATTCTATCTCCATCAATTTTTCATAGATTGGATGAAAAGAGAGTGATTGAAGTTTCTCTTCTAGAGGAATTTATTCAAAGTTAGGTTTCAGATCTTCAAGAAAGAGCCTTAGTAGGTAGATTTTGGAATCATTCTCCTATAAAGTTGTATTACTTGATTGGGTTCACCACTCTTGGCCAAGGATTAATGAGGTGTTTTCTTAATTGATAATGGTAATGGGTTTTTCATTGCTATTTTATTGGCTAAGAATATCAGAGATCATGCTCACAAAACTAAGAGTTGGCTTTGTAAGGGTTTTAGATTGTTTATCATAGTGTGGAGACCAATTTTTACCCGAGTGTAGGAGTGGTTAATTTTGCCCCCCACTAGATTTCACTACTTTATGTGCCTTTGGAATATAGGGATTTAAAATGATACAATTGTTGGATAATAAAATGGGCATTATTCTTAAATATGATCTTATTCCCTTTGATTATGTAGAGTTCCCTCTTCCAGTGTGTGTTCAATTAGACTTAACTAAATATTTCCTTAAAGATTTGTTAATGAAATCCAAATATGGTTTATGGGTCCAAAGTATCATTATTGACGATCCAAAGATCATAGAAAAGCACATCAATGAATTGGGACATCTTAGAAGTCTAATTGTCAAATGTTAGATTTTGCAGAGATTAGGGTTTGTGAAGACCTTGTTTCAGATGCTCAACTTTTCTATTTATCTAGAAGTGCTCAAAAGGTATTAACCAAAAACCTTTCGGCTCCCCCTTCATCTCCCTCTTCAATTAGTTAAGTAGTTCTTCACCCTAAGAAGAAAGTTGTTTTGATTCAATAATTGATGAACATTTTTTTCAAGAAAGTATCAATAAGGGTTTTCATGATTTTATGGTGCCTTGCAATAGTAGTTTGGTTATGTACTCTTCTTCTGCTCTATCATATAAATTGGTCATAACAAACTCAAAACAAAGAATAAAACAAAGAAAAAAGGACAATATTTTTTTTTCTGATTTGAAAAGCTACTTTTTGACTGGGACATTTAATCATCTTGTTGGGGATTTGCTTCATAGGGCTTACACTTAGATAACAAAAGAAATTGTTTTTCAAGTATTACCAAAAAAATCTAGTTCCTTTCAAATAAATTTGGTTGTGAATCACAACATTAATATGGGGCAAGGGGAGTTTAGAAAGACTGATTTTATACATATCTTTCCAAGCCCACATTAGAATTTGAATGGTTTCATAATTATAGAGGATAATTCCTATAAACAATATTGCATACATGCCACAACTTTTGTAGATAGGTCTTTGGGACCATTGAATCTACAAGACAAGATGACAATATGTCTTCTAAAAGAGGACCTCTTGGATTATTTTATGAATCAAAGTTTGCACTGTGCAGATGCACCAAAGGTAATAAATATAGAACAAGAATCTTTAAGTTCTTCTTTTCCTATTTTCACTTCACAACAAATAGATCAACAATATCAATCAAAACTTGAGGGTGATGAACAACTTCCAGTGAATTTTTTAGAGATAGAATCTCCTCTACAAACTTCTATTCATCAAACCCTTCTTTAAAAAGTATAACAAAGAAACCAAAGGGAAAAGTTGGTAGACCGTCTAAAAAGAAGAGGCTGGCAAAGAAAACAAAAGAGGAGATTAATGTAGGAATTCAAACAACCTTGGATGATAGATTAAGCCCATAGAGAGTATGTAGTTCTCCTGGCCAACAATGAAAATTATAACATTAAATGTTAGGGGCCTTAATGCCCTTAAAAAAAGATGCCTCATCAAATCTCAAATCTCAAATTGAGGGTTGTGGGGCAGATATTATCATGATTTAGGTAACAAATTTTTCAAAAATTACTGAATTATTGCCTTTCAATAAATGGGAGAAATAGAAGTATGTTGCTTCAAAATCCTTGGGTGCTTTAGGTGGTCTTGCTATTTTACGGATGGATAATGGTATTGAGATGAAAAGTATGACAGTAAAAGAAATTTTTATTCAAGTTCAAGTCTGTTGTCCCAGTTACTCCTTTCAACTGATTTCTATTTATGGGTCAAATTCAAGAATAGAGAAAAAGTTTCTTTGGGATTCAATATCTTTAGCTTTATCCAATTTTCTGAAAGAGCCATTCATCATTGAGGGTGATTTAAATGCAATCTTATCCCTAAGAGATGAGTATGAAGGAATCATTTCACCTTTGAAAACAATGCAAAACTTTAATGATTTTGTTTGTAATAAAAATTTAAAGGATTTATCTCCATAAAATGGTAATGTTTCTTGGACTAACAAAAGGAAATGATTCCTTCATATTGATGAAAGATTAGATAGGCTCTTTGTCAATCCATCCTGGTATTCTAGATGTGGTATTCCTCCATCTCAAATTTTACCATTGTCAAGGTCAGATCATTTTGCACTTCAAGTGGAAGTGCTTTTGGCCTTCTCACATCATAAACCTATGATCTCTTTCAAGTTTGAGCAGACGTGGTTCATGGATGTAATCTTCTTACCTCAACTACGTTTATGGTGGCAAAATTTACCTTATATTCTTGGGTCAAGAATGTCTCAGTTGTGGGAAAAGCTACAATGGCTTTAAATTAAGATTAAGCAATGGAATTATAAGGTGTTTAATTATATTTTTGCCTCAAAAGTGGATCTAGAGATGAAACTCAAAGAGGTCAATGAACAAATAATTTCTCAAGGGATCAATGACCAATCTTACAATCAGCAACTTCAACTTAAATTTATATTAGAGGAGATGTTAAAATGGGAAGATTTATATTAGAGACAAAAATCCATGGAGTTATGTCTATATGAAGGAGACAAAAATACAAAGTTCTTTCACTCATCTACAAAAATAAGGAGAATCAGTAATTTAATTTGCCAAGTTAAGATTTCTTTAGGGTAAATTCTTACATATAAAGGTGAGATTCAAGATTAAATGGTTTCTTTTTTCTCCTCACTTTTTTCAGTTGTAAGGGGGGATGAGCCTAGAAATAAAATAGAGACCCAAGAAGTTGTCCAAGATATTCCATATTTGGTATTTAATCAAGAAAATTTAGATCCCTTGAGGCCCTTTACCTTAGAGGAGATAAAAAAAGCTTGTCTTTTCAATGCATCCAAATAAGGCTCTAGGTACAGATGGGTACACTTCTATGTTTATAAAAAATATTGGGATTTGATTGGATATAATATTTGGAGGGTTTTGGATGTTGGCTTGACGATGATTGTAATGAATAACTTCATATGTTGTCATTGATGAAACACATACACACACATATGTTCATATTGTCTACCGGTGTGACTTCAAAGTTGTTTATACTACAACCGATATACTAGAAGTTTATATCTAACCAGTACATGGCGACAACCGGTATATACATGGAGATAACCAATGGATATACATAACTCGACATCAACATATAGATGCAACAGAGATCATCAAAGAAGCATCAAAGGACAAATAGTTTATATGTTTAACTCCAATTGGTATTGTTGCTCCAACTAGTATTCATTGATTATGTGATGAATTATCACTAGTCATGACGAGTTATCCTCACCGACAATTTTTGGCGGTATTTTTGTGATGAGTTGTGATTGTTTGACTAGATACACTGTACCTAGGAAATTGTGATATGATTTTTAGAGACCGACATGAAATCTAAATGTCTATATATTGACATCACAATGAAATATTTTGTACAAGCGAAGGAGATATGTTATGAGATGATTTATGTGAAGGGAGATGTGTTAAGTTACAGATTATGTTGGTAATAAAGTGTTGATTGTGCAGAAGAGGATCTATTCAAGCAAGTTGTGCTACTACTAGATCACACCACCTATTGTTTTCTAATCACCGCAATAGTCAAATCCGTTAACTGGGTAAGTTCTAACAAGCTTCATTGTACAAATCCTCTAACTAGGTGATCCATTAGTTTGGATTCAAAAATCCTCTAATGAGGTTACTCTTTATAGGGTATAACTTTTAACTAAGCTTTGGGATCTTTAACAGGATTCCTTCCTAGCAGAGCAACTTTTTGTAGACCTTAACTGGCCAGTTAACTATTACTATAGATAGTTAACTTGTGAGTCCCATCTCACCATGGTTTTTCCCATTTGGGTTTTCCAAGTATAAAAAATTGTGTTATGGTGGATGTTTTACTTATTGTGGATATTGTTATATCATTTTGGATTGTATGCATATTGTTTTACAAACTTGTTAAGTATATCTACCAGCTAGTGTTTAAAGTAGTATTGTTTTTGGTGCATGATGAGATAACATCATTCTTTTGGGAGGACTCATGGAATGGTTTCCCTTCATTAAGCATAATTGAAGATATAGATGAAATCAAAGCTATTCTTAAAACTAACTAGGGAAAAAAACTTCGTGATTACTTTTCCTCTACATGTTTTGATGGTGTTTGGATAGTTCAATGGAAAGATATCTTTTGTGTGTTGGCTCTAGTTAATCAGCAACAAATATTGTCTTGATAACTCAAGAATAGAGTAATTTTATTCAAAAATATGAAAGATAAACTTATTTGGATGCCTTCACAACCAGGATGCTATTATGTGAAACAAGGTTACAAAATTCTCAGTAAATAGGCTTAAAATAAAAAATCTAGATGTTTTTCTTAAAAGTCCAATTTTGAATAGTGATAGTTTGGCTTCTTTAGGTATAACTTTGACTTCTAATTGTGTTTTTTGTAACAAGTTTTTTGAAACAAGGGATGACTTGCTCCCTAATTGTGAGTTTGCACACGATTGTTGTAATTTTATTCTTAATAAGCTCCACTGGGTATCCCCTCTTCATTCAAACCTAAAATTTATTTTTTGAGTCCTAGCCTAAACTATTTAAAGAGTCTTTTTTTTTTAATTATATGGGAAATTGCTCTAGCTAGTTTGATTTGGAATATATGGAGGGAGAGGAACAAGAGGATTTTTAGGAAGGAAATCAATAATATTGAAGTAATTATAAGTAAATTTGAGATCTCAATTTCTGAAGCTATAAGAGCATACACTATTAAGTTCAAAAAGATAGATTATTATTTCACTTCTTGGGACAACATGATCTTAAATGACTAGAAATAAATCAAGCTTCCCTTCAAAGGAAACCTCATAAACCACAAGAAAGAGGGTTAATATAAAAGAAATTAGATGGAAGTCTCTTGATAAGGATTTCTATAAACTCAAACTTGATGGAGAATCTAAGGGTAGCCTAGGAGTCTTGATTATTGGTTTTGTTTTAAGAGATCATTTAGGAAAGGTAATTATAGTAGGAATTGCTAAAATCCCCAATTGCACTAACAATGTGGTAGAGGCAATGGCGCTCTTATTGGGTCTCAGGTTATCTATCAAGACTAGGGGAAAAAAATAGTGATAGAAGAGGACTCTATGAATATAGTCACGACTTTCAAAAAATTTGAAGCCCCAAACTAGAAAATTGACTATTTATAGAGGAATCTTGGAATTTCTTTCATAAGTTGGAGAACTTTATCATTGTTCATTGCTTCAAAGAAGCAAATAAACTTGCATATTTTCTAGCAAATAAAGGTTGTACGCTTCCTAAGGGTGAATGTATTCTATATGAAGACAAGATCATGATAGATTATGCCTTCCAAAGGGCATACATAGAGGATATCATTTCATTTTAGATATCTAATGTGTGTGTCCATGTGCATATTTTTGTATAGATATTGATTTAGCTATGAATTAACCATTATTTCATTATTTTTCATTGGCATCATTTCCTTCTTCATCACTAGGTATAGTTAATTTGATTTAATCTTCACACCACTTGCAGGTTATATATTTGTTCTCCTCATCATCCATATGTAAGCTAGAGGACATGTTTGGTTTGATCATGTGCTTTGAGAGTTGTTCACTTGCCCACACATTTGGGAATCTATGATCTTGGGATAGATGACTCCAAATTCTCCTTTGTATTCATTAAAATTTATGTGTCTATAAATTTTACAAACTTCACACTTGATCACCTGCTCAAGGAAATATATCTCAAATCCTACACATATGTTGACTTACGATTAAATACGATTCCACTATGTAGTGTTCACAACATTTCCTATTTGTTAATGATTATGGTGGATCAAGCTACTAGTCAGTTCTAATTTTTATGATCAATGATATTTTGGGAGAATCTTTGAGATACTTGCATGAATGGTTGCACAATCACATAAGTTTTATTGGTAAGCTATTGTTCTTTTTTTCACTGAATTGGTTTGATGCTCTCCATGAGTTACTTGAACATGTTGAAGTTGACTTGCACATATATCCTTCTTCTTTCCATCTTCTAGGAGACTTGGATTCTTTTGTTGAATCCTCCAATGGGTTGCAAATATTTTTGTTATCATCTTCAATTAGTTATATTTGGATGGGCATTTGTGGTTTCTTGATAGTTGGTTTTTCATTCTTTGTTTCTTGAGGGTTGATCACATTTCTCTTTAATTTTGTTATGATATATGCAATGGGTGATCCCATAATATTGGGTTATAATTTTTGTCCAAACTTGACACTGGAATCAACATTTTGCATCGGATCTTTACTTTCTTAAAACCTATAGCAGCTAAACCATAAAGAACTTGAAGATGAAGTAAACTACTAATTTGTGAGATTTTTCATATAGATTCTAAATATATATATATATATATATATATATATATATATATATATATATATATATATATATATATATATATATATATATATATATATATATATATATATATATATATATATATAATTAGAAAATAATACTCCATATTGTTATCTAATTTTTAATAACCCAATATTTATAGTAATGAACATTTTTCAGAAGTGACATTTATTTGGTAATGCATAATATTTTTTATAGCAAGTAGGAAATTCTAATTTTTGAAATATAGAATTGTCACAGCAATATCTAGTGAATGGATATTTTTTCATAATTTTTTGTTACAATATTGTTTATAGTTAATTTTTGAAGGAAAAGAAATTATAATTTGGACAGAGGTGTATTCCGTAATGCATAAATTTTTTTGTATGCATTTTAATTAACTTCTTTTTGTGTTGAAATGAGGATATCAACACCTAAGGAAACAATATTTTTACAATCTTTTTCTCTATTTTTGAATTTTTCCATATGTGTGAAACACGGTCCTTAATGTTCGATGAAGAACCTACATTTATAAGAAATAAAATATAAATATATTAAAAATTATACTATTTGGAAAGTTTATAATAAAGACTAAATACTTTTAAAAAAACTTCTAAATGAATTTATTTGACCTACCAAAATCTAATGTAAAAGTGATTTTTTATTAGCATTTTGATAGGTGCGAAGGAGACTCCATTGCAAGTATGATTTAAAAGTAGAGAGGTTCTATAGATAAAACACATGCTTTAAAGGAGTTGTTTTGCTTACATAGAAGTTCAATATATGTAGTGGTTTTGGTCATAATATTGTTAACATTAGATGTGATAATTATAGTGCTATTTATTTTTAAAATACCTTGTATATCATGCTCATACTAAAATAATGATATTAGTTATCACAACATGCAAGAAATGGTTAATAAGGTTAAGATCTTGATATAAAAGGTTGACACTTTGTATAATGTTGTAAATTCTTTTATGAAGCTAGTGACAATGAATAAAATTTTATTGGTGTAGGAAGTTCATTGACCTTTATACTTATACTTAATTATATTTACTTTTTCTTTGGATAAATTTTCAATGTATAGTGTAAAGTGAAAGAATGATATTATTAAGCTCCCCTTTATCTTGGAAACTAATGCATTATTCATGTGTTTTCAACACTCTTAGGAATTATCTATGGAAGCCCAGGTTGATATTGGATATTAATTTATGAATAATATTATCTTATAATCTTTATATGAGTTGTCATATGCATTCATGAATCCATTAGGGGTTATTATATCACAATAATTACATTTTCTATTTAGGGGATAATTGATTACACCTATGTGATGAAATGTGAAAATTTTATGTAGTTAGTATTCTTTACATATTCTTCCCTGAGAGGGGCATTGGTTTTTCCAAGATTCTATTGTTTTTGTATCCATTAAATTTGGTAGAACATTTATGGTTTTATCCTCTCTCATTGTATATATATTGATAGCATGATATAGTAGTTTTATGAAATTGTTTTATAGGTACTCAAACATTGTCAAATTGAAGAAAAAGGAGTGAAGGAAGAGTGTTGCATTGTACTCTTGTTTTGAAAATAATACAATCTTGGTCTCTTTTTCTTGGTAGATTTTTTCATGAAAGGGTTTTTCCATATTATATATTGTGTTACCTAATTTTATTTGTTGCTTATTTTACATGATCATATCTCTATTTTAACAATATACTAATAAAAATTAAATTTATAGTTTAATTTAGATTTATATATTAGAGTAGTTTACCTTTATTTCTAATAGATAATGTAGACGTATAAAAATGACCATATTCCTAAATGAATATTTTATGTTCATTTCTCTATTTATTTAAATCCAATTTAATTAAATTACCCGCATTCCTCTATTTAATTAAGTAAATTACTCAATTAAATTCACTATACCCATTTAATGAATAAATCATTTTATTCAATTAAAATCCCTTCTATCCACTTTTAATTAAATTTAAATTTAATTAAATAGTTATCCTAAATTGAATAAATCTAATTTATTTAATTTCCCCAAAATTACAACCAAATTGAATTAAATTAACTTTATTTCAATTAAATCCTATTATGCCTCCATCCACTTGCATTTTCCTACATCTCCCACTTGCATACTAAAGCCTATTTCTAATCCCTTCTAGACTCTTCTAATCACTTCTAATTAGCCTAACCCATCTTCTAAACTTTGTCACATCCCTAAACAAAGGGAAGTCACTTCTCAAACCCTTAAAGTCTTTGATAACCATTAAAGGCTTCAAGTCTTCAACCACTTAATTTTCCAAAGTCTCCCAAACCATTAATGTTTAATTCAACCCTCTTACATGGTTAGAGACTTTTTGCCTAACTTAACCTTCATCCAACCCAAGGGTCTCATCAAGCCTTTAATGCTTTGACCATGATTATTTCTTAATCATTTGCACAAGAGTTTATCCTTGGATTAACTCTTAATCCAATGGGTAATCCTAACTTAAGCTTAACCCTTATCTCTAGATGACCATGAGGTCTTCTCAGGCATTTAATGCCTCCAACCCCTTCTCTCAATCCAACCCTATGTTGACATTTGTCATCATTTTATTGGTGCAAATTACAAACATGGATTCCCAACTTTCAAACTCAACCCTTGATTAAACCTTTCAATCCTGGCCATCCATTGCCCTATTTTTGCTATAAATAGAGCTCTCATTCCTCCATTTTAGAAAGGAGATCCATCCAAGTTTGTAGTATCACACTTATGCACAAATACATTCAAGCTTTCATACCATTTTTATGCTCATCATTTTAGCCTCTCTTTAAAATAGAAATTAATCTAATATGCATTTTAGAGTATTTCTATTATCATTAGCTTAAATCGTTAACTAATATAGCATGCTAGGATAGTTTGTTTACTAACCTTGTCATCTTATAATCTAGTTTATTGCATTTTAAGATAATGCATAGCTTAGGATGCATTTCATTCTAAAATCTATCAAAACATCCCTCGTTCTTGCATTTGCCATCCGTAAACCATTTTTCTCAGTGATCTGAGAGCAAAAACATTGGTTTGAGGGACCGTGTAAGATAGAGAACAATGGGACCCACCTTGGGAAGCTGAGTGATACTTCATTACTCTATAGCTTGCACCATGAAGTCCTGTGGGTGTGTGAGAAAGGCTCCATAGAGATCCATTTTTCACATATTGAGTTCTATTGACCCGCTTTTCCCGCATACAGATATATCTAGAGTAATCAGAAATAAACTTAGCATAATAATGGGGTTTCTACTACACCAAAGATATTAGTGAATAACCTGTAAAATTTTCATCTTCTTTTCGTCTTACTTTCTACAAGAAATGAAACTCCATTCTTCTTACCAGACACATAATTTTCAAATAAATCAAAATTCTCATTAGAATAAACTAAAACATTATGAAAAATCCTTTTATTGATCAAATATCTACTATTGTTGTTAATTAATATGGCTCAAATTTTAGTGCCACAACATACACATGAATTTTCATTAATGCCAATTATTAGTAGGCTTAACAAATATGGAGGCATATAGTTTAAGTTGATTTTCACATCATGAGCTTCTCACTACTACCAAATTTCCTCTCACTAGCCTATAAGTACACTTATCAACTATCACATGTAATTTATAATTATTTAACTTGGATACACAAAAAACACTTCTTATGATTATAACATTCCCTTATCATCAATTTCATGTGTATTATTCTTAGTGAGAAAAATATTATTTGTCATGGGATTGGCATTATGAAAATAACCCCTTGCGATATGGATCCTGGAAAATGGTCCATTAATGATGGGTGGAATGGGATTCTACACCAAAGACTAGTCTCCAAATTTTGACCCAAAGAAAGCTTCTATTGAGGAGGTTTTGGTGTAGATAAGACTATATAACTTGCCTCACGAATATTGGGACATAGAGACTATAAAATGTATTGGGAAATTTTTGAAAGTTGATGAAGTTGTGGACATAAAGGATCATAGCATGTATGTCAGAATTTGTATTCTTTAGAAGTCGTTTCCTCCTCTACCAAAAGCAATAGAGATTAAATTTGAGGAGGGTTTGTGGTGGCAATATATTGAAGTGAAAGACATAGTGGAGATTTTTGAAAAATGTAAAAAAATGGGTCATGGAGCAAAGGAGTGTGAGAAGTTCGATAGAGGGAATGTTTATTGAAGGGTCCGCTTACATATAAATTAGAGAATATTCACAAGATTTTAGATGGTAAGGTTGATCAAAATGGCTAGTTGGAGGGGGATAAGGATCCTATTACACCTAGTGTGATTCCCGTGAATCTAGTCACTGAAGAAATGCCCAATACTCTGGAGGCTAAATATAACCTAAATAATGGTGTGGACAATACTTTGGCCCCTAACAAGAGTGAAATGAGAGATAATTCTCCCTTGACCTCTCAAGCCCATGAAAGGGAGGGTCAAGTATTGAAATATGTAAGGAAGCTCAATGAGAAGTGTGTGGGGTAGCAATATCCTTGTTTGAGAAATGGTTTTCTTGGGAATGTTTCTCCAGCTCCAGTAGTTGAAAAGGGAGATAATTCTAAAAGAAAAGCTATGCTAGACAATGAACTCAGACATTGGGAGGAGAAAGTGGGATGTGATCTAGGTGGTTGTTATTATCAGGATTGGATCATGAAAATAAGACAAATATGGTGGAGGATATACTTTTCAAAGACATTCAAATCTCCCATTAGAAATCTAGACATGTCTCTGGAATAGTGAAGAGATTCACACATCTCCAAGAGATATGTCCAATAAACATTTCGATTGGGAAGTTGATAAGGAGGATGATGTTATGGGTTTGCAGATGGAAGAGGACATTCTAGAAAAATAAACTCTTTGTCAGTCCAAATCTAGTTGGGAGAAAGTCATGAAAGGGGAAAAGAAATAGAGAGGGCCTAAAACAATCAAAATAAGGCTAGAGATTGCGGGAGGTGTAAAAGGTTAAAGTAAATGTAGATTGGGAAAATGTTATGCCTTTTCTTGGGAAGCATGAAGATCCTTTCATGGAATTTTAGGGGCTTCAATGCTCCTGAAAAATGAAGTTGATCAAGAGGTGTCTTAATCAAAGCTCATTCATATATTATTTTGTTTCAAGAAACCAAATTAAAAGGTGAGGAAATAGACCTCTTTGTGAATTTTTATTTTTTTTTTTGGGAAGGTTGCTTTGTTAATGCTGAAGGTGCATTTGGGAGTGTTGGTATGATGTGGAATAATTCAACAATGGTGGCTCAACTAGTAAGACAAGACAAAGCTTGGCAACTGGTTAACATTTATGATAAAGCTCTTCATTAGAGTTTTTTCTTTGCTTAATATTTATGGCCCTACTAGCACTATTGGCAAGAAGGACTTGTGGTGGACTATATTTGGGATCATCTAGGAATTTTGTAATGATGTGATCATTTTGGGTGGTGATTTCAATGCCACTTTGAAGCCTTTAGATAAAAAAGGGTGTGTAGGTTGGTCTGGGAAAGTTCACAAAGACTTCAATGATTTTGTGAATGATAATGGCATCACGGAAATCAATTTCAAAGTCAGGGACTTCACAGTTTGAAAAAATCATAGACAAGATTTTCTTAATATTTCTAAAAAGATTGATCATGTTTTGGTGCCTAGAAATTGAGTTGGGACACCATGGGTTTTTGATGTTGATATCCTCCCTGTTTTTGGTTCTAATCATTTTCCGATTATATTGGTTATTCATGATGACATGGCTCTGGCATGCCACCTTTTCAAATTTGAAAATATGTGGTTCAAAGAAGAGGACTTAAAGGATCATATTGCTGATTGGTGGAGTCTTGCACCTATATGGTCTGGGAGTATGAATTTCATATTTTTCAAAAAGCTTCAATTCATCAAGGAATGTTTGAAAAAGTGGAACATGGAATAGTTCAAAAATATTTTTTTAAAAAAAATACATTTGGAAGAGGAGTTAGAGAGACTTAATTCAAAGATTATCCACAATGGGATGGAAGAGTGGGATTTTTAGGAGGAGAAAAGGCTGAAATATTATTATTTTAAAATTTTGGGAAGAAGTTTTTTGGTGTGAAAAATCTAGAGAAATGTGGCTTAAAGTTGAAGGCTGCAACAATTTTTATTTTTCACAACTTTATCAAAGCAAGAAGATGTTGCAATAATTTTGTTACTATAAAAAATGTTGAAAGAATTGTGCTTAGAAAATGGAGGGATATTAATAAGGAAGTGGTGCGTTTCTTCCATTCTCTCCTGAATAAGGAAGGTTTAGATTTGGTCCAAGATGATGATATTCGGGATGTTATAGCGATCTATGTCACTGGGGATCACAATAGTATTCTTACAGCATATGTGAGTCTTGAGGAAGTGAAGTTGGCATTATTTTCTATGGCTGGGGACAAGGCCCCAGGGACAAATGGCTTTCCATCTTGTTTCATTCAAGAATTTTGAGATATTCTTGGCAATGATATCTGTAATGTAGTGGAGGATTTTAGAAGTAATAGTTTTGTGTTTAAAGATTTAAATAATGCTTTTATCTCCTTCATTCCTAAGAAGGAATCTATTGAATCATTTGAGGTTTTTATACCAATCTCATTATGAAATGTTATTTTCAAATTGTGTCTAAAGTCATTGAGAATGGGCTTAAGCTTACCCTGGAATTTGTCATCTTGGAGGAGTAGAGTGGTTTCTCTCTGAGTAGATCTATTGTGGAGAGGATTATCATTATGCCTAAGGCCATTCATTCTATACACCATGTTGGGACGAAGAGGATACTAGTCAAGCTTGATATTAAAAAAGCATATGATCAAGTTAACTAGGAAATTTCTACTAAAGGTTCTTGAAAATTTTGGTTATTGCCATGGGTGAAGTGGATTAAAAGCTATATTTCTTCTCCTAGATTCTCTAACTTGGTGAAAGATAGTGCCCAAGATTTATTTGAAACCTCTAATGGTTTGTGGCAAGGGGATCCTTAATCCTCATCTCTTTTAATCATAATGCCAGAGGCTCTAGGTAGATTGATTTCAAGAAAGAGGATGGATGGAAGATGGAAAGGCATTAGAGATGCCCAAGGGATCGATACCTTGTCACACTTACAATATTCTGATGATACCCTCCCTCTGGGAGAGGTTTTGCTCAGGGACATGAGAGAGATGAAATCTACAATTGACAAATACAACATGTTTTGGGGTCAATGTGGCAATTGGAGAAAGTCAGAGATCTTTTTTTTTAACATTGGTAATACACAGAGGGAAATTTATCACATTTTGGAACTGAAGTTGGGCTCTCTTCCTACTAAGTACCTTGGTATTCTATTAGTTGGAGGTGCTTGTCACATACATTTATGAGAAAAGCTGGTTGAATGTTGTTTGAATAGAATGGATGGTTTGAAGAGTAGATGACTAACTTCGTTGGGTTATATCATGATGTTGAAATCTGTTATTTCTATGATCCCTATATATTCAATGATGTGTCTTAAGATCCTTCAAAAGATTATCAGGGTTATTGAGCAAAAAATGAATTTTTTTTTGGAATGGTGCCAATGATTAGGACAAAATTACTTTTTTGTCTTGGGACAAAATTTGTTCACCTAAAAATGTGGGAGGTGCTAGTTTGTGAAACTGACAGATCACGAATGAAGCCGCAAGTGCCAAATTGGTGTGGAGCATCTACTTCAATCCAAATCAACTTTGCGTGAAGATTCAAAAAGAAAAATATTTGGACAATCAGGTAAGGGAGAGGATTTTGACTATTCAAAATCCCCCTAGAGGTTCGACAATATGAACTTTCATCATCTCTTGTAGAGAAATTTTACTAATCATGTAACTTGGCATTTGGGGAATGGACATTTGGCAAAGTTCTGGGAGGATTCCTAGGAAGGGTTGTAGGTTTTAGGGGATGATCATAACCTTGATGATTTGAAAATGGTTTTGAAGCAGAGATGGGGGGTCAAAAGTAAGTGATTATATGGAAAGGATTTTAGTTAACAGGTGTTGGGAGTGGCAATGGAAATAGGTAAAGAGGACATAGTTGTTTGGTGTGGGGCAAAGAATGGTGAACTTTTGGTAAAGAGGACAAAGTTGTTTGGTGTGGGGCAAAAAATGGTGAATAATTTGTAAAAATTGGGCATAATATTTTTGATTAAGCTAAAAGATTAGATGATTGACCTTCTATCTTTGCTAGGGGAAGAGTTGCCTCCCCAAAGATGGGGCCTTTGCTTGGTTGGCGATTTGGGTTAGGATCTTAAGTAAGGACTGTTTAAAGAAAATTGGCTTCAATGGGCCTTTTTTTGTGTAATGTGTGAAAAAGAGGATGAAAGTATTGATCATTTACTAAAATTTAGTGTGAGGTGGCCCAATCATGTTGGAGAATGGTCATCAACAATCTTGGTTGGTTTTGTTCGTTGCCCACAACTTTATTTCAATTGTTCCAAGGGTTGTATAGGGAGAATAGATCCTCAACTTTTCCAGCCTCTTGGTTAACAAATTTAGCCTTTTAAACTATAATCGTATGACTCACTTTAGTCCAAAATAAGACCAATTACAACCAACACTTCAACAAACCATAACAATTCCTGATATGAAGGTAGAAATCCTTTCGTTAGATAAAATGTGTGTTTTCTGGATTAGATTTTAACCGGAAAGTAATAAAGGCAACTAACATCTGCTCATAGACATGACACAAATGTGATCAACAGATTCCATGACACAAATGTGAACAACAGATTTATAAACAAAGAGGTACAGGGATAAATGATGCAAAGTCCATCTTCAAATATCTTCAATATATAAACATGAAAACAAAAGTAATTCCCTCCAGCTAATGTGAATATTCAGAATTCAAAGCTTATGAAATAATCACAATCACAACCCATGTGACAAAAGAATTTATCTAAGAAGAGATTGCAATCCACATAGAAAAATTGACTATCATAAAGAACGGTAAATGAACTCAAAGTTTCAATAAATCCCCTTTACTTCTTAGACAAAACCAGAAAGTTCAAAGACTTTTCAATCCTGCACAAAGATTATATTCCTCATCACCAAACACTGTTGTCTCCCCCTTCTTATACATTTGAAATTTTACAATAAATAATCACAAGATGACCTTTCCGTTGCCGTAACTGATTCTTGGAAACTTTAACAATAAAAGAAAAATAACACTTTCCTTTTCCTATCTTTTCGTTTCCAGCATATACAATGTTTGAATAACGTTTAAATGGCTCTCAACAATGATCTTTCTCCTCATTAAAATGTGAAACCCAAGCTTTGATTTGTCTTTTGAAGAATCATAACCTCTTTTCCACACCATGGACTCAGACTTCACATAGGTGAGACCTCTTGGGCATCGCATGTGTGATATCCATGCTTACAAAACTTCGCTGTATATGCTCACACTTCACGCATATTTATATAAACATGATTTTGGGGATGCCGTTAACATGCCTTATTTCTGCTGTTAAAGTCGGTTTGTAATCGGTCTGCAAGTAGATGCCTCGTGCTGGAGTTAGAGCATCGAATGTTCGGCCCAATAACGTGATTCATATTTTTAATGAGGTCAGAGACATATATGTATGAAGATTTATATCTTTACTATTCAAGACACAATTGATAAAAATAGGAGCTCCCAAAGCACGTCGGGTCTCCACCAATGTTTAGAAACCAAACATATTGCCCGACAATTTATAGCATCGGAGAATCAGCCATTCAAGGAACCTTTGGAAGTATGTCGGGTGCTAAATGAGTTCAGAAAGTATTCATGCCACCCAATAATATATACATTGTCTGTAAGTCGCTTGGCAATGGAACTTTGGAACAATGCGTACAACCCGATATGATCCATGAATTAATCTTGGACGCTTGGCATTTCAAATGTCTTTAAAGCGATATCGGGCCGATAGAAAATCCTCTGGATCATATCGGGGGTCTTTGTATTTTTGAAAATCCTCTGGATCGTATCGGGGGGCTCGATATCATGTATCATCGGGCCCAATGCTGGCTTTTTGAACTTATCTTCCCACCGACTTGTCTGATGATCGTGTATCTTTGAGAAATGTCTTCTCGGTCGGATTCCCAAATAATCAAGAACCATATATAAATGGTTTTATCAACCAATACCATTGGCTTTGTAACATTATTTTTCTCCAACATCTCACTCGCAATGTAACATTGTCAGGAGCTCGTTCCTTTCAGGCCATGTCTATACAAAGTGCTATCTCGTGATGACATGATATTGATCTTTCCAAAAGATCACCGAAAAATAATATGAAAGTATTAATCAATATTACCATTCATGAGATAGTAGTAGTATGGGAAGTTAAAAATGGTTCAGTGTCAAAATAAGGCCAACACAGCCATAGGGTAGATTTTCCCTTCCACAGTGATTTGGGAAATCTAGAAAGAGAGGAATCGATAGATCTTTCAAGACAAGCAAGAATTAGTTGCAAGGTTGTGTGGCAGAATTGAAGTGTCGATTAGTGAATTAGTTAGTATGGTTGGTTCCCAGATTGATCAAGGTAAAATTCCTTTCTCTAAATAAAGTAGATTTATTTAAAGTATGTGGTTGCTATTTAAATTTCAGCTCATTAATGGGCCTGTCAGGTTAATCCTAGCTTGTCAAAACCTGTGAAGGTGGAGTGGGCTAAGCCAAAGATACGATGGTACAAAATCAATTTTGATGGAGCTTCTAAGGGTAATCTTGGTTCTTCTAGAGTTGGAATTGTCGCTTGGTATTGGGAAGGCAATATTGTTGCGATTGGTGCAATTTGGTTGGAGAGGGCATGAATAATGAAGTAGCGGCGTAGAAAATTGCAAAGGGATTAGGGCTCCAAAAAATCATCTTGAAGGTGACTCTTAGTTCATTTTTAATCCAATTAACGCAGGAAATATTCATGCATGGAAATTAAATTTTTTTTATCACCATTGCCAATTCGGTTTTAGAAACCTTTGATGATTTTGTGTTTAGTCTTTTAGTTTGGTCAGGCAACTAGCAAATCGGGCATTGTTGTTGAATGACGTGGGAAGATGTATGATAGAGGATTTTCACAATGTTGATTTGGGTTTGAGTTTATGATTGTACACCACCATTCTCATATTGCATTTATGATTTAGCAAGGTGGTAGTTGAATGTGACGGGAGTCGGCATGAGAGTTTTTATATCCCATGAAGTGTGCAAGGTAGTGTTAATACAATACCATGGGTGGAAAATTTCCTGTACCATGGATGATACTTTCTCTCTCATCACACTGAGACAACAACGAGCCTTCATGGGGTGGATTTTTGTGAAGGGGTTAAAGGGTTTGTTTAAATTCGAAGATGACTATTTATTGCAGATTTTGGAGGTTCTTTTTGGAAAGTATTTTTTGTTAGGTAAGAATAGATTTCAGATCAACATATACATTGTTTCAATGTTTGTTGTCTAGTTTAGAGGTGGGAAAGAAAGAAGTGGAGTGTGTGGTAAAAATAATTGTGGCAGAAGATTGGCTATAAGGTTTGGAATCAGTGATGAGTAGTGCTATTGTGGGGGTTGGGTTTCTACTTATAGAGGGGGAGAATGGCGAGTGCAATGGAAATCTATAATAATTAATGGATTTTATTAGGTGGTTAAAGGGGATGAATCGAGACGAGTGCAAGGCCTAAGCTTTTATCGAGTGGGACTCTCTGAAATCTTTGATTTGAGAAAGAGAATGTGAGTGAAGGAAAGGGAAGAATCCTACAAAGAAAAAGATGGAGTTTGGATCAAGTTTCAAGCTCAAAGACTACCGAAATAATTGTAGATTCAAAATTGAACCCCCTGTTCTTGTATCCAACTGATAAAATTAAACGAACATATCAGATAAAAGAAAATAACACCAAAAATAGACAGTAATTCAGACTTACAGCACACCAATGAATCATGGATAAATTCATAAAACAAAGACAAATTAATACTTTGTTTTAACTGCAAGTGCTTTGTTTCTTATTATTACCACTTAGTCAACTAACACAAAGGTCTACATATAAAGAGATTTTTGTAGCTAAAAAAAATAATACAATGAACCTAGACATAGCTTTAACAACCAAAAACAACTGAGCATGCTTATCATGCATTACTCGTAGGAAATAAAACTAAGCTTTAAAAAACTAAAAACTATTTTAAAGCAAATACAGGCTAATAATAGGAACAGTTTTTTTCTTTCTTCTTTGTTGGAAGTATCAATTATCTTCATACTCCCCCTTGATACTAAGAGGGCTCACAATCTGATCTCGGAGTGCCAAAAACTAAATTTTTGCAACTCCTTTGGTGAAGATATCCGCTAATTGATCCTGAGTGTTTATGTGCTTCAATTCAACTTCTTTCTTCTGTACCAAATCCTGAGTGAAATGATACTTTTAATCAAAATACTTTGTCCTACTATGATGAACCAGATTCTTTGCTAACTTGATGGCACTTACATTGTCACAATAAATCACTGTAGGTTGACAATGTTTGTCTCCAATTTCTTCAAGAATTTTTCTAAGCCAAAGGGCTTGTGTACCCGCTGAAGTAACCACAACATACTCTGCTTCTGTGGCTGAGAGGGCAACAATGATTTGCTTGTTTGAACTCCAAGTAAACAATCCAGAACCAAAAGAAAAACAATTCCTTGATGTACACTTACGGTCATCCATACTACCTCCCCAATTTGAATCACTAAAGCCAACAACATTGAACTTTTTGGAAGAGTAGTACTGAATACCAAAATTCAAAGTGCCTTTCACATACCTCAAAATCCTTTTGGCTGCCTTCATATGTATTTCTGATGGATTTGTCATATACCTTGAAACAAGTGAAACTGAATATGCAATATCAGGTCTTGTGTGGGTTAGAAACATCAAGCTCCCCACAATACTTCTATAAGTTGTCTCATCAACTAAATCAGCACCATCATCTCTACACAACACAACTCCATGAGCACTATGAGTGGAGGAAGGATTACAATCAACCATATCAAATTTCTTAAACATATCTTGTGCATACTTTGTTTGACAAATGAAATCTCATCCTTACTTTGATAAACCTCCAACCCTAGAAAATATTTCATGTGATCAAGATCCTTCATCTCAAATTCATTCATCATAGCAATTTTGAATTCATCTTTCATCTTACAACTAATACTCATATACAATAGATCATCAACATACAGACTTATGATAAGAATATCTATACCTTCTTGCATGTAGTAAAGGGTAGGATCAATCTTACTTCTCTAGAAGCCATTTTCCTGAAAGTATCCATCGATCCTGGCATACCATGCTTTGGGTGCTTGCTTGAGGCCATACAAAGTCGTCTTCAACTTGTAGACATTATTCTCTTTTCCTTCTACTTCAAAACGTTATGCTTGCTCCACATATACTTCCTCTTCTAAATACCCATTCAAGAAGGCACTTTTCACATCCATATGATGTATGCTCCACTTCTTCTGAGCTGCTAATGAAATCAACATTCTAATGGTCTCTTGTCTTGCTACTGGTGCAAATGTCTCTTCATAATCAATTCCATACTTCTATGTGAATCATTTAGCAACTAATCTTGCCTTGTGTCTTTCAACACTCCCATCACTATTAAAATTGGTCTTGTAGACCCATTTGGTGCCAATCTTCTTCTTGTCACATGGAAGCTCTGTCAACTCCCAAGTATTATTCCTATAGATGGAATCCATCTCTTCTTTCATTTCTTGCATCCCAACTTCATTAGTACATGCATCTTCAAAACATGATGGTTCAAAATCAACCTTGGCTAATAAAGCAAAATTCACAGTCTCACCGATTGGGTTTTCTTCATGTATTTGATTTGCACTCCTCTGATAAATATCACTCAATCTTCTTACCTTCCTTGTAGAAGTAGGACTTGAACTTGGACTTACACTTGAAATTAATTTTAGACTTGAAGAACTAGACGAGGGGCTACTTGGTGGACTCATATCATTTGCAATAGAATCATTAGTGGGCTGCATACTAACATCATTCAAAATAGATTTTAGTTTTTCAACATGGCCCTTTTGATGACCATAAACTCCCCCTTCATCAAAAATTACATCTCTTGAGATAACAAGCTTATTAGTCATGGGATTATACAATCTCTAAGCCTTACTTTTCTTACTATACCCAATAAAAATACATGACTCATTTTTGGCATCTAACTTTTGTCTATTTTGATCATGAACATGCACATAATCCAAACAACCAAAAACTTTGAAATGATTAACAATAGGATTTTTCAAATACCAAGCTTCATAAGGAGTCATCTTCTTGAGTGCACTAGTGGGACTTCGATTAAGGATGTATACTGATGTAGCAACAACTTCTCCCCAATAAGAATTGCTCAAACCCTTGGTTTGTAACATGCACCTTGCCATTTCAACCACTATATGATTCTTCCTTTCAGCTATTCCATTTTTTTTAGGTGTGTATGCGATAGTAAGTTGTCTCTTGATGCCATTCACATAACAATAACTTTGGAAATCCTTCGAACAAAATTCTCCTCCACGATCAGTCCTCAAACATTTGATTTTGTACCCTTTCTCATTTTCCACAAGGGCTTTGAACTTCTTGAATGTATCCAAGGATTCATCTTTGGCCTTCAAAAAATATACCCAACAATTTCGTGAGTATTCATCAGTAAAAGTGATGAAATATGATGACTTACCCAAAATCTTAGTTTGCACAGGACCACATATATCTGAATAAATAAGCTAAAGTGGGTGATGGACCCTCCATGCATTTCCCTTCGGAAACTTTTCCCTTGCATGCTTGCCTTTAGCACATCCTTCACAAACCTCCTTATTCTCTTCAACCTTGGGCAAACCAGAAACTAATGTATGCGAGGTTAGAAGCTTCAAACTATGAAAATTTAAATGTCCATACCTGACATGTCATAACCAACTTGAATCCACATATGCCATATTTGCTAAACTACTCTTATGTTCACCAAATCTCAAGGGGAACATCCTATTTCTTGTCATAGGCACAACAATGATCACCATATTGCCTTGCTCCTTATCATAGATAGTACATGTCTTATTCTCAAATACTACTTTATAATTTTTTTCACATAGTTGTCCAACACTTAACAAATTATGCTTCAATTGTGGAGTATAATAAATATCATGAATACTCTTTATACCTTCTTTTGTGTGAATTTCCATAGCTCCTTTTACAGCAACCTCTAATGATTTATCATCACCAAGCTGAATCTTGGATTTAAAACTTTCATCTTTTTCTAAAAACAACTTCTCATTCCCTGTCATATGGTTAGAGCATCCAGAATCTAGGTACGAAATATCTTTACTAGTATTTTCACCTTTTGAGTAAGATAGAAATAGGTGATTGGGAGGATTTTTGCTACTTTCTTGAGCGTAGTTAGCACTTTTACCTTCTTTCAATTTGTATTCTCTTTCAAAGTGGTCATACTTGTTACAATGGTAGCATTGAACATTTCTCTTATCAAATCTACCTCTACCTCTTCCTTTGGAACCACCTCTGCCTCTGTTTCCTCTTGAGAAATTTTGGCTTTGCCATTTACTTTGGCCTTGGTTTCTTGTGGTACTGTTGTTGTTGGGATCATCATTCTTTGTGAGTTGTAATTTGGAGGAAAATGATTTCTCTACACCTTCAAAAGAATCTTTCAATCTTTCTTCATGAGACATCAAGGATCCAACCAATTGATCAAACTCAAGGGTTGTAAAATCCTTGCATTCCTCAATGATAATGGCAACATGATTCGATCTAGATGTCAAAGCTCTCAACACCTTTTTTTAATCAAAACTTCATTGCTTACAGTTTCCCCAAGTGTTGCCATTTTACTGACCACATATTTGACTCTGACACAATATTCGCTTATATTTTCAGCCTCTCGCATCTTCAAATTCTCAAAATCTCTCTTCAATTTCTGGAGCTTTTCAACTTTAACTTTATCAATGCCTTGATAAGATTCTTTTAGAGTCTTTTAGGCATCCTCAGCTGTCTTTGCTCCTGCAATTCTTGGAAATAAACTTTTATCAAGAGCTATTTGAATGTGAAATAAGGCTTGAGCATTCTTCTTCTTAGCCTCCTTCTTGGTTGCTCTATCATTGGCAGAAAGGGTATTCCAATCAGATGGCTTTGTATAACCCAATTCAAAAAATATCCCATAAGTCTTTCCATGTCAAAAAGGTCATCATTTTGATGCACCAATAGTCATACTCATTTCCATCAAATTTAGTGATGGGTAAGGAGTTAAAAAAACTGAGCATTCTTATCATGCATTATTCGTAGGAAATAAAACTAAGCTTTAAAAAACTAAAAATTGTTTTAAAGCAAATAAAGGCTAATAATAGGAATGGTTTTTTTCTTTCTTCTTTTTTTCTTTCGACATGTTGGCAGCATCAATTATCTTCAACAATGGGTCGCTACAAATTGGAAAGAAAATAAGTAATTCTATGGTTTTTGTAATGGTTTTGTAGTTTCTTGATATGCCATTTGTAATTTTTGGTTACGGTTGAGGGTTGGTGGGTTTATAGTGGAAGGATTTTTGTATAGTGTTAATAAAATTATATGTCCAGGGGTGTTTATATGTTATACATTTTATGGTGGCAGTCATGGGCTTATTGTAGGGGTAGTTTCATCTAGTATTTTAGGTTGAACAATATTTTTGGTAGTGTTTTGATTCCTTTGTGATCAAGATTTATGCATATTTTTGATATATTAATACTAAATCTCATTATTACTGACTGAAAAAAAAAATCAGTAGAAAGACATAAGTCATTATTATCATCATCATTAAAGGATTCTTATATGGAGAAATCAGCAAGGCTCTTCATGTTGTTCTTGCATTCCTTCCTCATATGTTTTCTTTGTCCATAGTTCCAATATTTTACTATAATCATCACAAGGGCTTTGGATCGTTATTTTGACATAGATTTATATTTCATTTATTTTTATTATACCCATCTTTTTCCTTGGTGGGTATCCATAGAACAATTATCATTACACTTCCTCCTCATATCTTGACTAAGTCAATATGTAAATAAGGATTACATCATTGAATTTACAAAACTACCATTTTTACAAGATCCATGCAAAGAACAAAGAACAAAGATATCTTTGCCTTCCTCATTAATTATAGCATATATTAAACCTAGTTGATTCAAAGTTAAATTAAAAGATTTCAAATGTTCTATTATGATAGAATCTCTTTATTTTTAAAAGTATAAATATTTTGAGATTAAAGTTATTAGTTAAACTTTGATTTTGGCAATATCACCTTATAGCATTGTAAATTATTATCCCTCATAATTTAACACCATGCTTAGCACCCATTTTGGCATATGTGATTGATCATGAGAAAATGTGCTTGTCTCAAGGCTAGACTGATAATATTGGTCACACCTACTAGTGCCTAGCCCTTTGAACAACCAAATAGATTAGGACACTAGTCTGTAGAACTAGTGTCCTCCTAATTTGGCCCCAAATTTGAATGTTTAAATGCCAACTTCAAACCCTTAATGATCATGATGTTATTGTCATCTTTTCCCAATTTGTTTTTTGAAAAGATAAGTCACATATAAATGTGAATCCCTTATTTGAAAGTGTAAATAGAACTCATTAAAAGAAGAAGAACATCATAAAATGATAAATCTTATCAAGCTATCAAGAGAGCCATTGTCATTCATACTATGATCTAAAATATCATTTTAGATAAGCTATTGTTTCTTATCCATTGTCATTATCATGTTATGTAATAACACTTTAAGAGATTCGTCATCACCTTGTATGGAACCAAACAAGAGGTTTACATCCAAGGACACTAGTTTACTACTAGTTTTGGGTAAGTTTTTAGTGGAAGCTACCCAAAAACCTCTTGAGTCAATCACTGATCTTGGCATTTGTATTTTCAGTCCATGGAATCCAACACTCAGTGTCTCTATCCTCCATAACTTCAACCTTTGTTTTTGGTGCCAAGTTCCTCTTTGTACTCTCTTTTTATTTTTTTAGCTCTCTTTGTGAACTTCTATAATATTGTCTCTATGATAGTCATTTAGTTATATTTTTAATTATATATTTATGAAATTAGATAAGATATTAATCAATTGACCCTCTTTGCAACAAAGAAACATGACTGAGGAAAATTGGCTCTATTTTTAGGATAGTAGCTAAGGATAAACACCATTGGTTAGTTATGAGTTCCAATTTGTGATGGAGAGAGAATTTGTCTAGGCTAATTAACTAGTTGGTATAGTATTACTTTTCACCCATCATACACCTATACTTTTGCATAGTGAAATTGTGGTAGCCTTCCTTGAGACATTTAAGAGGATAGAAATTACATGACACAAGTAAATGATTCCATGTGCATTCTTGTCTAGTTTCTTCCTTAGTTTATTAGACATTATGTTAGGGGTTTCATGTCCTTTTCCACTACTATCCATTGAGTCCTTTTATACCCATAACAAATTAGAATTCTCAAATTCTTATCAAGAAATAGATTGGATACCTATAGTCATAAAAACATTTGTAAAACCAACTATAGTTAAATATTCCCACTAGAACCATTCTACAAATAATATTTTACAACTCATAATCAAAAGAACACTTATAGATAGAAATGACACTCTAAATAGACTCCATTATGCATTAGGTATGGTCAAGATGATAATGAATAGATGCTCCAATCTCTATCCAAGCACCTAGAACCAATAAAGTTAATAAATGAGGTCAAAACACATTTTAAACCATATTTTCATATGTAACTTAATTCCACTATAGTTAACATTCTTAGTTATAAGGAAACTTATACACAAGTATTATTCAAGCTAGAATCAATCGTTGATCACCAAATATATGTTTTATTTTTCATATTCACATTTTTCATTTTTGGTGTAGGTTGGAGATTCAAGAGCATGTTTTTGAGTGTTGAAGGATAAAATATGTTTTTTTATCAATACTTGGCTTTTATTTAAAAAATTGGAGGAAAACAAGGTATTTTATCTAATGTTAAAAGTATTATATTGCATAATTTCAAGGTTTCGAGGGTTGATGTGATTCATTGAAATATGATAAGTTGAAAATTGATTAATTTAATCAATTTGTATGCTTATGTAAGTTTTTTATAATGAAAGTAACCTTTGTCATTTCAAAACTTTTTCATTTTACTCTTGACTTATTATTTCAATGTGGGTACCTAAATGGAGGGAAGAGGTAGTGAATTTTGAAAAACGAATAAAAAAATATTCAAATTCCAAAGGAGAACTAATTGGTTTATATTTTTATTCATTTTTAAAAGGAATATACATTAGAAAGGCGTTGGATATGCTGCGTAAAGATTGAGATTCATATTTGGAAGCATTTAATGAATAATTTCAAGCATATACAAAAGAATTTCAAAATATAATTGGAGGGAAGTGAAATGACACATTTTAGTGCCCATTTTTGGTTCCTCGAAAAGGTCTCTCCCTCTATAAAATGAAGCCTTTAAGGGTGTTAAAAAGATGCAGTCAACAACAACAATGTTGGAGAAAGAACTTGTAGGTTTCTTGAGATAATTGCATAATAAAGAGTGTAGGAAATCAACTTGCAAAGAGGAGAGAAAAAAAAGAATAGAATTTTTTTTTTTCAAGTGTATTGTAGGTATTTAAGGAAACCATGCAAGCTGGATAATGAAGAAAAAATCACATTTCAAAAGTAGAGTGCAAAAAAGAAAGTTGGATACAAGAGGGTTTGAATATTTGTAGGCATGGGTTGTCTATAAAGACTTGTAGAATTTATGAACTTTGTTTCTTTTGAAATCTTCAATATATGTAATTTTTATTGAGCCATTTTGGTGCAAGGCACCTAGCACTCCAAGAATGTAAGCTTTGATTTTCTTTTAATTTTTGTGTTAATGTGTGATTTAATAATGAACTAACCATTGAGGACTCAGTAGAGCCATGGTTGAGTTGTCCAAATTTTGGTTTGAGTCAATTGTGCTCAGGATGCTGTTAACCTGAGAAGTGAGATGCTTAGGCAATCATGGGCAGAATACTTTAGTTGAATGTATTCATGAATTAAGAGTCAATTGAGTTGTGTTTAGGTCTTCTAGAGTGTTTGAGGACCTTTAGAAGTTTTAAAAAGAAATAGAATGCAAAATTGCATCCTGGAGCAAAAGTTGTCAAAAGTTGTTGAGCCACATTTTGCAATTTCTTGCAAAAGTTGCATTTTTGGTTATAGGAATTAGGTAGTTGGTTGAACCAAATAAAAATAGTGTATATAAGCCAAATTTATCTTCATTGTACAGGTGGGATGAGTGGAAATGCAAGAGAAAGTTTTTGGTTTGTGAAACAATCTTGTTTTCACTGGTTTTTGATAGTTTTGTCTTATTTTTCATTGCTTGTACGGTCCAGTATGGACTAGATGGTGTAAAATCATTGAATTATTTGTAAGTTCTTTGTATTTTCTTTAAATAAGGTTGATTTTAAGTTTTGATTGTTCTAGGTTGTAAATATTTCTCTTATTGTTTGCAACTAGGAGCAAACCCTTGCAAGTAGGGTTTAAGAGCAAGAAATGGCTCTAGCCTAGGTATTATTTGATGTCACTTGTTGAAATAATTAAGAATTATAGTTTAGGGTCTTTATATAGTTTTGGAATAGAGTGTGTTATGTTTTAGGTCCAAGAGGAGGAGACACAATGAAGACCTAGGCTCACCGCTGGGAGTAGGTGAGTTAGGACAGTAAGCAAAGTGTGATTTGTGAGCACTTGGAGATTGATGCAGGCCCAAGTGGAATATGTATGGAAAGCCCTCAAAGTTTCCTTGAAGGTTTAAAAGGTGTTTAGAGCATGAGTTTTGACTGGTGAAAAGTTTTAGACCAAGTTTTTCAATCCATCGGTTAAGCCTAAAACCCCACAAAATAGTGCAACATTGGAAACCACACTTGTACAGATAAACTAGATGTACTTTTTTAGTAATGTCTACAAATTAAAAAAGGGTATCCGAATCCATAATTTATTACTATTATTTTTTGGGACTTTTTTAGGTTAAACACCAAAAACTGCTTAAGGAGGGCCAATGCAATTAGGCCTATTTAGTCACCGATAGAGACCTAGAAGGCTTGAGAAACCATGGAAATATAGTTGGGGAGTCCTAAAATTCAAAACACAATGAAGACACCTTATTAATGCATTGGGAAACCATAAGAAGATTTGGTGTGTTAACATCCTAGCAGGAGTGGTTGGAGCCCAAGAGAGGTGAATGTGAGTAACTAAGGTGACAACCTCAAGTGAAGGAGGTGATTGTCCAGAAACCATTGGCTATAGGTAGGAGGAAAGTCAAGAAGGTTCAGACCTTGGAGGTCTCATTGCCATAACCCTTGCCAAGTGTCATGGGAAGGACTTGAGCAGTTGTAGGGTTGAGTAGGACAAGTCACTCAAGAAGGTGAAACAAACAAGGCTCCAAGACTCTCTGCACCACATTTTGTTGTATAAATGTACAAATGAATTTTTAATCAAGATATGTTTAAAAAATATGTCCATATAGTGTATTGGATGATATGTAAAGGCTACACAATTGGGTAGTTTTCTAAGACCCTCCAACATTGATTACATTATAAATATAATAAAATAATAATATCACAACCACCTAAATGTGAGTGTAATTACCTATTCCTAAATTGTAGGATATTTTACATTAGTAAATAGAATTGTAAGGTTATTATCACGTTGCCCTAACAAAAGTTCTATTGTTAGAAAAGAGGATAAATTCATTAATATAAGTCAAGTATCATAAAGAAATAGGAATTCATGTACTCCCAATCCTCTCATGGAATTAACTAAAAAGAAAAATGGTAGAAAGCATAGTGAAAGAAGATAATAAAAAGTAAAGATGAACTTTATTGGAGTTATTAAAGGTAATATAAGAGTAGATTGAATTATATGTGTTCTTATAAGTAGGTAAATAAATATGTTATTATGTAGATATTTACATTTAGAATCTAAAATTAACTTGAGGTAAAATGGAAGACCCTTCTTATAGGCATCAAAGAAAAATATATGGTGAGTTATATGAAGTTTGAGGTTGAAGGATATTCGATTTTTAGTATAGGAGCAGGACAAAGAATAATTTTTGTTTAAATTAGAGAATCCATGTTTCAAAGATAATAATTTGATCAAAATTATTTCTCACTTAGTTTAAGGGGGTAGAATGTAGTGGTTGGATACCCAGTACATCATAGAGATATTCAACCGAATTCTTCATCTTTAGGTTGTAATGTTATCACTGATTGGAAATTTCTTGATACATATTCCTCTATACCATCCCTCATAATATGAATGTGTACCTTGATTAGAATTTATGTTTTTTTTACTAGGCTTGGGATTGCGATTTACCTTTCCACATAGATAAGTTGTTCTCTTATTTATTTCATAATATAACTAAATATGACATTGTATTGAAGAAATTTGGTACAATTATATAAGGTAGTGGAAATGAGAATCGATGCAATGGGAGCCTTTTGTCTCCATCTAAGTCTTGTTCTTGTACTATAATTTAGAAAAATGTTTTTTTCACTAATAAAGGTAGTGATAGAGATCATTTCATCATGGAAGTGTGTCTAGCATATATTTTAAAAAATTAAATCATATTTCAAAATAAAATCTTAGGGTCTTATAGCTTGTAGGATAATAACATTCTTAGGTTTTGAGGGACCATTATATGGATGATTGATGGAAACAAATACAAACAAACAAGATTGGAATAAAAACAACAACACAATGGGACACTAATGATATGAAGTTCAATAAGAGCAAATTATTTATTTTCAAATCATCTATACTCATGTGTGACATGAAACAATTCTTTATGTAGAGGAACAAAATTTCACTTGTTATTTCTTCTATTCACGTTTATTTACACAAACAAGCAACACTATTCCTTTGTAGAGGAAGGCTTTAGAATCCAATGATAGAGTCAACTTGAATGACCCCTTTCTATATTTTGTTCAATACAATTGACTTCTTCTTTCACCTGATTCTTCTCATTCATCTCTTTTGTCTACTTGTGATGGTCCAACCAACCTCCATAAAGGTGATTCCCCATACTTAAAAGGAAGTTCAAGAAACAACAACTATCAACCACCAAACTCTACCAACAGTCCGACTCCAAGTATTGTTGGTGTGGCTTTCCATGTTCTACCTTCTTGCTAGTGAGATGATAAGAAGTTTGTTTGACACCATAGGAAGTTTAGCCATCTTCATCACAATACGATAGGATGTTCCCAAGAAGGAAAGAACATGATGCCAAAATAGAAGAACCAAACACCTCAAACCAAAATCTGCCAAACTAACAAACTAAATAAAAGAATAAAACCAAAAATTGGAGAGAGTGTGATGCCCATGCATCAAGCTTTTGGGAAGAAAAGAAATCATGAAATCTTACTCATGAAGTTTGCAATAGAGTGATCCAACATAACGAGTTTAGGTTTGGTTACACAAGATGTTTCCTCCAAAGGATGACCTCTCCACTTCACCAGATACCTAAAGAATTTATACTTGTGAGTCTTATTCAATAACTATCAATTAGGAATGCATTCTATATCTTGTAGAGTAGATGTGGCTCCTTGTTGATCCCTAGTAAATGGTAACTTTGTCTCTATTCTTCTCTCCTCAACATTCCCTTTGTAAGGATATAAATTAGCTATGTTGAAAATAGGTGAAACACCTAGGTCTAAAGGAAGGACTATTTTATAGGCATTGTCTAAAAATTTTTTATGAATTTTGCATGAACCAAAATTTTTCATTTTTCAGTTTGTTGTACTCCCCCTTTGGAGGTTTATTCTTTCCTAGGATGAGCTAATATACGAGATCACCCATCTAAAAATGTATCCTTCTCCACTTCCTATCAACATACTATTTGTATTGTTGATTGTTTGTTTTTATATTCATCTTCACTTCTTCATGAAGGTCATGGATGACTTTAGCAAAGTCCTCTCCATCTACACTTCTCTTTTCCATATCACCAATATTTCAAACTTCAAACACACCCTGTTGATGCATACGATATACAATATAGAATGGGATGAGCCTTGTACTAATGTATTTGGTGAATCATTGTAAGAAACCTTAGCTTGTGCTAAGTCTAAATCCCACATTCCAGCTATAGCATCGTAAATTATCACTAGGCCAATTTACACCTCATGTTTGTGCCCCTACTTTAGCATGTCTCTCCTTCATCTCCTATCCAATTACATCTAGTGATTTAACTCCAATTTTAATGCCACATACACCTACCAAATGACTCTTTGGAGGGGTGTCCTCCTCTCTGGGCCAAAATCTTGGTCCCTAATTAAGGAGGACTAGAGTGCCTACTGCCCTGGTCCCCCTTAATGGGGCCCATTTTTCAAGATAGGGATGAGACCCATCTCTTCGACGGGAAATAAATTTGGTGGCTCTATGTGATCATTGGAGGTTAGCCTAATCGGTATATTGACCTTGATCATCATATATAAAGGTATTTTATCAACCTAATTTCATGTTAAAATATGAAAAATAGATTACAACCTAGAATTGAATTGCCAGAGATAGATCAAATAAACTATAAATGCAAATGAAATAAACAACATAATAGTGATACCGAGAGAAAACTGATGTGAAGTGCTCCAAGGAAAAATAGCATCATATTACTATCTCCAACTATATGAAAATACAAGCAAGGTAGCATGCTTATATAGACTCAAGAGAGGGGTGGAGGTGGCAATACTGACCAATGAGGAGAGACCACCATGATGGTCTAAACATAGTAAATGTACCTCCTCATAGCATGTCGACACCTCAATACCCACTTGTCTTAAGTAAACATGCTTTATTAACCTAAGCAAAATTAATTAAACTGTAGGAAAAACCTTGGAAAAGGTAAAATAATAAACCCAACTAGGAAAATAAAAGCCTACACTAACATAAAAACCTACACTAACACCACCCCCTTAAGCATAGCTTAGGTGGGTGAAAATATGGGTCTCAACAAATGAAGCCTACTGAAGTACCCATGTACATAGTCCTCCGCCCCAACAAAGAAGAATCTCCCCCCAACAAAGGAGAGTACAGCCCCCAAAAGAGAGAGAGATAGAGAGAGAGAGAGAGAGAGAGAGAGAGAGAGAGAGAGAAGAGAGAGAGAGAGAATTAAGAAATCCCCCCAACAAAAGAGAACACCTACCGCACCCCAAGCAAAGATCTCAAATGAATGAACTTGCTTTCAGTGAAGGGTTTGGTGAAGATGTCTGCAGTTTGATCTGATGTCAAATAGTACTGAAGATGAAGAACCTACTCATGAATCAACTCTCGAATATAGTGAATGTGAATCTGAATGTGCTTGGTCCATTGATGATGGACTAGATTGTGAGAAATCTGAATAGCACTCTAGTTGTCACAAAAGATAAATGTAGGATTTCAAAAGGAAATGCCAAACTCAGTGAGAATTTTTTGAAGCCAAATGGCCTCAGTAGCAGCATTAATTGCTCCTCAATAGTCAGCCTCAGTAGATGAAAGAGCAATAGCAGATTGTTTCTTACTCGACCACGAAACTCGACAAGAACCAAGAGAGAAGCAATACCCTAAAGTGGACTTGCGATCCTAAGAATCACCTGCCCAATCTGAATCTGTATATCCCACCAAGTCTTTATCCACACCCTCTGTATAATGAATCCCATAACTATGAGAACCTTGTACATAGTGAAGAATCTACTTAGCTGCTTTGCAATGTAGCTCATGTGGCTCCTGCATGAACCTAGAGACCAGGCCCACTGCATATGAAATATCAGACCTTGTGTGAGTCAAATATATGAGGCTTCCAACTAATTAACAATACAAGGTAGCATCTGCTAAGGGTGAGGAACAAGAAGCCTCAAGTTTGAATCCTGATAGAAATAGAGTCGGTGCGGGCTTATAGTCAGCCATACGAAATCTCGAGAGCATATCAAGAGTGTACTTAGACTATCCAATGAAGATACCGGAAGGCAACTGAGTGATCTCAATCCTTAAGAAGTAATGGAGTAGGCCTAGGTCAGACATCAGGAAGCGATCATGAAGGGTAGTTTTGACTGCCTTGATACAAGAGTAGTGACTCCCAGTGATCAACAAGTCATCAACATAGAGAACAAGGAATGTGAGAGTATCATCCTACTGTAAAATGTAGATGTTTGGATCAAAATGGAACTGAGTGAACCCAATTGATAGAAGGAAGTAGTCCATCTTGGCATACCAAGCACGAGGGGCCTATTTAAGGCCATAGAGAGACTTTCGAAGGCGACAAACAAGTGAAGGATCTGGATGGACCCCTATGGATGCTCCATATATATCTCCTCCTAAAGGTCACCATGAAGAAAAGCACTCTTCACATCCATCTAATGAGCTTCCCAACAATGGGCTACAACAATAGCAAGGACAAGTCAGATGGAATTCATCTTGGGAACTGGCACAAAAGTCTCAGAGTAGTCAATCCCAACAACCTGGGAGAATACTTTAGTGACCAGGCGAGCCTTATACTTATCAACTGACCCATCTGCAGAATTTTTTTTTTAGTAGATCCTCTTGCACCAAACAATTTTCCTTTCCTTAGAAAGAGGGACTAAATACCAAGTATGGTTCCTCTCCAAGGAATTAAACTCCTCCTACATAGCTGCAACCCACTTGGGGACACCTAAAGCTTCCCAAAAGGTCAGTGGATCAGAAGTTGTGGCAAAGAAGAGATGTGGAGCATGCTCAAATTGTGACCTTGTTCCTCTCTCATCTAAAGGATCACCAACCCAATCACCTACTGAATCCAATGTCTGAAGAGCTGAAAGAGGCCCAGTAGCTAGAGAATGAGGAGAATCTAAAGGAGAATCATAACCCTCTAAAGGATGACTAAGAGAAGAGGAAGATGAATCCTCACCATCATCATCTGAAGTGTTGGAAGAAGACTCCTAAAAAGGATTAGGAGGATTAAAATCCTCAGAAGAAATGTCATCATGAAGTTGCAATGTCTCCATGGGAATGAAAGATGGAGAAGTGGTAGAAGAAGAACAGAAGTATCCTCCTCAAAATGAACACTCCTCTCAATGAAAAGCTCATGTGTGGTAGGATGGAGAAGCCAGTAGCCTTTAACACCATCTGGATACCCAAAAAATATGCAAGGCTTGCTTTGCGGATCCATAGCCTTGCATTTCTCTATTCGAATGTGGGCCCATGCAAAAGACCCAAACACTCAGAAGTGTTTGACTATGGGTTTCTGACTAGTCCAAACTTGAAAAGGAGTTACCCACTTCACATCTCAGTGAGGAACTTAACTCTGGATATAACATCCATAGTTGATAGCCTCTACCTAATACTGAGGTGCCAATGATCTGGAGTGGATCATACAATTAGCCATTTCCTTTAAGGACCGATTCTTATGTTCTGCAACTCCATTTTGTTGTGGAGTGTAGGGAAATGTATTTTGAAGATCAATGCCTTCTAAGATAAAAAACTGCTCAAACCTTTGGTTGACATATTTCCCCCATTATCGATGCACAAAACCTTGATGGTTTTCCCTGATTGCTTCTTTGCAAAGGCTTTGAAATCCTGAAAAGACTCAAAGACCTCAGACTTTTGTTTGAGAAAATATATAAAGTTGTACTGAGAGAGATCATCAATGAATTTCAAGATATATTTGGCCTTGCTGAAAGAAGGATTTGGAAATGGTCCTGCTAAATCATTGTGAACTAGCTCCAAAAGTTGTGTGGCTCTCCATGCTTTGCCTTTATCAAATTTTTCTTTAGGGTGCTTGCCAAGAATGCATCCTTGAAAAACTCCATCAAGAAAATGAATAGAAGGCAACCCTATAACCATGTCATGCTGACTAAGCTGCTGCAAGTAGCAGTAGTTCAAGTGGCCAAACCACGAATGCCACAAATTAATCACCTCATCTGAGTGAGTAAGCAATGCAAGTGAAGGAGAATCAAGAACAAAGTGAGAAAAGTGATACAGTCTGGACTGATGATCTGCCCTTCCCACTGCAATTGTAGACCCATTATGCATCTCAGTAATTACCACTGTGTCTAGAGTGAACTCAACCTTCTTGCTAGAGCCAGTGTGAGTGATCTAATAGATAGATAGGAGATTAGTAGACAAAGATAGAACACAAAGGACATCTTGAAATGTTCCTTCTCCCACGTCAATAGACCCTCTCCCATGCACTTCAACAAGAGTGTCATCACCCAACATAATAGATGGCATAGAATATGACTCCAAGAAGGAGAAACTATCCTTTGACGAAGCCATGTGATGCGAAGAAACCGAGTCGATAATCCAAGAATTGGGCTGGGAAGCAACAACAACAAGGGCCTTGCCCTTTCCTTTCCCCTTACTTGTGTCCTTTTAAGATTCCTAAGATGAACCCGGTTTGACAGAATTGGGCACCTTGATGTTGCTCTTTTCTAGAAGATGAGTCAAATGATCAATTTGCTTCTTTAGACATTTATGTTCATCATGACTAGGTTTCTTACAATAGGAATAATTAGTTTTCTCCTTCTTGGGATTGTCACCCTTTGAAGAAGATGCATCATTAGTTGCTTTTGAAGTAATTGGCTTTTGTTCTTGCTTCTTTTCTCCTTGGTTCTTTTGTTTCTTTTCTTGCTTAGAAAGCCCATTTTGATCTTTTGTACATTGGTTGGTAACCAAGGCTTGAGATTTAGAGGGCTTAATTGTGCCCATTTGAATTAGCTTATCTTGTTCTTGTGTGAGTTCTTTTTCAAAATCATCAAGAGAAGGCATTTTAAAGCTGGTTCCTAAGGCACTTTTTGTAGCATAGAAAGTAGACATAAAAACTAAATAGTTTGGACCAAGTTTGGAAAGAATTCTTAGAATCAATTGTGAATCTTTCTTATCTATCCCACATGCCTTAAATTACAATCTTATAGCCTTTAGTTTTGTGAAGAAGTCTTGAATTGTATCAAAATTACATGGATTTATCCCTGTTATCTCATTCTCCAATTGGTGTCCCCTTAACTTATCTTGTTTACCAAACAAACCTTCTAATGTTGTCGATACAACATTTGGAGTTTTAGTAGATTTAACATGAAAAAGAAGATTAGAAGATACAAACATACATAGAGTACCCTAAGCTTCATCACATTTGTTAAACAATTTTGGCTTTTTCGCAATTAGTGTTGGTTTGGTTTCAAGTCCTATAGTTACTCTAAACAACCCCAACTTCTTAAGATAGATTGTCATTTTTGATTTCCACTCATAGTAGTTGTAAGGTGTGAGTATTGGTACTGTACTTTTATCCATTTTAATGTAGAAAGTAAGATTGCTTGTGTAGGAAAGAGAGATGAAAAACTTAGAGAGAAAACACTGGACCACCCCCCCTTTGTACTAGACCATAAATCACCCCCCCAGATATTATAAGGTGGCACTTTATAATTTAGTGCATTTACAATGCTGGAATTATTTTCTAGAGTTTTACGAAGTCCAAAAAATGGACACAAATACTGAAGGTAAAAATAATATCTCCGAATATAAGCATAAAAAAATATCAATGTATTTTAATTGAAAAAATATCCACATTCAAAAAATGAATGACCTGAATCCGAGATCATATGTGAAAGTTATAGTTGTTTGATGTTCATAAAATAGGGACTCCCCTTCAGATCTGTTGATAAAACTTAATTTCTGGAAAATTTGTAACTTCTAAGAAATAATTAATTGCACCACTGCAAATAGCGCAAAAAAATACCCCATTTCAAAAACAATTGCTCTGAAAAATACCTCTGTATGACTGAGAAAACCTCATTTGAAGATCTGATGCAAAAATGAAAACTACAATGGTGAGGGGTCTGGTTGAAGCTTTCCAATGCGATTTTAAAAAGATTTGTTGAGTGAATTAAAAATATGAAAGCAACCAAATGGTTTTTTTCAGCGGCGAAACAAACCCAGAAAGAGTTTTTCTTTATCACTTTCGGAAGATAGGGCCACAGTGTTAAAAAAATGCCTTCAACAAAGAAAACAACATGCAAAGCTTTTGGTGTCTAATCTGCACACACTTTATATGAAAATAGAGATTTTTGGACCTTCCAAACATAAAGGAAAGGTCTGTTATGCCTGTAAATACACTATTTGAAAGTTCCTTCACAAATCTAATCTTCAAAAAACCTTGATTTACAAAAAAACCATATATGTAAAATAACATTACCAGTTCTTCATAAACCTTTGGTAGTTTTTTTAGATCAAGCAAAATTCAAAAGAAAATACAACAAGATTTTACAAGATCTCTACAATTATCTTATCTTTCAAAACAGACTCTAATACCATGTTAAAATCTGAGAAATAGATTACAACCCAGAACTGAATCAAAAGAGATAGATCAAATAAAGTGTAAATGCAAATGAAATAAACAACATAATAGTGATACCGAGAGAAAACTAATGTGAAGTTCTCCAAGGCAAAATACCATCAGATTACTATCTCCAACTATATGAAAATACAAGCAAGGTAGCATGCTTATATAGGCTCAAGAGAGGGGTGGAGGTGACAATACCGACCAATGAGGAGAGACCACCATGATGGTCTAAACATAGTAAATGCACCTCCTCATAGCATGTTGACACCTCAATACCCACTTGTCTTAAGTAAACATGCTGTATTAACCTAAGCAAGCTTAATTAAAGTGTGGGAAAAACCTAGGAAAAGGGAAAATAATAAACCCAACTAGGAAAATGAAAACCTACACTAACATTTCATAACTAGCAATTTCATTCAAGAAACAAGCATTCAAGCATTCAAGTTTTCATCATCAAGTATTTCTAGAGATCTTCAAGGTTGCATTTCATTCATTCAACCATTGTGGAGCAAATTAAAACATTTATATGCAAGAATGTGTGTGTGAGTAGGGTTTTTTATTATTCATGCCATTTCATACAACATATGTGATTACATTTGAGAAGTAGAGCATCATTATTTGTCATTGTAGATTTGAGGTATATCTTTCCATTATTTATTTCAGTACTTGCAATATTTCATTCAAGGTTAATTCCTAAACTAGGGTTTGGCTTAGGCAAACCCCTATTATCAAGCTATTTCCCTTGTCTAGTGTATGTAGGAACAAGTATGAAGCTATGATATTTAAAATTGGCTTTATTTATAATGATGAATCAATTTCCCATTGGACTGTGAAAAGTGCAAAAGACTAGAGCGACCATCATCCCGATCTGGACAAATCGAGAGCTTCTTATGAGTAAAGGTCTGAATACTCTTATAATTTGCAGATCTAGGTTTGTGGCTTGATTCGATGATTGTAGCACATTGTTCACTCATTTTTACTTCGATTTTAACACATTTACTCTAATTTCAGCATCCTCAATAAATCAATTCAACTCAAGGGAAAGAAGAGGTACACTTAAACCTGTAGAATTAGATCAAAATCTAGATATATTGGATTTAGATCTATCTAATTCCTATCTTTCTCTAATGTATTGGTCTCCAAGTAAAAAATAGCGGTTTTTATCCTTATTGTGGTGGAAACCCTTATTTTTCACCGATTACACCAAGTGTTTTCCCAATAAGGAACCTCAACACATCACCAAAATCCTATTAACCACATTAGTTTGGTCATCTATTTGGGGGTGATAGGTTGACCTAAAACTCATGTGTTCCCAAATTCCAAAGAGTCCTCCAAAAATGTCCCACAAATTTTGTGTCTCGATCAAATATGATCCTTTGTATAATACCATGCAATCTTACCACCTCCTTGAAAAACAAGTTAGCAATATTTGTAGCATCACTAGTCTTCTTATATCAAATAAAATGAACCATCTTGGAGAACCTATTCACAACTACAAAGATAGAATCATTACCCCTTTAAGTTGGAGGAAAACCCACTACAAAATTCATACTTATAGAGTCCCATAGCGTAGATGGAATTGGTAGTGGTTGATACAAACCAAAATTTTGGATTCTTCCCTTTGTAACCTAACGAACCTTACATCTTCCCAAAAAACTTTTAACATTAGTATGCATATTAGGCCAATAATAATATGTACTTAGCTTCAACTAAGTCTTATCATGCCCAAAGTGTCCAATAAGGCTGGCACAATGCTTCTATTTCAACAAATTGTCTCTCATAGAGCTTCCAAGTATGCATAATTTTTTTCCTTTGAATAAAAAACCCTCCTGCAACATAAAATCAGTCTAAGGGCCTCTATCTCTATCATAGGATTGTTGCATGCTTCATAGACATCCTTGAAATCTACATCATTTGCATATAATTCTTTCAAACTTTCAAAAACAACACTATTAGTTTGAATTTCACACAACAATAAACTCTTCCTACTTAGTGCATCAATAACCCCATTCATTTGTCCACTTTTATGCTTCAAAGAAAAGTTAAAGCTTTGAAGATATTCAACCCATTTAATATGTCTTTGATTCAACTTATGTTGGCTATTTATAAGCTGCAAAGCATAATTATCTGTATAAACAATAAATTATTTAGGGAGTAGGAAATGCATCCACATTTTCAATGATTTGATTAATGCATACAACTCAGTATCAATTTCTCACTAAAATACACCATAGGTTTACCTTCCCAACTAAGAATAATTCTAATAGCAAATCCACTAGCATCACACTCAACTTGAAACACCTTATCAAAATCAGGTAAATAACAAATAGACTGCTCACTAACCTTTTGTTTAAGAAATTCAAATATTTTCTTAGCTTCTTATCTCCATTCAATTTTCCCCTTATTTCCCTTAATAGTTTCACGAATGAGAGCAACTACATGACTGAATATTTTAACGAACTTCTGGTAAAAGCTAGCAAGACCATGGAAACTTCTTACCTCCAATACACTCCTTGGTTTTGGCCAGTAAATAATGGCTTGAACATTTCCCTATTCATCTTCAATCCATCTTTGGACACTATAAACCCCAAACAACCTAAATTGTTGTACATAAACACACACTTTTTTAGATTAATCTACAACTTTTCTTCCCATAAACTTTTCAAAAACAATCTCAAATGATCCTCCTTAGACCTGGTAAAGACCAAAATGTCATCAATATATACAATTAAAATTTTCCTAGGAAAGGTTTAAGAACCTCATTCATAAGTCTCATGAAAGTGTCGGGTGCATTAGAAAGGCCAAAGAGCATAACCAACCATTCATATAGGCCATCATTAGTCTTAAATGTTATTTTCCATTCATCATCAGGTCTGATTCTCATTTGATGATACCCAATTTTCAAATCTCTCTTAGAAAAATACATTGAGCCACTTAAACAATCCAATAAATCTTCAATCCTAGGAATTAGAAATCTACATATTATAGTAATCTTATTAATGGCTCTAGAATTAGTGCACATTCTCCATTCACCCCCCTTCTTTGGGGCTAAGACTATGAAAATAGTGCAAGGAATAAGACTCTCCCTTATCAAACCAATCCAGAGTAGTTCTTTCAATTGCATCTGAATCTCTTTATACTCTTTTAGAGTCAACCTATATGCAACCTTGTTCGGAATCAAATCCATGTGATGATTGATGATCCTCGTAGGTGTAAACTCATCGTGTAACTCTACTTTAACAATGAATTTATACTCTTCCCAAACTCCTTGTATCTCTTTAGACAATTCCTCCAACTTTGTTGAAGAAAGGACAACCTTGGGTTTGAGTACCAGAGCATAACTCCTCTTTTCCTCTTTCACGACATGTATGAACTCCTTTCCACTTACTAACCTATTTTTTTTTTTACTACAATTAATGTTGTTGTTCTCTCCTTGTTCTTGCATAGGCACCAATGTATGCTTAATACCATCCTTCACAAAGGTGTAAGTATTGTCTCTTCCATCATGCATCGCCTTCCTATCAAATTGCCAAGGTTTACCGAGCCATATATGACACACATCCATGGGCATAGCGACACATAACACACTTTCCTTATAACTACCAATTAGAAATTCAACAAGAGCTTTCTCATCTATTAACAATTGATGCCCTTTTTGTAACTAAGAGACTTTATATGGATAAGGATGCTTAGTTTACTTAAGGCCTAATGTATCTACCATCTCCATTTCCACAAGATTATTCATACTACCACTATCAAAAATTAATTTGCAACACTTACCCCTTGACTTATATTTGGTTTTAAACAAAGCTCTTCTTTGGATTGGTTCTTGGTTCTCTTTTGGTGGTTTCAACAATACCCTCTTGAGAAACAAGGTTTCTCCTAATTTTGGTTCATCTTTGGGGAGAGAAAGTGACCCCACACTCTCTTGATCTGCTTGAGAAATCTGATTTTTTCTCTCATATTTTGTATGGCCTCCTTGTGAAGATTTCGGGAACTCCAAACTTTTGTGACCAACGTATTGATTGTATTTATAACATTTTCTAGTAAATCATCTACCTCTTCTTTAGAAGCCCTCTCTTCCATATGATCTACTAACCTTGCTTTTATAGAATTCCCTTTCATTATTTGTTGATCCACTAGAAATTCCAACCCCTTCTTCTTGATGTTGACGTTGTCCTCTCCCAACCCGCTGTCCTTTTCCCCTCTTCCTTTCTTGTTACCCTTTCTTTGATAATAGATCTTCTTTCACCTTAAGGGATAATTGATAAGTCTCTTGAAGGGTTCTAGGAGAGGTCAAAATCATCTCATCCTACAAACTACACTTCAATCCATTCAAGTACCTTGTTATTTTCTCCATGTCTTCCTCACTATGCCCTAACCAAATCACTAACTCATAAAACTCTCTAGTATAATATTCTAATGACATATATTTTTGTTTTAGGTTATGCAACCTTTTAAAAATGTTACTTTGATAATCTCCCTGAAGGATCTTAGCCTTCAACTTTTCTACCAATAAGATCCTGTGCAGTTATCTTTTCCTTATTCTTCCTCCATCTCTCAATTTGAACATTATCCCACCACATAGAAACATGGCCTTTCAACCTTGTACAAGAAAACTTAACTTTTCCCTCCTTTGAAACTCCTTCATATTCAAAATATTTATCCGAATGATTGATCCAATCAATGAGTTATTCACCATTTCAACTTCATACATAAGTAGGAACTTCAATCTTGGGTTTATCTCCCACATTCATGACTGTCTTCAAGAATCCTTCCTCAAATAATTTAGGTTCTTCTTGAGCTTCCTCTTCATCATGTAATTTTTTTTCTTCTCCAATATCACTTACACCATCTGTTGGTGTTCCTCTTCATCATTCCCTCTGCATGGCATCCATTTGGTTAGCCAAGTTCTACAAAATATTAAGTACTCCTTCATCATGTCCTCTTCTGCCTCTTCCTTCGGCACCTCCTCTTCCCATTCTTCTCGGTGGCATTTTCCCAAACCATAGTACCCAAATTACTTGCTACTTTGATACCAATATGATGGCTACCAACATAGAGAAACAAGACAAGAATAAAGACAACATAATGAGACAATAATGATAGGAAGTTTAGATTTAAGAACAAATTCTTTATTATCAAATCATTTACATGCATGTGTGATAGGAAATAATTCTCTATGTAGAGAAACACAGTTTCACTTGTTATTGCTTTTCTTCAAGTTTATTTACACAAAAAACAACAATCTTCCCCTATAGATGAAGGGTTTAGACTCCATTGACAGAGTTGACTCGAATGATCCCTTTTTGGATTACCTTCAATACAACTAGCTTCTTCTTTCACTCGACTCTTCTCATCCATCTCTTTTTTCTACTTGTGATGTTCTAACCAACCTCCACAATGGTGATTCCCAATGCTTAAAAGGAATTTGAAGGCACAACAATAATTGACCAACAAACTCTACCAACAGTTTGACTCCAACTATTGTCGGTTTGGCTTCCCATGTTTTGCTTCTTGTTGGTGAGATGAGAGGAAGTTTGTTCCACACCATAGGAATTTTAACCATCTTCAACACAATGTGATAGGAATTTTCAACAAGGAAAGAACATGACAACAAACTAGAAGAACTAGACACCTCCTTAAATCAAAATCCTCTAAACTAGTTCAAACTAAACAAAAGAATGAAACCAAAATTGGAGAGAAAGCGATGCCCCTGCATCAATGATGGAAATATTTTTAAGTTAATTTTTAATCTTTATATTGTAATGATATGAATTATTGAAATTTTTATAATATATATTCTTTTATACCATCTCTCATAATGCAAGGTACCATATCTTGATTATAAGTTGATGTAACTGAGTTAGAACAAAGCATGAACACCATTAACAACAAGCAAGAAGAAACTAGAAAACACCAAGGATGAAATCAAATATTCTTCATTATCCTTCAACCACTCTACTGCTACAAAAGAAAACAATCCTATTTAATTACAAATTGAAAATTTCCTTATTTGACAATTTTTTACAAAACTTGAAATTTACCATTTTAGGTAATTTTTAAATCCGTCCAAAAAATCACCAAAACTTATAAGAATATATAAAAAAAAACCATGACACAAATTTCCAACTTGCTAAATTAATAAAAGATACGAGTTCAAACAAAACTAAAAAAAACAACTCTCTAAAAATTTGAAAAATCAAAATAAGTTTGTTTTGAGGCCCAAAATGAAAGAATTAGGCCCTGAAAATGCATTGATTTGAGGTCCAATATAACTAGGTTTTGTGGTAAATTCAAACAACTCTTCATGATACACCTCCATGTCAAATTTCAACCCAAACGAACAACCGAGTCAAAAGTTATGACCTCCAAAAGTCTCTGCATCATTATATTTAATTTTTAGTATGCTTGGGATTGTAATTTACCTTTCCACATTTATAAAATATTTCTCTATTGATCTCTTATTATAATAAAATATGACATTATATTGAATAATTTCAATAGGATTTTATAATGTGGTTGAAATGGGAATGAATGCAATCTAGTGGTTGAGATCCTTTTGTTTCTAAGTATTTTTCTTGTACTATACTTAAATGTAAGGTTTTCAAATTACAAAGGTAGAGGTAGTGATAGAGATCATTTCATCATGGAAGTGTGACTAACCTATATTTAAAAATTATTTAAAATTATTTTTCAAAAGGCCCATTTGGAGTGGTGAAGGCAATCTTAGGGTCTGATAGGTTGTGTGATAGTGATTCTTAGGTCTTGGAGGACCACTATGAAGGACTTTAATTAGAAATTTAAATTTGTTGTGATGGATGTAGAGATCTATAATATTTTGATAATTTTATAAATAATCTATATCCTTTTTATTTGGATATTTTGTTATAAATTTTAATTTTAAAATTAAAAAAAAAATTCACATTCTATAATTTTAATCTTAGATTTTATAGAAAACAAATTCTTTATAAAAATACATAAAAGTATTGTTTAAAAATAAAATAACATTATGCTTGACAATAAATCACTTTTGTTAATTCTTTTATTTTAAAATATATATATATATATAAAGTTATAAAAGAATAATTTTAAATATTATTTCTACCATCATATTTTATAAGATTAAGAGTAAGTATTAAAGTTGAAAATTGATCATTTTTAATATTCATAAATATATTTCAATGATGTGTGTTATTTAAAATTAGGGTATCTTTAGAAAAATTTATAACTCAACATTATAACGATTTATATTATAAGATTGGGGTTGATGAAGAGATTTTGATGGTTCTTATTATTTATAGATAAATGTATTGTGCCATCTTATTAAGTTGAGGTTGATCTTTTTTTTTTTTAATTAATAGGCATGCTAGTTTCTATTAATTTATTAATATATACACATGTCCATGAAAAAAACATAGGAGGACACAAGATCACTCCCGAGAAGAAAAGTAAGAAAATATAATAACAAAAAAGCAGGTTAAGCAACACTAGTGGGAGGCCAAGGGGGTTGATTTTCATGAATCATAGTATTTTTAGATATTGTATCATAACAACTTTTAAAACTAAGATAGATAAAATTTAGAGCCCTAGCATTTGGTTTGAGTTATTTTATTATAAATTTTTTGAACAAAATGATTAGGATTTGATCTAGGAAATAAAAGCAACATAAATAAACATATTTTAAAATTATATATATATATATATATATATATATATATATATATATATATATATATATATATATATATATATATATATATATATATATATATATATATATATATATATATATATATATATATATATATATATATATATATATATATATATATATATATATATATATATATATATATATATATATATAGTAAGATTTGAATATTAAGCTATAAAAGAAATTTTTTAAATATTGTTTCTATCATTATATTTCATAAGATTAAGAGTAAGTGTTAAAGTTAAAAATTGATCATTTTAGTATTTATAAATATTTTCTAATGAGGTTTGTTCTAAAATTAGGGTATCTTAAAAAATATTGATAACCTAATGTTAAAAAAAAATAACATGTCATATTATGAGATTGATGTTGTTGAAGAGATTTTGATGATTCTTACTATTTATAGGTAAATGTATCTTGCCATCTTATTAAATTGAGGTTGATTTTTATTGTTTTATTTTTTATGAATACTATAAATCTATACACACATTCACAAAAAAATATAGGAGGACACATGATCATTCCTCATAATCACACGGGCAATGCCCGAAAAGCAAGATAATAGAAATAACAAAAACAATAGCTTAAGCACGAGAGCTACACTAGTCGGAGGGAGAGCTACACTAGTGGGAGGGAGAGGGGGTTGATTGTGATGAATCATAGTATCTGCAGATATTGTATCATAACAATTTTTAAAACTGAGATAGATAAAATTTTAGAACACCACCATTTGATTTGAGTTATTTTATTATTAAATTTTTGAACACACTGATTAGGATAGATCTAGGAAATAAGAGAAACATGTTTTCTATGAAGAAGATAAGTATTATTGTCATTTTTGCAGTTTCTAGATACCAGATCCACTATTATTTGACAACTTTTAGTTTAATGATAAGAATTGAAAAGTATTGATTCTATCAAATTGACAAAAAATAAATTTTAAAATCACGAGAGTAACAACATCATTCCCGATACACCAAAACAATAGAATGTTGAAACCTTGTTCTGATTAGGGTTTGGTATCATTATGGCTGAAATTTGTATATATACCCCTTCCATTGTACCTACCGCATCATTGCTTTGGAACATAAAAAGTTCTTTTTTGTGATTTGCCTTCTAAGAAAAGGAGGAAAGAGCTTAAAATTAGATTACTTGGCCAGAATTCTTTCTATGATTGCTTGCAAGGAAATGGAGAACACAAGCAGTTTGAAAATGTGCTTGGTCCTGACTGTCTTTATCGTTGGATTTACTGTTGCTTGTTGCTGGTTCAGCAATGCATGACCATGGTCATGCAGCTGGTGACAAATTTCTGAAGAATGAAACCGTTTCTTTTGTGGGATCATTGCGAGCAGCCAGAAATGGTATGTGGCATGGTAGACGAAAATAATATTGTCAAATGGTCTGTAAAGAGAAAAAACATTATGTTAGCTTTGTGTATATTTATTTTCTAGGATTTGGGTTCTATGAAACACGAGTAGTTTTATCATTTTCATTCATTTAAAATTCATATTTCATATGAATAGATACGTTTCTTGGATGAATAGAAAAAAGTTTCACATGAATAAATATGTTTCTAGGATGAATATTTTTAATATTTCTGGATTTATTATTGTTGGTTCAGCAGTGTATGACATTGGTCATATAGCTGGTGCTAACAATTTTTTCTGAAGAACAAAACTTTCCTTTTTTCTGTTAGCTTTGCGTATATTTTTTCTTTTGTATCTGGGTTTTATAAAATGCTGATAGATTTTTAATTTTAATTCGTTTATAATTGGTTTGGAAATGATGAATTATGGAGTGTGATTTAAAATGTTGATTAAAAAATTATTACACAATCTGATTTGGAAACAGTCTTAATCAATGAATAGATATGTTTTTTTGATGAACATAGTCTTTTCTTGATCATTATTATGTATTATGATTTTATAATTTTCATTCTATTATAATTCATTCTTGAATGATAAATCATACAAATGATTCAAAGAGCTGATGAATAAGCTACCACAAGCTAATTCAAAAACAGTTTTGGCCAATGAATATTTCCATGGATATAATGTTTTCTTGAAGATTATTATGTTTTTTCATACTTTGATTGTTTAATAAAGATTATGAATTTTTTAAAGAACATTTGTTAAATCTTTTTAAATAAGCCAGCTCCTCTCCTCTCCTCTTTGCAATCTCCCACCTTGACCTAGAAAGCACAGATGCGTGCATTAGTTTTATGCTGAGGAAAACATATAACTTACATGTTGTGCTTGGGCCCTTTCCCTTAAATATGATTTAAAATCTAATTTTATTTTTTATGATGGTGCAAGTAGGTCCAATGCCCTGGGTAGGAACTACAGGGCGGCTGTGCAAAAGATCTGACGATACCAAATGCCAGTTCTCAAGATGTGGGTTAGGGCGTCTTCTTCCAAAGTGTGCCATTGGATTTGCCAGGGGTGTCAAAGGACGTTGAAAAGGACTTTCTTATACAGTCACCAGATCTGATGACAACCCTAACAATCCTAACAATCCTGCTCCTGGTACATTGCGTTATGCTGTGAGCCTTTACTCTGCCAGCCCTAGAGGAGTGTCGATCACCTTCTCTCATGACATGAAAATTCAGTTAAAAGAAATGCTGCATGTCTATAATCACACAACCATAGATGGCAGGGGAGTGAGGGTGATCATCACTGGATATTCAATTGAGCTGAACAAAGTCCAAGATGTTATTCTTCACAACTTTCAAGTCAGTGACATCAACTCTGATACAGTTCACATATTTGAATCCAAAATGGTCTGGGTTGATCATTTAACTTCCTTTAATGGCCAAAGAGTTTTGGTATCTGCTGTTCAGGGTTCTACTGATATTACTATTCCAAATTGTCGTCTGTCAAATGATCCTACAATATGTTATTGGGTAAAGATGATTCAGACACAATTGACAAGCAAATGCAAGTCACTGTGTATAGAAACTCGTTCAAAGATACAGACCAGCGCAATCCTCACTGCACGTAAGTTTCCGCTGATATCATCAATGGAAAAATAACCCAAAATTTCTCTGGATTTTTTAACTTCGTACACCATTTTTATTTTTCACTATAATGGGTTTCTTTCCTTTTCTTTCAGGTGGGGATAGTGTCATGTTGTGAACAATCTATATGAAAACTGGGGATCATATGCAATTGGGGCAAGCGTTCATGCACAGATATACTCAGAGAAGAATGTATTTGTACCTGGGAAAGACTCTGAAGTAACTGAATGGTACCCGGGGTATGAACTTAAGTGGGACACCACTCCTAAGATCCAGTCCAATGGTGACCTACTTCTATAAGGGGCTACATTTCATCAATTCCTGTCCAATGGGCCTGTGGTTGCTCCTCCTTACAAAACCCACAGGCAGTATCCTCCTGTCATTAGCACAGGAAAACTACCACGTCTTCTTGGTTACTGCTCTGGTGTTCTTCTCAAAGAAAGTGTCCGTTCTTGCCGTCTGCGTGGTAAACGACAGTAATTGTTTAATGGGTTTGAAGTGAAAAAAGTTGATTGTGCGATTATTTGTATGATGTTTACGTTGTTTCATGTCACTCTAAGGAACGAAGATTTTGTTGTTTCCAGAACAGTACTATGGGTAGCTCTCCTTACTATGCATAGCTCTCTTTATTATGCTTTTCTTATTGTGACATGAAAATATTGTAGGCCTGTTATTAAGTTACAGATTGTTTGAAGAGGATTTTCAATCAAATGAATGATTGAAATTCTATAAAAACGAGACACTTGTTATGTATTTGTCTCATATATTGGAGGGGTTCCTCCGGATGATAACAATGTGTAGTTAAAAATTGAAGAAACGTTACGTATTAAATTTTCAAACAAGTGAATCATAAAATCCATTGTTTTTCTAATTTAGACTGCAATGTGTGAAAATTCTGCACTGGGGCAGAGAGAATCTCAAGAAATCCCTTATGTCCTTTCATCACCATCAGATGGTGACATGGTTAAAAATAAAATGTCTGTCATCAAATTTCAGAGTTTTGCAGAGAGTTGTGGGGAGATTCAAGAGGATGTTACGTGTGCTGTTTGGTTGAACGCGTTGGGGAGAGATATGAAATTCGAGAACTGTGTAATTGCGCCTCTCACATATTTCATAGGGTTTGTTTAGATAAATGGATTGATCACCATCAGATTACATGCCCTCTCTGCAGATGTCCTCTCATTGAACAAACAGAAATAGTTCATCAAAGCCAAGATCACAGTGAAGATTGGATCTCATTTCTATTTGAAGGTGGAGATTTGGTCAATTCATTTTAGCACAATAATGGGGAATTTGCTTGAAAAATTTAATATGAGTTTGATGATTACTAAAGAAATGATGAGCAAGAGTTTATACAGCCAATAGTTTGTCCACCACAAAACATCTAACAAATTTTCCTTGGTACGAAACTGGAAGGTCAATCATAGAAGGCACATTATGGATTAAAGCATTGTTGTTTGTATATGACCATGTTTTAGATAGATTTTTTCACCTACTTTATAACAAGTCAGAAATTCCCTTTAAGTGTTGTATTGAAAGGCTTTATTTTATAAGGGATTCCTCCTGGGAACGTTTGACCTCCAAATCATGGCTACCTCAAGCTGCATTTTAGTTTGAGTAACAATATTTCAATATTTTATTGAGAAATTTTCAAATATTTAATAAACATTTGTATCCGTTTATGGCTTAAATTTTTAATTTCATAGATTTTATAAAGTTATTTATCTTATGTATTTAAATTTGTAACATTTGATGTTAGAAAAAATAGCTGAAAATCTTTCTATACTCATTTGACTTCGTATTTATTTATTTTTTAAATAGAAAGCATTAATTTTAAATTAATTAATATATATAGTCAAATATGCATTTGATTGTTCTAGAACAAGGTTGCAATCACAATCTATTACAAAAAGTTACATTAAGTTTTATACTTGCAATCAAACTTCTAACAATCTAGACATTGCTGAAGTGCTCCCCGATTTAGAAACTACCATTAAAACTACATAGATGAACCCGATTTAGTAATTTGTTTTTCAGTGTGTACTTTTCTTTTGGTTAGAATATTCATCTAGTAAGCAAAAACTCTCATTTTCGAGTAAAAAAAACACCATAACTTATTTTATTTTCTGGCACTATAACTACCAGAACAAGGTTTCAATCACAATCTTAGGGAGTATGCAAATGAGGGTAACAATCTAGATATTGCTGAAGTGCTCCCTGATTTAGACAATTGAAACGTATGAAGAAAAGAGGGATATTCCTAATCCCAATTAAACCTAAATCCTAAGTCAAATTGAAAACCAACAATCTTAACCCTAACCACAATCTTAACTCTATCCCTAGCCTTTACCGTAACCATGATATAACTCTAACAATGATGTAAACCCTAACTATAATCTTAACCCTAACTCTAAATCTATAATATAAACCCTAACGCTAACCATGTTGTAAACCCAAACCCTACCCATTAAATTAACCCTAATAATGATGTGAACCATAAACATAATCCTAACCCTAACCCTAGACATAATCCTAACCATAACCCTAAATCCTAAGCATAACCACAATTTTTACCCTAACCATGATGTAAATCCAAACCCTAACCATTAACCTAACCCTAAAAGTGATGCAAATCATAACTATAACCCTAACCATAACCCTTAACCCTAAGTCTAACCCTATGATATAAACCTTAACCCTACACATAATCCTAACCATAACCATAAATCCTAAGCCTACCCACTATTTCATAAAGGTTAAGCCCTTAATTAAGTATTGTATTTGATTATCATTAGGGTTTGATAAGAATTCAACTAAGATTTTGGTTTAATTATTGTTAGGGTTAGGGTTAGAATAAAGGTTATGAGTAAGATAATTTTAATTATAAGAAACTTTAAACTATTTTAAAATGTCTATATTTTAAATTTATAGTAAAAATATCATTTCAATTAAAAGTGAGTTTAAGCTATTTTAAAATGTCTTTATTTCATTAGAACAAAGCTTCAAGGTAATAAATATTCATAAGAAAAGTACATAATAATAAATATTTTATTAAGATTTTATAAAAAAAATAGTAAGTGTTATGAATTCATTATCCTACAATAGTTACCTACTTATAGCCTTACCTTAACACTAAACTCTAATTAACTATAACCTTAACCCCTAAACTTAATTTCTCCAATTGAATGCCAACCCTAACCTAACCTTAACTTAATTTCTCCAATTGAATGCCAACCCTAACCTAACCTTAACTTAATTTCTCCAATTGAATGCCAACCCTAACCTAACCTTAAGGTTAACTCTAACAATATAGTTTTTAAAATTTTTAAATTATATCATAAAGGTTAAACCCTTAATTAAATATTTTGGGTTGATTACCATTAGGCCTTGATAAACATTGAAAATAATTCCCTAATCATTTAAAGTTAGATAAGTTTTAGTTTTAAATTTATTCTAAAACTAATTGTTGATTCATTTAACAGCATAAAAAAAAATACAAACCCTAACTATAATTAAAACCTTATCATAATCAAAACCTCACCTTGACAATATCTCTAATCTAGACCTAATTGAACTCTAAACCATAACTTGACCGTAAACTTAAATATAATCATAACTTCACCCTTACTACAATGCTAACCCTAACCCTTAACACTAACACTTAACCTATGAAATAAACCCTAAGTCTTGACATAATCCTAAACATAGCCCTAATCCTAAGCCTAACCATAATCTTAACCCTATCCCTAACCTTAACCCTAACCATTATATAAATCCAAACCCTAAAAATGATGTAAACTCTAGCTACAATCCTAACCCTAACCCTTAACTGTAACTTGAACCCTCTAATATAAAACTTAAACTCTTAACCCCAACCCTAACACTATAATATAAACCCTAACTCTAAACATAAAACTAACCTTAATCATAAATCCTAATCCTAATCCTAATCCTAATCCTAATCCTAATCCCATGATATAAAGCCTGGCCTTAGAAATAATCATAACAATCATACTAAATCCTAAGCCTAACAACAATCGTAAACCTAACCATTAACCTAACTGTAATAATGATGTAAACCCTTGCTGCAATTGTAACCCTAACCATTAACCTAACCCTCAAAGTGATGCTAACCATAACTATAAATCCAAACCCTAACCATAACCATAACTATAAATATAAACCCTAACCCTAGACACAATCCTAAACATAGCCCTAAATCCTAAGCCTAACCATAATATTAACCCTTTCCCTAACCTTAATCCTAACCATGATATAAATCAAAATCCTAACCATTAGCCTAACCCTAACAATGATGTAAACCCTAACTATAATCCTAACCCTAACCCTTAACCCTAACTCTAACCCTCTAATATAAACCCTAAACCCTTAACCCTAACCCTAACATTGTGATATAAACCCTATCCCTAAACATAAAACTAACCATAATCCCAAATCCTTATCCTAACCCTAATCCTTATCCCATAATATAAACCCTAACCCTAAAAGTAATCATAACAATAACACAAAATCCTAAGCCAAACAACAATTGTAACCCTAACCCTAACCTTAAACCATAAATCCAAAAACTAACCATTAACCTAACCCTAATAATGATGTAAACCCTTACTGCAATCCTAACCCTAAAAGTGATGCAAACTGCAACCATTAGCCTAACCCTAACCCTAACCATGTTGTAAATCCAAACCATACCCATTAACTTAATCCTAACAATGATGTAAACCATAAAAATAATCATAACCCTAACCCTATGATATAAACCCTAACCCTCGACATAATCCTAAACATAACCCTAAATCCTAAGCATGACTGCAATCTTAACCCTAACCCTAACCTTAGAAGATATCACTGGTGAGACATTCCAATTTTATTACAATATCCATATCCATATTTAAACCCTAATATATAAACCATCTTGAACCCTAATTATTAACATAATCTAATCATAACTCTAACACTAAACCTTATTGCACCCTAAACCTAACCCAAGTTCAACCCTAGTGCTAACCCTTCCACTAAACTGAATTAACCCTAATGCTAGCCCCAATTAAACCTAACTCCTAAATCAAATTGAAAACCAACACTACGTAATATTAAACCCTAATTATTTAAGTGATAACGTTTTATTAATTTCCATTAAAATTGATTTCAATAATTTATATGAAAAACATTTGGGAGTTTACAAATAATTTGACATGTATTTTATATGATTATTGTATGAATAGCTACTATAGACCCTAACTAAACCATATCCATATTTGAACCCTAATATATAAACCATCTTGAACCCTAATTATGAACACAATCTAATAATAACTCTAACACTAAACCTTACTGATCCCTAAACCTAAACCAATCGTAACCATGATGTAAATGCAAACCCTAACCATTAACCTAACCCTAAAAGTGATGCAAACCATAACTATAACCCTAACCCTAACCCTAACCCTAACCCTAAACCTAACCCTATACATAATCCTAACCATAACCATAAATCATAAGCCTAAACACAATCTTAACCCTGACCCTAACCCTAATCATTAACCTAAACCTAAGAATGATGTAATATCTATCTATAATCCTAACCCTATGATATAAACCATAACCATAGATGTAACGCTAACCATAATTCTAAATATTAAGCCTTTGAACCACAATCATAAACTTAACCATAACCCTAACCATGATGCTAATCCTAACCCTAACGTTGCGATATAAACCCTAACCTAAAATGTAAAACTAACCATAATCGTAAATCCTAATCCTAACCCTAATCCTAATCCTAATCCTATGATATAAACCCTAAAACTAGAAATAATCATAACAATAATACTAATTCCTAAGCCTAACAACAATCATAACCCTAACCCTAACCTTAAACCTTAAATCCAAATGCTAACCATTAACCTAACCCTAAAAGTGATGCAAACCATAGCTATAAACCTAACCCTTAACCCTAAGTCTAACCCTATGATATAAATCTTAATCCTACACATAATCCTAACGATAACCATAAATCCTAAGCCTAAACACAATCTTAAGCCTAACCCTGACCCTGACCCTAACCATTAACCTAACCCTAACAATGATGTAAAAGCTATCTATAAGCCTAACCCTAACCCTAATCCTATGATATAAATCCTAACCCTAGGCATAACCCTAACCATAATTCTAAATATTAAGCCTAACCAAAATCTTAAACTTAACCATAACCCTAACACTATGATATAAATCATAACCCTAAACATAAAACTAACCATAAATGTAAATCCTAATACTAACCACAATCTTAACCCTAACCCTAGTCATGATGTAAATCCCTAACCATTAAGCTAAACTTAACAATGATGTAAACCCTAAATATAATCCTAACCCTAACCCTAGACCAATGATATAAACCCTAACCCTACTCATAATCTTAACCATAACCCTAAATCCTAAGCCTAACCACAATCTTAACATTAACTGTAACACTAAACATGATGTAAATCCAAACCGTAGCCATTAACCTAACCCTAACAATGATGTAAATCCTAACTATAATCCAATTTAATTCTATAATCAATAGAAAACTAGATTGAACCCAATTGGTTGTTGAATTAGGCTTGCTATTCTGAACCAAATCAAATCATAATCCTAATCTCAATATGTGTACAATGAGATCATTAGGCTTATTAACTTAAGAACAATATGTATTTGACAACATTAATATTAATTAGAATTTAGATTATTATGTTAATCTCAATGTGTATAATGAGATCATTAATGTAGACAAATAATGTAAGATAATTCAACATCAAACTACCCTAATATCAATCTCACAAACTAAAATTAAATACTTTCTACAAAATTCAACAAAATAAATATGACTTACATCATATAGAACACTAACTTCAAACAAAAATATATAATGAACTACAAAACGAATGGATACTCTTAAGCTAATTAAATTCTATAATCAATAAAAAACCAAATTGAACCCTATTCGTTGTTAAATTAGGCCTACAATTTTGAGTAAGAATAAATCCTAAACTATAATTCTAAATCTAGAATTGAACCAAATGGAATCCTAAATATAACACTAGGATGCATTAACTATAAGATAATTAAGTTCTATAATCAATAGAAAACCAAATTGAACCCTATTCGTTGTTAAATTAGGCCTACTCTTTTGAAAATGATCAAATCCTCACCCTAACAGTAAACCAAAATAAGTCGAGATCCTTATTGAATTAGGCCTACTATTTTGATTGCATTCCAAACTATAATTCTAAATCTAGAATGAAACCAAATGGAATCCTAAATATAACACTGTGCAAAACTACGATGCATTAACTATAAAACAATATATAATTTAAAATTAAATTATGTCATGTCTTCTAATTCAACTATAAAATACCTACAATATATAATTTGAAATTATATATATTTAATCATCTAACTCTAATCAAATCAAACCCTGCCATTAAACCAAATGAAAGAATAACATTAACACCATATTGAACACTAACTTAAACAAAATTAAATCCTAAACTAAAATTCAAATCCAAACTCTTAAGCTAATTATATAGTTAATTTAACCCTAACCCTAAACCATTACAACCTAACCTTAAAACAAAATTGAACTTGAAACCTAAATCTATTTAAACAATAAGCCAAATCAAACCCAATCACTAAACCAAATCAAAGAGTAACATTAACACCATATTGAACCTTAACTTGAAGCAAAATTAAACACTAAACTAAATTGAACCCTAACCATAACTAAAACAAGTCATACCCTATCCCTAAATTAAATCATCTACTAACTCTTAGAAGAAACCTAATAAACACTAATCCTTATTGAAATAGGGCTACTATTTTAATCCCAATCCTAAGTATATTATTAAATCTAGAATTGAAATTATACAACAATGCGCCTATTGCACTTTAATATTGATAAATTAATTAAAAAAATAGGCGCCTCTAGAAAGATACCTATCTGCTTATTCTATATATATTATTAAATATATATAAGCTAGTAAATATTATATTAAATTATTTTTAAATTATGTTCATACATACATACATATTCACAAATATATTTTGATCATTCAATTCAATAGAAATTAAATGAATATTGTAATACCTAATTAGAATAGAGTGAAATTAAAATCTTGAAATTATATATAAGATGGAAAAATTTATTAGAATGCAAATTCTTATCGACTTTTTCCTCTATAAGCTTTAATACAATTAAACTAATTAATTATTATTGTTTGTATGAGTGAAAAACATATCAAAATTGTTAAATTTTGTGAGAATATACATTATTTGACAATATAAGTGCCCAAGGAAATCATTTAGTTGAAGGGCATATCAGATTTTTATTTTTTTTGGAAAATCTATTTAATTTATTACACATATAATTTTCTCATAATCTATTATAATATATGAAAAAAAAATCTGATTGTAACTACATATCTGTTTTTAATATTATAATTCTTAATCAGACTTATGATTCATCAAAGCAAAGATCCAACCTAATATCTAATCATCATAATAATAAATTTGAAAAACATATATATATATATACACGTACACTTTTATATATATGTACACTTATATATATATATATATATATATATATATATATATATATATATATATATATATATATAATCTTATATAATGTATATATATATATATATATAATCTTATATAATGTATATATATATATATATATAATCTTATATAATTACACCAGTTATTTTGTAAGTTAAAACCATATAAAAAAAGAAAAAAAAACATGTTAGAAAAAGCTCACCTTATGTTTTTAATTAGATCATCAGAAGAGAGATGATGAGAAGGCATTGCAATACTATTAATCTCCATTAAAAGTCTCTGAAAACTCACTAGATTAATATATGTTTTTGGAAATGCTTTTCAATATTATTTATATATAAATTTACATTATATTTTATTAATATATTCATTTTTGTTTGGAACAAATTATAGAGATGATTTTTTTTTTTCAAATTTAAAGTCAAGAAATAATAGTCATTATTTTTTATCCTTTTAATTATATATTTTAATTAAATTAATTAATTATATATTAAAATTTTATGCATGTATGTATGGATACATATTTATATTTACCAATGTGTATGTAAATCTTCAATACATCTATGTAAAGAAATATAGAACTATTTTATTTACTTTAAATTATATTTACTATAGATAAAGACATTTAAGTTTTATTGTATTTACATTGTTTTTGCTTCTAATACAAAACTTTTTCTTTAATTTCCAAAATTTGATTATTTACATCTTATTTTTTATTTCAAATTTCAACTTCTTATCATTATTGAAAAAATTTAATAAAATAAATAAATAAAATACATTGTTTAACTCATTCAATTATTCATATTGCCTACTAATGATTTCCTAAGAATATTTGCTATACATTGTAATTTGTAAATGGTGGATTGGTGACATTAAAAAAGCCACATAAAGATTAATAGAATATCTTTTGTTGTATAGGTCATTACCTTGTCGTATGCTTTACTATCTAGCTTTATTAGCATTCCACTATTTTTCTTGAAACCATTGTTTATATGACCTCATTTGATAAGATTATATTGTCACTAATCTCTCGCCCTAGTGTTTCAAAGAAAGAGGTTGCAATATTCTCCATCTTTGTTTTAGTTGAGAACAAGTCAGCCCATCCATAGGTTTTATCTCATGAATTCTGTCTTTTCCTCTTTTTGCCTTGGTCGAGATATGGAAGAATTTGGTATTCAGATCGCAAGTATTTAGCTATGTTTCTCTAGCTTTATCCCTCCAATATTCTTCCTCTCTTGCTAATATTTCTCTATACATGCCTTTGACTAATTTCTCTTTTCATTGAATATGTCTTTTTCTAAACTTTTAGTTTTGCCTCGATAAACTATAGCTTCTTGAATAGAACATAACTAGGTGTTCTGGAGATGTGGCAAGAGTTCCACCAGCTCTCTAAGTTTGTTAGTAGTAGATCAGTTCTCACCACCACATTGACTACAATTTGAAGCACAAGTTACAGGGCCAATCTCCATTCTTAATGTTCAAATTGATAGGGTAGTAGTCTGATGCCATTACTAGGAGTATCCTAACTTCCAACACAAGTACCTCTTCATTCCAAGTTGATGAAATCAATTACTGTTTGGTCATTCTAAAATATTGTTGAAGCACAATCTTTGGTTAGTCCAAGTAAAATAGCATTTGAGGTTTGACAATCCACCAATCCTGTCTCATCCATAATGTTTATAAAACATTATATTGTTCTATTGATTTTCTTCAACCCCCACTTTTCTCACTGAGTTCCAAACTGGCATTGAAATCTCTACCCACTATAATATTGATATCTCCCAACTCTTTAATTCTATTAACAATGATCCATGCTTCCTTCTTTTCCTCACTTTTTGGTGTCCCATAGACATTGAATAAGTTGAAAGATAAATCGGAATTAAAACTTTTGATTTGATATTCCATCCAGTTCCTATGAGTTTCTATTACCTTGATTATCATGCCAACATCTTTCCATAGTACTCCTAGTCCTCCTATTGCATCAACTACCCCCACAAATTCTTATAGCCACAATTTGTAATACTATACAAATTTTACAGCTTCATTTAGATTGAGTTTTATTTCTTGTAGAGTTATTATATTTGCATTTTCTTTCTTTAATTGATGTTTTATCAAGCATATTTTGTCATGAAAATTTAAGCTCCTACCATTCCATGATCAATATTCATTACCCTCTAAGAGAGGGGGTCCTCCCTTAGATTTTGTGATGAATTCTTCTATTGATATCAGACCTTTTTTAATTGCTTCCTCCTCTCTTTTCTATTTTCTTATCTTTCTTCCTCTTTTTTTTTTTTCCTTTGTAAGGTTCTAGAAGTGTAGTAGTTGATTGGCTAAAGCCTTTGAGATCTACTACTCCAATTTCATCTCTATTTAATTTCACATCCCATTTATCCTTAGATACATTTGTCTCTTTTGTCCTATTTCCTTCTGTATGATTATCCACTCCTTTCTAAGAGGTTATGTTATTTTGTTCTATATTGGCTTTTCGTTTCAATTCTTTATCTTCCATCGCTATTGCCCCACTATTTAATTGTTCTCTTGTGATTTGGAGGTAGAAGAAAAGGACTATTTGCTTCTAAATTGCTAGTTTGCAAATGCATGTTGGATGTAACTACTTGATAAGATACACTACTATGCATCCCTTGAGTCATAAATTGTAATTTTTTTTGAATCATGGCCTCTTCTTTACAAAGATTATTTTTTGTTGTATTGTGAAATTTTTCTTCAACTCTAGAACATATGGTGTGAGAGTTATAAATATTTTTTTAGAAATGAAAATACCTTTTAGAAAATATCATAATCAATAATCAAAAGTCAATTTCAAAATCTATAAGAGCATACACAATAAAACACAAAAGAATTGATTCATTTTTCACATCATGGAATTTGGGATTCCATATTGGTTCAATTTGAATGGAAAAAAATTACCTTATCCTTCAAAAGAAGTCTTCTAAATAATGTTCCCCAAAAATCTAATAGGAAGTCAAGTAAGTGGAAACCTCTAGATTATTAAAAACAAGAGAGGAAACATGGTAGACAAATACAAAATAAAGGACCATATTTTCACTCACTCATTATAGATTCATTACAAGTGCCTCTTTTTATGGAGGCCTTTAGATGTTTCAGGAATCTAGAGGTGACGGGAAGCAACATCCAAAATTTTCAATATAAAACAATATTTTTCAGACTAGAGATGTGATAGAGGAAAAATCCGATCAAATCCTTATAAAGATTTATTTCCACAATTTGTATTTAATATTGGGACTAACTATGGAATTGATAGGTTGGAGTGGGGTAGTTGAGATTATTTCCACCATTACCCCTTAATCACAACTACTATGAATGTTTTGACATTCCCAATGCTTAGATTCATTTGTCAACTTTTCTTATATTTAACAATTTTCTTTTAAGGAACTAGATTATTGCTAATTTTTTTAATATGGTTAGATTTTGTTATAATATGATCATTTTCAGTATATATATATATACACATACATACACATACATACATATATATATACATATATATATATATATATATATATATATGTAGATATGTATATATATGTATATATGTATATATATATACATATATATATACATATAGATACATATATATGTATATATACATATGTATATATATATGTATATATATGTATATGTATATATATGTATATATATATATATGTATATATATATATATGTATATCTATATGTATATATATCTATATATATATCTGTATATATATATATGTATATATATATATGTGTATATATGTGTATATATGTGTATATGTGTGTATATATATATATACATATATATACACATATATACACATATATATATAGATATATATAGATATATATACACATATATACATATATATACACACACATATATATATATATACATATATATACATACACATATATACACATATATACATACACACACACACACACACACACATATATATATCCCTAATTGAGTCTTAACATAATCGTAAACTAAGGATTTAATTTAAGCCTAATCTAATACCATCTTTAAACATAATCTTATTTTAACCATTATGAACTATTTTTTATTGAAATTTAAACTCAAATATAATTATATAAGAATATAATTTAAATATTTTAAAATTTTTTCTATATATATAAAACATAAAAAATATAAATTAATAATATTATTTTTACTTAGATTAGGGTTGTTGTCATGTAATTTAATAATATGAAATTTTGATAAGAAAATAATATTATAAATATAATAATAAAAAATAATATAAGAATAGTACATCCTTAGTTGGCCTAGTGGTGGAGAACTTGTGCTCTGAAAGAGAGGTCATGAGATTAAATCCCACAAAGGGGGTAAGGTATGTATGTCTCATCGGCTTCGGCCCATTATCGAGAAAAAAAACAAAACAAATAATATAAGAATAATATAATATTTAGAATAACAATAGTTTAGTTATTATAATATTAAATTACAAAAATAATCAACTAATATTAGTTTCTATAAGTTTATCTATACTATATGAATATCTCGATACACAATATTAAATTGGTGAGATTATGTTATGTTAGTATATAATTTAAACTTTTAATAGCCCATTTCATATACAAACTTAAATAAACATTGATTATGTTTGACCTATCATGAACTTTTAATTTTCATTTAGGTACAAGAAATTCAATAAGGCCCCTAAAGGATTAAAAAATTAATGAATTTTTAAAACTTAATGGTGGACAGGCGACGAGAGCTAGGGTTTTGTAGGTTCCAGGGTCTTTCAGGCTATGGCAAAGTGCAAAATTTGTGGCCCTTCAATTGTAGAAATGGAGGATAGGTACAACAGCAGATGTGGCAGCCACCACAAAGAGCATGGAAGGCTTCGGCAAAAAAAATATTCAAAACTGGATCTGAGACTTCTTCGTAGTAGGTTCAAGTCACAAGAAATAGATGGGGTTTCACAAACATATGAATGAATGCCCCCTATGAATTCTGGAACATAGAGAAGAAGTTTTGGAGGCCAAAAACATAGGGCATCGTGCAACAATCTAAGAAGGTTAACCAATATCCTGAAAATACTGTAGTTATCTTATTAATGGTAGATGGACAAGCTTGGAATGAATTTGTTAATCTTTTTAAGGAATAGGATTTCTTTATGAAATGGAGTGGGTCATGGCCTGCTTTTAGGAGGGTAAGAAGCTGGTGTAATGAGAATTAGGAGGAAACCATTATTTTGAAAACCCTTCCAAATGGATTTTATCTTGTTATATGTACTTGTGTTAAAGACAAAGAATGGATCTTTAACAGTGGTCCCTTTTTGATTGGGGGAAAAGGCTTTTACATTAAGGATTGGACTCTGAATTTTAACCTAAAAGAGGAATTCATAACTAAGGTGCCAATATGGATATATTTATACAATTTATCGCATGAATATTGGGATAGTAAAATCATATAACTGATAGGTAAAAAGTTGGGTACCTTTGTTAAAGCGGACAAGGCCATAGAAAGTAAAGACTATAGTATTTCATCCTGTATATGCATCTTGTGGCAAGCAACTCATCCTCTCCCCCAACTGGTGGAGTTAAAATCTAGGGAGGGAACTTGGAAGAAAATGATTGAAGTTGAGGAAATGATAGAGATGTGTAGCGCTTGTAAAGGAGATGGACATCCCACAAGAGAATGTTTGTGTTTGGACAAAGGGGAAGGCCTAGACCAAAATATTCTAATAGATGTTTTGTTGTTGAAAGAGAAAACCTTTTTAACTGAAAAAAGTGACTTTGTGAAGGTCATGTTGAAGGATTGGGAAAAGCTTGTTGAGGAAAGATGAAACCTAAGATTGTTTGATAATAATATTGACGAATGGATAGATGTTTCAATTGAGGTAACCCCTAAGGAATACGGGGGACATGAATATGAAGAGATAGTAAGACCTTCCACAGACCTCTCAGAGATGGAATATGTTAGGACAAAGTTAGAGTCTCAGGCAAGGGATGATGCTAGCCAAATTTTTAAGGATGTAACCATGGAAGTGGCGCAAAAGAACCAACGAGATGATGCTTTGCTAGATGGTAAGCCCAAGGAATCTCCACAACCTATTAATACCTCCTATAATGAGATGATAAGAAATGACATTGGTAATTTTGTTGAAGGGGACTCATATCAAACCCAGAGAGTGGAAGTTGGTGAAAACTCTCTTATTAAGACATCAAGTTTTCAAATTGATAAAGGATACTGAGGCGATTTGAGGGGTAAAAAACTAGAGGGAATACTGGTTAATAAACATATGGTTTCAAAAATTTTACTTCGAGACAAGGATCAAAATATGTATGAAAGAATAGAGGAGGACCAGTCTTTAAAGATATTCAGATTTCCCCAATCAAAAATTTAGACAACTCTTTCGAGGATATAAGGGAGGATTGGAGCTTTTATGAGGAGTTGGAGTCAAAATCTCAAACAAATGATGAAAATGAGGAGGGAGATGATTTGGGCCTGAATGCAGTTTTAGGTATAAAGGAAAAGAGATCTATGGAGCAAATAGTATAAAAGCAGAACAAGGTGAAGATTGGTGAACATAAGAAGCAAGGTCCAAAATTTGCTAGGAGGAAGTTGGAAATTGCAGCTAGTACCGTGAGTTAGAAAAAAATTAGATTAGGAAAAGGCTATGCCTTTTCTCAGGAGAAATGAAGGTCTTATCTTGGAATGTCAGGGGCTACAATGCTTGTCACAAGATCTATTTGATCAAATGAGGCCAGACGTGGTTTTCTTGCAAGAAATGAAATTAAGTGGAGATGGTATAAAATCCTTCTGCAGACACTTTAATACTTGTAAATGTCATGTGGCTGAAGCTGTAGGGGCCTCTGGTGGATTAGGACTCTTATGGAAAGAGGCAGTGGTAGATATATAGGTAATCAAAACAAAACGTTCCTAGCAATGGGTGAATGTGATGTCCAAAAGGCTAATTTATTTATGATTAATATTTATGGACCCAATAATATCTCTAAATTGAGAGGTGTATGGAACACAATTACAAAGATTTTTTCTATCAATGAGGACATGTTATTCATGCTAGAGGGAGATTTCAACACCATTTTAAGATCTTCAAATAAAAGAGGAGGAATGGGATGGCATAATCAGAAACGAAGGGATTTCAATGATTTTGTGACATAGAATGGTCTTTTTAAAATCCAATTCAAAAGTGGGGAGTTTACTTGGACTAAGAGAAGAAGTGGTTTCGTTAATATTATTGAAAAATTGGATAGATTTTTCCTTGCAGGTAATTAGGCAGACACTCAATGGATCTTCTAGGTTGAGATTCTTCCTATTACTGGGTCAGATCATTATCCCATAAGTGTGAGATTTCAATATGATATGGTACCTAAATGATGCCCTTTTGAATTTGGAAAAATGTAGTTGAGAAAAGAGGGCTTTATGGAATTAGTTGCCGAATGGTGGTTGAATGCACCACCAAGAATTGGTAACAAAGCCTTCATTTTATTTAAAAAACTACAATTCATAAAGGAACAACTGAAGAAATGGAATAGGGAAGTCTTTAAGAATATTTCCACTAAAAAGCTCAAGATTGGGCAAAATTTAGGTGATCTACATACAAAGGTGATTGAAGGTGGAATGAGGGTGATTTTTTGATGGAGAAAGAACTTTATAAGAAGTAATATGTAGAGATTCTGGCAAGTGAAGAAATTTTGTGGAGATAGAAGTCTAGAGAAACATGGCTTAAGGAGAGGGTGATTTCAACACAAATTTCTTTCATAATTCAGTTAAGGTGCGAAGATCCTATGACAATTTTTTTTCTATTCAAGACTCTCAAGGTAATACCCTCAAGGAAAAGGATGGAATTTGCAATGAAGCTGTAATTTTTTTCTCAATATTCTTTAGGAAGACTCAGAATATCTTCCACAAATTGGCAAACATTCTTGATGTCATTCCAAATTGTGTTACTAATGCTCAAAATGCAATGTTATATAAACCAATATAACAAGAAGAGGTTAGGGTTTCTCTCTTTAATTGAGGAGGTGATCAAGTGCCTCGATCTGATGGTTTTCTAGCTCTTTTTTTCTAGAAAATGTGGAATGTTCTAGCTGAGGATCTTTGGGATGTTGTAGAGGAATCTCGTGCAGGTGGTTTTGTATTAAGAGATTTTAATAATACCTTTATTGATCTCATTCCTAAAATGGATGAAGTTTTAACTTTTGGTGATTTCAACCCCATCTCTTTATGAAATACATTGTATAAAATCATTTCAAAAGTTATTGCAAATAGGTTGAAGTGTTATTTAGATTTAGTTATTTTTTCATAACAGAGTGGATTTTCTCTAAATCGATTAATTTATGAAGGTATCATTGTGGAACATGAGACAATCCATTCTATTAGATCTACCCACTTGGAATTAATGTTAGTAAAGTTGGATATTAGAAGAGCTTATGATGAAGTGGATATAGATTTCCTTCTTGATGTGCTTAGAAAGTTTGGTTTCTTCTAAGCTTGGGTGAACTGGGTTGAAAGCTATATCAAATCTCCTCGGCTTTTAGTTTTAGTCAATGGCAATCTGCAAGGTTTCTTTGAGCCTAAAAAAGGTCAAAGACAAGGGGACCCAATTTTACACTTTCTTTTCATTATTATGGCGGAAGTACTGGGCATGCTTATTTCTATAAAAAGGAGTGATGGATCTTGGGGAGGTGTAAAAGTAGTTGTTGGTATAGATTCCATGTCTTACCTACAATTTGCTAATGATACCCTTTTAATGGGTGAAGATTCTTTTAGGGAAGCCAGATTAATGAAGGAGGTCCTAGAAAGGTATAGTCATGCCTCTGAACAATGTATTAACTGGAGGAAATATGAGATTTTATTTTTCAATACTTGTTGTCAAAAGCAAAGGGAAATCTATTCTACTTTAGGTATGGAATTAGGTTCACTCCTGGGGAGATACTTAGGGATTCCATTATTTGGGAGAGCCAATAAATTTGTAGTTTGGAAGGATTTGGTGGATGTGTTCTTAAAACACATGGATCGATGGAAGAGTAGATGGTTAACTTTAGCTGGTCAAATTTTAATGCTTAAATATATTATTTTGGCCATCCCTATCTTCTCAATGATGTGTTTGAAAATTCAAAAAAAGGTAATTAAAATTGTTGGACAAAGAATGAGGAAATGTTTCTAGAACAGTGCCAATGAGAAGGATAAAATTCCCCTTCTTGCATGGGATAAAAATTGTTTGACAAAGGACAAAGGGGGTGTAGGATTGAGAGACTGGAATATCATGAATGAAGCTTTGGGAGTGAAGTTAGTGTGCAATATACACTATCAATCATCCCAATTATGGGTGAGAATGTTAAGGGATAACTATTTGGATTCTATGGAGGAGGACAGGATTTTTACTATTCGTAATCCCCTTGCTGGCTCTGCAATCTGGAACTTTATTATTTCATTTCAAAGAGTAATTGTAGATCATTTATCCTGGTAGTTTGGTAATGGCCTTAAAGAAAAGTTTTGGGATGACCCATGGGATAGATTTCTAACATTGAAGGAAAATGGTGATCTGCATAATATTAGGCTCTGGTTTGTACAACACTGGGGAGAAAAAGTTAGTGATTATCTAAATTTCTAGGAAGATGCTTTTGAAGGGAAATGGACCTGGAAATCTCTAAAAAATGTGGAAATTTTAGACCAACATAAAGACTTGATGTAAGAGATTTTTAACTCAAGAAAGATTCTAAGAACAAATAAAGAAGATAAAGTAGTTTGGTGTGGTGTTGTGAATGACAAATATTCGGTCAAGCTGGGTTATCAATTTCTCTGTGAGGAAGTTGGGGATGAGAATTGGTCGGTCAATTTGTGTTGGGGAAAAGAATGTCTCTGAAAGGCAGGATCCTTTCCATGGCTGGCAATCAGAGGTTGAATCTTAACTAGTGAAAGGAGAAAAAGACTAGGTATTGTGGCCCATCAAAATGTGTCATGTGCTTAGAGGATGAGCAGACTATTGATCACCTTTTTCTTAGATGCAAGGTGGTGAGCAAATGTTGGGAGATGCTATTGAAATCGCTTGGGTGGTATGGTCTGCTCCCAGATACTCTAAAAAAAGTCTTTGAGGAATGACCGATGGTGCAGTATAAATCAACCTTTTCCAGCATTTGGAAGATAAGCCCTTCCATTGTGATTTACGAGATTTGGAAGGAAAGAAACAAGCAAATTTTTGTAGGAAAGGAAGAGTTTGTGGACAGATTAAAGATGATCAACCATGCAATATAGGAAGTGGTGGGGGTGGCAACTTCACAGTTCTATAATCTAAAGGTTCCCTTTACTTTGGAGGATAAATGATTATAGGCACAATGGCTGGGTATTCATCTTAGGAATGTTAAGGGGCCAAACTGGTCTAATCCAAATTTAAAAAAGATAGTGGAGGTTGTGTGGGAAAAACCATCAAAGGGTTGGTGTAAGATAAACTTTGATGGAGCGTCAAAAGTGAATCTAGGACCATCAAGAGTAGGTTTTATTGTACAAGATTGGAAAGGGGATGTATTAGTATTGGGAGAAAAGAAATTAAACAATGGCACAAATAATGTGGTAGAGGCTTTAGCAATATTAACAACTATTAAAATTGGTAGGAAGTTAGGAGTGCATAAAGTTCATCTGGAAGGTGACTCTTTAATTATAATTCAATAAAAAATGAAAGGGAGCATAGAAGTGTGACATTTACACAATTCAATTCAAAAAATTAGGGAAGAGTTATCCTTATGTAAGGATTTTCACATTGATGGTCGCGCCCACAAAAGGATATGAAAATCACAGTAAAACCTTTCCTAGGAATTGGGCATTCCAACAGGTGACCAATATCTCTCTCTGTAGATGTTCATTTACTTGTCAAACCGGGGGACGTATACTTTAAATGGCACAGCAAAATATATGCACTACGAACTCATTTTGGTCAAATCTTAGTGGAAATACATACTGAAAAGAAATCCTACCTACGCTACAGGAAGGTAATGCAAAGCTCTTTAACTCAACTATGATTTGATTACAACATAAACCATAATAACTACAACTGAAACACAAACTATGAACTGGCCTTATGCTGCAAGAATAGACACAGTGATGGATTCCTTGTGCTTCAGGAGCAATGTAAAGCTGAGTTTGTATAAAAACTTTAAAGATGAAAGCAAACTGAAGCTTAACAGGAAAGAACAACTAACTAACTAGCTACAGATACCTACTAAGTGGGCCCCCTTAGCAAGCATCTCCTGATTATGCAGATGCTAAACTCAAAACTTCATTGAAATTTATTCATAAAAATAGAATGATATACATTGTTTTGTTGATATGGAAACTAACAACAAAATCTACTTCTGGTTAAACAGATTCTGTCTTTCATTATCATATTGATTCTTACATGACATCTACTATTCTTATTCTATCCTTCTCTAACTCCTCTCTCGCGCAGGAGGAGAAGCTTTATTTAAAAACAGGAGAGCAACTAACTAACTAACTAACTCCATCAAAGAAAGACGTGGGAGTAAAACATATCCTTGAATCAAGGAACAAACTTCATGAATGAATTTATGCATTCAACTCGATCCAGAGAGAATCTAGTGCTCCACTCTTTGTCATTAAAATTCTTTGCCATGATTTCGGTCAAAGAGTCTTCGCCGGAGCTTCCTCGAAGTCGTGTAGGAAATGGACTTTACTGCACGGCCGAGATTGGTTGTGCTTGACTCGATCGTTCTTCAACAACCTGCGAAACAAAAGGTAATAGGCAACAGAAAAGGCATATGGCACATACACGATATCTATTCATTAATCACACATTTTAGATTTACTTCATCATTCAAAAACTGTATACGATATACCAATCATTTTAGGGGGTCAACGGGGCAATAAATGCAATCAAGTCAACACAAAGAGCTGCAGGAATATAAAAGTATCTTGCTACAGGATATCCCAAAAAGGTTTCACAAAGTCTGAACATCCGTGAAATAACAAAAGTAAAGGCATTTAAAAGTTTATCATAACATCCAAATTATGAGCATATTTTAAGCTCATCACTACCCCCTACTTAGCCCAATGCTGGTCCTCCAGCATTAACTTTCCTGGTGGTTTCTCTGAAGTCAGTGGTTGCTACATGACTCTGAAATGGATTTTTAAACTTGTAATTAAATCCTCTGAAATCCCGGCATTTTTCATACCTTTGGTCTTTTAATTCATTGTTAAGATTTGTAGCCTAGTGAGGATAAAGTGGCCACATTAGCACAAGGGGTCTGAATGTCAGCGGCAACCATAGTTCAAATCTTGTTTGAAGTCCCAATTGAATATATCTGCTAGTTCGTTTGAGAGATACTATGAAATTTAAGGGACCATGCGGTTCTGACTTTCTTAACCCAACAGTTAACCTCTTCCATCTTTTCTCACTTCTGGTGAGTGCCAATTTCCAAAATGAATATTGTTGTGCCTGGAATTCATCATATACTTGTTTTCTGATATCAAATATTTTCTCTCTTGCTGAAACATTATTAATACCATATGTCAGAGTAAATCAATCTTTCAACATTGCATAAGGGTTTGAACTGTGAGATCGTAATGGAACAGGCTCTATTTTCTCAGCTTCCTCATATGTTTCCCACTGCCTGCCATAATTCGCCTCATTTGCTGCCCATGACATAAATTCTCTCAAATGAATATCACCAATATATAGAAGAGGATTCCATTTTGTTTCAAATGGTATTAAAAAGCCATGCAAATAGAATTCACAAAGAGAATTCCTTAACCAGTTAGGGGCTGCCTGGTATGCTTCATAGAATTCTTTGGTAGTATGAATTATAGGATCTTGGTTTCTGGAAATTCTCATCAATTGGAACCATAAAAACTGTTCTTTAAGGCACAAAGCATAAACTCTAGGTGGAGGTCTACATTCCATAATCTGACCAGTTACTTTCAACATTTTGTCTATTTTTGCTTTCAACTCAGCAATTTCCTGCTTCTGACTTTCAATTTTCTTTTTCAATTTCTTCTTTTCTATTTCCCATAGACTTTGTTGCATGTCAGTTTGGGCTATGTATCAGAAAGTCAGGGTTTGCAATGTAACTGTTTCCTAATTAGCTTTAACATATTCCCAAAACTCCATTAAAAACGTTCTCTTATACACAACAATGGCTTTGCAAACTGCAGGATGAGATACAATTTCACTAGGCACATTCAATTGTTCAGTCTGTTCTTGCTCTTGCTGCAAGATAAATTCTTCTTGTTCCTATGGTGGAGAAGTTTGTGCTTCCTCCGAAAATTGCATAGCAGTAGTAGCCAAATAATCAAGATTTGGTAACCCTTGCTCATTGTGCCCTATTTCTTTTGTCTCAACTGGTTCCTCTTCAGGAATGAATGAACTCTGGGCAGCATTTTCGGACACATTCTGAGAAACATTAAATTCAGACTCAACAGACCCTTCTAAAATTACAATCACCTCTGGTTGCGGTGAAGCAGGGGAGGTCTTAGATTGTTTCCTTATGAAAACCCTTCTTGGCACTGATGCGGCTACAGGAGGTGTTCTGGTAGCTTTTCTCTTCCTTGTTTGTTTAGAGGGCTTTGCCCTACCAGAAGATGACGGTGAACTAGAAATAGCAACAGGCGTTGCTGTAGGAGAAACAGCTGCAGGGGAAGGTGTTGCAGGAGAAGAGCATTGCCTTTTCTGAGAACGAGGGTCAGATTCTAGGGACCCTTCTGCCTTTGCTTTTCCCTTCTCACTCCTAGTGGCAGACCTAGTTTGTGCCCTAGCAGAGGATTCAGGTGCGAAAGCTGTAGGACCAGGTGCTACAGGAGTAGATGACCCTTGTCCTATTTTATTGGTAGATGCACTTTCTTTCTTCTTTTTCTAAGGCCATGGGGTAAGTACCCTAGGGGGTTGTGAAATTTGCAAACTCTTTTGGGCAACAAATTGTTGCCAAGAGAGAGATGAGACATCCCTTAAAGAGTGCTCAATCAGTAATTTAATAAGACCATGATGAGTGATAGAATTATCTTTCCCCTGTTGAGTTCCGTGGGCATTGTATTCTAAAAATTTTAACAAGAAATTCGGAACATTTATAACTAACCCATGCCTCATATGGCTCAATAATTTAAAATGATGAGAATGCAGATAGGAAAAACAACCTTCACAAGTCAAATACCTATTATGTAAGTAGCATACTCTGAATAAGGAGGAGGTAACAATACGTGCTTGCATCCCTACTTGGAGACTTCTAGAGGTCCATCAGTAGGCATTGAAAACTCAGTCCTTGTAGTCGTAGCGTCTGAAAAAAAGTTTTCTCCAACGACTGGAAACGCATTTACTTTTGCAATTCTATTTTTGGTTGCAACAACCGTTAGACCCCATACGGTGGCTTCCCCTTCAGAAAGGGTTCTCAGAAATTCTACAGCAGCCTCCTCATCAAAATCATTTAAGCTCAAGAAATAATTTAACCATCCACAGAGGCTGAATGTGTGGACTATTTGCAGATTTTGCAATAACGTTTCATGAGCTATAGGCTTATGTCGCACCAACTGACCACCCATGTTTGCAGTTTTCCTTTAGCTGAACTCGATTCCTTGCTAAAGATTCAAATTCTCTGCTTCCCTTTCTGTTCTGGTTTTTTCCTCTTTCGTGCTGTCACATTTCTTTCTTTCTTTTCCAAAAATGAACTTTTTTGAACAAGCAGTCTTAATCGTGATTATGCAATAAAGAAAGACATGCGATCATAGTTGGAAAGTACCAGAAAAGTATTAAAGAAAGATTATTTTGCAGTTATGGTAGCGGCGAAAAGACAGGTTTTAAAAGATGGATTACCCCGCCCCCTACTTAAAGTATGACATGTGTCCTCACATGTCGTAAAGAACAGGTAGAAGTTCATGTAATAATGACCGGTACATGCATAGCAGTAAATGAATAGAATGAAATAAATAAAATATGCGATAAGGAAAGATATGGCGTACCTTTGATAATAGCACGTATGTGTGAAGAAATATGATGGCATCTGCATGGATTGACAAGTGGGAAAGATATCTTAATTAAGTCTAATGCGGATGGATGATGTGAATGGGTGAAATGGGTGGATGAAATGAACAGATGAAATGAGTGGACGGAAGTTAAAGAAGTGAAATGGGGGCGATAAATGAGAATGGAGAAAAGGGGTTTCCTTTTGTAAAAAGAAAACCTTTATTATGGGCATGCTTTTTGAAAATTACGGTAACGCTGTAGGAGAAAGGCAAAAGCCTTCGACTGCAGGAAGAGTAGTGGGAGGAACTTGAATGAACTACTGCACGAATTCTTCCTTGGAGACTGGTTTGTGGTATAACCGGAGTCAATGGCCATTCACTAGCAATTTGAAGCGGACTAGGTCTATTGTTACCAGCTGTACAGCTCCATTATCGAATACATTTTCAACTTCATAGGGGCCAAGCCAGCGTGTTGTGAACTTACCTTGGTTTTCTTGATATCTGGAATCATATAACAGCCCAATCTCCAGTAGAAAATTTCTTGGTTTTGATGTGCTGATCATGCCATTTCTTGCGGAAACCCTTCTTGGCACTGATGCGGCTGCAGGAGGTGTTCTGGTAGCGTTCCTCTTCCTTGTTTGTTTAGAGGGCTTTGCCCTACCAGAAGATGATGGTGAACTAGAAATAGCAACAGGCGTTGTTGTAGGAGAAACAACTGGAGGGGAAGGTGCTGCAGGAGAAGGGCATTGCCTTTTCCGAGAACGAGGGTCAAATTTTGGGGACCCTTCTGCCTTTGCTTTTCCCTTCTCACTCCTAGTGGCATACCTAGTTTGTACCCTAGCAGAGGATTCAAGTGCGAAAGTTGCAGGACCAGGTGCTACAGGAGTAGATGACCCTTGCCCTGTTTTACTGGTAGATGCACTTTCTTTCTTCTTTTTCTGAGGCCGTGTGGTAAGTACCCTAGGGGGTTGTCAAATTTGCAAACTCTTTTGGGCAACAAATTATTGCCAGGAGAGAGATGAGACATCCCTTAAAGAGCGCTCAATCAGTAATTTAATAAGGCCATGATGAGTGATAGAATTATCTTTCCCCTGTTGAGTTCCGTGGGCATTATGTTCTTAAAATTTTAACAAGAAATTTGGAACATTTATAACTAACCCATGCCTCATATGGCTCAATAATTTAAAATGATGAGAATACAGATAGGAAAAACGACCTTCACAGGTCAAATACCTGATTATGTAAGTAGCATACTTTGAATAAAGAGGAGGAAATGATACACGCTTGCATCCCTACTTGGAGACTTCCAGAGGTCCATTAGTAGGCATTGAAAACTCAGCTCTTGCAGCTGCAGCGTCTAAAAAAAAGTTTTCTCCAACGACTGGAAGCCTAGTTACTTCTGCAATTCTGTTTTCGGTTGCAACAACCGTTAGACCCCATACGGTGGCTTCCCCTTCAGAAAGGGTTCTCAGAAATTCTACAGCAACCTCCTCATCAAAATCATTTAAGATCAAGAAATAATTTAACCATCCACAGAGGCTGAATGCGTGGACTATTTGTGGATTTTGCAATAACATTTCATGAGCTATAGGCTCATGTCGCACCAACTGACCACCCATATTTGTAGTTTTCTTTTAGCTGAACTCGATTCCTTGCTAAAGATTCAAATTCTCTGCTTCCCTTTCTGTTCTGGTTTTTTCCTCTTTCGTGCCATCACATTTCTTTCTTTTCGAAAAATGAACTTTTTTGAACAAGCAATCTTAATCGTGATTATGCAATAAAGAAAGATATGCAATCATAGTTGGAAAGTACCAGAAAAGTATTAAAGAAAGATTATTTTGTAGTTATGGTAGCGGCGAAAAGACAGGTTTTAAAAGATGGATTACCCCGCCCCCTACTTAAAGTATGACATGTATCCTCACATGTCGTAAAGAACAGGTAGAAGTTCAGGTAATAATGACCGGTACATGCATAGCAGTAAATGAATAGAATAAAATAAATAAAATATGCGATAAGAAAAGATATGGCATACGTTTGATAATTGCACGTACGTGTGAAGAAATATGACGACATCTGCATGGATTGACAAGTGGGAAAGATATCTTAATTAAGTCTGATGCAGATGGATGACATGGATGGGTGAAATGGGTGGATGAAATAAACAGATGAAATGAATGGACGGAAGTTAAAGAAGTGAAATGGGGGCGATAAATGAGAATGGAGAAAAGGGGTTTCCTTTTGTAAAAAGAAAACCTTTATTATGGGCATGCTTTTTGAAAATTACGGTAACACTGCAGGAGAAAGGCAAAAACCTTCGACTACAGGAAGAGTAGCGGGAGGAACCTGAATGAATTGCTGCATGAATTCTTCCTTGGAGACTGGTTTGTGGTATAACTAGAGTCGGTGGCCATTCACTAGCAATTTGAAGCGGACTGGGTCTATTGTTACCAGTTGTACAGCTCCATTGTCGAATACATTTTCAACTTCATAGGGGCCAAGCCAGCATGTTGTGAGCTTACCTTGGTTTTCTTGATATCTGGAATCATATAACAGAGCCCAATCTCTAGTAGAAAATTTCTTGGTTTTCATGTGCTGATCATGCCATTTCTTCCTTTTCTGTTGGATTGCTTCTGTATGCTACAAGGCAGCTTTTCTCATTTCATCCAAAGCATTTAGCTGCAGGAGATGGTCCTTCTGTGCTTCAGATATGTCTATATTGAGTTCAAGAGCTATCCTCAAAGTTTTGTGTTCAAATTCTATGGGTAACATGGCTATTTTCCCATAAAACAGTTCAAAAGGTGTAAACCCAGTTGTTGTTTTCCATGTAGTTCTGTAAGCCCAAACTGCTTCAAGAAGTCTATTGCTCCAATATTTTCTATGTATCTGTACTATCTTTGTGAGGATCGCCTCAATTTCTCTGTTTTTTACCTCTGCCTGACCATTGACTTGAGGGTGATAAGGGCTGGACTTCCTATGTTTGATTTTATAGTCATTCATTAGTGCAGTGATCAGATTAGACATAAACTAAGCTCCATGATCGGTTACAAGCTCTCTGGGAACCCCAAATCTTGTAAAAATTTGTTCATACAGAAACTCAGCAACTTTGTTATCTCGAGCATGAGTCATAGCTGTTACCTCGACCCATTTTGTTACATAGTCCGTGCAAACTAGAATGTATGACTTTCCATTTGATGGTGGATCAATTGACCCTACAAAATCCATCCCCCATTTATCAAAAGGGGTGACTATTAACTGTGGATATAGTGGCATTTCATCGGACTTAGTTGGCCTTCCCATACGTTGGCATTTGTCACATTTTCTTGTATAGGCCACAGCATCCTTATGTAATGTTGGTTAGTAGTACCCTATTGTAAGAACTTTCTTTGATGTTCTTTTTGCTGCAAAATGTCCCCCACATGGTTCATCATGGCAAGCATGCAATATGTCATAAGTTTCATCTTCTCTTACACATCTTCGCATTACCTGATTAGGTCCAATATAAAACAAACTATTTGCAATCCAGGAAAAGTTAAAACTTTTCTCTATTAACAATTTCTTTTCTTTTGGAGAAAAGTAATTTGGTATTCTGTTTGCTGCTAGATAATTGGCAATGTCTGCATACCAGGGTATATGTGCAGTGATGGAAAACAAGTGTTCATCTGGAAACCTATCATCAATGATCTCATGTTCAATAGATGCAGTTGATTGGAGTCTTGATAAAAAGTCAGCTACAACATTAGCTCTCCCTGGTTTGTCAATTATGGAAATGTCAAATTCTTGTAACAACAAGAGCCAACGTGCCAACCTACCAGAAATGGCAGATTTGTTCATCAGATATTTGATTGCTGCATGGTCAGTATGGATGAATATCTGATAACCTATGACATAATATCTAAATTTATTCAAAGCATATACTACTCCAAGCAACTCCTTTTTTGTGACAGTATAGTTGAGCTCAGGACCTTGAAGGTTCTTGCTGATAAAGTAAATAGCATGTTCAACTGAATTTTCTTTTTGATTCAGAACTGCTCCTATGCCAAAGTCAGAAGCATCAGCATGTATGTGAAAAGGCAAATTCCATTTTGAACCTTGAAGAATAGGGGCTTTAGTAAGCAAGTCCTTGAATTATAGGAAGGATTTTTCACAGGCCTCTGTCCACTCAAATTGGGAATCCTTTGTTAACAAAGCATAAAGTGGACTGGCAATTTTACTAAAGTCTTTTATAAACCATCTATAATACCCTGCATGACCAAGAAAACTTCTGACATCTTTTTGTTTTGCAGGAGTTTGTAAATTCTGAATTACTTCAATTTTAGCAGAGTCGATTTGAATTCCATTTTTTGAAACATGATGACCTAGAACAATACCTTCTTCCATCATTAGAAAACACTTCTCACTGTTTAGAGACAAATTTTTCTCTCTACACCTTTTCAACACTTTTTCTAAATTTACCAGTGCTTTTTCAAATGTGACTCCATAGGTAGTGAAATCATCCATGTAAATCTCCATACATTCATGAGATATATCAGCAAAGATACTAATTACTGCTCTTTGAAATGTTGTTGGAGCATTGCATAGGCCAAAAGGCAAGACCGAATAAGCAAATGTTCTCCATGGAAAGGTAAAAGTGGTCTTATCTTGATCTTCAGGGGCAATTTTTATCTGATTGTACCCACTGTAACCATCCAAAAAGGAAAAATATCTTTTGCCAGACAGTGAGTCTAGTACTTGATCTACAAAAGGTAGTCAAAAGTGATCTTTTTTAGTGGCACTGTTCAACTCTCTGTAATATACACATACTCTCCATTTTCCACCTTTCTTGGGAATAATGACTAAGGGAGAAACCCATTGACTGTCAGAGATTGGATAAATAAAACCAGCATCAAGCAACTTTTGAAGCTCACTTTTAACTATTTCCCTAAGTGCTGGATTTACTCTTCTTTGAGGTTGTCTAATTGGTGAACAATCTTCTTTGATATATATCCTATGAGTACAAACTCGAGGATCTATTCCTTGCATGTCCCCATATTCCCATACAAAAGCTTTATGCTATTCTTGTAGCATTTTTAATAGATCAGCCTGTTGAGACTGTGACAGCTTGTTATTGATATTCAAACAATGACCTTGAGACAATTCTATCCACTCCGTGAGATTATTCATAGAGTCTACAGGTAATGTTTGTACCTCTTGTGGAAGCAAATTATGAAAAATCGCTGGAAGTTTAGGCAGTGAACTTTCAGAATCTGGTTGCTGCAGGAAACATTGTAAATGAGTATCATTTGGACCAAATGAACTACCTTTATCAGAGTTGTTTTGTAGAATTTGAAACAGTAAGGCATCTTCACTCTGAAGTTGTGAGAATGGGTCATTTTGAATCATCATTAATTGAGCCAAAGAATTGGCTTCTTCAATTTCCTCCCCCACATCTGGCCAAACGGGTTGGGACAAATCTGGCTGAGGTCTAGCAGGAGGATACAGAGACAATTTCTTTGTGGATTGCCCATCAAAAATGGTCATATCTCTAGAACGACATCCTATAAAAGCATCAACAGTTGCTAACCATGGTCTACCAAGAATAATTGGGTACCCTCCTAAAGTTGCCTTAACTGATAACATTGTGAAATCAGCAGGATACACCCAAGATTCAAGAATGACAATTACATCTTCTACTATCCCATCAGGTTTAATTGTGGAGCTGTCTGCAAGCTGTAGGACTGTGGGTGTAGACCTAATGTTTGAAATGTTAAGGGAGTCCATAGTATGCTTTGTGATGACATTAATGGCAGCACCTAAATCAATCAAAATATTTTTTACAACTTGGCCATTTACATTTATCTGCACTATAGGACTTCTAGGGTCAATATACTTTGGAATAACTACATTTCCCAACATTATATCAGCCAATTTCCCTAAGACATGAATTGTTTGAGGGTCCTTTTTCTTTCATCCAGGCTTCTTTAAATAGGCTTCTTTAATAGCTTTTCCAAAAATAGGAATATCTTTAATATCCTAAAATAAAAGAATTTGAATCTACACATTTTTGAGCTGATCCATAATGTCAAAAGTGGGTTGTTCCATGGGTTTATATGCAGTACTTTGCAACCTGTGAGGAAAAGGTGGGTTATCTTGATTTTGCAGAATAGGCTCTTTAGGAATGGTATCTGTTATGGGCATGTGCTCAGTAGGAACAACAGGTGCAGTAGGTTCTTCATGGGGAGGATCTGATATTTCAGTAATACGAGGTAGTTTTGGAGCAGGTAAAGTAGTTCCAGACCTCAAATGGATGTCATTAATGTTTAAGGAATAAGCTTGATATTGGTTGGCTTCGGTAAGATATGCAGGCTGCTGAGGCTTATTATTGGGATTGGGCATTTGCTGGGCAGGCATAGGCGTTTGTTTTGGAGGTCCAAGATTTGTGGCAGTTACTGTAGGAGGTGGCATAAGGGCTTTTGGTTGCGGTTGTGGAAGCTGCAGGATTCTAGAGGACTAGTTTTGCCATTGTTGAGGGCCTCGCCATTGAGAATTTTGCTGCCAATTTTTTGAAAGTGGGGTCCATTGCCCCTGTGGCTACTGCCATCCTCCTTGAGGGGATTGCCATTGTTGGTTCTGATAATTAGGCCAATTTGGTTAAGGTGGATTCCAGGATGGTGGTGGTCATATGCATGTTGCCATTGGTTATTATATCCAGAATAAGAATTACCAAAAGTTAAAGGGTCTTGAGGCATACCTTGTCTTTGGGCCCATGGTCTCCTTTGTGCAACAAAGAACATGTGATCATCATCTCCTTCTACTGGCTTAAGGTCAATAGGTAGTTGTTTAGCTTCCAAATTAGCCACCATCTTGCATCTACAGTCACGCTTCTTTTGTCTGCAGTATGGATAGAACTCGGCCAAAACTGCGTCAGCCTCCTCATGTTTCTTTCAAGCTTGCATAGTGTCCAGTTGTGTAGCCATCTTATTAATGATGTCCTGCTTGAAGTCAGATAGCAAATTTGTTATCTCTATTCAGGAAACTCCGCCAGAAGAAGACTTCCCTATTGTAGCATGATGACCTCTACCTTTCTTAACTATTGCTCGAGAGTAGTTAAGACATATTTTCTTTATATCGTCCCAAGGCACCTGGGTTATATCACCTCCTCCTATCAGGTCCAGGAAATCTATACAAGCATCACTGATTCCCTTTAGAAACAGTAGTTTCTAAGAGTCCTCGTTGAGAGTATGGTTTGAGTTCCTCTGTAGTGCAAACAAGAATCTGGAAATGTAATCTTCCAGACTTTCATCATCCTTCTGCTGAATTCAGAATATGTCATCACCCTTGTTGGCGCTCTTACAATATTCCTGATACTTTTCAAGGAATTTTGTCTGCATGACCTCCCAACTATCAACTACACCTCTTCCCAGACTCATGAACCATCTGAGAGCTCCTTCCTTCAAGGTGGAAGGGAATAACTTTAGTTTATGAGCATCTGTGTTGTAGTCATAACTGCGACAGAGGACATCAAATTCAAACAAAAAGATTTATGGGTCCTTTGTGACCAGGCCATAAAACTTTGGAAGCAAATAAGAGGGAATGTTTTTAAGATTGTCAGTATCTCCCTGGGGAACAATAGGAAACTCAAATGCAGGAGGTGGATTATTAGGTGGATTATTTGCCATGTTTGGTTGCTGGAATAACAAAGAAAATGGATTTTCCTTAGGTTCGTTGTTAGCTGGGTCAAATGGTAGTTCAATAAATAGATTTTCAGGGAGGAACCTTCCCAGGGCGTCTCTTCTTCTTCTATGCATGCAATATAATGAATAGTGGCTTGAAGAATCTAGAAAATTTTACTAACAAGCTAAACTAATTCCAAAAATGACTTCTGATAAACTCCTAGCTAGACGCCATCCCCGGCAACGGCACCAAAAATGATGGTCGCACCCACAAAAGGATATGAAAATCATAGTAAAACCTTTCCTGAGAATTGGGCATTCCAATAGGTGACCAATATCTCTCTCTGTAGACGTTCATTTTCTTGTCAAACTAGGGGACGTATACTTTAAATGGCGCAGCAAAATATATGCACTACGAACTCATTTTGGTCAAATCTTAGTAGAAATAAATACTGAAAAGAAATCCTACCTATGCTACAGGAAGCTAATGCAAAGCCCTTTAACTCAACTATGATTTGATTACAACAGAAACCATAATAACTACAACTGAAACATAAACTATGAACTGGCCTTATGTTGCAGGAACAGACACAGTGATGGATTCCTTGTGTTGCAGGAGCAATGTAAAGCTGAGTTTGTATAAAAACTTTAAAGATGAAAGAAAACTGAAGCTTAACAGGAAAGAACAACTAACTAACTAGCTACAGATACCTACTAAGTGGGCCCCCTTAGCAAGCATCTCTTGATTACGCAGATGCTAAACTCAAAACTTCATTGAACTTTATTCATAAAAATAGAATGATATACATTGTTTTGTTGATATGGAAACTAACAACAAACTCTGCTTCTGGTTAAACAGATTCTGTCTTTCATTATCATATTGATTCTTACATGACATCTACTATTCTTATTCTATCTTTCTCTACCTCCTCTCTCACGCAGGAGGAGAAGCTTTATTTAAAAACAGGAGAGCAACTAACTAACTAACTAACTCCATCAAAGAAAGATGTGGAAGTAAAACATATCCTTGAATCAAGGAACAAACTTCATGAATGAATTTATGCATTCAACCTGATTCAGAGAGAATCTAGCGCTCCACTCTTTATCATTAAAATTCTTTCCCATGATTTCGGTCAAAGAGTCTTCACCGGAGCTTCCTCGAAGTCATGCAGGAAATGGACTTTACTGCAAGGCCGAGATTGGCTGCGCTTGACCTGATCATTCTTCAACAACCTGTGAAACAAAAGGTAATAGGCAACAGAAAAGGCATATGGCACATACACGATATCTATTCATTAATCACACATTTTAGATTTACTTCATCATTCAAAAACTGTATACGATATACCAGTCATTTTAGGGGGTCAACGGGGCAATAAATGCAATCAAGTCAACACAAAGAGCTACAGGAATATAAAAGTATCTTGCTACAGGATATCCCAAAAAGGTTTCACAAAGTCTGAACATCCATGAAATAACAAAAGTAAAGGCATTTAAAAGTTTATCATAAGATCCAAATTATGAGCATATTTTAAGCTCATCAATAAGATCCCAGGCAGTTATCTTTTCCTTATTCTTCCTTCGTCTATCAATTTGAACATAATCCCACCACATAGCAACATGTCCTTTCAACCTTTTACAAGCAAATTTAACTTTCCTCTCCTCCGTAATTCCTTTATATTCAAAATATTTGTCCAAATAATTGATCCAATCAATGAGTTATTCACCATTTATACTTCCTACATAATTAGGAACATCAATCTTGGGTTTAGATCCCATATTCATGAGTGTCTTCAACAATTCTTCCTCAAATATTTTAGGTTCTTCTTGAGCTTCCTTTTCATCATGTAATTTTTGTTCTTCTCCAATACCACTTACATCATTTGTTAGTGTTCCTCTTCACCATGCCCTCTTCATGGCATCCATTTGGGTAGCCAAGCTATACAAAAACTTAAGAACTCCTTCATCATGTCCTCTCCTACCTCTTCCTTTGGAACCTCCTCTTCCCATTCTTCTCGGTAGCATCTTCCCAAACCATAGTAGCCAGATTACTTGTTGTTTTGATACCAACATTATGATAACCAACATAGACAAACAAGACAAGAACATAAACAACATAATGAGACAATAATGATAGGAAGTTCAGATTTAAGAACAAATTCTTTACTATCAAATCATCTACACTCATTTGTGATAGGAAATAATTATTTATGTAGAGGAACATAATTTCACTTGTTATTGCTTTTGTTCAAGTTTATTTACTTAAACAAACAACAATCTTCCCCTACAAAGGAAGGGTTTAGACTCCACTGACTTAGTTGGCTTGAATGATCCCTTTCTGGATTGCCTTCAATACATCTAGCTTCTTCTTTCACTCAACTCTTCTTATCCATCTCTTTTTTCTACTCGTGATGTTCCAACTATCCTCCACAAAGGTGAGTCCCCATGCTTAAAAGTAATTTTAAGGCACAACAACCGTCGACCAAAAAATTCTGCCAACAGCTTGACTCCAACTAATGCCGATTTGGCTTCCCATGTTTTTCCTTCTTGCTGGTGAGATGACAGGAAGTCTGTTCCATGCCATACGAAGTTTAACCATCTTCAACACAATGTGACGGGAAGTTTCCAACAAGGAAAGAACATGACGACAAACTAGAAGAACTAGACACCTCCGTAAATCAAAATCTGCTAAACTAACAAACTAAACAAAAGAATGAAACCAAAATTGGAGAGAGAGCGATTCCCTTGCATCAATGATGGAAATATATTTAAGTTAATTTTTAATATTTATGTTGTAATGATATGGATGATTGAAATTTTTCTAATAAATATTCTTCTATACCATCTCTCATAATGCAAGGTACCATACCTTGATTAGGAGTTGATGTAACTAGTTAGAACAAAGCTTTCACCATTAACAACAAGCAAGAAGAAAATAGAAAAAACCAAGGATGAAATCAACTATTTTTCATTATTCTTCAACCACTCTACCTCTACAAAAGAAAATAATTTTATTTAATTACAAACTGAAAAATTCCTTATTTGGAATTTTTTTACAAAACTTGAAATTTGCCATTTTAGGTAAATTTAAATCCATACAAAAAATCACCAAAATATATAAGAATCCAATAAATATAACTACGATGCAAATTGCCAACTTGCTAAACTAATAACAGATAGAGCTCAAACAAAACTAAAGAAACAATTTTCTAAAAACTTGAAAAAACAAAATAAGTTTGTTTTGAGGCCCAAGATGAAGGAATTAGTCCCCGAAAATGCATTCATTTCAAGTCCAATAGAACTAGGTTTTGTCTAAAATTCAAAAAAATCCTTGTGATACACATCCATGTCAAATTTCAACCCAAATGAACAATGGAGTCAAAAGTTATGACCTCTAAAAGTCTCCATCATTATGCTTTATTTTTAGTAGGCTTGGGATTGTAAGTTACCTTTCCACGTGATTAAACTATTGCTCTATTGATGTCTTATTATAACTAAATATGACATTATATTGAATAATTTCAATAGGATTTTATAAGGTGGTTGAAATGGGAATGAATGTAATCTAGTAGTTGAGATCCTTTTGTTTCTGAGTATTTTTCTTGTACTATACTTTAACATAAGGTTTTGAAATAATAAAGGTAGAGGTAGTGATAGAGATTATTTCAACATGGAAGTGTGTCTAACTTATATTTAAATATTATTTAAAATTATTTTTCAAAAGGCCTATTTTGAGTGGTGAAGGCAATCTTAGGGTCTGATAGGTTGTGTGATAATGATATTCTTAGGTCTTGGAGGACCATTATGACGGACGTTAATTAGAAATTTAGATTTGTTGTGATGGATGCAGAGATCTATAATATTCTGATAACTTTTTAAAATGATTTCTTTGTTAGATTTTATAAATAATTGAATCTCATTTTTATTTGAATATTTTTTACAAAGTTTAATTTTAAAATAATAAAAAAAAAATCACATTCTATAATTTTAATCTTAGATTTAAGAGAAAAGAAATTCTCTATAACAATACATAGAAGTATTGTTTAAAACTAAAATAACAATATGCTTGACAATAAATAAAAATATCAATTTTCTTAATTCTTTTATTTTAAAATTTTAAGTGTCTCTCTCTCTATATATATTAAGATTTGAATATTAAGTTATAAATGAATAATTTTAAATATTATTTCTACCATCATATTTAATACAATTAAGAGTAAGTGTTAAAGTTAAAAATTGATCATTTTTAATAGTCATAAATATATTTTAATGACATGTGTTATTTAAAATTAGGGCATTTTTAGAAACATTTATAACTCAACATTCAAAGATATAACGCGTCATATTATAAGATTGGGGTTGTTGAATAGGTGTGTTAGTTTCTATTAATTTATTAATATATACACATGTCCACCAAAAAACATAGGAGGACACAAGATCACTCTTTAGAATCACATGGGTTGCCCGGAAAGAAAGAAAATATAAATAACAAAAAAATAGGTTAAGCAACACTAGTGGGAGGCTAAGGGGGTTGATTTTGATGAATCATAGTATTTATATATATTGTATCATAACAACTTTTAAAACTAAGATAGATAAATTTTTAGAACCCTAGCATTTGGTTTGAGTTATTTTATTATTAAATTTTTGAACAAAATGATTAGGATTTGATCTAGAAAATAAGAGGAACATAAATAAACATATTTTAAAATTAAAAAATATATTTAAATAGTAAGATTTGAATATTAAGTTATATAAAAGAAAATTTTAAAATATTGTTTCTATCATTATATTTTATAAGATTAAGAGTAAGTGTTAAAGTTAAAAATTGATCTTTTTTAATATTTATAAATAAATTCTAATGAGGGTTGTTATAAAATTAGGGTATCTTCAAAAACATTGATAACCTAATGTTAAAAATAAAATAACGTGTCATATTATGAGATTGATGTTATTGAAGAGATTTTGATGATTCTTAGTATCTATAGGTAAATGTATCTTGTCATCTTATTAAATTGAGGTTGATTTTTATTGTTTTATTTTTTATGAATACTAAAAATCTATATACACATTCATAAAAAAAATATAGGAGGACACAAGATCACTCCTCATAATTACATGGGCAATGCCCAAAAAGCAAGATAATAGAAGTAACAAAAAAAACAGCTTAAGCATGAGAGCAACACCAGTGGGAGGGAGAGGGGGTTGATTTTGATGAATCATAGTATCTATGAGTATTGTATCATAACAATTTTTAAAACTGAGAAATTTTTTTAGAATACCACCATTTGATTTGAGTTATTTTATTATTAAATTTTTGAACATACTGATTAGGATAGATCTAGGAAATAAGAGAAACATGTTTTCTGTAAAGAAGATAAGTATTCTTTCATTTTTGCAGTTTCGAGATACCAGATCCACTATTATTTTGATATCTTTTAGTTTAATGATAAGAATTGAAAAGTATTGATTCTATTAAATTGACAAAAAATATGTTTTAAAATCACGAGAGTAACAACATCATTCCCGATACACCAAAACAACAGAATCTTGAAACCTTGTGCTGATTAGGGTTTGGTATCATTATGACTGAAATTTGTATATATACCCCTTCCATTGTACCTACTGCATCATTGCTTTGGAACATAGAAAGTTCTTTTTTGTGATTTGCCTGTAAGGAAAAGGAGGAAAGGGCTCACAATTAGATTACATGGCCAGAACTCTTTCTGTGATTGCTTGCAAGGAAATGGAGAAGACAACCAACTTGAAAATGAGGTTGGTCCTGACTACGTTTATCGTTGGATTTATTGCTGCTGGTTCAGCAATGCATGACGATGGTCATGGGCCTGGTGACAATTTTTTGAAGAACGAAACTGTTTCTTTTGTGGGAACATTGCGAGTGAAAAATGGTATGTGGTATGGTAGAATAAAATAATATTGTTAAATGTTCTATAAAGAAAAAAAAACATTATGTTAGCTTTGTGTATATTTATTTTCTAGGATTTGGGTTTTATATCCAGGTAGTTTTATCATTTTCATTCCTTTAAAATTCATATTTCATATGAATAATATGTTCTTAGATGAAGATAAAAGAGTTTCACATGAATAGATATGTTTCTAGGATGAACAAAGTTTTTTCTTGAAGATAACTAATTTTAGTATGTTTTTCCAAGAATAGATTGTCTAATATTCTTGGATTTATTATTGCTGGTTCAACAATGCATGACTATGGTCATGCAGCTGGTGCTAACAAATTTCTCTGAAGAATTAAACTTTCCCTTTTTTTTTTATCTCTGTGCATATTTATTCTTTTGTATTTCCCTTTTTTTTTTCATCTCTGTGCATATTTATTCTTTTGTATTTGGGTTTTATAAAATGCTGATAGATTTATAATCTTAATTTGTTTATAATTCATTTGTAAAGGATGAATTATTGAGTGTGATTTAAAATGTCAATTAAAAAATTATCACACAATCTGATTTGGAAACAGTTTTGATCAATGAATAGATATGTTTTTTTGGATGAACACAATTTTTTCTTGACGATTATTATGTATTATGATTTTATAATTTTCATTCTTTTATAATTCATTTTTGAATGATAGATCATAGAAATGATTCAAAATGCTGATGAGAAAACTACCACAATTTAATTCAAAAACAGTTTTGACAATGCATATTTAAATGGATAAAATCTTTTCTTAAAGATTATTATTTTTTTTCATAATTTGATTTTTTAATAAAGGTTAAGAACTTTTTTAAGACTATTTGTTAAATCTTTTTAAATAACCCAGCTCCTCTCCTCTGTACTATCTCCCACCTTGATCTGCACAGATCCGTGCATTAGTATTATGCTGAGGAAAACATATAGCTTACATGTCGTGCTTGTGCCCTTTCCCTTAAATATGATTTAAAATCTAATTTTATTTTTTATGATGGTGCAAGCAGGTCCAATGCCCTGGGTAGGAACTACAGGGCGGCTATGCAAAAGATCTGACGGTACCAAATGCCAGTTCTCCAGCTGTGGGTTAGGGCGTCTTCTTCCAAAGTGTGCCATTGGATTTGCCAGGGGTGTCAAAGGAGGTCGAAAAGGACTCTCTTATACAGTCACCAGATCTGATGACAACCCTAACAATCCTGCTCCTGGTACATTGCGTTATGCTGTGAGCCTTTACTCTGCCAGCCCTAGAGGAGTGTGGATCACCTTCTCTCATGACATGACAATTCAGTTAAAAAAAATGCTGCATGTCTATAATCACACAACCATAGATGGCAGGGGAGTGAGGGTGATCATCACTGGATATTCAATTGAGCTGAACAAAGTCCAAGATGTTATTATTCATAACCTTCAAGTCAGTGACATCAACTCTGATACAGTTCACATATTTGAATCCAAAATGGTCTGGATTGATCATTTGACTTCCTTTAATGGCCAAAGAGGTTTGGTATCTGCTGTTCAGGGTTCTACTGATATTACTATTTCAAATTGTCGTCTGTCTCATAATCACTACAATATGTTATTGGGTAAAGATGATTCAGACACAATTGACAAACAAATGCGAGTCACTGTGTATAGAAACTGGTTCAAAGATACAGACCAGCGCAATCCTCACTGCAGGTAAGTTTCTGTCGATATCATCAATGGAAAAAGAACCCAAAAATTCTCTGTCTTTCATAATGCATTTTTTTTGGTTTGTTATAATGGGTTTCTTTCGTTTCCTTTCAGGTGGGGATACTGTCATGTTGTGAACAATCTATATGCAAACTGGGGATCATATGCAATTGGGGCAAGAGTTCATGCACAGATATACTCAGAGAAGAATGTATTTGTACCTGGAAAAGACTCTGAAGTAACTGAATGGTACGCGGGGTATGAACTTAAGTGGGACACCACTCCTAAGATCCAGTCCAATGGTGACCTACTTCTATATGGGGCCACATTTCATCAATTCCTGTACAATGGGCCTGTGGTTGCTCCTCCTTACAAAAACCATAGGCAGTATCCTCCCGTCATTAGCACAGGAAAATTACCACGTCTTCTTGGTCACTGCACTGGTGTTCTTCTCAAAGAAAGTGTCCGTTCTTGCCTTCTGCGTGGATAAATGAAAGTGATTGTTGACTGGGTTTGAAGTGTAAGAAGTTGATTGTGCAATATTTGTATGATGTTTACGCTGTTTCATGTCACTCTAGGGATCAAAGATTTTGTTGTTTCCGGAACAGTACTATGCGTAGCTCTCCTTACTATGCATAGCTCTCTTTATTATGCATTTCTTATTGTGACATGAAAATATTGTAGGCCTATTATTGAGTTGGGGATTGTTTGGTCAAGAGGATTTCTCATGAAACGAAAGATTGAAATTTTGTAAATATGAGACATTATATATTTGTTTCATATATTGGAGCAGTTCTTCTGCATGATAAGAATGTGTAATTCTTTGTATTTGTGTAATTTAGATCTTAGTTGTGATTGTCACTTTGAATTATTCCTTATTATCTAGTTGTTTTAAAATACTTAATGTTTTAATAATATTTTGAATAAATTAATGTGATAATTTCATTGTATATGTAATTTGTGGGTTGTTAATTTTTGTAAAAATTAAATTCTTAACAATTTTTAGGGTTTTATACCAATTCCGATTGTTTGGACACATATGAGCTATAGGTGGGACCTCAAGAGAGATTTTTTTAAGAACTCAAACCTTTTTCACAAGAAAATATGAAGACACAATTAAAATTCTAAATATAAAACCAGTAAGAAAATTAATTTACAAATATTACTTCTTATATTTATCTTCATTATATCAATATATGCACATACAATATTAAATTAATTTTTTTTTACTATAACATTTAAATTTTGAAGATGTTTAATTTAATTTAACACAAAATTTAATACATTATTGAGATTCATTCCAATTTAACTTTTTGGGATGGTCATTTACTTTTATTGACAAGTATGAAATTCATCTTTTATTACTACAATAGGTTTCATTGACCAACCAACTCTAATGAATGAAAATTCAATGCACACAAGATACACTCAACTTATAAAGTACTATTTTCTCCTTGCAATTTTGAAAAACTATTCATTAATTTACTTATGAAATGTGACATTCTAATTTTACTTCTTTTTTTTTTGGGTTGATGTAAGCTTTTTTTTCTACAACTACTTCATTTTCTGAAAAAAATATTCTTTTTAACATGTGTATAATTATTATAAACTTTAAATAATTAATATTTTTATATATACATTCTTTATAACATCTATTTATATGTTACTCTTGTTATTTTTAGTTTTGGTAACTCCAATGAGAACACCAAATTCTTATAGTAAAAATTGTAATGCCCATGTCCTTACAAGATTATGGGGGTTAGGATATACTGCTGCAACCTATAACTAATTTTTAATATGATGTTATAGAATTTAAACTTTTAACAGACCATTTCATATATAAAAACTAAATAAACATTAAATCTGTGTCTGAAAATTAAAAATATTTGTTTTGTTCAAGTTCTCAGACTTCTGAAAGCATTCATATTCTACCATTGTTAGTTATTGTTGATGATTGTTACTTATTTTAGGTAGACTTCTTTTTCTTTCTGTGAGTTTTTTTTTAATCGGCATCGAATTCCTTGAAAGTCTGCCAAAAATCCAGCTATTCTTCTCATATAAATACAATGTTATATTTACAATAACCCAAATGCACAGTAAGCCTGTGTTTTCTTTCTACTGTCGCCCAACCCCACCCCTACAAAAAAAGCTTCAAAGCCTGAAGCGGTAAACTTCAAAACCTGGTAAAAACTCCAATGTACTTCTTTCTCACAAAAGAAAACCCACCATCTTCTGACATTACTGCTCCATTATTTCAAAGAGCTCTACCGGTTTCGAACGTAAAAGTGACAGAATTGGGAAGAAAAGCCTCTTCTTTCTGCATTTTGCGAAAAACCCTGAACGCCTGATCCATATTGCCATTCCTGCAGTGACCGAGGATGAAGGAGGTGTAGGTGAAATTGTTAGCATACTAGCCTTCTTGAAGAAACTTTCCCAACTCAATCTAGGTCTTTTGTACCTGATCCATAAGAGCATTTATCATAGTATTGAATGAAATTATAAGCCTGGAGAACGAACTTGAATCACCTTGGCTGTGCAGCAAAAACAAGAATTCCATAGCCCTTTCCATTGCCTCCTTGATCATGGCTTTTCTCAAATTTTCTGCCTTGCCCATTTCCTTCTCCTTCACGAGCATCCTCAGCACGGTCACATAGCAATCCACACTATGCTTGTATCCAGGCCACTGCCGTTGCATCCAGTAAAAGAACTGCAGAGCACACCTTGGATTGTAAGTGCTTCGAATTTCTAAAACCTTGTGTATATCTTTCGGGGTTTATCTCCACCTTAATTTTTTAAGGTCTGCATCCATTTATGATTCCTGTTTTTCATTGGCTACAACAATGCAACAAACTTTACAAACTCTAGTCATGTGAGGATACACTATGCTTGTTAGAATTGGAAAGTTAGGTTTAGAACATTCAAATTTTGTGTATTATTTGATATTTATTTACTTTGTATTCTGTAGGGACAATAAGACATAGATAATATATGATAATGATCTTCATTAAAAACTAATAAAGAAAAACTCCAAATTAACTTATATATATATATATATACACACATAAATTCTTCCTTGGTAATTATGGAGTGAAATTGCATAGATGACAAGAAGTAGTAGATTGGATGTGGATTGGGATTCAATGATGGTGTCTCTCCATAGGCTAGGGCAAGAGTAGTTTTATAGTTTGGCAAGGCATGAAGCAATCCCCATGGCGTTGATAGGCACCAATAGGATCCCACTTGGTCAAAGAGATGGGATTTTTCTAGGGTAAGCATGATAGGGTAGTACCCAAGTCAAGGAATAATAAGTGATGATGAAAATAGATGGGAAACCCTATTTTAACAAACATGGGAAACAATTTGATGCACTCATCTTCAAGGACCTATGAGATAAATGTTTCATAGGAAGTTGATAAGTTTGTAGAGGCATTTTGTCAAACAACCATTATCAAGAAAGTAATTGGTAGAAACCCTAGCAGGTTGAAGATTAGATTGTGGATTGCTGACAATTGGAAGACAAAAGCAACAGTGAGCTTCTTGCCAAATATGTTTTTAAGGAGGATTGGGATGTCATACTTGTGACACTTGTTTGGTGGTATGGAGAGTATCTTGTTTATGTGCAAAAATGAATACTAAATTTCAATGCAATAATGAAATTACCATCAAATAGAGCTTTCTAGATTCATCTATACAATTTCTCATTTGATTATTAGTCTAGGGATTACCTTCAATAGATTGACTCAAAAATAGGGCCTACATTGGGTCTAGACATAGGGAAAGAGGATTTGTCTTTGTTTGTTAGTATCAAGTTAATTTCCATTAAATTAATTCCAAATATCACTCACCTATCCTATTATAGTAGAACTTGGGAGCAAGAGATCAAAGTGGATGAGAAAAGGTGTTATTGTTTAAGGTGTGGTAGTAGAAATAACTTTGAAGTCAATTGTCAGAGACCAATGTAAAGGAGATGGATTCTTAAACAAAAATTAAGGATAATATTGAGTCAATCCATGGATTAAAGTTAGAGCCAACAATCTTTAATGAGGACAAAATGGGCCAATATTCAAGAGAAGATGGCAATGATCAAATGGTATTTTCACCTAACAAATACCTAGTAGGAAAACCTCCAAAATTGACCTTGATGACTAAGAGTTTGAGGAAATGGGGGTGATGGGAAACACGACTCTACCCAGATCTCCACAAGGACCTAGAAATCTAATAGATGTTACATGATCCCTAGGGAAGGAATGAAGGACCCTAAGTGAAACTAAGGAAATGTGATTAGAAGAAGCATTTAGGAATGAAATTGAATTGCAATAAGTCCTTCTAAAGTAGGAGAAATGCAAGATAGAGATATCATTCCAAGAGGTGACTCATAGAGGAGGGAATATTTGGACTCAAGAATCTTGACTTAAACTAAGTCAAAATAGAATGAGACAAATCCAATGGAGGAGGAGGATTTGCTACCCTTTGAATATAAGAATGACTATTTAGGAATGAATGAACTTGAGATTTTTGATGTAGGCTATATCAACCAATCACTAAGTAAGGCACCAGAAAAAGGGAGGGATTTGAATAAAAAATGGGGAAGGAAAACTAAAAGACAAAATAGAGAAGAGGATTCCATAGATAAAAAATTTGCTAGTATTAATGAATATATGACTAGATCCAAGGGAGTGTTAGCCTCCATTGGAGGCAAATGAAGATCATCATGTGGAATATCAAGGGCTGAAATGCCCCTTACAAGAGGAACCTAATTAGGTGTCACCTAGAAATCTTAAAGAAAGATGTGGTATTACTTCAAGAAATAAAAAATGATGAGATAGTTGTACTTAAATTTTTAAACTATTGCAGACTTTGGAGTGGCAATTTTCAAGCAATTGGCTCGGTTGGGGTCTAGCTGTTATATAGAATGCTAGAAAGGTGTCACTCTCACTGTTGAGGAAGGATTCTTTTCATGGATGGTCAAACAAGTTGAATCCTTGGACTTTTATTGTAGGTTCTCCCTTTTAATGTCTATGGGCCCATAAAGATAGAGGAGAAAAAGAATTTCTAAATATTCCTAATAGCCTGAAATAAAGGAAATTAGTGATGCTAAGGTTGTTCTTGGGGAATATTTCAACACCATTCTAGACCTAAGAGGGAAGAATGAGAGAGTTAGTATGATCAATAGGGTTATATTTGACTTCAAGAATTTTACCGAGGTTACTATTTTTTATGAGTTTTCTCTAAAGAATGGACTATATGCATGGACAAATAGGAGGGTGGGGTGTTGGAAACTTGAGTTATTGTATTGACATCGATGTTGACCAATCTTGTGTTATCATTGATGTCAACCTATCTTGTGTTGCAGATGGTCTAAAGAAGTAGGGCCTGATGTTGTTGAGTTATCTAGAAATAACATTAAGTATGAGATGTTTCTAGAAGGTTGGTGTGCAATAGATGGTTCAACATATAGAAATAATATTTTTGCAAGAAAGAGTTTTTAATGTCCCAATAGAAGAATGTTATGCATTCCTCTAGTATGTGAAGATTATATATTCTAGTTCTGAATATAACATTTATGTTATATGTATATTACACTATTAGGTTTGTATGTCTTCTATTTCTTAGATGGTAAAGTTGGTTGTTGTTGTTTTTGACAATAACTTGTCCATTTGTCAAAATTGGTCCAAAGAATGCTTTGTGACTTTTAGATAGGTGAATACAAGTGTTGCAATTTGGAGGACATGTTTATGTGGTTTTTGCAGTGTTCTAGTTTAGCTTTCAGGGGATTATTTCATTGACAAATGGAGTTATGATGTTTGAGTTTAGTGTTGTCAACTAGTCTAGCTTTCCATTGATTGTGGTGATGCATCCTACTTGTATCATATTATTTTGGTCTAGGTTTTCTTTGGAGAATGACTTTGCTTAGTTTTTTGGGTCTCACCATGGCGTGTGGAGTTTTGAATTGTGTAATTTGCATTGGAAGATAGTTTTCAGATGATTGGTAAACATCCATAAATATTTATCTACATGTTTCATTCACCGTGTGATTTGCATTGGAAGATAGTTTTGGGATGATCGGTAAACATTCTTAAATGTTTATCTACATGTTTCATTTGGTGTCAACCTTGGAGGATATGTTAGCATGTGAGATTCATTGGAATCATTTGAAAAATATGCATTTGGGTCCTCTCTATCACTTGAAGTGGATCAAATTAAAAATTTTAGGTTCAGGTGGCCAAATTCATGTAATATTGTTTATTTTGTTTCTGGCTAACCTAGTTAAGGGTTTTAATGATTAATCTTGTATATAAAGGAGTGTGGCTATGTGAGTTGACAAGAAGTGGATGCGAATGATTTGCAATTAAATTTGATGCTAGAGATGTGCAAAAGTTAGTTGTGAAGAGCATTGATGATGATATCCTTAGTGTGATAGTAATCTGAGATAGTCTTTGAAGTCAAATGTGTTTTCCATGATATTGGTCACTTTACATAGTGGTTCAAGGACAATTTTATGATCAAAAGATCTTATTCTTTTGAATTCATCTATTCCTGCCTCTATGAGAAGATAGTGAGTCTTTTGACAACATTCTATATCTTACCTTGACATGATGTGTCTCATCTCTGGAAGTCAATTGCATATTGCCCCAAGGTTGTGCACTATTATGAAAGTCATCTCTAGAGTAATGGGTTCTAGAGGTAACATTGTAACAAATTATATTCATATGGCGAGTGTGATTCTCACCTTGATTTTTTTCCTACTTGGGTTTTCTATGTAAATCTGGTGTTCATGTCTTTGTTGTACTTTGTGCTTTCATGATTTATTATTTTTGTGATTATATGGTTGTGGTTTAAAGTTTGAAGATTAATAATTAAGTATTTGTGAGGTTTTAGACTAATTCACCCCACCCGTCCTCTCAATCCTGTGGTGTGTCCAATAATTAGTATCAAAGAAAGGTTCCTCTTAAGAAGCTTAACTAATTGAGGAAGATTTGGGATGGCACATGATTACACTTTAAAGGCTTCAAATTTTGATGGTACAAATTATGCTTATTGGAAAGAAAGGATGGAATATCATTTAGCAACTATGATGGCTGAAATATGGGAAAGCATTAAGAAAGCCTATACTAATCATAATGGTCCTACAACTCTAGATGAAATCAAAGATATGGGAATAATGCAAATGCTATAGTTGAAATTGTCACTTATTTGAGTGATGTAGTATTTGGAAAATTCATAGGCATGAAGTTAGCTAAAGAAATTTGAGAAAAGTTGAAGAGTGTATTTGAAGGTGAAGAAAAGACAAAGAAGGCCAATATTAAAAATCCAAAGAAAAAGTTTGAGAATATAAGAATGTTAGATGATGAAAACATCAAAGGGTATTGTTGTCACAAAATTTTGCACCCTATGATGATCAACCTTGTGAAACATGTAAAAAACCTCTCAAGTGTGGGACCTTGTGCTGTGAGATTGAGTCTCCGAAGAAGGCCAACTTCCTTTCCAATCTGAGTGCAAGTATTGGACTAACACAACACTGAATTATCTATCCTACTGGTTTGAAAGGGAAAGTGGAGAGAGAGGGATGCTTGAAAGAGGGAAAAAGGTTCACACATAGATTGAAACTGTGATCTCCATCAATAGAGCTACCCAAGATATACACAAACTTCTATCCTAATTGGTTACCCAAGTGTGACTGAAGGTTATAATTCTTACAAGATGAAAAGAGGAACCAAGATAGTTCATAGATAACACCAGAAGAGGGATTAACACAATCACCTCCAACTCAAAGAATAAATTAGAATGCATTCAAACAATAAGATAGAAATATTACACAAATAGAAAGAAATAAAGTAAGGTAAGACAAGCATATGTATTCATATGAAGACAAGGAAAAATATTACAAATGCAGAGAACATAGTCTTTTTGTAGGAGAAAAGAGAGAAGATCCCTCAAATAGGGGACAAAATTGCCTTTATAGTTTAGGCACAACTCACATTGAGCTAGAGTTAGACACCCTAATCTTAGCTAGGGTTAGGTTACAAAATATCCAAGAGGAGGACAAGATCAGATCGATTGATCTGATAATGTGCTGAAATAGCCTCTAGAAGTGTCCTCTATAGCAAAATCCCCATAAATGAGGGAGAAAACTCTGCAAATGATGCATCTAAGATGACACATGTAGCAAAAAGGTCATAATTTTGCAATGAAGAGGCATGGGTGCTATCCAAAACTAACCTACACATCAAGTCTAGAGTAATGGTAGAGTCCTTTGTCAACTGGGATGAAAATTTGATTTCATTTGGGGCACTGTTTGAGAAAAAATATTTTCTCGATCATCAAGTCGACATCCACCCTACATAGAGGTATGAATGACCAATGGTCCTTGCAAGTTTGAAAATCAACTGTTGATCTAAGAGATTCACACAAAGATGGATGCATGGGATCTCTCCATGTATCTCCTTAAAAATCTTAAACGAGATTTAAAACATGGGGCCATTCTGAATGCCCAACGGTCCCTGCAAGTTTGAAAATCAACCATCGATCTAAGAGATTCACACAAAGATGGATGTGTGGGATCTTTCCACGTATCTCCCTAAAAAGCTTAAATGAGCTTTAAAACATGGGGCTATTCTATCTAGTCCTTATGAAGATCTAACACTCATTAGTGTCTAACATGGTGGGATGGGTACACATTAGTTATGCTAAGTGACCATGGAAATGGTTACATTCCCTATGCGGGATAGGAGGGAGGTCAATTTTTTGTGCAATCTTACCCCACACAATCATCATCATATGCTTCTATTTGGTGTGAGATAACAAAGGACCACATTGGAATCATTGTTCTCTTACCCCACATGACCCCCTCTGATATTTCTTTTGCCTCATGGGATAAGGGGATGATCATCCACTTACTTTTCTATTTATCCTGCGAGGGTCCTCTTGTTAACATTTTTGCCTTGTGAGATAGTGGGGAACATTTTCCACACTTTTGTTTCTCTTATCCCGCATGGCCCCCCAATGTGAATTTTCATCGGTGTGCAGTAACAAAGAACCAAGCCTTCATTACTTTTGGTTAGCCTGTACGAACTTTTACCATCCTCTTCTCGCCTTGTAGGATAAGGGGCACCCCTTGATCTCACTTTGTTATCCTGTACGATGCATTTTGTTGTAATTAAGGCTTTCAGAAAGACCTAAAAGCCTCCCTCTAACCACCAAACTCTGGCTAAAAGAGAGAACCGCCAACCGATACTAGGTGAAAAGGGCGGGTCCCGCCATGGATCCCGCCATGAAGAAGGGACCCTCCAACCTGTGATGTTAACTAAGTTGACCGGCCAACCTAGTCAACTCAACAATAGAATTTGGAGCTTGAAAAGAAAAGGTCCCTATGCATGCTGCCAATACAATGCACATAACATGTAGGTTATCCAGTTGCACATAACACGCAGGTTATGCAAAAAACATTAAATTTCTTAGATTGGATTTGCAACTAACTTGATAGAAAAAGTTCAACATTTTGGCAACTTATAGGGTGCCCTAAGCCTTCTTAGGGCCATACCAGATGTCTGAAGACTATCCATTGGGCATAGAGTCACAAAAGGAGAATAGAAAAAGGGAACCCTCCTTGCATCTGTAAAAGATCAAAATTTGGCCAATTTGAAGGGACTGACTTATGCACAAGAACTTATGGAAAGCAGAAGAACATAAATTACATATGGCATCAAATTTTGAGTAGCTCCCTACTTTTTCTCTATCAGCATCCCATTTTAGGACAAGATCTCCAACCTAGAAGGTCCTTAAAATGGATTTCTTGTCAAAGTATCTCTTTACCTGTCCCTCATAGACATTTAAGGTCTGCATAGCTCTTTCTCTGACCTCTTTAAACTCTATAAGTTCAACATACCTTACTAATAAGGCATCATTTTCCCAGAGCTCCAACTGATGTGCTAGGTCTAGAGATGGAAACTCAAGGGACAAGGGAAGCCTTTCTTCCCTTCCATATATTAGCATGAAAGGTGAGTTGCTTAAAGCTCTTTTGGGATTGATTATATATCAGCCCATAGGCTTGTTCCCAATTTGAGGTGCCATAACCTCTGATTGTCTTGAAGATTCTTCTTCACGATTCTAATGAGATTTTTGTTGGAGGAATAAATTAATCCATTGCCTTGGGATAATAATTTGATAATGTTTTTAGAAAAAACTTCATGTTGGACTGCCTATAGACTGATCTGAGATCCCACAAAGGACTTAGCATTGTCTGATATAAATATGGAAGGGGCTCCAAATATGGTTGCAATCCCCTCAAGGAATTGAACAACTAAATTCTAGTTGCATCCTTCAAGGCAACTACCTCTGTCAACCTTGTGAAATAGTCTATGGTGGCCAAAATCCACTTATGTCCTGCACTTGACACTATATGGATAGGGCCGATAAAATAAAGCCCCCATTGTGCAAAAGGCTAATCAACAGAGATAGAATGAAGGGGTAGAGTTTCTAATATTTATTTGCCTGCAAAGAGTGCATACTCCTTGCACTTTGTGACCCACTTGTGGGCATCACCAAATAGGGAAGGACAATAATAGCCTACCCTTATTATTTTTATGGTTATGGTCCTTGTTAAGAAGTGACCACTTGAGGGTCCATTATGAAATTCTTCTAGCAACCTATTGGTCTAATCACCCTGAATGCACCTTAGAAGGACACTGTTTAGGTCCCTCTTGAATATAACCCCATCTACCAAATCATAGGGGATGGACTACAACCTGAGATGTCTTCTCCTGGTCCTATCAAAGTAAGGAGGAGAGCTCCCATCTCTTAGGAAGGTAGTCATCATGTCAAACCAATTAGTTTGCACATTTTCTTGATTCCCAACTTGTTCTTCTTCCCATAGTAAGAGGGAGACCTCTCAATATTTTTCAAAACATGAATTGAACTTCTCATAGAGTCCTATTCCCCTCACTAACCTAGTAATTTTGATGTCAAGGTCATAATCCAATACCTTAGTGATCCATCGAGTTGTTTTCTCACCTATGTTCTCATCGAGAAGGAAATCTTTCACACTTGCATGTGGAACTAGGAGTTGAATCTTGTTGTTTGAGAGCATGTCTCTGAACTTTTTTAGTGCTCTCACAACTATGATGACTTGCTTTTCCACGTAGCTATATCTGAGCTCATAGTCCTTTAGGCCCTCACTGAAAAAAGCTATAGGCTGCTGCAATGTCTCATAATTTAACTGTGTTAGAACAACAAATATACTTGTATCTCTTCCCAAGGTATAAATGATGAAATCCTTCTCAGTTTGGATTGACTAGTGTAGGAGCTTGAGAAATAACTTTCTTGATTTGATCAAATCCCTCCTTCCCTTCCTTGGTCCATTTGAAAGACAAATCCCCATTTAGCATGGTTGTGAGAGGTTTGACCAAGGCTGCAAGGTTTGGGATAAACCTTCTAACAAAGTTGATTCTCCTAAGAAATCTTTGAAGTCATTTGTTATGATGTGGAAGTGGAAGAGACACAATGGCTTCCACTCTCTCTAGGTCTATGGCCATACCATCTTTGGATAAAATGTGTCCAAGAAGTTTGCCCTGATCAGTGGCAAATACACACTTGTTGGGGTACAAAGACACATCATACTCTTTGCAGTTTTTGAATACTTTCTCAAGGTGAGCAAAGTGATCTGCTACATGCTTGGAGTACACAATAATATCATCAAGATATATATGTATAAATTATTCTAATAATCCCTTAAAGGACATATCCATGACTCTTTGAAAAGTTGCACTTGCATTTGTTAGTCCAAAAGGCATTTTACAATAGGCATAAGTACCCCACTTAGTAGTAAATGTTGTCTTAAATTGGTCTGATTCTTGGACTAGGATCTGATTATACCTTGAGTATCCATCTAAGAATGAAAATCTTTCTGGGCCACTAACTTTGGATAAAATTTGTTCCATAGAAGGGAGGGGTTAATGATCCTTAAGGGAGGCATTTTTGAGGTCCCTAAAGTCTACACACAATTTGATTTCCCCATTCTTCTTCCTAACTGGAACAAGATTAGCTACCCAAGAAGAATGCTTGATTAGAAAAATAATGCTAGATTCTACAAGCTTGGATAAATCCTTTCTCATCAAAGGCTCAATTTTGGGGTTTTTAAGTCTTTTCTTTTGTCTAAATAGCTTAGCACTAGGATCAAGATCTATGGTATGCTGAGCTAAGCTAGGGTCAAACCCTTTTAGATACTCATATGTAAAAGAAAAAATATCATTATAATCTTGACAAAGATTGACAAAATCACTTTGATCAATTGGGGAACATACCTTTCCCAAGTTGAGAGCTCTTCCATCAGCTATGGGGACTGATCTGTATTATCATTTCTTTGTAGCCAGGTTCATTGCTCTCCTTTTCATCTAATCACCAGGATTGAAGATCCCCTCTAAGTTGATCAATCCCTAGGATAGCTTGTTCAATCTTAGCTACATGATTTCATCTCCATATTGGTGCGGCAGCATGCTTTTATTTTTGTGTTAGAACTCTACTTCATCTTGTAGGAAGCTCACAATCTGCTGACCAGAGTAAAAAACTTGCCAATTCACTTGGTTATTAGGCACTGTTGGTCTTACTACAAGTCTGATCTATTTGTTTTTCTCTAGTGCAACATGAGATGGAATGTCATGTTGAGAAGGAATTGTTGCTAATCTATCAACATGCTTGTTTTGATTTCTAGGCACTAGATATATCGAAGGCTTCAAAAACTTCAATTATGTCCCATAATCTATGCTTGTAGGAATTAAGAAGGTTGTTCTTATTAGTACTCTGAACTATAATCTAATTAACAACCAACTCACTATCTCCATGCACCTTTAGGGATTTGATCCCTCTTCTTTGTGCTATTTGGATACTTGAAATGCTTCATACCTAGCTACATTATTAGTACAACATAAACAAAGTCTTAATGGAAAGTAATATTTTTCCCCTCTTGGAGAAATAAGAAGCACACTGACCCCTGCACAATTCTTGTTACCTTGAACCATCAAAGAACATATCCCACACTCCACTCATGTCATTGTATTCTTTTGAGAGATTGGGGGTAGGGGAATCCTTCTCCTAGATGCAATAGGTACCTAGGCCTGTATCTTTAATCTCATCAATAGGATCAAACTGAAATGTATTTTCTCATTCATCAAGTAGGCAATCAAGAACCTCCTCCAACTGAGTTGCAGTCTCTCTGACTAAAACTTCCTCCTTTTCTTCATGGAGGGTATAGTTCATGTTGATAGGACTTGGGGTGTAAAGTTTAATGTGATCATTGGCAATAGGCACAACCCTAATCTTACTTTGGTGCCATATCTTGTCCTATACAACATGTGAGACCAATCAGAAGATAGGTAGCCACCTATCTTAGTAGTGAATTCCCTAGATAGACAAATGAAAAAATAAGTAGGGAGGTTAGTCATTGAGATGTCTTACGACACACTACAACCTAGGAAAGAATGCAAGGTTAGATTTAAATGTTTAATGACTGCTATAGTCTGAACTGATGTGCCATCAAGTTGTACCACTCCTCTTGTTATAGGCTCATATTTGATACCTAGGCTGTTAGATATTCCCTTAGGCATAATTGAACTACTAGCCCTACTATCTATCATACAATTATGAACAAGTTTATCTCCTATGATTAATGATGGATAAAAAAGGGGAGGCTTCTTGATTTTATTTGGATTTTCTACTTCCAAAGGATGCACCAAGCTTGTAGAAATTGAAGAGATGGAACCTTGATTGGTACCTTCTGCCACATCAATCCCTTTTAGGGATTCCTAAAGTAGATCTCTTTGAAATGGGATAGAAAGATCATCCCACATAGATACATTAAGACTGGTGCTCTTCATTTGTTCAACAATATTAAAGGGGATGACAACCTTAGCAGGGATCTTTGTAGCAACAAGGTCAAATTTTGATATGATAGGAGCCTTAGGTGGCTCCCCTTGTATGACCTTTTGGGTCCAATCCTACTCTTTATTTGGAGAAGCCACTTTATCAGGGGTCTTTGGCATTGGAGCCTTTATGGCAACCTATGGAGCTTGAGATACTATGGTAGGAGAAGCACTAAGGTCTATGGCCCCCCTTTTTGATCTTGTATTGCTGGCCACATTGTCCACACTTGTCTAATTTATTACACAGAAATCAACCTCCTACCAATTCATAAAAGTTGTATCTCCATGTGGATGACTAGAGCCATCAAAAAATTGTTTCTTCCCTAATGTTGTTGACTCATTTTGTGCCACTAAGGCCTGAGAGATCTCACCATTTTGACATGTGGCCTGATTGTGTGGTTGATTGCATGGAGTGCACCAATCTTCTTCCTCAGCAAGATTGTTCTGAAATGACACTAGTGCCTTTGAGGTACTTGCAACTGAGGGATTCAAGGTATTCAAGGGCCTAGAATTACTCTGTTGGTTTTTCCCTTGGAAATTTGATCTCTGCTACTGATAATTTTGATTTTGCTTCTTGTAGGGCTTATTTCTTTGAAATTGTTGCCTCTTCAAGGTCACCAACTCATTCCTAAGTCCCTACATCAGAGCCTTAATATATTGAAACTCTGATGGTAGTGGAATAGGTGTCAGTGTAAGTAGATGGCTTGTGGAAGCCACTAGAATAGGAGCTAAAATAGGCTATTGAGTAGGAGCCTCTAGAAATAAGGGCATTGGAAGCCTAGAAGATAGTTTTCCTTCTTGGATTAAGCAATTTTTTGCCCTTATGGCAGTATCATATGCCCCTAGAAGGTTATCTCCTCCCCTAGACTCAATCATAGTTGCAATATCACTATTCAAATCCCTAAGAAAGTATAAAAAGGCATTATTTGATGAAGACTTTACCAATGATAGGAGTCTATCCCATGTCTTTTGAAACCTATAATTAAAATCACCCATAAATTCATATGGTGATCTTTTGATTGTAGTTAGTTTCTCCAGCAGCATGGAGTACATCTTGTTCCTGGGCAAGATTGTTCTGAACTGCCACTAGTGCCTTTGAGGTACTTGCAGTTGAGGGATTCAATCTATTCAAGGGCCTAACATTACTCTTGTTGTCATGAAGGATTGCACCCGTGATGCTAAGTGTGAAAGCAAGCAATCCTATGAAACATGAAAACACCTTCAAACCTGTGGGTTGCTCAAAGTGAAGGTGAATCTTTGGGTTATGGGCCGAATTCCCTCCAATCCCTCCTAAAAACTAAAATACTGATGTGGAAAAGAGTGAAAAATAATTATGAAAATACTAAAAGCTGCAACTAAACTAGGAGGTGATACACTGAAATTATAACGATAATAGCCTAAGAACCCACCAAAATATGACAAAATTTTGCCCACACAAAATTATTCTACTCTTCAACCACATAAATATATCCCAAGAAGGCTAAGGGGATCGTAAACTTGGAAGGAAAACTAGTTTGACAAATAAATTTACAAAAATACCATTTTTACACAACCTGAAACCTATGATCATACGAAAAAGTAGAAAATACATGCACATAAAATAGACTAAAATTCAAAGGTTTCTAGATCAAAACACAGTAAATCTCTATCGAATCTGCAAATGAATATACACTATTATCAAGGCAAACACATGAAACTTTGTAATATCAAAGGAATGCTACTATATAAAATGAAAAAAAAAACTAAAGTGCCCTTGGAAATTTGATCTGTGTTGCTGATAATTTTGATTTTGCTACTGGTAGGCTTATTGCTTTCAAATTGTTGCCTCTTCAAGGTCACCAACTCATTGCTAAGTCCCTACATCAGAGCCTTAAGATCTTGCAACTCTTATGGTAGTGGAATAGTCTTTGGTGTAAGTAGATGGCTTGTGGAATCCATTGGAATAGGAGCCAAAACATGCTGTTGAGTAGGAGCCTCTGGAAACAAGGGCATTGGAGGCCTACGAGATAGTTTTTCTGCCTAGATTAAGCAATTTTTTGCCATTATGGTAGTATCATATGCCCCTAGAAGGTTATCTCCTCCCATAGATTGAATCATAGCTACAATATCAGTGTTCAAAGCCCTAACAAAGTATAATAAGACATGATTTTGTGAAGGCTTTACCGGTGATGGGATTCTATCCCATGTCTTTTGGACCCTATAATTAAAATTACCCATGAATTCATAGGGTTATCTTTTGATTGTTGTTAGCTTCTCCATAAGTGAGAGATGGTCACTTTTGTCCTTAAAATGTTTGCACAATTTCTCTCCTAACTCATCCCAATTGTGAACGTAGTTAGGAGCCAGTCCTTTATACCACTGAATGACCTTTCCTTTGAATGAGGCAACAATAAGCCTTACTGCAACATTATCTTTAGTGATATCAAAAACAGTGTAGATGCTTGACACAACCTGAATGTGTTCCTCTAGGGAGGTATATGTCTCTCCAGTAAAAAAGGGTAAATCCTTCAAGGCTGCTATTGGAATATTATCTTTTTGAGTTAGGATTTAAGGGCTGCCACCATTAAAAGTGACAAATGCATGTTCTCTTAGAACTGCCATGGGGAATAAGGGCCTATTGATATGGATGGTAGGGCCTTTAGGTTGTACTAATCTTAGGAATGGTGGGGTAGAAAGAGACCTTAGGAGTGTAGATGATTCTCCTTGACTTCCCCTAATAGGTGACAAAGAAATTCTACCCCTAGTTCTCTAGAATTTGAATACGATAGTTCAGAGTATTTTAAATTAGCTCTAGAAGATGCTCTAGTTTGTATTCTTGACATGTAAGTGGCACCTTGTTCTCAAAGTCGCCAAGTGCTGGATTAACTACCTCCAAAGGTTGGATTGCTAAGAGAAGTACTGAAACCTTATAAATAATGTTGAAAGTGTGTCCATCGAGCATGCAAAAAATTATTGTCACAACATTTTGCACTCTGTGATGATCAACCTTGGGAAACATGGGAACAACCTCTCAAGTGTGGGCCCTTTCCCTGTGAGGTTGAGTCTTCAAAGAAGGCTGAATTTCTTTCCAATTTGAGTGCAAGTGTTGAACTAATCCACCGTTGAAATATCTATTCTACTAGTTTGACAGGGAAAAGGGAGAGAGACAGATGGTTGAAAGAGGAAAAAAGTTCACACCTAGATTGAAACTGGGTTCTCCCTACCTATAACTGTACAAAAACATCAATAGAGCTACCCAAGATATACACAAACTTCTATCCTAATTGGTCACCCAAGTCCGAGTGAAGGTTAGAATTCTTACAAGATGAAAAGAGGAACCAAGATAGTTCACAAATAACACCTGAAGAGGTATTAACACAATCACCTACAACTCAATGAAACAATTAGAATGCATTCAAACAATAAGGTAGAAATATTACACAAATTGAAAGAAAAGAAGCAAGGTAAGACAAGCATATGTATTTATTGATGAATAATGATGAACTACTAAGGTCCTAACTGGTACTAAGAAGGGGGGGTGAATCAGTACACACAAAAACTGCTTTAACACTTTATCATACTAAAATGCAACTAACCAATTGTCTTCACCACTATACTTAACTATAGCAATACCGGTTAAACATAAATACTTTAGACAGCCAAACTAGTCAAACAAAAATACTTCAGACAACATTCAACAGATCTCAAATCTTGATGACTACTTCACCGATATAATCATGCATGAGTTGTATCAATGATACCACAACCATTTAACACTACATGCATATCTAACTTAATTAGAATCACACAATCATCACATGAAAAACTCACAACCCATAACATACACATTTTTCACGTGGAAACCCAAATGGGAAAAACCACAGTGGGGATGAATACCCACAAGCTTGTTTGTGAACTCTTTTGAAGTCCACTCTATTAGGAGCCTAGTCTAGTTAAAGACTTTACAATAAAGGTTTTGTTAAGGACTAATCTTATTAGGGATCACCCGGTTAAGAGATGGCTATATACCCTGTTAAAGGTTGAAACCTTGTTAAGAGTTACCTCGCTAGAGGATTTTAATAACTCAATGAACTTGAGCCACCTGGTTAGAGGATTTACAACAAATCCTGTTAAAGCTACCCAGTCAAGGGATTTACCTTCTGTTGAAATGGTTAGAAGTGAACAGGTAAAACACTGATGTGATAACAACACTTCTTGCTCAAGCAGATCCTTTTCAGTTCCTTTCTTCTGCAATCACACTCTTCAGATTTCTCACTCTAGTTTGGCAAGTATCAAATCTCCAACATGCAGACACAAACACAACTTTTGCAAACAACTCCAATAACAAAGCTCATCAACCTTATAGACAACACCCCATCATGCAGTCTTCACACTTCGCTAAGAAAAATGCTCATTCTTGAGGTAGGCATTCAATGCATTCAATCTTCATGTGCAAGAACCACAAAGAAATCCTTCACATGCACATAGTTGATGTGGCATCTCGATCCTTAACAGTATTATTTAACGGACTCATCAGAAAACATCATCGGTTGCATCGAACAAGCCAGACCAGAAACCCTAGAGCTGAACTAAGACTACCAACTAGTAGTCACACTTAGTGAACCCTAGCACCGGTCCACTCCATCCCGGTGAATCAGTACACATAAAAACTGCTTTAACACTTTATCATATTAAAATGCAACTAACTAGTTGTCTTCACCACTATACTTAACCATAGCAATATCGGTTAAACAAAAATACTTCAGACAACCAAACTGGTTAAACAAAAATACTTCAGACAACATTCAACAGATCTCAAATCTTGATGACTACTTCACCGATATAATCATGCATGAGCTATATCGATAATGCCACAACCATTTAACACTGCATTCATATCTAACTTAATCAAAATCATGTAATCATCACATAAAAAACTCACAACCCATAACACACAGATTTTTCATGTTGAAACCCAAATTGGAAAAACCACAATGGGGATAAATACCCACAAGCTTATTTGTGAACTCTTTTGAAGTCCTCTCTATTAGGAGCCTAGTCCAGTTAAAGACTTTACAATAAAGGTTCTGTTAGGAATCGATCCTGTTAGGGATCACTCGGTTAAGGGATGGCTATATACCCTATTAAGAGTTACCCCGCTAGAGGATTTAAATAACTCAATGAACTTGAGCCACCTAGTTAGAGGATTTACAACAAATCCTATTAAAGCTACCTGATCAAGGGATTTACCTTATGTTGAAATGGTTAGAAGTCAATAGGTAAAACACTGATATGCTAAAAACACTTCTTGCTAAGGAATATCCTTTTCAATTCCTCTCTTCTACAATCACACTCTACAGATTCCTCACTCTGGTTCAACAAGTATGAAATCTCCAACATGCGCACACAAACACAACTTTTGCCAACAACTACAATAACAAAACTCATCAACCCTATTGACAATAACCCATCACTCGCTCTTCACACTCCGCTAAGAAAAACACTCATTCTTGAGGTAGGCATTCAATGCATTCAATCTTCACATGCAAGAACCACAAATTAAGCCTTCACGTGCACACAACTGATGTGGCATCTCGATCCTTATCCTTATTCTTTAACTAACTAATCACAAAAAATCATCGGTTGTACCGAACAAGCCAAACCAGAAACCCTAGAGTTGAACTGAGACTACCAACCGGTAGTCACACTTAGTGAACCCTAACACCAATCCACTCCATCCCGGTTGACCATAACCACTTCTGATCTTCATACCGGTTCATACTAGTTCACCTACTTGAGCATTTATTGACATCAATGACAACATACATTATCATCGCTTCATCATATGCCAACATTTATATGAAGGAAAGACAAAATTTAACAAGTGTAGAGAACATAGTCTTTCTGTAGGAGAAAAGAGAGAAGATCCCTGAAACAAGGGACAAAATTTCCTTTATAGTCTAGGCATAACTAAGATCAAACTAGAGTTAGAAACTCTAATCCTAGCCAAGGTGAGGTTACCAAAAATCCAAGAGAAGGACAAGATCAGATCAATTGATTTGATAACGTGCTAAAAAAACCTCTGGAAGTCTCCTCTATAGTAAAATCCCTGCAAATTAGGGAGAAAAATCTATGAATTATGCATCTAAGATGACATATGCAGGCAAAAAGGTCATCATTTTGGAATGAAGAGGCATGGGTGGCATGCAAAATTGGCCAACACATCAAGTCTAGAGTAATGGCATGGTCCTCTAGTAGCTGGGGTGAAAATCTGATTGGACCTGGGGTGCCAACCAAGCAAAAAGATTGTCTCGACCATCAGGTCGACAACCACCCTACACAGAGGTATGAATTCCCAAGGGCCCCTACAAGTTTGAAAATCGGTCGTCGATCTAAGAGATTCACATGAAGATGGACACACAAGATCTCTCTACATAGCTCCCTAAAGAGCTCAAATGAGCTTTAAAATATGGTCATTCAATTGGACCCTTATGAAAATCTAATGGTCGTTAGTGTTTGACGTGGTGGGTCGAGTCCACTTTAGATGTGCTGAGTGACCATAGAAATGGTCAACATTCACTGCGCGGGATAGCAGTGAGGTCAATTTTGTGAGAAATCTTACCCTGCATAATCATCTTCATATGCTTCTATTTGGTTCGGGATAATAGAGGACCACATTGGCGTTGTTGTTCTCTTATCCTACATGACCTCCTCTGATATCGCTTTCACCTCATGGGATAAGGAGATGACCATCCACTTACTTTTTCTATTTACCCCACGAGTGTCTTCTTATTAACCTTTTTGCCTTGTGGGATAGTGGGGAACATTGCCCGCACTTTTCTTTCTTTTATCCTGCATGACCCCCCAATGTGCATTTACACCAGTGTGGGGTAACAAAGAACCAAGCCTTCATTACTTTTGGTTACCCTACATGATCTTTTACCATCCTCCACCCGCTCTGTAGGATAAGGGGCACCCCTTGATCTCACTTTGTTATCCTGCACAATGCATTTCGATGTAATCAAGGCTTTCGGCAAGATCAAAAAACCTCCCTCCAACCATCGAACTCTGACCAAAAAGGAGAACCACTAGCCGGTACTAAGTGAAAAGGTCTGGTCCCGCCATGAAGAGGGACCCTCCAACCAGTGATGTTAAGTGATTTTATCGGCTAACCCGATCAACTCAACAATAGAATTTGAAGCCCAAAAAGAAAAAGTTCCTCTGCATGCTACCAATATAGTGCACATAACACGCAGGTTATGTAGGTGCGCATAACACGTAAGTTATTCAAAAAACTTTGAATTTCTCAGATTGGATCTAAAGCTAAGTTGACAGAAAAAGATCAACAAATATATTTATCGAGTGAATGAAACTGTATATTCTCTTAGAAGTGTTGGTGGAATGCTAGAAGAAAGTGAAGTTGTAAGGAATATTATGACACCATTTCCCAAAATCTATATACCAAAGAAGTATGCTAGTAAGGAAAGTCACAACATGAATAAGTACAATGTGGATTAGCTCCATGGTTCACTCTCTACCTTTGAGATTTCTAAATTCAATGAGATCAAAAAGGAAAGGAAAAAATTACCATTCAAAGTTACAAATAAGCCTAAAGAAGAACCAAAAGAAAATAAAGACATGGATGAGATTGAAGCAAACATTGTGTGAAGATTGAAGAGAGGAAGTGGAAAGTACAAAGGTAAGTTACTCCTAAAATTTTTTAATTGTGGAAAAATTGGTCATTATTGTTCTAGATGTATGTATAAAGAGGATTATGATGAAAGACCTAATGATGATAACAAAGGAAAGGAAAAATATAGAGGTAATAACAATAATATGAGAGGAGATGATAGAGATAAGCTAAAGAATTTTGCCTTTGTTCAACAAAGGCCTACTCATCTAAAGAATAAGATGGCGATGACTCAAATGAAGAAAAATTGTTTCTAGGTATTGAAGAAAATAATAATGAGCATTTCAGAAGTTCAAAAGATGTAAAGAATAGAGAGAAATCAGTAAGTGTGAAGACTGCGCTAGATGCAAAAAAGGAAGCAAAAGTGTGGATCATCGAATCCAGATGTTCAAACCATATGACTCAAGATAAACTCCTTTAAAAATATGATAGTGGACCTATTAAGTTTGTAAGAGAGGAAGTTGTAGCTATTTATGTAAAAGGAAGCATCTTGATTGATGGTGAGCATAAAAATGATGATGTTTATAATGTTAAAGGATTGAGACATAATCTCTTGAAACAAGTATGGAGGATGCTCACCTATTTTGAGTCTTTCCAAGTTAATCACATATATAGGGAAGCCAACAAAGCCTCGGATGAATTGATAAACTTGGCATCGTGAAAAGGATATTTTCAAACCACTTTTGTTATAGATGACATCACTATGCCCCAGAGTCTTCGCCAAATCTTAGAGGCTGAAATGATGCAGTATTTAGTCAAATCTCATCAGATCAATGCTACTAATGTGTTTTATTTTGCAGGGCTATTTGTCGTTCTTCTGTCGACAATATACATTGAACACTTCACTTACCATTGACATTGACATCACTATTGCACCAATGTCTGTCTCATTATGTGAGATAAGTAAATGCAATATGCGAGAACTCAAATGCTGATTACTTTTCAGATTCAACATTTACAAGTGGCATTTCTTCTCCTCATCATAGCTAACATATCATACTGACTTGGCATGCACTTTTGAAATCTAATTTTAGATGAGATTAATAATAGTTGTTACATTAATGATTTCTACTTATGCGCCTTGGGCTCATTTCAAATGACACCTGCACCAGCTCACTTCTGTCATTTCCAACATTGATTGCATGCATTGAGTGATTTTCTCGACAACTCTTGTTAACTTTAGGCTTAAACCCGAGGATGTTCAACCAATCATATTTTTCTTTTAAATTGCATGGATGGCTTACAGTCATATGATTTGTTGAAAATCACTGTGGAGGATTCTGTTCAACCAGGGTTTCTTAGACAAGGCGAGCTGCTGAAGTGTGTGCAAATTTATATAAATGACGACCCTTGACAACTTTACAGTGCTTTGCAAACTTACTGACAGGAATTAGATGCTGCGAGAGTTAAAGCTCTCAAGGATAAATATTTTTCTGTATCTTTCCTTCTGTCTCACCCAGTTTGTCGTGGAGTCCAATCTACTGATGAAGGGAAAGTGGGTCTATCTTCTGCAAAAAATGGAAGCTGGAAGGGCATCATGGATAAGCTTCTTCCTCAAAAATACATGCCTGTAGATAGGCGATACAACATCTTAGCTTTGATAATAGTATGTGGTATTTTGAACATATAGCTTCCCCTGTTTTATATCGTCATCTGTATATTTTCATATTGCGACATATATAGTTAGTTATTCTTCTAAATATACCACTCTTTTGTAAATGTGGTTTCTACACCATAGAATGGATACTCTCCTAATATACAGTTCAACTTTCAATAGACCTTGTTGTTTGTAATAAGATGTATTTATGATGTATTTTGCGACCTCTTGCAAATCTCATATGCTATGACCAGTACTATAATTTTGGCATTTTGTAATCTTCTTACCTAATTAATATATTTATTGCCGCATGTGCCTTTTAATTAAAAAAAATAAAAAATCTCTTGAGTGTGAGTTAGATGTGCATAAAAGGGTATAAGGTAATATTTCATGGGGTGGGATGTGAAATTAGAAAATAAAGTTCCAAAAGATTAGTTGTAGAAGGTGCAAGGACTAATAGTAATGTTTACTATATGAATGACAATAGTGGAGGCAATTTTTAGTGACCCAAATTTTGTAATTAGATTGGGGTTGTACGTATGAATGAGGCTATCCATGATACTATAGAAGAGAAGGATTCTTCAAAAGATAAAAAACTAGTTAAAGATGGTAGAAGAAGAGTTGAATTTGACAGAGCAAAGTTGGACACTGGAACCACTACCTAGCTCGGTAGACAAGAATGTGGCAAAAGACAAATGGGTGCTCACAAACAAGCTGAGCAAAGATGGTAGAGAAAAGGTCAAGGATGAATTAAAGAACTCTAATCAAAATGGTCTCCCTCAAGTCTGAAACAAGAAGGTTATTAGGAGGTCTTATGCTTCTTCTACTCAAATCAAGTATTTTCAATTTTTTGATGGTAATTGATTTTCATGCAATATGGTTGGACATAGATAAAGTGAATGTAGAACTTAGATGAGATATCACTCATTTAGTGGGCAATGTTATGCCCACAAAAAGGTTGGTCACAAGGCTAATGAGTGCAAAAGTAGGATGATGTGGAATTTGAATGGTAGGAATGTTTAGTCTTTTAATAGACATTGTTATTCTTGCAACAAATTCAGTCATAAGGTTATTGAGTGAAGAAGTGATATAAAAAGGAATGAAAGTATTAGAAAAGATAGAAATATTAGAAGGAATGGAAATGGTCTAGAACAAGTTTTGACTTGTTACAACTATAGTAAAATTGGACACATTGCTAGAACTTGTAGAAGAGGAATGAGATGTGTGTTGGTCCAGTAAAGAATATTGGTGGTAACAAAGGAAAAGAGAAGATGAATATGATATATGTGAAGAAATCAAAAGAAAAGGTGAAAGAAATGTGTGAGGATGGGTCACACCCTTTGGTGGTGTTGATTAATCTTCTAGTAACTAGATAGTATACAATGTTTGAAGGGGAAAGTGAAATGAAGATCTTACAACACCCTTGTGGTTTAGATGTTGAGTTATTTTTAGTATGACAAAGATTTTTCCAAGTGTTTATAGATGGTTTTATTGATGAGAAACACTACTTAGTCTGATGGAATAGTGTAGCAATTTTGGTTTAAAGCTTGAATTGTTGGTAAAAGATGTACATTGCTCACAAAGAATAGAGATTGTTTGTGCTTTCAATATAGATTCTAGAGTATACCACATCATAGGTCAGGATCCATAAGACTATACAGGATTGATCAAGCAAATAGATAGAGAAGTTGAAATTGTAGAATAAATGGTCTAGATATTGGGACTCCTAGAAGTTGTTGTGCTAGAGTAGGTCTAGAAACAAAATGCAAATATATCAAAGGAAGAAGTTACTAAAAATAAAGTTGTAGGAATGAATCTAGAATATTCAAGGAAAACCAAGAAATGTGAGAAAACAAATATACAGATGACAAAAAGGGTAAAAATAGTGGTGCATCTATCGAGGGGGAGTTTTCAAGGCTCTTATTTTTCTTTATGTATTGATGTAGTTGTTTCTCTTAGGGGAGAAGATAAGAATGAGGCTTTCTAATTGCATGGAAATAGTTAGAAAAGAATGATGTCCCTTTTAGTGGGAGTATTGTAGCCATTTGTGATATTTTTGAAAGGGTAAGAGAGAATCAAAGTAAGGCTATGTATCTTTATGGACACCTTTGGTTTAGATCAAATTGTTTATGATGTTTAGAGGATCATCTGCTACCTTTGGCTCATTCACTAGCTTGGATTGATGTGCATCCAAAGGATGATAATGTGGGTGCTAGTCCTCAGGGATACTAGCACCAGAACTATACACTAGCATATCAAAAGGATAGGAGGACACTTAGAGAATGATAGCACACCATACTAATGCCCCTTTAAACCTCTAGTGTCCTAGTTGGGCTTATGGACTGACAATGTCCTTAGCTTCTTGTCAACAAGGTTTTTGGGGCCTCGGGTTGGTAAAAATTGTTCATAAATGTTGCTTGTTTGGTCTTGAAGTGTTTAGGAAACTTTAGAGGGGGTACGTTTATGTATCCATTGTTAATTTGTAGTGTTGATTGCATATTGACTTTTGTACCCTTGTTTGTAGGAGGTTGATCAATGCACCTAGGATTGAAGAGATGGTTGAGATTATAATGAAAAGTGTTATGTATTATTGGAAGGGTTGAGTCCCCTTTTTGATCATCCCTAAGATTTCCCAAGCCTTCCTCTATTGGTGGCTGGCATTTAGGGACTTTAGTCTTCCATTGGTGCATAGTCGAGTTCCAAAATAATTTTGTACATTTATAGTTGAGTTATTGAACTCCTGCATGTGTTGAATTTCTTGGGCTTGAGTTGGCTAGCCTAGTTAGATGTGCAATTGGAGGTTGATGATTCCCCATCCCATCCTTGTTCTTTGTGTGAGATAACATGATCGAGGTTTGTGTTGATCATCGCCTTTCCTCATCATCCTTCCTCTCTCTCCCATCATCTCACCATGGTGAGTAGTTAAATATTTGTTAGTCTTCTTCTAATGTTACCTTGCTTGTCCAATGATGGGGTCTTGTGTAGTTGTCCCTGCATGTCTTCTATCTCACTTGATAATTGTGTGCACGTTGTCATGCAAGTGTGACATGTCATGTCACATCTTTGGCATTGAATTGGTTAAGTTATCATGGAATGTTTCAAAAATGTTATTCTAGGTTTCTCTGTTTGTGTCCTCGGAGGTTTGTTGGTAGGGAATTACATAATGAGTAGAATGTAGTGGTTGGATACCTAGTGAAGCATGACTTGCTATTCAAATTAATTCTTTATCTTTAGATTGTAATGATATTGGCGACTAGAAATTTCTAAATATATATATTCCTCTATACTATCCCTCATTATGCAAGGTGCCCTACCTTTATTAGAAGTTATGTTTTATTTTTAGTAGGCTTGGGATTGTGAGATACCTTTCCACATGGATAAACTATTGTCTTACTTCTTTTATAATATAACTAAATATTGTAATGTATTGGAGAATTTTGAAAGGATTTTATTAGTTCATGAAAATGACAACCAATGAAATCTAGTGATTGAGATCCTTTTGTTTCCAAATGTTGGATATTGTTGAGAGTTTGTTGGAATGATGCACGTTGTTATTGATGCCAACATATTCTTTTGTGTATTCCAGTGTTGCAGTTAGATTGGATGAGTTGGTTTGGCTAGTGTGTTGTTGATAAGTTGTTGTGGTTTAATGGGTTTAGAGATATTTATCTCTAGTTGATTTAGCATAAGTTTCAGTGGTTCACATGATGATTTGATCGAGTTGTGTGATCTGAAATTGAGGATGTTATTTAGTTGTTCATTTTATTTGGTATTCTGGTTTGTGCTACACATTGATCTAAAATTGTAATATCTTCTTGTGCATATTTGGCAGAGTGTTGGGGGCATTCATATTTGTCCTCAATTTTGATGGTTCATGATTTGGAAGTCTGCAAGTGAATCTTTCAATATGACAGTTAGTTAAGTTGATGTTAGATTGAAGTTCGGTATGATGATGATGGAGATTCTAGTAAGTAGTGATGTTGCAGTTGTTTTTTGTGGTGATTCACATTGCTTATGGATGTTTCTAGATCAGGTCCTATCCGTGTTGATGGTCCACATTGATCGTTGTGTGCATTATTGATCATTTTCTTGTTTTGGTGTTGTTCTTCATGTTATGCGACATTCTTGGTGATTATAACATGTTGCAGATGATCGAGGAATAATTCATGGAGGTGTTTCTTGGTTGCAATATTAATTTGGGTCTAGACTATGTCTTAGCTAGCATTCTTTTGGCCTGCATGTATGGTTGTAGTGTGTGAGGCTAGTATTTTGTAATTTGTATTGAGAGTTTAGCCGATCTTGAAATATAGGTTGATGATTTGTATAAATATATGTAATATTCATTTGTGAGATGTATTTGCATTATATTTGCAAGTGTGTGATCGAGTAAGTGTATGAATAAGTGTTATGATCTTTTGGAAGTGTGAAGAGAAGTGTGTGACAGAGCAGATTAGACTATGCTTAACCAAAATTGTAATTACGCATTTGGGAGATGCTATTTTCATAGTTCATGTAATCCATATTATTGTTCGATCTTTGTAAGGAAATGATCCTTCCTCAGGGTTGTATCCCTTCATGTAATTTGAGAAGTGAGCTCTAGGGAGTGTGCCTGAATGCATGTGCATTCCCCATTGTAATATTTACATTTACTCCTAATAGGGTTTTATCTCATTGTGGGTAGGTTCCCACCATGGTTTTTCCCTTAACCAGGTTTTCTATGTCAAAAATCTTGGTGTTATGCATGTTATTGATGTGGTGATGGTTTACGCTTTCATTGCTAATAATCAAATCTGAATTTAAGTTTGAGTTGTGCAAAGTTTGAGAGCAAACTAATTCACCTGCCCTTCTTCTCAGTTTGTTGCATTGTTGCTAAGACCAAATTGTTGGTCTTGGAAATAAGCCACACCCGGACCGACAATGGAATAGTCCAAGAGGGACCAGTAGCTCAGTGGTAGAGTAGTCCAACAGTGTATGGAAGGTCCTAGGTTTGAGTCCTAGCTGGTCCATGTCTCAACATGGTAACAGAGCCAGGTCCAAGCTAGGAGCCCCAAGCACACAAGAGGTGTGGCTTAAGGGGGGGTGTTGGTGTTGGAAATAAGCCACACCCGGACCGGCGATGGACTGGTCCAAGAGGGACCAGTAGCTTAGTGGTAGAGCACTCCAATAGCGTATGGAAGGTCCTAGGTTCGAGTCCTAGCTGGTCCATGTCTCAACACAAATAAGTCTTGTGGTTGTACTACAATTTAGTATAAGGTTTATAGATAATAAAGGCAGTGATAGATATTACTTCTTTTAATGGAAGTGTGTCTAACTTTATATTAAAAAATAATTTATTTCTCAAAGTTCCCACTTAGAGTTGTGAAGGAAATCTTAGGGTTTGGTATCTTGTGTGGTAATGATATTTTTATGCCTTGAGGGACAATTAAATATGAATAATGGAAATATATTCAAATTAGTTTTTCATCTTTAGATTGTAGCGATATTGATGGTTGTAAATTTCTTCATACATATTCTTCTATATAATCCCTCATAATGCAAGGCACCCTACCTTGATTAACAATTATCTTTTATTTTTAGTAGGGTTGAAATTATTTCTTACCTTTCCACATTAGTTAATAAACTAATGCACTATTTATTTCTTATTCTAACTAAAGCTAACACTATATTGGAGAATTTTGATAAGAATTTATGAATTGATGGAAATGTGAATAAATGTAGGCTAGTGATTGAGATCATTTTGTTTCTAACTACGTCTCTTTCTAGTAATATAATTTAGCATAAGGTTTATAGGTAATAAAGGTAGTGATAGAGATCATTCCATCATGAAAGATAATAAAGATAATAATAGAGATCATTCCATCATAGAAATGTGTCTAACTTAAATTCAGAAAGCACTTTAAATTATTTTTTAAAAGGACCACTTAGAGTGGTGAAGACAATCTTAGGGTTTGCTAGGTTGTGATAATGATATTCTTAGGTCTTGAGGAACTATTACAAAGGAATTTATATCTAATTTAATATTTTTGTGATGGATATAGAGGTCCATAATATTTCGATAGTTTCTTTAAGCCTAAGAAGTATTTTGAGGATTTAAAACACCCGTCACCTTTGGTAACATGACATAAGAAATTACTAATGGGTATGGACGGTATACGTTTAGTCTAGCTAATCATGTGTTGAATTGCTTCAACTTTTGTTGAACTATCAATAAAGTTTAATATACATGTTTCTTTTTGTCTAATAAAATTGGGTTCATAAATCAAAATCTTAAATTATAATAAAAAAATTCAAAACTATTTTTAAAATTTTTTTAAAAATTTCAAATTAATTTTTTTTAGATTTTAGAAATAGTTGAAACTCATTTTCATTTTGATATTTGTCATAAATTTAATTTTGTAATTATATTAAATAATAATTCAAGTTTTATAATTTTAATCTTATATTTAAGGAAACACGTATTTTATAATATTAAATATATAAGTATTATTTAAAAGTTAAATAGAATTATTTTTAAAAATAAATAAAAACTCATTCTTCTTAATTCTTTTATTTTAAATTTTAAAAAATAATCATTAAAAATATTTATTTTGATATTAAGATTTGAATATAAAATTTTAAAAGTATAAGTTTAAAATATTGTTTCTATTATCATATTTAATAAGATTAAGTGTAGTGTTAAAGTAAAAAATTGACATTTTTAATATTTATAATTTATTTTTTAATGAGGTGTGTTATAAAATTAGGTTTTCTTGGAAAACATTAATTCAGTATTCATAGATGTATTGTGGCATATCATAGGATTGAAGTTGTTGAAGGGATTTTGATGATTCTTAGTATTTATAGATAAATGTATCATGGCATCTTATTAAATTGAGGCCGATTTTGATGAATTGTAGTATCTATTAATATTGTATATAGCAACTTTCAAAACTAAGAGAACTCTATCATTTGATTGAAGTTATTTTACTAGTTTGAGTTATTTTACAATTAATTTTTTTAACAAAATGATTAAAGATTGATTTAGGAAATAAGAAAAACATGTTCTTTGTGAAGATGATAAGTATTCTTCTTACTTTTAGAGTTTCTAGATATGGGATCCACTATTATTTTGACATCTTCTAGTTTAATCATAAGAATTGGGAAGTATCGATTTCATTTGGAGTTTCTAGATATGGGATCCACTATTATTTTGACATCTTTTAATTTAATGATATGAATTGAGAAGAATCCATTTCTTTTAGAGTTTCTAGATATGGGATCCACTATTATTTTGACATCTTCTAGTTTAATGATAAGAATTGAAGAGTATCGATTCTACCAAATTTAAGCACAATATATTTCAAAGTCACGATAATAACAAAATCATTCCCGACACCCAAAAATAACAAAATTTTAAGATCTTTTCTGATTAGAATCTGGTATCATTATGCCTAATATGTGTATATTTACCCTTTCCATTGTACCGACTGCATCATTGCTTTGAAACATAGGAAGTTCAAAGAAGAGGAGGAAAGAGCTGAAAATTAGAGTACTAGGCGAGAATTCTCGGTCTGATTGCTTGTGAGGAAATGGAGAACACGGCCGGTTTGAAAATGTGGTTAGCATTGATAACTATCTTTATTGTTGGATTTGTCATTTCTGCTTCAGCAGTGATTGATCATGGTCATGGAGTTGGTGCTGACATATTTCTGAGGAATGAAACTATTTCATTTGTGGGATCATTACTAGTGAGAAATGGTATGTGGCATGGTAGAATAGAGAAAAAACATTTTGTTAGCTTTGTGTATATTTATTTATTTAGATTAAATACTGGTAGATTTATTATTTTCATTCATTTATAATTCATATTTCACATGAATAGATATGTTTCTAAGATGAACAGAAAAGGGTTTCACTTGAATAGATATGTTTGTAGGAGGAACAAAGTCTTTTCTTGAAGATAAAGGATTATATTATGTTTTTTCATGAATAGATTGTTTAGAAAATATTCTTGGATCTTGGATTTATTATTATGAAAAAAGAAAAAATCATTCCGTTAGTTTTGTGCTTATTTATTCTTTTGGATTTGGGTTTATCTCACAATCTAAACTGGAAACAGATTTATTATTATGAAAAAAGAAAAAATCATTCCGTTAGTTTTGTGCTTATTTATTCTTTTGGATTTGGGTTTATCTCACAATCTAAACTGGAAACAGTTTTGATCAATGAGAAGATATTTTTTTTGGATGAACATAATTTTTTTAAAGATTATTATATATTATAATTTTATAATTTTCATTTGTCTATAATTCATTCTTGGATGATAAATCATAGAAAATATTTCGAAACATTGATGAAAAATTATGACACAATCTAACTCAAAAGCAATTTTGATCAATGAATAATAGTGTTTTTTTTGAGATGAATAGAATATTTTCTTAAAAATTATTTTTATCTTTTTATAATTTTTTGATTGTTTGAAGAAGGTTACTAATTTTCGTAAATATTTAGTAAATTTTTTAAATAACCCAGCTCCTCTCTACTCTCTCCCACCTTGACCTGGAAAACAAATAGCTTACATGCTGTGCTTGAGCCCTTTCCTCATAAAATCCGATTTAAAAGTTTTTTTTTATATGATGGTGCAAGCAGGTCCAATGCCCTGGGTAGGAACTACAGGGCGATTGTGTAGAGGATCTGATGGTACTAAATGCCAGTTCTCCAACTGTGGGCTAGGGCATCTTCTCCCAAAGTGTGCCATTGGATTTGCAAGAGGCATTAAAGGTGGGCGCAAAGGGCTTTCATATACAGTCACCAGTTCTGATGACAACCCTAACAATCCTGCTCCAGGTACATTGCGTTATGCTGTAAGCCTCTATTCTGCCAGCCCTAGAGGAGTATGGATCACATTTTCCCATGATATGACAATTCAGCTGAAAGAAATGCTCCATGTCTTTAATCACACAACCATAGATGGAAGGGGAGTGAGGGTGATTATCACTGGATCTTCAATTGGGCTGAGTAAAGTTGAGGACATTATTATTCATAACATTCAAATCAACAATACCGATTTCGGCACAGTTCATATATTCGAATCCAAAAAGGTCTGGGTGGATCACATTACTTCCTTTGATGGTGAGGTGGGTCTCGTATCGGCAGTTGAGGGCTCTACTGATATTACCATTTCAAACTCTCGTTTATTTAATAATCACTACAATATGTTATTGGGTGCCGATGATTCAGACATAATTGACAAGAAAATGAGAGTTACTATTTATAGGAATTGGTTCAAAGATACAAACCAGCGCAATCCTCACTGCAGGTAAGTTTCTGCTAATATTATCAATGTAAAAGAAAACCCTAAAAATCTCTGATTTTTTTTACTTCATCAATTGATTTCTTTCCTTTCCTTTCAGATGGGGATACTGTCATGTTGTTAACAATCTGTATGCAAACTGGGGATCATATGCAATTGGGGCAAGAGTTCATGCACAAATTTACTCGGAAAAGAATGTATTTGTACCTGGAAAAGACCCTGAAGTAACTGAATGGTACCCAGGGTATGAATCTAAGTGGGACACCACTCCTAGGATCCAGTCCAATGGTGATCTACTTCTATATGGTGCTACATTTCATCAATTCCTGTACAATGGACCTGTGGTTGCTCCTCCTTACAAAAACCGCAGGCAGTATCCTCCTGTCATTAGCACAGGAAGACTACCACGTCTTATTGGTTACTGCTCTGGAGTTCTTCTGAAAGGAAGTGTTCGTTCTTGCCTTCTGCGTGGATAAATGACAGTAATTGTTTCATGAGTTAGAAGTTGATTTTGTAGTTATGTGTATGATGTTTTCGTTTTTTCATGTCACTCCAATGATCCAACCAGACATATGCACAGATTTTGTTGTTTCGAGAACAGTACTATGCATACATAGCTCTCTTTACTATGTTGTTTCGAGAGCAGTACTATGCATAGCTCTCTTTACTATGTTGTTTCGAGAACAGTACTATGCATAGCTCTCTTTACTATGCATTTTTTTTTTGACAAGAAAATATTGTAGGCAGGCTACAATCTAAAGAGATTCTTTTTTCTGCAGAGCTTAAAATCTTTGTTGGGATTGGCATTTTGAATTGTTCTATGGAATATTACATATTAGCGTAATCTAATTGTTTTAAAACATTTATAATTTTAATAAATATTTTTAATAGTCTTATTGGTTACTGCTCTGGAGGTCTTCTGAAAGGAAGTGCTCGTTCTTGCTTTATGCATGGATAAATGACAGTGATTATTTCACGAGTTAAAAGTTGATTTTGTAGTTGTGTGTATGATGTTTATGTTGTTTCATGTCACTCCAATGATCCAACCAGACATAAGCACAGATTTTGTTGTTTCTTGAACAGTACTATGCATGCATTTCTTTTTGACAAGAAAATATTGTGCGGTGGGCTACAATCTAAAGAGATTATGTTTTTTTCTACAGAGCTTAAAATATTTGTTGGGATAGGCACTTTGAATTATTCTACGGAAAATTATATATGAGCCTAATTTAATTGTTTTAAAACATTTAAAATTTTAAAAGATGTGGGATTTTATAAAGATTGGAACCATTTTCACAAGGAAATATGATACACAATTAAAATTCTAAATATAAAATATGATTTTTTATATTTAACTTCATTATATCAAAATATGCACATACAATATTAAATTAATTTTATTATTTTATTATAATATTTAAATTTTGAACATTTTCCATACAAATCTTAAATAGACAATAGTTATAGTTAGATTTCTTATGAATAAATGTCTTCATTAATCATTTGTAAAGCTATTAATTTTATAATTTTTTGTAAATAATAAATAGTATCAATAATAGTCATAGTTAATTTCTAGATGGGTTTTTAATTTCACAAATTCTAACTTATTTTATTTTAAAAAAAATTATGTTGTAACATCAATTTTTTCATATTTACAATTGTAAATTGTAGCACCTATCTTGAAAGGGTATTTACAATTGTAATTGTCATAATACATAAAAATTATTTAATTATAATGAATGTATTTGGTTATCTTTGTATTTTTAAAATTAGTTCATTCAATCTTAGCAATAATATTTACAAATATTTGTAATCTTAATTGAATATTATATTAGAAAATGCGTTTTTCATTAATGGAATATCAATAATGCTAGAGAATATATTATTTATTATTCAAATTAATAGTCCTTCATATCATGGTAGTTACCTTGTAATGGTAACCACCAATATTTTTAGTATCAAAATATTTTCACCTAGTTTCAATAATATTTGTCATGTTAGCTACCTTTAACATATATCAAATAAAAAAAAAAGTTTAGATATCAAACATCTTCACAATATTAAATTGTATTTTTATTATTATATTGTTTTTGATTAAGGGAAAAGAAGGTTTTGAGGGGATGTGAAACCCTGAACAATAGGTTTTAAGGGGACCCAAAACCCCCTGGATGAACTGGCATCCAAAACCCAACAAGAAACAACTGGTCAATAGATATACAAAGATTCAATATGACCAACCTCTAGTGAAACGCCAGCCAAAGGACAACAAAAAACATTACATATCATGCTGAACCTAAAAAAAGACATAAGATTTTGAGGGTTTTGACTGGCTCCCATAACCACAAAAGAGGGTTTTCAATATGCTCCCACAACCTGAAAGACATTGAGGGTTTTGATAGGCACCCACAACCATACAAGAGGGTTTTAACTAGGCTCCCAACACACATTAACCAAAAACAAGAACTAGAAGAAACCAAGGTGTGCCCTTTAAAACTGGCAGCAAACACCCGATTAGTCAAAAAAATAACTAACAGAGGAGGGCTTTTACTAGCTCCCTCAACCAGGAGGAACAAGAACATGGCTAAAAATCAAAAGCTCTCCACAATCACCACCTCAATAGGAATCAGAGGAGGAAGAACAATACATAACACATACTCAACCATCAAAATCTCGAGGTCCTTAAAAATGGGTTTTGACAGGCTCCCATAAACTAAAAACCCCAAAAGCATAGGTTGAATGAGATATCTGAACCGAATCAACTCCAAGCACGTGAGAATCTCCCATCTCTTTACCTCTATAAGAGAAAAGGGCTAAAAGCACAAAAGAATGGAGAGAGCTTCGAACAACCAACCAACTCCCAGTGAGTTCCATCTAACAACAACGAACCAACAAATCTTCCCCGCTATAGAAGAATGAACTACCTCAATACGGAAGGCTAAGAGGAACTAAGAGATGCAACCTGAACAAAAAGTGATCCTCGTGAGAAGAATAAGAACAAAAAGGAACCTCCACCCTTCAAGAGGACCACTGGCATATCTTGAAACCACGAACAAGAAAAACCCCTTAACAAAGAGTCTCCCTAGAAATAGAACAGTCAACTTGAACTATAGAAAGACAAATAAGGCATAGTCAACTGGGAAATAACCTCCACCACAGATCCAAGGAGTAGGGGGAGAAGGAATGGGGCTAGAAGGAAGAGCCCTAAAAAATAACGAGTAGAGCACACAATTTGAGGAAAAATATATTCCAAAATGAGATAACCCCAAGCCCACAAGAACCCACCAGGTCTCCAAAAGAAGAGAGAAAAGCCTTCCATCATAGATACCACCTAGATCCCAGATCCTCCCCCAACTCCAAGACAAACCCCCTGCACCAACAAGAGAGAGAATAGAGAGGATCTCTCTTCTCATACATCTCTCACAGTAGACCCCAAGCCACCTGTAAAATAGCTCCAACCTAACACCGTAGGGAGCTTGAATTGCAACACCAAATCTGCTAGGGAAGAATAACAATACAAGACAGATCCAGACCCCACAAGGTTCGGGGAAGGCAAATAGGCATGGAGGGTAGAGACACTTGCAATAATGGATCTGGACGTCGAAGATAATGATCTGCACACCAAAAAACTAGGGACAACAAATAGCATAGCCATCCCAACAGATCCCAAACCCCGCAGAAGGTGTGTGTGCCTCCACACTTCCACCAAACAAACAGGGCCACCCCCACAATGAATGTCCATCAACAATGAAACACTTCAAACGCTAAGCAAAGAAAGACCCAAAAGAAAGGGCATGGAAAGCAGGCCAAAATGGGAGTCAAATCGCCTCCATCTGCCTCGCTGACATCTTCTTCCTTGTTTGCATCCCTCGACCCAAAACCCTAGCACTCACACCAAATCTCTTGCCTATCTTCATCACTTAGAGCTAATAAGAGGAGAATTATTCATTATTATATTATTATCACTTTATTATAATTATAATATAATATTATTATATAAGTTTTTTTATATATAATATTATATTTTTGATAATATTACTTTATTATCTATTTTTTTATATTATTAAATTATATAAAGATAAATAGAATAATACTATTATTTAACATTTTTATATTATATATATGTTTATTTATTTATATAAAGCTTTAAAATTAAAGACTCTAAATAATCTGAAAAGAAAATTTAAACATTCTAAATATTATTTTATTATATCTAAAAATTTGCCTAGTAAATTTCATTTATTGAATTGTATTCCTAACTTATTTGAATCCTAACCATAGTTTTACCTTAACCAGAAATCAAACATTTTTAGTAGAAGCATATTTGATCCTTAACCCTAACTCAAATTTAAGTTTATACCCAAACCTTACCCTAATTATATTTGAACTATAATCATAATTTAATCCTAACTTAAAAATTTCTTTTATAACTTTACACTAATTGAATCATAGTCCTAACCCTAATTGAACCCTACTTCTAATTAAACTCTAACACTAAACAAATTGAACATAAATATAATCTAATTGAATTATAATTCTAACCCTAACTATAATTAAACCTAACTATAATTATAATTGAACTCTAATTATAATGAATGTATTTGGTAATATTATTGAATATGTGTAATCTTATTGAATATTAGATAATCCATTTTTTAAATTAATATTCAATTAGTATTATAAGTATATAGAAAGAAAGTTGAGAGATATGAAAACTTTCTTTTTTTAATTTAATAAAAATATTTTATTTAAGTGGAATAATAAAAAGTGATTTTTTTTTTTTGTGTGTGTATTTAATTATATTTAGAGTTACTGTAAAATTTGGTTTAGTGTTTAATTATATTTAATATTGGGATTCAATTTTGTATAACATTAGATTTAGGGTTATATATTTTTAAAATTCTAAATACAAAACTAAAACTAAAATTAATTGACTAATATTATCCATACACAATATTAAATTGAAGCAATTATATTATGTTAGCGTAACATTTAAACTTTGAATAGGTTTAATATAGAATCTCAAATTTAAACATTAATTTTTTTTATCTAACACAATCTTTTAGTTATAATTTAGGTAAAAGGAGTTCAATAATACACCTTAAGGATTAAAACAATAATGAATTGGACGAATTTTCTCTCACTTAGTCATTGTGTGAAACTATTCTTTGAATTCAAGTAAATGAATTTATCACTAACATACAAATTATATTTAAAATAGTTTATAGAAACTTTTATATGCAAATATACATTTGAAATGCCTTTTTAATACATGGATAAGTATATGTATTTAAGATCACGGACTACTATTATACAAATAAAAAAATATCACCACACTAATTTGTATTCTATTATATAAAATGACATATATCTATTTCCATTTTATTCTTATATCTAGATTAATAGGGGGGAGAGTTAAGAAAATTTTGATTTCAAGGTCGAACTTGAAATTGAATAAAGTTTATAAAAAAGAGATTATATACATGTTTATGTGTTGGGAATTAAGTTATCTTCATATTGAGAGGTAACATGGGAGGTGAGAAGGGTTGTGACCTGACTATGCTTCCATAGGTGTTTTATCAACAAGAGCTGATGTAGGAGACCTATTAATCAGGTAGCAAGTAGTGACAACAAATTCAGCCCAAATTTTTTGTTCTAGATCGACACCACTTAGCATACTTCTAGCCTTCTCCATCAATGTCCTATTCATTATTTTTACAGCTCCATTTTGTTGTGGAGAATACAGACTTGTCTTCTGTTAGTTAATACCACAGTCTTTACATAATCTATCAAAATCATTAGAGAAAAATTTACTACCATTATGAGTCCTCAAACATTTAATTTTCTTTCCAGTCTGTAACTTAACTCTTGCTTTAAATTCTTTAAAACGACAAAAAATTTTTGATTTACACTTTAGAAACTATACCCATGTTCTTCTACTAAAATCATCAATAAATGAAACATAATATGTGGATTTTCCAATTGAAGGATCATCTATAGGACCAAACATGCATTAAAATGAATAAGATCCAAAACACAACAAGATTTATGAGAGCTAGAGTAAAACTAAATGTCGTTTTGTTTTCCATAAATGCAATGCTCACAAAAATCAAAGTCAAGATTACAATCATTCAAACCTTCAACAAGGTTTTTATTTTTCAAGTTCCTCAAACCCTTTTCTCCAATGTGGCTAAGTCTTTGGTGCCATAACATAGTCATCTCTATAGGTAACTTTGCTTCAAAAGAAAGAGCACCCTTAGGTACCCAAAATCCATGTCCATTCATTGAAGGTGAAATCCTCAAATCTTCTAACAAAGTATCCTCAAATTTACTTTTTACGGAAGTTCTATTATACACAATAGTGTATGTTTCTAGCTTATACAAAGTGTCGAACCTGACACCTCTACTAATCACCATAACACCCTTAATCATCTTACATCCAGCATTAGAAAAGACTACCTGCACACCTGCATTTATCAATTTCCTCACAGATAATAAATTTCATTTTAAACTAGGGATATGCAACACACTGCTAATCCTTTTTATTCTACCATCAAGAAACTTGATCCTAACTTTAACTTGACCAACAATGTCTAAATATGAATCATCACCCAAGTACAACTTGCCTCCATTAAATTATTCATATTAAGAAAACTAATCTTTATTGGAAGTCATATGAAAAGATGCACCTAAGTCAATTAACCATGCATCATTACCTGCATGAGTCGCCAAAGATGCAATGAATGCATCACCATCTTCCTTCTTGAACTTAGACACAGAATCAAACTTCTTCTTTTTCTTCTTCTTTTCTTCTTCTTTTCTTCTTTGCAGTCCTTATGGATGTGACTTGGTTTATGGCAATTTAAACATATGACTCTGAACTTTCTAGGAGATTTGGATCTCCCTTTGGATTTGGACTTATTGTGCTTCTCATGCTTCTTGTATTTTTTCTTAGGTCTTCCATGAACAGTTAGGAAATCCTTTGAAATGATGGATACCTTCCTTCGCATCTCTTCACCAAGTAGGGAACCCACCACATCTTCAGATTTCAAAAAAATAGAAGTACTACTGATAGCCATAACAAGAGAACCCCACAAATTAGGCAAAGAACAAAGCAATATCTGGTATTTCTCCTCTTTGTCCATTTTAATACCAATAAATGCCAATTAAACCACCAACATATTAAATGCTTCTAGGTGATCTATAATTTTTTCACCTTCTTCCATCTTCAAGGAATATAATTTCTTCCTCAAGAAGATCTAATTTAATAAAGATTTGGCTTGATACATCTCACCAAGCTTAGTCCATAACTTCTTTGCAGTGTTCTCTTTGTGGACATTGATCAGAATAGAGTTTGCCAGGAACAATATTAGACCCTTAGCTTTTTGGTCCATCACATCATATTGAGTAGCCATAGTAGGATCTATGAGTCTTGAGACATTTGCATCAATAGAATCCCATAGATCTTGATTTATTAGCAGATCTTCCATCTTCAACTTCCACGTCTCAAAATTACTATCATTAAATTTCTACACCTTTATTCTCCCTGACAAACTTGCCATTTGAAAATTCCTACAACAAGATCAAAAAGTATCTTCTACACAAGCTTCCACTCAAATATGGATTAGTTCAAAAAACCTAACAACCCACAATTGAAACTATAGGTGATCAGGTTTTGATACCACTTGTAAAGAAGTTAAGTAGTCAAACAACTTCGTACACTAACCCTGACAGGAGAATAATGCAAAAGCTTTTATAGATCATTATAGCAGTTACAAAAAATTAATAGAAATAATCAAAATATCATGGATACCACAACACAACAACACAGTGATTTACGTGGGGAAACCCCTTTCAGGAGAAAAACCCCGAAAGAAGCTCAATATATTATTCAGCAATCAATAATAGATTACAATATACTTGCAGAGAAATCTCTTCACAAGAGTACCACTAATCAGAGACTCGGAGGTAACTCAATCACCATAAGACTCTTACACACAATCTCTATCTCACACACATCATATATAGGAGATACAATACAAGAAACCATCAAACAGTATAAACAAAACCATGGGCTAAAACCACCCAATAAGGTGTAGCTGACCTTATCTCCCTTCTAGATGCCCTATGACATATTAAAATACACATCAACATGTGTCCCTCCCTTTTACAACTCATTTATATGTTCAATACATTTTATATTTCCTATTTCAGGAGAACAAACTTTCAGAGGCAATAGCTTTGGAACCGTGTGTCCTATCGATGAACCGTTTAAAGTGTTGGAAAGCTGACAAAGTGCTCTACTACCTCATAAGCCACTACACCACTTATGCCACATTTTATGGCATTTCAAGGCCTCTAAAGTCATCAAAATTAAATTTAAACCTTTCATTGCACCCCTCCAAAATAGAAACTTCAATATCTTCAAAACTAGCCATGATCTTGCAATGTAACTTTACCAGAATGCTTATCTATCCAACTAGAAGCTTCAGGGAGAACTTCACACAATTTTTTTCTCAAATGAAAAATTACTATAAAATAGTAACCTCATGCAAATGCAAGGCTGAGACACCATTTTTCCCAATAGATTGTTGGGTTTTTATCTTGAAATGTTTCTCCCCATGATACATCTTGTGTTTTTGTATAATGCTTTGTTGCATGTTTCTTTATTACTATATGTACATCTCATTATTGTAACTATTAAATTTGTAAGAAAAAAAATGCACTATCTCCTCTCATTAGATTGTCTTAGGAAGTTTTTCCATGTACCTTACTTCCTTTGAGCTGGTATTAGAGCCTAGCTTATATTTATCTCACTGTTGGGTATAGGGTTTTAAGGACTACTATTCATTTATGTAGGAGCTTGTTATAGGATAAATATGACAAGCACATTCAAAAAACTAGAGATGGGGAAGTTTAATGGTGACAACTTTGAACTATATTAAAGTGGGAAATGGAGGATATTCTCATAAATAAAGATCTATGGGTTGAAATATCTAGAATAAAACTAAAAAATCTAAGGGCCTCATAAGGCTCTCTAAAATATCTTCAGAATAAACTTGGAGATGTTTATGAAGCTAAATCCTTGGCAAACAAGCTATTATTAAGAAATAAAATTTATTCCCTAAGGATGGGAGAAGGAGGATCCATCATCCATCATATGAATGCATTCAACATGATAGTTTCTTAGTTGGGTTTTGGTGGTGACAAGATGGAGGATAAGATTTTTGCATGCTTCTATTATGTTATTTCTTATACATACATGGGAACACCTTGTGAAGGGCACACAATTTAATGAGATGGTGGGGTAGTGAATCAGTATACCCAATCTACCTCAATTAGAAATTAATTAGGATTGATGACTTCTCCAAGCATGAACCTTATAACATCAACCAAATTCTTACAAATATTTTTAATCATGTAGAAATTAAAAGAAATAAATGAAAAAAAAATAACACAAAGAACATGAGATACATGTGGAAGTTATCCAAGATGGGAAAATCCATGGTGAGAACAACTACTTGGATTTACTAACCAAATCTAGCATCACAAAGTAATAGGTCAACTACAATGTAAAGTATTCACTAATCTACTAGAGAAATCAATCTCCAATTGTGTTTGCATGTACCAACCTAATGAATATGACAATTTCCAACATAAAGATAAAAGAACCAACTCAATAAGTAGGACACCAATCCTACTAAAATACAAATATATGAATTGTAAACCTTTAAGACTGAAAAATCAACCTATGCTTTCAATCTAATAGACATTCAAAGGCTCTCTCATGATACATATGATCTTCTGATGAAATTGCATAATGATTGGAATGCAACTCACATTATGTTACCCTCAACTTAGCACATCAAATGAATACTAGATAATTACATTAAATATCTAATTACACAACTTTATAAAATTATAGGACAAATCATAGATCACTATATATATTAATTAAATTATAGTTGCATTGATATTTTATCCTAAAACATAAATATAATATCTATAAGATAGCCACACCAAATGTGTAATAGGATGGGTTGAATTGCCCGAGTGCTACTCTAGAAAAAATAATATTCTATGTTGTTCTCAATGTATCCCTATCTAGTCTTAGTGGTCATACAGACGCTACCTCCAATAACCCACTTGAATAACAAATATAATGCCCACTCTGTCAATTCAAACTCTCTAATCACATGACATAAAATTTGGAAACTCTAGATTATGATGAATAATATGTAGATATACTCTCCTTTCAAAGCATAGGACATGGCTCACAACTTTGAAGAAATGGTGAACATAATAAGTTACCAAAATAAGGTCATTATCTGGGTAAAATACATCATATATTTTGAGTCATACTTTTGGATAACTTCCACCAACAAAATAGATGCAATATATGATACTAAAAATATCTCAATTGATTCCATCACCATATATAGTTACTATACTTCCATGACTCAAAATTATTTGATATGAGATGACATATTATGTATTCTTGATTCTTTCAGATTGCACCACATCAATGATAGAACAAACCAACACATATGACGCTCTTTTGACATCAAAGACAAAACTCCTTTGACATCAATGGCAACATATGTTGAGCAATCTACCCCAAGTTATCATTGATGAAAAACTACAAAATGATACTACCACATCAACACAAATCTAATATGTTAGAATTAGGGACTCCTCCTATCTGAAATAATTGAAGCTTCTAAGAATTTCACGAATTTCAATTTACATTGGCCCCTTTAGCACTTTGAGTTCCACTCTCCCCCTTTGACATCAATGGAAAAGATTAATTGCTCACTTATTAACACTCCCCTTGAACCTATACTTACTCTCGATTCAAGAGGAGGGAGTAACCACTCTGAATTTATTTTGGAGATAGTCAAAAGTCTCCTTAGAAAGTGTTTTGTAAAAATATCTGCAATTTGTCTGTTAGTCTCAGCATACTCCAACTTTGCCTCTTTATCTACAAGCTTCTCTTTGAGAAAATGATACTTAATTATAATATGTTTTTTCCTTGAATGCATCACCAAATTCTTTGAGATATTTATTACACTCTATTATCATAAAGAATTGAAATAGACTCATCAAATTCTACCTTCATCACAGTCAAATTTTTTTTAACCATAATATTTGATTGCAACAAGAAATTTCTACATACTCTTATTTTTTAATATAGATAGGAATACTGAGTCTTTTTTCTCATGAACCATGACACAACATTATTACCAAGATATAATACTCCACCACTTGTACACAACATTATTACCAAGATATAATACTCCACCACTTGTACACAACATTATTACCAAGGTATAATACTCCACCACTTGTACTCTTCTAGTCATTTATACATCTTAACTAATTTATATATATGTATGTAGTCAAACTAAATTGAATTTGAATCATGCTTATCTACTCTAACATTTATATTATTATAGTTACAATACTACAGATATATTTTTATGAAACCAAATTGATTACTACATTGAACCCTAACACAAAACTTGTGCTGTAAAATTTGCAATAAACCAAACTTAACCCAACCCTAATTATAATGAAACATGAGTTGTTATTCTATAACAAATTATGCCTTAAATGCACACTAAAAAAAATTAAACCATAAATCCTAAAACCATCTCATTAAGCTTATCAACTCTAAGCTTTCCAACATCTACTCCCATGCTTAATGATTTTTTTGAGAGTCATTATTTAATTGTGATCTATGTTGATGTTATTTGACGTTGAACTAAATTAAAACCTTAACCTAATCGTAACACTATCCTCCAATAAAATTAAACCCTCACCCCTAACGATAACTATATATGAAACTAAATTAAACCCTAAGCATAAAACTACAACAAAACCTACCACTATATTGAATGTCAACATTAAAACAAATTGAAACTTATCCCTAACACCAAGAAAAATTGAACCCTAAACCTAAACAAATTAAAAGAAACCTTAACTCTAAATCAAATTTAACTTTTACCTTAATAATAATTTAAAAATTAATATTAATAATAATTTAAGTGGAAGCACCACAATACATAATACTTTCATTGATTCTAACCCTAACACTAAACCAAAATAAATCTTAATATTTAATTATATTGAATCCTCACACTAAATTATATTGAGCATTGACTATAAACATAATTACACCCTAAACTAAGGTGAAATTTACCCCTAACAGTAACCCTAATCAAACCAATATGAACTTAAACAAAAAACCTTATACCAAATTTAACCCTAACCCTAAGCCAAATATACCCATAAAAAATTTCAAACGTATCCCTATACCAAATTTTCTCCAAACCCTAAATTAAATTAAACCTTAACCCTAAAGTAATTGAATCTTATCCCATAAACTAATTTAACATTACACCAAACTCAAGCCTAAATCAAATTTAGCACTAGTCCTACCAAAAAAGAAAATTTAAAATTGAGTATAAACCTAATTAAACCCTACATTTAATTGAACTCCGAAACTATATTGAAGTCAACCCTAAACCTATACCAATTTTAACCAAAAGGTTTTTGCCATATTAAAACTTTAACCCTAACACTAAACCAAATTAAACCCTAACACTAAACCAAATTAAAGCCTAATCCTAAACAAAAATAACCACAAACCTTAAACCTAATTGAACTCTTACAATAAACCAAATTAATTTGCAATCCTAACCTTGAATAAAATTAAACCCTAACACTAAGAGTAATGAACCTAATTCTAATCCTTATTAAATATGAAACAAAAACAAAATTACACCATAATCTTAAAGCTAAACCAAAATCAACCTTAAACCTAACAATAAACCAAACTGAACCATAACCCTAATTATATCCCTAATTCAGTTTGAATTTTAAAACTAATCTAAACTCTAAACCAAATTGAGGGTTAACCTAAACCATAATGTTCTCACTAAATCACATCAAACCATAAATATTTAAATTATCATCATTGAGCTTATTTACTCTATTTTTTATAGTGTTTGTCTTAAACTCCCACCTTGGATGAATTTTTAAAGTCATAGTCACTATGATCTATATTCTTAAATTAAACCATAATGCTAACCCTAAATATAACAATAAATTAAATTCAACACAAACCATAAACTTGAACCTAATTGAAACTATTCTTTATTTAACCTTAGCGAATTGATTGAAATTAAAGTAATTTTCGAAAGCCAAATACTATAAAACTCAACATAAATAGCCTTGATGATGATGGATTACATCCTATTAGTTTAAACATATGTAATGGATTTCAATTTTGTCAAATATTCAATTCCATTTATTGTATAGATTTAATTTTGTTTATAGTTCAACTTATAGTTCAATTTGAGTTAGGGTTATGGTGTAATTTGCCTTAAGTAACAATACATCTATTAAGATTTAGAGAATAGAGTCATATTATTTTACTATATGTAATAGTGGTAAAATTTAAGTTTTCACCAGTTAAGATAATAAAATAACTAATCTTATCTAAGGGGACATTACATTAAATGAGGGGAGTAAATCTAATAGATCTAGCCACAATGCATTTGGGAAAAGGGATGAGAATACTGATCTTTTTTACCAATTTTTCATATCCCCCTTTTGAGTTGAAATTTGGATTTAAATTGTAGGTTTCAGGATGAAGAATTGAATGGATAATTGGGGTGAAATAGAAATAGCAAACTTCTACATGTATCAAACAAAGCCACATACAAGAATTTGAGTAGAAAAGGAGAATTAGAACATGTACCTGAAAGTTTGGGGTGATTTTTTAGGATTGGGAAGGTGGATCACCTTGGTCCTTTAACTCTAAGGTAGGAAAGTAGGATATGTTTTGGATCAGGCAGATGTAGTGGATTCACTATCAAAAGCTTAGGAAAAATTTTTGGGACCGAGTAGGTGTTTCGCACTAGTCCTCCACTTCTTTCTCTATCAAAATATGAACCTATTCATCATTGTCAACTCTATTTGAAACTCTTCTTACAACTCCTGAGTCAACTACCTACATAAAGAAAGAGAGGAAAAAGGTTTTAGATTAAAGTTTTCCTTGGGTCAAATCTTTGTTTAAGAATTATCGTTGAAGTTTAAATGATAATTATAATAGAAATTGCAATAAGATACTTTCCTTTTGAGGGAAAGACTAGATCTAAAATTAAATGTTTCTAATTGAAATGTATACCTTGATGAATCTTTCTTGAATCCTCACACAAGGGTTTTAAGATGTCATGTAGAATGTCTTTATATAAGGTTGATCATGGATTTCATCTTGAATGCTTGAACTTGACTTTAATTCTTCTCTAATGCTTATGAATGTTTGATTTTTTATTTTATTTTTGATAAAAGTGACCTAAGTCACTGAATTTTTTTTATTAATATTATAGAGAAAAAAACATAGTAAGCTCATTAGATACAAAATGGAGCAGAGTACAAAAAGGTGCATGAATTTGATAACCCAGAAGAAGCAACAAAATGTAGCCGCCCACCAACCCCCATGCTGGACAAAGCTGACATGATGCATATTAGATAAAAACTAGTAATATGCAATTAGAATAACCATAGCTCGTTCAACATCCAAGGCCAGAATTTGAATAGGAAGAGAGATTAGGAAAATCCTCCAAAATATTCTCTAAATTGAACCAGTCATTTCAGCCATGAGAAATCAAATCAATTCCATGCAAGTAAGATCCACTCCCAAAGCTGAATTAGAAACATGTTGAGCATCATTCCTAGACACATAGATATGATCCATAGTATTACCCACAATAGGAGCAACAAATTGCAATAGAGGAATAACCACCAAGTCCACCCCATCACATTCACATGGGTGATCAAGAAAAGAGAAAACTTGCTCAATTGAATCGAATTTTCTAGAGTATAAGTGAGATTATTAGATAACTTAAGTTTCAAATGAGAGAGGTAGACCTCCTTTTATACAACTTCCCAAAAACTATTTAATTTTTTTTAGTAGGAAAACATGGGATCTAATTTCCCACTCACTTGACATGACCATTGTGAGGACCAAATTTGGGTCCTAATTAAAAGGACCAGGACACTATGGAACCCTGCTCCTAAGAATTAGGAGTAATCTTTGGGGTAGAGATAGGAGAGATGATGAAAATGTAAGTTTGTGGGAGGTGTGTGTAGAATCAAAACAATCATCAGGCATTGAAAGACAAAATGAAAAGGTGAGGTATAGGTGAGGTTGATATTATATGCGCATACAATTTAAAATACTACATTTAGGGCCCACTTTAGTAGGAATATGAGACCAAATGCATACTCACAATAAAGAATAAAGTCAGATTGAAGAAATTTCACCAAGATACAAAAGTGAAATTTCACCAAGATACACAACACATGAAAGGGAAAGAGAGGGCATGACAATACTGGCCTAGTAAGATTTTATTACTATGTTATGAAAAATAAAATACCAAATTACACAGAAAATGACTTAGTTTGCAAATTAAATTGAACATTGAAAGCATGTCATTGTTTGTGCATAAAGTGTATAACATTGAGCAGAGTTTATGCCCCCACATTAAAGTGATTGCATATAGCTTACTGGGAGAAATTTGTTAAGGTAGCATGCATCCAAAACATAATCACATTATGACAATGATATGCCCCTAAGAAAGGACAAATCAAAGGATAATGGTAACAAAACATATAGGAAAAAGGGCATAAGGGATTCACTAAGTCTGGGGTTAGTAATGTGATTATGATAAATAATGTATATCAAGAATAATTTTATTGAGTTTACCTCATTCTTCAGGGGAAGTGGAACTATGAACACAATGGAAGAAGAGCACAAGAGATAATAAACATATAGCTTTTTTGATTCAACATGGAAGAGACCAAAAATAGATCTCAACACTTTAGATCATCCCCAATTAGACAACACAAGAGCACATTTACAAACAAGAGCACATGTATGACATAACATAGATACAACATATAGCCGAATTGAGATAAAAATAGAAGAATGACACAATGGATTCAACCTCTTTATTACCTTGCACCAATGGAGTAACAAGTTTCATTCAAATAGAACCTAATATAACACAAAAAAATATCAAGTAGCACATCATGAGGGAAGCACATTATGAATAATATAACATCTAAAAGAGAATCTATGACATGAATGAAGCTAGTCAAGAAAATCATCCACCTCCCAATCTTTCTTAACATCATATAAGGATGGTGAAAAAGATGCAAGAGGAGCCACATCGAGCATGGTAGATGGAACTACAACAAGTTCCAAACAAGGACCATTCTCTAATGATGAATTACTTTATTTGTCACTAGGAGCTAGGGTTAATGGTTTTGAAAAATGTGAAGATAACTCAAGATTAATCTCAATAAGCTCATACATATCATTAGAATGATAAGAATCAACATTATTAGCATGAACAACATTATCATCATCAACCATATCATCATCTAAATTAATAAAAACAAGATCCTTAACACAAAAATAATTTGAACCATCATTTTTCTTAAGCATTTTCAATTTAGGTGATTTGAATTGAACTTCCTCCCTAGGGTTAGGAAAAAGCTAGACAAATGGAAACAAATCAATATTTGGTGTCTTTGGGGAAGAAATTGTTTGGAAGGAAAGCTCATGAGGCTTATCATGATTCTCACACAATTATTCCTTTTAGTTTTAGTCAAGGATTGTGAAGGGTGAGGATCAATTGAAATAGGATTCTTTTATTACCTTATAGGGGAAGGAATGGAAGAAATTCCAATAGGTTGAGGGATAGAACATGATTCCAAACACTTTTCTTTGTAGGATGTAGGAGGTTGGGCTGAGTCATTTATAGGAGGAATAGAAGGAGTAGTAAGGGTACCAAGTCCATTATGAGGAGGAGGAATATCCATGGGTGTATGGTCTCTAGGTTTACTCAAGGTAATTATTGTCTCACTTTTTCAATTTTGTTGAGATAAAAAAAGGATGTCATTTTGAGGCTTAAGAGGCTCAGGTTGTTTAGGCCAAAAGTAATCAAGAGTAAAATTTCCACACTTCATTGTGGGTTGGTAAAGGATATTATTAATTATCATAATAGTGCCATTATGAGACAATTTAAAACATTTATGAATTTTAGAAGGGATACCTTTCATGGAAGAGAACGAAGGATGTCTCAAATTCACATGAAGTTGATTCAATGTGGGAATAATAGAAAAGGTGACATCTAAGCACTTAGTACCAACCTTAATGGGAAAGGTAATAAAAACAATAGTAGGGAAAGAAGAAAACCTCAAATTTATCATATGTTACTTTATGAAATTGATGAGTAAAAAATATATTATGCATTAATTACATTCACCATACATACTGGATCAATGAGAACCCCTCATGAGAGTTTGTCTTTGATCTTCGCAATAATATAAAATGGGCCATCAAATGCAACAATAGTCTCACTAGGATCAAAATTAATTTGCATAGGTCTTTTATAGGTTGGGATTTGTCAACAAGGTTCACAACATTATTGGATTCTATACCAAGGTCATTAGGAGAGATTGTAAGAGGCTTAGACTCAATAAAATTGTTACAATGAGAAGGCAGTAGATTAGTGAAGATTTGAAGGTTTTGTTTAGAGGGAACTATAGACTTATTCCCTTTCTCATTCACACTAGCTGTGAATATAGTATTTTTATAAATAAAGTATTGAGTATTATTCCTTAACTAGTAACATTTATTAGTATCATGACTAGGTTGATGATGATATTGATAGAAGGCTTTAGGATCATGTGAAGTTGGAAATGGTTTAGAATGGTCAATTGGTTTAATGGGAGGAAGATAAAACACATTATAATTCATCAATCTCAACATTATACTATGAAAAGACTCAAAAAGAGGAGTTTATTCTTTTCTAAATTATTTGGATAAGGGGGTGACACCTGATGTTGTGGCTGCCACTTGAGTGGTGATGTTGTCATTTATCTTGATGTAACTTTTTTTTTCTTGAACTTCATAAATAATTTTTAATCACTCCCATTCTTATTAACCAAATTCATTGAAGAGGATGATTCAAATTGACTCAGTTGAATCCAATAACTATGAAACACCAAACACAATTTCACAAAAGAAGTAAACTTAGAAAATAAAAATTTATCTCGAATATCCTTTTGTAGATTATCGATAAAAACTATTTGAAGATCATGGTCAGGCATAGGATAAGAACTTTGTAAATGTAAATATTTATATCTACCAATAAAATTAGTCACTTTTTCTTTAACTCCTTTCATACAATGAATCAAATCAATCAAAGTAATCTTGGGACCAGTGTTATTTTGAAGTTGTTGAATGAAATAATTAGCCAGTTGTTGAAATGAAGTAATATAATAAGGATACAAATAACAATACCATTGCAAGGCTTTATCTCTAAAGGGTTGAGTAAATAAGATGGCCATAAGCCTTTGATCATGAGAAAAGTCACTACACAAAGTTTGAAATGTCTTCACATGAGTCAAGGGGTCACCTTTTCCATTGTATAAGTCCAATTGGAAAATTTACATATGGTTAGGAGGAACGACATGAACAATGTTAGTAGGTAGTGGTATCATTACATTAAATGTGGGAACATTGAACTTTGATTGAATTATGGAATCTAATTTGTATTCTATGGATGGAACAATTTGAGATAGGTTATTGATAGTTTCTTTTGTGGATGGATTGAAGTTGGAAATATTGCATTATGATGGAGGAATAACATTGTTGTACATAGGTGGAGGTTGAGAATAAGGAGGGGGAACATTATGGTATGATATTATGGGAGATGGTTTTGACACAAATGGAAGTCCCAGAAAAGGGTGTAAGAATATTGATTAATAGGATTTCTCTCATGTGTAGGATTGACATTTTGTGTGGAAGTAGTCATGATAGAATATGTGAATTTAGGCACACTAGGAAAATATGTAGGCATAAGAATGGAATTATTAAATTGACAAGGAGGTTGAGATTAACCAAGGACTTCGTCACAACTCTTAACTAGCATAATATTAGTACCAACTATATGAGAAAGGAAACACAACAAAACCACACCTATCTTATCACCTTGCACCATTCTTTCCAATCCTTCAATCAAGGGGATTGCCTCACTATTTAAGTATTTTTTACCTATCCATTGTTGAATATTCTCAAATTCATTATCAATCTTCTCCAATTGGTCACTAGTAAACCTAGTTAGCGATTCATTCATATCATGAGAAGTATGAGGAGAATAGGGATATATAATATCATTTGTTGGATTAGAGGAAGCACCAATATTCACATGGAATAAGTTATCCAACTGAGGATTCATACCCTTAGTGTTTAACCCTTGGGAAGAATAAAGTCTATAACTTCTTCTTACTAGAATATTATATGTAGGACTAAGGGTGACAAAACTCATGCACAAAGGAGGGAAATTGCAGGCAAATATTGAAAACCATGATTAAACAATGCAAATTATTTGTAAAATGATTTATTATCTAGTAAATTAAACAATGTGAATTATTAATTTTAACAATAAATGCATTTAATTTTGAGCATAACATCTCATAACAATCAGATTTCAAAAATACAATTGAAAAATTATGTAACCCACAAGTCAATTTTAGAATAATAAATTAGGATTTTTATGAATTTTACCTCTAAATCTATGTAATTAAATTGTAAATATGATCTATGAGTGAAAATAATAATCTTTAAGTACATACAAATTGGATCTGAGACAATAAATCAGAAATAAGCTTGAAGCAAGTTGGGTCACCAAATTGTAATGGTTGTAAGAGTTAGGGTTTCACCAATTAAGATAATAAAACCACTAATCTTACCTAAGGTGCCATTACATTAAAAAAGGGGGGTAAATCAGTAGTTCTAGCCATAATTTAATTGGGAAAAGGGATGATAATATTGATTAAATTTACCAATTTGTTCTGTGCCCCTTTTGAGTCAAAATTTTTATTTAAATTATAGGGTTTAAAATAAAGCAATGGATAATTGAGATGAAATAGAAATAATAGATCACTATAGGTATTAGAAAGAGCCACAAATAAGAATCTAAGTAGAAGAAGAGAATCAAAACCTATTCTTGAAAGTTCAGGTTAAATTTTTGAGACCAAGAAGGTGGGTCGCCTTAGTCATTTAACTTTGAGGTGGACAAGTAGGATCTGTTCCTTGTTAGGGAGTTGCATTAGATTTATTATCAAAAGCTCAAGTATAATTTCTGAGATTGGGTAGGTGTGTCACCCTATTCATTTTCTTTTCACTCTATTGTAATATAATCTTGTTCATCATCATCAACTCTATCATAATCTATGATTATAGCTCTCGAGTAAATTCCCCACACATTGAAAAAGGTTGTGGATAGGGGTTTGCATTGGGTCAAACCCTGGTTCAGGAATTAGCCTTGAAATTGAAATGATAATTTTAATGTAAATTACAACAAGTTGCTTTCCTTTTGAGGGAAAGGCTATATCTATAATTAAATGTTTGTAATTAAAATGTATACCTTGATGAAGCTTGCTTGAATCCTCACACAAGGGTTTTAGGATGTCATGTAGAATGTCTTCATAGAAGGTCGATCATGGATTTCATCTTGAATGCTTGAACTTCATTTCAGTTAGATTCTCCATTTCTTGATCAATGTTTGATTACTTTCTCACTTGAATTGAATTTCCTAGAGTGTAATTGAGATCATTAGACAACTTAAGTTTCAAATGAGAGGGGCAGACCTCCCTTTATACTTAACTTCCCAAAAGCTCTTTCAATTTTTGGAGTAGGCCGACATGGCATCTAATTTCCTGCTCAATTGATGTAAGCATTGTGAGGATTGAAATTGGGACCTGATTGAGAGGACCAGGATGCGCTAGTAGCGTGGTCCTAAGAATCAGAACTCAACTTTCAGGCAGAGACATGAGTGATGGTGAAAATGTAACTTTTTTGAAGGTGTGAGTAGAATCAAAACAATCATTGGGCATTGAATGACAAAATTCCAAGGTGAGGTCTAGGTGAGGATGAAGTTGTATGCAAAATGCAATTTATGATGTGACACTATGCATGTCAATGTTTGAGTGGAAAAAAAAATTACTAACAAATTTATTTTACTAAATTTTAATAACAAATTAGCAAATGACAAATAAAAAGAGAAATAATTTATTATGATAGTAATTATGGAATAGTCTAAACTCAATAATACTATTATACTACAATGAGAATAGAATACACCAATTAACATGTTTATATTGAAATAATACTAAAATATATTTTAACTACATGTTGTGGCTACTAGAGTATTTGGCTTTCTGAAATCTACTTCAATGTTCGATATATTTCCATAGTCACAGTCATTGTCGTCTATCTATATGTATGGAAATTGAAACTAAATAAAACTTAATCAGAACCCTAACCATTACTAAATTAGTAATGAGAAGGAATTTATTAATACTATCATGCCTATAATTATTACAGTATTATAATAATACTATTATTGTAATCCTAACAATATTAATATAATAATAATATTAATAATAACATTATCCCTTAATTAAAATGCTTTTGATAAAGATAAATAGGTTTTACATGGACCCGAAGCCAAAAGTTTTACAAAAACCGGCCATTAGCCAAACAGACATAAACCGATAGTAAAACAAGGGAGCACACTAGAACAAACACAAAAGCAAAAGAGACGCAGACAACAAGACAAAACAAAAGAAAAACACTCAATTAAGAGAGTGCACTAGCTCCTTGTTCTTATGGATGGAAATCTTGTTGATTTCCTCTAGTTCCTCCATAATGAATCTGGAGGTACCCTTGTTGCTGCTCTCGCTTCTGGTCTTGGAACTAGGACCAGTGGTTTTGTTGTCTCTAGTAGCCAAATCATCACCTCCAATATCTTTCTTCGGTTCACTATGGAAGGATCTATATTCTGCAACCATGACATTGATATTTTCGAGCCCCTCTATACTGTTATTTATGGCTTCTTTGCTTATGTCAACCAAGATCTTGAGGTTTTCCTTTATCTTCACCATAGACTGTTCAAACTTTTCAATTCTTTGTTCGTGATTGCATTTCATCAACTCAACGTCCTGGGAGATCTTCTCAGTCATAATCATGAGTTTCTCAGATTTGCTGGGCTTAGGGGAGGCATTTAATTAAAATGTTAATATTAAATTTAATATTAATATAATTATATATATATCTATTTATTTAATGTCTTGCATGTTCTACGACTACTACTAGCTTATATATCTTAAATTTTAATCTATATCGAGGCATTTAGTTTTTTCATTCAACTTTAATATAAATAAAATATTAAGTTGAAAATTTTTCACACAAAAGGGGTAAAAATTTATTAATCACAAAAGAAGAATAAAAATAAACAAAGGCCTACAACCCAACAAAGAACAAATAACCATCCATTCCTATCCTCCCCATCTAATTTCTTGAACATATATGTAGCATCCTAAAATTGCACCCTTTGCAATTTTGACTGCATTTGGGGCCCTCACTTTAGTGTTCTCATCTTCACGTTTGATCTGGACTCATTTATTCTTGTACCATGCAATAAATTTCATATTATATCATTTTACCTTACGCAACACCTTCACCCTATCCCAAATATGGGGTAGGACTAGGGCATGGTGCCTTTGGTCCTACCTATTTGGGACCCAATTTAAACCCCTTTCCATATCTTAAATTTTAGTAAGAAACCTTGCTCCATGTTGGCCTATGTCAAAAAATTAATTTGTTTGACGATGAGAAAGTATATAAGGAAGTCTTCCCCTCTCATTTGGGCATAAGGTGAATACAAGGGATAAGTGAGAGAACTACATTTAAGAAATCAAGAATTAAAGTATTCATCATCAAGCATTTATATAGGTCTTCAAGGCTGTATATTCTTCCTCTATCCATTGTGAAGAAACATTACATCATTAATTTACAAGAATGTATGTGTGATTAGGGTTTTGTCATATTCATGTCATATTTTCATACAACATATGTAATTACATTCAAGAAGCAAAGCATCATTATCATTCATTGCAAATTTGAGGTATACCTTCCCATTATTTATTTCAAGCATTTGCAATATTTCATTCAAGGTTGATTCCAAACTGGGGTTTGACTTAGGCAAACCCCTATTCCCAACCTTTTTCCCCTTCTTTTGATGTGCAGGAAACATGTACAAAGATATACTCTTTAGAACAAGCTTCATTCATAGAGATGAATCAATCCTTTTGGATGCACGAAAATTTTGGAGGATTGTGGTGCCATGTCCTAGTCTCATATTTTTAGGAGATTTTTTGAGGGTTAGATCTGAATCTTCTTACACTACTCAATTCTAGGTGCTCAACTTGATCCCACTTCTATAGCTCACCGTTTTCTCTGTTTTACCTTCATTTTTCAGCACTTTACATATTTCAGCATTTCAAATTACAAAAGAGAGTAAAACCCCTCAAGAATCAATCAATCCATTAAATATTCAGTCCTTAATCTGATTTGTGACTGAATTTAGTGGATTCTTTTCCCTCTTTTTAATGTAAAGGTTTTCCAAGCGAAACTGATTTGGCGATTTCTCCCTCCTATGTTGTGAATTGCCAAATCAAATTTTTCCCTTTACATTTTGGTGAACCCAACGCCTTAAACATTTAATTCTGATTTTTGTTTTCAGATCTGAGTGTATGCAATTTGAAATTTAAATTTTCATTTACAAGTTTGATTTCCTTGCAAATTTTAAAAATTTAGAGGTTAATTTCACCAAAGCCCCAATTTTTTATTTCAAAATTGAGCTTGTGAATTACATAATTTGGATTAATTGTTTTAGATTTCAATACTATTTCAATTTCAAAATTTAAATTTTCACTTACAATTTCAATTTCAAATTCAAGTTTTAAAATTAAGCAGTTAATTTCAAAAACCCTATTTTTTATTTATTTTTAACAAAATTAAGCTTGTGGGTTGTTTAAAATTTGAATTTATCATTTTAGACTGGCTTCAAATTCAAATTTACAATCTTGGCTCAAATTTCACTTTTAAATTTAAATTTTAATGAAGTGGTTAATTAAAAAGAACCTAATTTTTAAATTTAAATTAACCTTGTGCATTTCCAGATTTTTTTCAATTTTCAAATTTTAAATCCTAAATGTAATTTTAAATTTAATTTTAAAATTAAGAGGTTCTTTTTACAAGGCCCTAATTTTAAATTCAAATCTTCTAGTGGGTAATTCTAAATTTGAATTAAGAGGTTATTTTCAAAGCCCTAACTCTAAATTTAAATTTCCTAGGAGATTGCAAAAATCAAAAATCAATTTGCTTATATAATTGGATAATCATTTTTTCTAAAATTTGACATTATTCAATTATTTCACAAGTTTCAAATTTCAAATTGTTATTTAAAAATAAATTAAAAAAGTAAAATTTGAATCTCATCAATTTACATAAATTAAGTGGTTTTATTTATTAAATCCTAATTTATTTCAATATTCGTCATGGAAATTAATGGATTTTATCTATTTTCTATTTCAAATATGATTACATTTCTTTTTTGTACATTTATTATAATCATATATTGGATAATGGCTTCTTTCACCGCAAGTTACTTCTTTTCATTCATAGCAGTTGGATATATTGTGTTTTAAGAATTTCTAAGTTGCTTCCTTTACATCAATTAGATCTCAAAGCTTTCATGTATCATGTAAGTTGTTTTATGGTGATGTTTTTGGCAAAATGTATTTCAAATATAGATCACCTCAAATATTTTGTAGATCCCAATACTAGAGATGTTAATAGAAAACCTAGCACCGGTACCTCTCCTAGGGTATCTAATGTGAATGAAGCAAGAGCTAATTATCCTATCAATGATCTATCTAATGGAGAGAAATCATTGAAGAGAAACACAACCTCCTCTTCTTCTCATACACATACCCTTGTGCAAGGGGGGCAAAATCAAAATATTGGTGTTTCCATCTCTCTAGATCCTCCTTATTCTCCTAGAGCCTATCTTAAACATCAAAACATTTGTAGAGAAGATGATTTCATGCATTTCATTCATGACCTATCTCCCCACATAACTTTAAGAAAATATGAGGCCTTATATGATAAGGATCTTCCTTCCCAATATACTAAAGAGGATATGCATGATGAAAGAAAGGAAAGTATTTCTCCACAAGATATTCCTCCTTTAGCAACTAGTCCTTTCATTCCTTCTAAATATCCTTACACTAAAAATTTCAAATAAATTTATTACAATGTTCCCCCGCCTTCTCAATTAACAAAATCTTATAAGAGTGACTTTAACATAATATCAAAACAAGGTTTTAGAGGACAAGGACTTGGAAAATTTGAACAAGGAATTTGAGTCCCTATTAACCCTACTACACAAATCACTATAGAAGGCCTAGGACACAAAAATAAATCTCCTATGGATGACCTCCTTAGGATTCAAGACTTTAAAGATCATCTTGTAAGACAACAAGCCATTCGCTCCCATAAAAGTGCTTCTTCTTCAAAAGCTCCTTTTTGTCCATTTCATCAAACTCGTGATCATCATGCTAATGATTGTCTTGATTTTTAAAATTCAATGAAAGAGATTATTGATAGTTGTAAAGTTAAGATAATTAATGATAATCCTTCTTCTTCCAATAATAACTCTTGTCCTCAATCTCAAAACAATAAACCTACACCTATTGATGATCAAGAAAAATTGGCTACTAGAATATTTTTGAAGTGGAAGTACGAGAAGAATTTTGTTTTTCATTTTGAGAAGTTTAGCATTAAGCGTAAACAAGGAAATGGATATTGTCTTTTTCATCATGAAGGTTCTCATTCTCTTGGAAAGTGTAAAGCATTTAAGGATTTTTTTCAAGAACAATACAATCATGCTTGTATATGTCTTTCAACAAATCTTGCTCTCTTTCTAGGTGAAAAGTTAGTGCCTTAGCACTCCTTTCCCCCTCATGTTACTCCTCACCCTCTGACACAAGTAGTTAAATTAATTGGGGGCTCTTTATCATTAGAAGTGCTGCTGTTTCAAATTCAAATTTCTTGGGGTAGAAACATGACTCTCCTCTATCCTATCTTTTATCTTTAAGATTCACCACTTCCTTCATGGATTGCATTGTTTATAACTTGACGTTCTTTCTTGCATAGAATTATCCTTCATGCGAGTACATGTGTGTCTTTTATTAGGACTTATTCTTTGTTTGAAGTAGTACATCTATTATGAATAATCTCTCCTAAGGAAATGTGTGATTCTTCCCTCTTATCCATCCTTGTCTTCTTGTTTGGGGGCCAAGGGTGGCTTCTTCCCTTTCTCTCTTTCTATCTAAAATATCAGTATTCCCTTTACGGGTTGTATCTTTCATGTGTTTATATGCTTTCTTGGAGTGGTATGTCTCTAATTATTAATCTTTCCTCAGGAGAATTTGTGATCTCTCCTTTCTTTCTCTCTCTATTTGAAGGCTACCACTTCTTTAGAGTTGTATTTTACATATACTAATGTCATTTCTTGCATTGGATATTCATTCATGTGAGTACATTGTGCATTTTCTTATTTTGTATCTCTCTTTGGAAGATTTGTAATTCTTCTCATTGTCCTTACACTTGGGGGGGGCAATGATTCTCTCTCTCTCTCTGGATCTACTTTTCCATTGTTGAGTGATGTTTGTTTCATGAATTGGTGTCATTTCCTTGTGTGAAATTGTTGTCTTCTCAAGGATCCTCTCTTATGCAAGAGGTGAAAGTCCTTAGCTACAACCTCTTTTTAACTTGGTGATATAGACATATCATAAACTTACCCCCTCACATTGGTTCAAAGGTGTGCCATCCTTCATCAAGAATCTCTTTTACCTAACAATAGAAGGAAGGTATGCATTTTTGTTCCCCTTCTTTTCTTTTGGTAAGAGATGTTATATTTGTTCAAGAAAATCCTCTTGGAGGTAGATTTATTTTGAGCAAAGTTCTCTTCTCCTCCAAGGATCTCCATTACACTTGTTGCGAGATATCTCTTTTTCAATTCTCTTATCCTTTCTTATAAGAGTATTCCCTCTTTAGCATGGATTTATGACATTGTTGCATAAAGGATACCTCCTTGGTGTTAAAGGTCAGTATTGTTTATTGATTCCTTAAGACATCAACATAAGGCTATGTTGACATCTTAAGGGGGGCACAACCATATCACTCTCTTTGTACCATAATGTACCATTTTTTTTCATAGAATTCTTGCATGTCTTAAATAGGGTGTTCATTCTCAAAACTAGAGGAAACATCTCGGATTAGAGGGGGCGCTCTGCAAACAGGGCACAAGTTTCAAAGGTGTTGTTGGTTGCAGGCCACCACCACATGCGATGGCTCATTGGCTTCACTGGGCAGTGCTCAAGCATTTACTACACGCGTACTACCTTTAATGGAGGCCAATAAAGATGACCAAAGAAAAGATAAACTGGCCACTCCTTCCTCTGAGAATGATTGCGCAAGACAGAAAACCTTCAGTCAGGTGGTGGAGGGCAAGCGGTTTCTATTCCCTGAAGATGCAAAGTTTGAGACCGCACAACAACATAAATATGAAGGCCATCTCATGAGAAAACAAGGTGTGGTCTCCCCCTCTAAGAGAATCATTATTAAACCTAATGGTTCAATGCTTTCTGCCATTTCTTCTAAGATTTCAAGGCTTAGGGATTCAACTATTTTTTTGTCGCCTTTGATGTAAATAATGTACCATCTCATAAATACATGATCAAATGGTTGCAAGATGTGTGGGTCAATAAACTAGGGTTTCATTTTTCATTTTGTAGAATGATTCAAAAGGGTTTTTTTTTTTTTTTTTACAATAAAGAAAGCTAAAGCAAGATTCTAAACAAACAGTTCTGGTCGGTAGGGAACTCATCTTTTAGGGCTGTACGTTGGGACCCCAAGTCTTGTAATGATGAAATTCTCACCCTATCTTTTCCAAAATGGATAACCATTCAAAATATCCCCCCATTTCTCTGGTCTTGTATTGATAAAATTGCAGAACCCTTGGGGAAAATTGTAAAAATTGACTCCTCCCCCTCGGTTCTCCCTCAGCTTTATGCTAGACTACTCATAGCCCTCAAACCAGGTATTGTTTATCCCACCAAAATCGCTATATGTCTGGACAATTAAACCTTCTACAGTCTAATTGAATATAGGGGTGGCATAGATGCCTACCATTACTGTAAGGTAAGTGGCCATTTAAGAAGAAACTGCCCTTTATTGAGTTAAAAAACCAACAACGTAAAGACCCATCCTTCTGGTCCTCGCCCCTTCAAGACTTGGACTGCCCATTCTGAACCTCCTCCATCTATCCCTTTTCTCATGATCCTTCCTCTGCCCCCTCCCCCCAGCATGTTTTTTTCCCCTGTCGCCGCCTACCCCTCAATCACCTGATCCCCCCAATCCTCCTTGGTCCCCTTGATGGCTAACTCCATCTTGAACTACAACAATGCTATTAAGGAATCCCTCTCCACCACCCATCGTCCACCCTTTAGCCCCTTTGAGTTTGTTAGAACCCCTGATCTTCTCTCAAGCCTGACAACCTAGAATGCATAATAGCTGGTGATGGCAAAATTGAGAAGAGCAACTAAATCTAGGAAAGTTCTTGAGCAAAACCTTCATAAGAAGAAATTGGAAATTGAAGCCTCCCCATAGTAGATACCTGACCTTGAGAACATGGATAGGAATGCTGCAATTATAATAGATACCATTAGGAGGGCCTCGGACAAGGACCCTGAATTGTCTGCATGTGAATTGCTTACTCGTCTCAAAACTGATTTGATTCCCACCATGGAAGGGGAAGTGGATGGACCTACTATGGATGAGATCTTAGTAGTCCCTCTAGATGCATCCATTGACTCAAAGGCCACTAGGAGAGATCCTGCTGGTAATACCTATTGTACTTCTATCACCCCTATTGATGCCCTAAAGGCAGAGCAAACTACCTCTCAAGAAGCGGGGATCATCATGGACCCCTTCACTCCTGGAAACACTAACTTTGAACAAGGATTGATAGATACACATGAAGGATTTACTGTGGTTAAAAAAGGGAAAGCTAGAAGGAAGAGATACCCCAAGAATAGTAAAGATAGTGCCTCTAGGAAGGAATCCCTTGGCCTTGAACAAATATTTGAGGCAAGGAAGAAGAGAGGTACACCTTTCTCTTCTATGGAATTTGATACTAGCAATATCACAAATAAAGAGGAATGGCCTAAATGTTTTGAGGGATTTAAATCCCTAATAGACCCTACCCAACTAAGTAAGTCATGCTAAAAACAATATCTTGGAACATTATGGGCCTTGAAGCCCCTGATCAGAAATATATTATCAAAAGATTCCTTAATGCACATAAGAACATGGATTCCTCCTCCTACAAGAGCTAAAATTTGTGGGCTTCACCCTAAAAATCGGCCTTAAATGTATGTGGAGGGAGGCTACTTCCTTTCATACTAACCATACCAAGGGTAAAGGAGGCACAACCATACTACTTAGTCCTAAATGGGCTAGCAAAGTGATCAACTAGGGGCAATCCCCTTGTGCCAGGGCTATATGGGTTTCTATTCAATTAGAAGACCAAAAGTTTGGAATTTTCTCTGTATATGCCCCTAATGACTATAGAGAGAGGGGGGAGCTGTGGAAATGGCTAATAGGGCTAGAAGATATCCCTTGGATTGTAGGTAGGGATTTCAATATGGTTGAATCAACCAATGACAAAAAGGTGGCAACAAATTTGAATGGAAGGGAATGGAAAGGTTGCAATGGGACATAATGATCAATAAACTACATCTTATTGATCCTATTGCTGGAAGAAAAGACCAATTGAACACAGTATGGTTCACCTGGTGTAACTACCAATAGATGAATAAAAGGATCTACTGCAGGCTGGACAAACTCTACTTCAATAAATTCCACTTTGATATTAGCAAAGGTGCTAATGGAGAAAATTACTCTGCCTCCTTATACACACTGTTAGATCACCACCCCATAATAATGGGACCTGACCTCTCTCCATCTGACCTCCTCCCCTCTTCAAGACCTCCTTCCTTCACCTTAAACACTAGGCTCTTGAAGGATGAGGATCTTTGTTCTTCCCTGGCCTTCATTAGACTATTTAATATGAAAGATCAGAACCAAATCTCTGAGATTGATAAATGGAACCTAAAAATTAAAAGCTAGACCACCCTCTGTCAAACAGTCGGGAAAAAGAAAGCCAAGGATGCCATGAGGGTAGAAAGGTTGAAGACATTTGCATTGCATAGATGAACCTTCAAAACTCCCCTAATGATGAAAACCTTACTAACACTCTAGTGTCAATCAAGGACCACCTTAGGAAGATACAAAATCAGAAAATTAGAGGGTTGAAAACCAGGACCAAATTAAATTGGTTGGATTCGGGTGACAAGGGGTCAAAATTCTTCTTCCAATTTCTTAAAGTCAAAGAGGCAAAAGAGAACATCAATGCTATCTGGGATAATAATACCCATATTATAGGCTCAGAGGAGATCCTAAAGTACTTATCCCACTTCTACCAAAAACTATTCACTACAAAAGAGTTAAATGATGACTATAGGGCTGCTAGGGAGCTCATTAAGGAATTGACCCCAACCAAGCTTAATGCTGAGGATTATGAGTTTGTAGGGAAACCCATCTCAAGAGAGGAAATTGCAAAGGCCATCTCCTCAATAAGCAATGATAGGTCCCCTGGCTGGATGACTTTCCAGTGGAGTTTTATAAGAAAAGCATTGGGTGGATTGTAGGTGACCTCCATGACCTTTATCTGGAAGCTATTAGCAAAGGAACCTTGGGAAAAGAAATCAATCAAGGGCTTATCAAGCTCATCCCTAAGGAGGGGGACAATACATTTCTTAATAATTAGAGGCCTATCACACTACTAAATGTATCTTATAAGATATTGGCCAAAGTGGTAGCTAACAAGTTGATTAAAACCCTCCCAAAAATAATCAGGCCCACCCAAACAAGTTTTATTAAAGGGAGATATATCCTTGAGAACTTGGTGGCTTGGTGGGAATCACTTGAGTGGGCTAAGGTCTCAAGATAGAATGGGGCTATGTTGTTGATTTATTTTGAAAAGGCTTATGATAGAATAGAGTGGAGCTTCATAATTCAGATGTTAGTAAGTTTGGGATTCTCGGACAAATTTTGTAAGGTTCTGCAAATACTACTTTGTGATTCCAATGTTGTGGTTGATGTAAATGGGAACATATTTGGTAATGTTATTTTTTCTAGGTCAATAAGACAAGGATGCTCACTTGCCCCAACCCTATTTGTTCTAGTTGTTGATGCTATGCACTATGTTCTTAAGGACTATAGTATAATCCCTAGGGTCAAAGGCATTTCTCTCCCTAATAAAGAAGAAATAATCAATGTTCAGTTCATAGATGGTACAACTATTCTATTCACCCTGGATGAGGAAAACATATCCTCTCTCCTTCATAACATTGAAATCTTCTGTAAGGCCTCAGGAAACAAAATTGCTCTCCACAAATCTACCCTACTAGGATGGATCGACTCCCCTCCTAACTGGATGGATAAATTTGACTTGAAATGGGGAGGATCGAACACTATCACTAGATATCTGGGTATTCCCTTCTCTGTCTCCTCAAATCTGAAAGAAATGTGGGAGTGGTTCAAGAATAAGGTCATAAAAAACTCACCAAATGGAAGAGGAATTTCCTCTCCCTGGCAGGTCTCTTCCAAGTTTGTCAAAAAATATTGTCATCATATAATATCTATTGCTCCTTAGCTTGGCTATTCAGTAATTACAAGTTCAACTATCTTCAAAAACACATCAGAAAAATTATTTGGTTGGATGGGAAGGGGAACAGGAAACAACATGCTGCCAAATGGGATTGGTGTGTTAGATCTAAGCTACAGGGGGGTATGGGCCTCAAAGATCTTAAAACCCAAGGAATTACCCTGGCTGGCAAATGGATTTGTAAAGCCCTTGAGGGCTATGAACCTTGGAAAATTCAGATTAGACACAATATATAGCATTCCACCCCAAAAAAGGCAAAAAATTGGAAGAACTTACCCATGGGGGATTTGATTGCTGGTAATTTTGAGATCTCCCATGTGGGATCAGAAGTATTCAAGTCTATATGGAAGGCTTGGAACCATGCCAAACAATTCCTTAGCAATAGGAACATTACTGATAATAAGGGTTCTCTCAACTTGGGTAGATCTATATGGTGGAATACTCTTCATAATGGGAAACAATTGTCCTGTCTTCAAGGGTGTTCTGCCTTGAAGTGGCACAACCTAGGACTGGTCACTTTTGAACACATTCTAAAAGTTGTTACCCTGATCTCTTGGGAGGCTCTGAGCTCCAATCTAGCCTCTCCTTGTCTCAAGCCAGAACCTACAATATCCTCAAATATGCACTCATTCTCATCCTCTCCTCTCCTACCCCCTCCTCGCTCTCCCCAAGCTCCTCCCTCTATTGGAAAGATGGATCCCCCCTTCCTCTAATAAAGGACAAACTAATCTAATCTACCCTTGCTGACTCTAAAGATATTCTTTCCCATCCTAACAATGTTTGGAGCCTCACCTGGGATTCTAAAAGCTCGCACACTAGTCTCTTGAGATTCTGGTCTAATCCAACTGAACCAAAAAAGAATTTTTTTGCCTAGAAACTATTGCTTCACAAGCTTCCACTTAAAGATAACAATCATGATCTCCTATTGTGTAAAATTTGTCATCTCCCTGAGTTTGTGCCTCATATTTTCTTTGAATGTCATTTTTCCAAAGAAGTATGGAAATTGTTTGGCATCTCAGTTAAAAATAAATGTCTTTCTATTGAAGAGGTGGCGCTTGGTTATGTTAGAGGTGAGAAGAAATGTGCTAATATTTTTTTGGTCTATTGTCTCCTTGGAAATTCTTTGGATAATTTGGAAATCTAGGAATGATGATGTGTTTATTGGAAAGGGTAGATACCTCACGGAGTCTCTTAGGAGACTCATTCGGTACCTTGTTGCTATGCAGGTCATTGTGGTTCTAAGGCTAGATGAGGACAAGTTTGACAGATGGTTGAAGAATGGAAAAACTCTTGTCTTCATCCAAGAGCTATCTGATGGCTTCACCTAGGACTATATGGGAAGTAGAAAGACACATTTGGAGTAGGTGTTAATGAGATTCATGCATGAGATGGAGGCAAGACAACAGAGAGAGGATTTTATCAACTTGGAACTAGAAGGTCTACCTTCCCACCCCTTCAGAGACCAATTTGCTAAAGGAAATGTGTTGGTATGGTGTGAGGGGGAGCTAGGATGGACTGCATGGCTCCCCCCCATGGGTGACAATAATGATCCTAACTCTTCCTTCCTATTTAGCTAGTTGTCAATCCTCTATGTTATATTTTGGTTATGGGACTCATCTCTGTAATTTTGTATCTCATACGTATCTTATGTATATGGCCTCATAATATGGCCCACAATCCTTCCTGACATGGTTTTATTTTCTATGTGATCTAAAATACTAGATGGTTGTGTATTCTCTAGCCAAGACTTCTGAATTTTGTATTGATATTATATGATACTTAATACAAAAAACTAGAGGAAACAAATTCTTACATGAGATGCTTCATGAATGAAACCAAACACAATATTTGATATATGTCTTAGACAAGGTAACACATCATCAAAACAAAAGAAAAACTCTTACATGAGATCTTCTCGAAACCAAGAATGTATCAATTTCAATTCAGGTTACACATTCTCGAAATGAGAGTAAAACTCTTAAAGGAGATGTTCCCGAAGTTGCAAACTCTTAAAGGAGATGTTTTCAAAGTTGCACATTCACCTCTTGGCATTAGCATGCACATTTGCACACACATTCACCCCTTGGCATTTTCATTTACATTAAATGTCTTAAACAAGTCAAAGCACAATCAAAAGAAGAGAAAATAAACTCTTATATGAGGCGCTATACACTTGAAAAAAGACATCACTTGCACAGACACAGGATGATGAGTGGAACTGGTAGAATAGGGCTAGACTATTCCTACTCTCCTCTCCAACATAGATCACCTAGATGCAAACATCTAGGGGGGGCGAGATGTCTATGTTCTCCTCTTTTTCATGATTCTTCTCATGGATAACTAGATAAACACATCTAGTGTGTATTCATGCTCTCTCTTCTTCTTCTTCTCATGAACTCATAGCTTTGCTATTGATGGTTCATGGATGATGCTTTCTTTTCTCTTTTAAATGTGTCCTCTTGCATCTGTGAGATGGCATTTTTCAAGAATGATATTAGTTGTTGAGACATTTTTATATCGAGGTCTCTTCGATTAGTTGACTTGAGGTATTGTTTTTGGTTCTTAGCTTTTGTTGTGTGTTTTTTTGTGTCTTTTGTCTTTGTTTGTCTTTTTGCCTTTCGATTATCTTTTTATTTTTGTTTTGTGTACCCTTGCACATGTTTGTGCGAGTTAAGATCCTAAGATTGGAGGTTTGGTTCTTCGAAATTGGTGAAGCCTTACACTCCTTGTGATCTTGCTCTGTATTCATCATCTCCTTCTCTTCTACTTTACCATGAGTATTTGTGTAAGCTCATACTCTCGGTAAAAATCATGGAGTTGTGCCACACTTTGGGCCAACAGAGGGTTGTCCAACTGGACTCAATCCAGTCAAATTACCCCTGGGCCGCATGGTGCCACATGGCACCTACTTGGCATCGAAATGGCTTTAGAAGTCCAGCTAGACTGAGTTCAGCCAGACTCAGTTTGGCCAGACTCCCTTAGTTCAAATGATACCATTCAAGAAAAAAATAATTTTTTTTTATTGTTAAAACTAAGGTTAGTCCGACCGAATTGAGTTCGGTTGAACTTAGTCCGGCCGGACTAGCCTATGTGTCGTGATGTAGCAAAAAAAAGGTGAAAAACTCTATATTTTTAAAACTTTTCACTTCTACTCAATTTTTCTTCAAGCAAAATATTTTTTTACAAAAATTGAAAAATACGCTTTTGTAGAGCTCGAAGTCATGAATCTAGACATATAAGTTTTTTAATATTTTGATTAATTTTAATATTTTTTATTAATTAAACATTGCAAGTATCTTTTAAAGTTAAAAAAGAGTCTGATTAGAAATTAAAAAAAAATTAAATGATATGAGAAAAAAAATATTCACTAGATGAGAGAATCTTCTCGAAAAGGGTATTTTTGTTTTTTGGTTAATGATAAATTCAGTAGTCAAAAGGTGATTCCAAATGAAAACTATCAAATTTATCTATGTTGGACTTCAAAGTATTATAATGAGAAAAATATACATCAAAATTTTACTTTTTTTTTTAACACTGCATATATATGTTCTCTATTTGAAAAAACAATCAGAAAAAATAAAGTTTGTTTTCATTTTTTTTGGTGATGCTGACTAGAACCCCTAATTTTTAGCATTTTTGAGCAATGAAAAATCTCTCTTTGAATTTATAAAAAAATGTCAATTTTTTTTCAAAAGAATTTAAAAAATAACAAACCTAAATTTCATTAATATTTCTACATTTGATCAGTTTACATCATTTCAAAATTCAATTTAGAAATGCCACTTTTATGCAGTCGAAGTTCAACAATTTTAGTTGTGTTGGCTAGTTCCTTTATAAAAGTGTGACACAAGTTTGTGCTCACTAAAGTGAGGGTTAAATGTAGTGTCCTAAAATTGTACCCTTTGCAATTTTGACTAGAGTTGGGGCCCTCACTTTAGTATTCTCATCTTCACGCTTGATCTGGACTAATTTATGCTTTTACCATGCATTAAATGTCATATTATATCATTTCATCTTACATAGCACCTTAAACCATGCCAAAATATGGGGTAGTACCAGGGCATGGCACCTTGGTCCTCATTGGGACCATGGAACCATGCCATGGTCCTCCCTATTTGTGACCCAATTTAAACCCCTTTCCCTATCTCAAATTTGAGTGAGAAACCTTGCTCCATGTTGGCCTATGTTAGAAAATTAATTTGTTTGATGACGGGCAAGTATATAAGGAGTTCTTCCACTCTCATTTGGGTATAAGGTAGATACAAGGAATAAGTGGGAGAACTAAATTCAAGCAATCAATCATTGAAGTATTCATCATCAAGTATTTCAAGAGGTCTTCAAGGCTGCTTATTCTTCATCTATCCATTATGGAGCAACATTACATCATTCATTTGCAAGCATGTGTGTGTGATTAGGGTTTTGTCATGTTCATGTCATTTGAATATGATTACATTCAACAAGAAAAGCATAATTATCATTCATTACAAATTTGAGGTATACCTTCCCATGATTTATTTCAAGAATGTATTATTTCATTCAAGGTTGATTCCAAGCTAGGGTTTGACCTAGGAAAACTCCTATTCCCAACATTTTTCCCCTTCTTTCTATGTGTAGGAAATAGGTACAAGCTTTACTCATAGAGATGAATCAATCCTTTTGAGGTACAAAAATGTTGGAGGATCATGGTGCCATGCCTTGATCTTGACTTTTTAGGAGCTTTATTGAGGGTCAAATCCAAATCTTCTTACATTTATCAATTCCAGGTGCTTAGCTCGATCTCGCATCTGTAGCTGACTATTTTCCTACTTTTAACTTCATTTTTCAGCATGTGAAATTACAAAAGAGAGGAAAACCCCACAAGGATCAATCAATCCATTCACTATTTAGTCCTTAATTTGATTTGTGACTAAATTTAGTAGATTCCCTTCTCTCTTTTGAATGTAATAGTTTTCCAAGCATAATTGATTTGGTGATTTCTCCCTCCTATGTTGTGAATTGCCAAATCAAAATTTCCCCTTTACAATATGCAATAATCTAAATGAAAATATCCCCTTTCTACAATATTCCAGCCCTGCAATCCATCAAATGCCCATTTTACTAGAAAATCTAGGACTATTCTATTCTCTTGGAATATACAAAATGTGACAATCTTTAGAGACCTACTCAACCTAAGAATCTGTTGAATAACCATAGCTAAATGCAAATTAGCCACATCCCAATTTTTCTCATTTTGAATGTGGACCATCACTTGAGAATTAGATTCACAAATAATCCTTTACCATTGAAGAGCGCAACCTTTCTATATTGCATAAAAGATAGCGAGGGTCTCCATGAAGTTATTAGTATGAAACCCTTTATAAGTAGAAAAGAAAAAATCAGCAACACCAGAACTATCTTTGCCAATACTACCTATACCAACATGACCAGGATCCAATTTATCATCGTAAAGATGATCAATCTTAAAATCAACTTTTGTGTAAGATGTCTCCTAAAGAGTATTGACAATTTTCTTCCACAATTGTTGAACAATCAATTTATCATCCTGAAAAAATTCTATGATTTTGTTCTAACCAAGGATGCCATATAATAAAAGTAGGCCCAATAACCTAGGAAACTTGAAGAAAAGAGGCCCTAATAGGAAGTTGACCCAAGCAATCCCAAAAATCAGCCAAAGATGAGGCATGGAAGTAGGCCTAATTCCAAATTGCCCACCAAAAATGTCAAATTGTCCTATAGGAAGAACACATAAAAGATGAGAAGAACATTATTCACTATTAAGACAGAGCATACAAATAGAAGGTACTTCAAAGAAACATTTGCACAAATTATTCCAAGTAAGACATATATTTTGAACAATTAAACACAAGAAAAAATTGCACTTGGGACAATAAAATTTGTTCCACACATGCTTCCACCATGAAGCTCCTACTCTCCCAAATAGTTATTGATCAAGCTCCAAGTAGCTCGAACCACCAAGTACTTACTAGTTAGATCCTTAACCCATGCTAGGAGATCCAACCCTATAAGATTATTGCACTCTCTACTATGAAGAATTTGAGCTAACTCTTATCGAGCTCCCTTAGTTCCCCAAGGGACCACTCCTAGGGGTCTTTCCATCTACAAACATCAACTGATCCTAAATGTTAAACAACTGTTTAATTAGCCACTGTGTGCCATCCAAGAGTAATAAAACTATCCCAGAGGGGTTGGAAGTGTGGATACATGGAAAGAAGAGGAGGGTGACCATCCTAAGAATCAAGCCCAAATAGAGAATTTGAGCCCTTATTATAGAACCAAAAAATCCCTTGTTTAATTAGTTGTGCCCTTGCCTTCCAAGTGCACCAAATTGTAGAACCCTATCCCTCAAGATGACATCAGGGAGCAACTAAGTTGGTAACTCCTAAAATATACTTATTAGAAATAATTTTATCCCAAACTTAATCTTTATTGGTGCACCATCGCCAATATAATTTAGCCACTGGAGCTTGTGCATTCAGAGAAGTTGAATGAATACCAACTCCTCCTTTCTATGATCAACAAACAATCTCCCACTTAACTATACTCCACTAAGATGAATGGAAAGAGTCACTTTAGAGGAACTATTGGGAAAGAGCATCAAATTTCTTAATTAAGTATGAAGGAGCCACCTGAACAAAACACCTATACATAGGGAGAGATTGGTTCATGGATTTCAAAAGGGTGACCCTTATAGTAATAGAGAGCCATCAATGACTCCATTGATTAATCCTCGAACATAATCTATCTAATGACTATTTCTAGTACCCCCTAAGTTGCATTTTGCAACTAGATAAATAACAAGATAGACTGAAGGAAGAGTGACAATTTGACATTGCAAAATATTTGCAATCTAAACCTGAACAGGTGCAAGAGTATTAGAGAAATAAATAGAAGACTTGTGATGATTGAGTTTTTGGCCTTAAGCTACTAAATAAATATCCAAAGTTTTTCAAAAATATATCTACTTCTTGAATGCAAGACAAACCCATTAAATAAATATCATCCACAAACTACAAGTGGAAATGGTTTGGCAATCCATGACCCTACTCAAGCCCTGAATCAAACCTTGGGAGATCTAAGACTTAATGAATCTCCCAAAGCCCTTTCCCATGAGAATAAATAGGTAGGGAGATAAAAGATCTCCTTAGCGGAGGCCCCTAGATGCCTCAAATAACTCAAAAGGCTCATTATTGAGAATAAAGAGGTGGAAGTAGCACAAGTCATAGTCTAGTTCACCTAGTTATTACTAAATCCAAAATCTAGAAGTTTTATGTGAAAGAATTGTCATTTAACCCTATCATAAGTTTTAGCCATGTCCAGCCAATATGAACATAGTATTTTCCTTAGATCCCACCATAGATTGAATAAGCTTAGAAGAAATAACCACCCCATCTAGACATTGTGTGCTAGCAACAAATGTCCCCTTCTCTTTTGAGATTACTAAAGGAAAATATTGAGTCTATCTACTCTCAATAAAAATTTTATACACCACATTACAAAGAGAAATGGACTGAAAGTAAACCAAACTATTAGTACCTTCTTTTTTTGAAATAAGAACTAGAAAAGTAGAGTTCAAGGCATGCAACATTTGTTTGCCACTTTGCAACTCCTGAACCATTACTAAAAGATCATATTTAATAACATCCCAAAACCCTTGAAAAAATTATACCAGGAAACCATTAGGACTACGAGCTCTACGTTGATTCATTCCAAAATCATTCTCCTCCAGTTTTGACAAAGTGATTGGCCAAACAAGAGTCACATTCATCTCACTAGTGACTAAAGATGGAATAAAATCTAGAATCAAATTCTCCTCATCACTAGCAGGAGGAGATTATTTAGTAAAAAGAGCTAAATAAAAGTGAGTAGCATCATGAGACATATCTTGCAGGGATATCAACTAAACTCCATATGAGTTAACAAGAGAGGAGAGAGAAATCCCTTTCATGTAAGCTTTGATAGAATAATGAAAGAAAGTTATATTTCTATCACCTTCCTAGCAAAAATTTGTGTGTGAAAAGTGGACCTGTATCTACAAGCACAACACTTAAATCAAGTCATTCAATGCATGGTTAGACATATATAAATATGAATATGAAAACCATAATAAATTGATCCATTGCCTTCTAAAAGATGCGAGTATAAGATTGCTCTTAGATTATAAGCAATACCAGTGACTAGACGACACCAAGACGAAGGATTTTAATCTATATGAGCATGATATTAATGCTAGATGGATGCAAGATTAATCTAACTAGATTTAAGCAATAAATGAGATGAATGATCTAAATGATTTAATGAAATATGAAATAACTAATATGAAATGAACATAGAGCAAAAACAACATAATAACAATAGATTCTCTAGGATCCTTTTTTTTTGAGAGATGAGAGCCTGAATTTATAGAAAATTCATAAAGAAACCAAAGGTTGAGATCAAATGATGATGAGCGGTCAAGATTTTCCAAAAGGAAGCACAATCCAGGTGAATTGACGTGATTGGATGCTTTTCTCAGTTTTAAAGGAAATTGAACTAAAATTAAGATAAAATCAGGAAAAAACTAATTTATTCTCTATTTCATTCAATTTTAATATGTAATTGTTTTAATTGCTTTCTTTGAGATTATTTATCAATTTTTAATTGGTTTTTCAAGATTATCTCCAATTGATTTCTTTTCTCAAATTTTTATTGTTTTTTGTCAATTAATTCCTTTTTTATTTATTTCCTTTTTTGAAGATTTTTGCTCATAATTTCCAATTCCTCTTTCTTGATTTGTTTCCTTCTTTGAAGATTTATGACAATTTGATTTATTTTTCAAATTAATTCCTCTTTTTGATGATTTAATGGAAAATTGATTTATTTAATTAAATATGCTAGGATATTTAATAAAATAAATAAGATAATTATTTAAAATGATTTACTTGGAATGATCAATTAATTAAATAAATATTTAATTAATAGTGGTTGATTAATTTTCCATGTGACATTTGATGATTAAAGAATTAATTGATTGTGTTGAAGATTGATTTAATTGCCTTTGGTTAGGACCTTGGTGACTTTGTTGAGATTAGGGGCTCATGGTTTAGATGACCATTTTTAGGGTATTACATTTGCCCCTCTTTGTATTAATGTGCGAGCAGCGCGTTGGTTCAAAGAAAATTTGATGTCTAGGAGATACCAATTCTGAACTTGATTGATCACAAACTAGATTAAAAGCGATGTGTTTATCTTGATTCGAAGCAACAAAGCTGAATGAAGTCTAATTAAAGCGATATTGATCCCGAACTTGATTGAACTTAGGAATGATAGAAAACAAAAGATATCAAACTTGAACTTGATTGATCAAGAAGCAGATCTTATTGATCTAGAACTTGATTGATATAGACACAGTGAGTGATATAAAAATTGATCTTGAACTTGATTGATCAAGACACGATGAGCGAAGATAAACTGTCCAGCTTGATCCAAAGCAACAAATACTGAACACCTACTTACATTGGATGTGATTGAAGATACTCTTTAAACCTGTTAGTTGCGTTTAGAGTCGCCATATTAATTCAAGGGTTCCCCCTTTAAAACCAGACCTATCTTATTCGAGGTCTCCCTTGCATCATCTAAGTGTCTATCGTCCTTTGAAGAAGTTGGTCAAAGTCGCAAGCTTCCATGGTCATTCCTCCCCTCCCTTTTGAATCGCTTTGAATCATTTCGAACCTCGCTTCGAAGTAGTTCAAAGTGGTTCGACCAAATTTTTCATACTAATACTCTTTCTTTGGCAGGAAGTATCTTTTATCGCGGTGGTCTCCTTTGAAATACTTTGAACCGTTTTGAAGCTCGGTTCAAGCCTATTCAAAGTGGTTTTTGGCAAGTACTCACGGCGGGAGTTTATTTTTGGAGTACAATGCGCCGCTTTTCTCTCAAAGCAATCAGTGGTCCCGTCAGCATGTCAAATCAAAAGATTTTATTTCTTTTTCAAGGAAAAGGGCATCATTGTTATGATTGTGAGTAGACCTTCGTCTTATGAATGACTGGATATCACATGAAATCAATTATTATTAACTCATGCGAAAGGGTAAATCATTAATCGAGGCATTTATGCATCGATGCCTCGAGCATGTCAATCCTGATGTGAGGTGATGAACTATCATTATCCGATCTTCCCATATATAAAGTTCCCCTGTGATAAATTTTCATTCAGTTGCCTGGTAAGTTATCCAAAAAACAAAGAAAAAGGATAAAGGAGAGAAGGTCTGATTTCGGAGAAAAGGAGCAGTTAGGGAAGCTAGAGGAGATTATTTGCTTTTCAATGGAAAACAGGTGAGCGTTTAGTAACCTTTGTTCTGTTCTGCAAAACTGTTATTTTCAAAGGTTTGTCTGAAAGAGGTCTTGCTTGTTTAAGTTGAGAATGAAGTCGGTTATGCATTTTCTCGGTGATGTTTCTAGCCTTGAATGTGGAAAGTCTTCAAGCAAATTTTCTTGCGAATACGGAAGAGGTTAAGGGATGTATGGAAATATTAACGAGCGGGTTAATTGAAGCTGCTGCGTTTCCCCCCACCTTCATAAACCCTGAACTCCTACAACTTTGCATTGACCATTATGATGTAAGAAGCAAGAGCATAGTAAGCAAAAATGGTAATGTCATACTTCCTGTCTCCAGGGAAACCATTTCCTCTGTTTTGAAATTAACAACAAGTACCTTCGCCACTTTCTCACCCATTCAAGCTGAAGCTGAGTATCGAGAAAACCCTAGTGTGTACCGAAACACCCTTGCCAGGAAATGGACCAAGGTTAACTATGGAGGTGGTTCTAGGCTTCCGAAGGTCATTACTAGAAGCCACATGAAACCCCACATACACGACCTGGTGGTATTATTACACAGGGTGAAAGGTTCAGCCGATGTATGTTTGTTCGAAGAATGGATGTATAGATACATTGAAATTATCTTAAAGGGTGAACAATGGATGGATTAGGTGGAGATTATTACCACTTCCCTGAGAAGCCAGCTCAAACACGCCAAAGAGTCTAGAGAAGATTTTCGTATGGCCTCATATTTGACTTATTGTATTGCCTGCACATGTGATCTCGCCGCTCTTCCGCATGAGGTATGGAATGAGGAAATGACCATCTTCCAATATTGTCCGTTGTTGCAAAAAGACAGAGTTCTGGAGGATTTCCGTAAAGTGCATGATATATTGTTTGAAAACAATTATTTGGCTCTAGAAGGTGTTCAGATGCCACGACTCTCTTCCGAATCACTGAGGCTGGTTCAACATTATGGGAGTTCTTTTATTCAGTTTCCTAGGTTCACATATTTGAGAGTCGGAGGATTTGAGGAAGAACCTGTGAGGTTGCCTCGATAGGCCCTTGATTGTTTCATTTTAGCCGAATTGTGCAGGCAACTTACTGCTGTTATTAAGGATAACCTCCCTCAGGAGAAATGGGAGACGGCTTTCCCTATCAAGCTGCACTCTTTGGTCTGTAATAACATGAATGACGCTTCCATCATCGGAAGCAATTTGCTGGGATTCAATCTTGGTTTCTACCGCAGCAGGAGAAACTTTGATAGTAAAGGATATGCAGCTCTGACCCTCGGCCTTGAAATCAACTCATCAGTTGCTCCGCAAATAGAAGATCTATGGGAAGACTGTGAAAATGAAGAAAAAGTCTTGAAAAGGGATCATTCTAGACTCACCTTGCAGCAAATTAGTTCTTTCAAATTGAAGTTCAAAACACAGGGAATCGTCGAAGATGGTTCATTTTTAGTTGAACCCGGATGGGAAGGATCAAACGAAGCAAAATTCTTGACAGTTGATTGGAGCAAGGAGGAAGATGATGATATTAATTTGAGAGCCAGATCCATATTAACTCATACGGATGACTGGCTGCAAAGGAAAAGAAATGGAAACATCAATGAGTCTTCTCCTAAGGTGATTTCTCTCTCGGAACCGCTTCAATCTGACATTCCACTTTCTCATGTTGCAGGTGATACATTGGCCTCAGATAAGACAATAAAGTTTCCTTCCCAAGTCACGGCTCCTAGGACGAGATCCCATTCCAAGAACAAAGCTTTGAAGCAGCCTAGTTCCCAGAAGCAGAAAATGACATCACCAGAGCGGGATTCAAGTGATAAGTCCCCTTTTCAAGATGAAGCAGACGATGAAGTCCAATTCATTGAAACACCAAAGACAGATCAACCCAATTTCTTGACTCCGATTAAAGATACTCAGATGATATCAACCACTCCCACTGTTCCTTTATGGTTGTCAAATTCAATCAATAAGAAACGGAGTTTACAACCAGTGGCCTCGCCAGTAAAAGATATTGTCACTAGGTACTAGAGGATCTAAAGCAAAGAAAATGAAAACGGATGCTTGTCTCACTAAAGATCCAGTGACGGGGAAAATCGTAGCGGAGGTGGCTACTTATAAACAGAAAAGGGAATCAGGGGAAATTGATGAGGAAGGATTCAAAGTCACTTCCATTGAGCTAGGTACCCTTAATAGGAGTACTGGTAATAATTTCTTTAAATTTTCTGCTGACCACATGCTCACTCAATCAGAAAAAGATTCTAAAGAGAAGAAAGAATTGAAAGCAATGGTGGTGACGATGGCCACATACATCAATTCACTGATTAATTTAGGGCCTAACCCAATAATCCAGCTGCCTCAGCCATTCGATCCAAATTTCGCCGAAAGCCAGCAATTGATGAAACAGACGCAGAGGGGAAAACTACTGTCTGACGCTGTGGTTAGTTGGGTAAATAGCATATTAGAGCAAGGAAATAAATTTATTTCCGAAGTTACTAGTATCTATTCTGAGGGTGAGGTATTGCTCGGGGAGATTCAAACTTTGATACCAGTATGGGAGACAGAATTGTCACGGTGCCAAATCATAGTTTCCCGAGTAACTGAAGTTGAAAAGTTTGGAGTTCTCAAATTCTTAGGTGAAAACCCCATGAAAGCCGCGGACCCGTGCACATTATTTATCCTGAAAAGTAATATGAGCTGGAAGGAGTCCATCTACAAAGAAGCCATCAAAGAGGTCCAAAGCGTCAAGAATCAAATCATAGACATGCATAAGGAACTGGTTAAAGACATGAAGATTGTCAACCCCACAGGCATCTTACAATTGGATGAAGGTAGCATGGACATTGAAGTGTTAACCAAGAATTTCACCGAAGCAGTTGAACGGATTAGAGATAAAGAAACGCCCAAGGTTGATGATTTCACTTCGTTGGCAGGTATAGAATCCATGTTGCGCCTCAATGAGAAGCTGATGTCGTGTCAGAGCCTAAAGATGAAGGAGTACAGGTGGCAGAAAGATGCATGTAGAACCCAGCTGATGAGTTTAAAGAACCCGCACTCACAGGCCACGCAAGAATTCATGTCTACTTTCCAGAGCTGGAAGCTGGTACGACAAACCGTCGGAAATGAGGAGGAAGCCAACGAATATAGTGGGAACTGAATCATCACCCGCTGGCGTTCTATCTTTTTGATAACCGCTTTCTAGTTTCATAACGGTTTCTTGTATTAACCCGATAGGGCTGGGTTTTAAGGGAGGCCCTTTGGGATTTTAAAAAAGGACTATAAATGCTAGGGCATAAAACTTTTTAAAGGGGGATTAGCAATAGAAGAGAAAAAGAATAGCAAGTTAAAGATAGTTTTAAGATAGATTTTTTTGAAGTACAATGATTAAGGATAGTATATGCATGTTTTAGCTTCCAAAGACTTTGTGCATTGAAGTTGGATATACATATATGAAAATTTTTGAGTTATACTTTGAAACTTTGCGTTCTGAGTGTTGAATTATTATTACTTTGCGGAGATAATTCGGCGATTCAAAATTTCCTTATTGCTGTTGGTTAGTCGTAAGTTCATCTATTTCCTATTTTGATATATGTTGAAAATCTAGCAGAAAATCCATTCTTTGAGATAGATTTTGCTGATTATATGTATGTGAATCTTTTCATTTGCGATCTGTATTTTGTAATTACCTCACTACCTAAGAGTAGTTGAGAGAACCTTATGCACTTTCAGGAAAAAGTGTAATTATAAAAGTTGAATTCATTAAGGGAGCTGTACCTGCAGAAAAATTCAGAGAGGAAGTTAAAGTAGAATTAATACTTTCTCAACTGTAGTGAATGGTTCTGTTCTCTTCATAACATTGGGCATGGAGTAAATTAAAAGAAAATTAAGTAAGTGGACAATCTGTTCACCAACAGATTTTTGGCGACTCTACTGGGGAAATCGAGTCCTTTTGAAGGAACCTTAATTTTTAAATGTAATGTATAACCATGGTTCTTCAACATAATGAGGTCTTTCCTGTATTACAACCCAATCTTCGATTTGAAGATACTCAAGAAGACATAATTTCAGACTTAGCGGCAACTGCTTGGCGAGAACGTAGAAGTGGTCAACACTATCAGCAAATATTAGTGGTTCTGGAAATAGAGGAAGAAAGAGCCGAGTTCTTGAGAGGAGTGTCGGAGGTTCAGGAGGCTGCTGTTGTAAATAGACTAGCCCAGGCACCCGCAAGACCTTGAACACATCAGTAGTTTAGAAACTGGCTACTCGTAGATACACAAGAGGGGAAAGAAAAAGGGAATTCTTGATGAGAACTTTGAGCCTTTGAAAAACCTAAAACTCTTGCCAAATTTTAACGACCCTAAAAAGAAGCAGATTAAATCCCAAAGCAGGCCTAGCTCACCACCAAAGCCTTCTCCCTTCTCACCTCTGGTTCAATCCTTGCTTCCATTGAGTGCCCTTGTTCTAGCCTATATATCAATTCCACCCTTGCGAGTTGTACCACCCAACATGGCTGCTAATCAACCTTGGGGATAGAACATAGGTCCACTGAATTTAGGCGTGAACCCTGCACCACTTCCTAAAGGAGCTACTGAAGTTTTACCCAAGTTTAGTGGAGATGGCAAGGTCTCAACAGATGACCACTTAAGCGCTTTTCATTCTGCCTGTGCTGTTATAAGCGTCCCTACACAGGAAGTTGCTGTGAGATTGTTCGTGCGAACCTTGACTGATGCTGCTGCTGATTGGTTCAATCATTTGCCCCATCTTTCTATTACTAGTTGGGATGATATGAAAAGTTCCTTTGAAAATAGATTTAAAACCCTTGAAAATGAATGTTCTCTGTTTTCCCAACTCAGTCAAATGAAGAAAGATATGCATGAACCTATGAGAGAGTTTGTGGCCAAATTCAATAGATTGGTTCAAAGAATTCCCACGACGTCAAGACCTAGTGAAGAAAATCAGAAATCATTTTTTATTAATGCCGTTCCAGCGGATATAAGTTTTCATCTTATTAAAGATGCTTGTGTTGATTTAGGCGCTGCTCAGAGGTTGGCTATTCAACTGGAGGATGCATTCATTAATGCCGGTAAGTGGAAAAGAGAGGTACATACTCCTGGGACCGTTTCATCTGCTACACCCACAGACCCAGTCTTACAAAAACTGATGAATGACATAGCAATGATGAAGAGGCAGTAGAATAAAACACATAATTAGTATCCTTCCCCTTATCAAGACATTCAAAGACGGCAGCAGTCTCAAAATTTTGGGAGAACTCCCCTATTAACCGCTCCTCAGCCGAGACTACAAATCGAAGAAGCCCCTAAAGAAACAATGTGTTCTTTCCACATGACTTCGGATCATGATGAACGAGAATGTCCTGACTGGCTAAATTGTATTCAGCTAGCAAAGAGTGCTCTTATGGCAGAAGCGATGATTGAAAAAAAAGATGTAGAAAAAGATGAGTCTGGTAGTTACTTCCTAGAAGATGAATCTGATTCAGAGAGAGGAGGTGATGTTTTTACAACACTTCAAGAGCCTGCCTGCACAGTCATGACTAGAGGCCAACGGAATAAAAAATTCTATCCTGGAAACACCCCAAATGTATCAAATTCTAAAGGTAAGGAGCATGTTCAGGCTGATACTATGGAACCTAAGATTTTGATCAGGGCTGAAACGAAAGCTAGTGCCTCAGCTTTTGACATTGTGGAATTTTGTAAAACTTCTTCTATATCCATTTCACTAGATGAATATTTAAAGCTTAATCCTAAGGAGTTAGACAAGTTGATTCAATACGTGAAGGGAAGTTCAGTCACTAGTGCACATGTTACAGATAATGTTTCCGAGGATGTAGGAGTTGCTGATGAACCCACTTTTGTATCCGAGAGATGCTCAAAGAACATTGAAGCTACTGCTAATTCTGTTCAAAAAGAAATGGAGGAGAAAAAGCCTAATCCATTTTATATATCTTTGTTATTAAATGGTCAAAGGTTTAGTAATTGTATTATTGATTCCGGAGCATCAGATAATATTATGCCTCAGCCAGTTGCAAAAGCCCTTGGTTTGGAGCTCACAAAAACTTTTGGGTGTTGCTATGCTATGGATGGGAAGCAGGTACCCCTGGTTGGCCAAGTGAAAGATGTACAAGTTGTCCTTTACGCTTGCCCTGAAAAGAGAATGAGGCTTACTATTCTGGTAGCTGATATTCTAGCCAGCTATGGGATGCTACTTAGCAGAACTTTCTGCAAGGATATAGGTGGAGAAATTAGAATGGACTGGTCCGAAGCATATATTCCTGTAGGAAAGAAGAAAATAAAGTTAGAACCTGAGCCGAAAAACAAATATACTGTGGTACCTTCTGACAATCCCAAAGCACAGATATTATATGAGGAGTGTCAATTCGGGAATTACATCATCTTACCCGAGAAGTCATGTGAAGAGAACACGGTAAGTGCTGAAGAAACCTTGTGGACCTTAGAATTTGATGGAAGTTGCTCGAACTCAGGCTCAGGTGCTGGTGTAGTACTCATATCACCTTCCGGGGAAATTTTCCCTTTCTCTTTTAAGCTGGATTTCCATAATACAAATAATACAGCAGAATACGAGGCGTTACTGCTAGGTCTACAAGAAGCAAAGGAAAAAGGGATAAGGCAGTTAAAAGCAAAAGGGGATGCTGAACTCATTGTCAAGCAGGTGAGAAAACAATTCTCTGTAAAAAATGATCGACTGAGGCATTATAGAAATCTGGTTTGGGATGAAATTGAGTCATTTGAAGCTTTTTCTATTGAATTCGTCCCTCGTGCTCAAAATACCAAAGCTGATTCTTTAGCTGTCTCTGCATCTTTATTATTGCCCCATCCCAAATTCAAAAACAATACTTATAGGATTGAAGTGCTATACAGACCAAGAGTCCCAGATAATATTAATCATTGGCAGGTCTTTAATGATGACGAACAATTAAAAGAATTCATGGCATGCGCAGGAGATTTCGCTGAAATCCTTTTCGAAGGATCTGAACATGGGGGCAAGCCAATCGGTGAAGAATCAACGGAAACAAGGGAAGTGATCCAACTTCAAGGAAACAGAATTCCCAAAGGCCTGGTTTCTTTAGAACATCTTTTTGGTAGAAAGGATGACAGTACTATAAAGAAAGATGCTGGTTCTAATGAAAATAAAGAGGAATATGACAAGATCAACATTGGAAGTGAAGAGGATCCTAAGCCGATCTCTATAGGCAAAACTTGTTCTGCAAGGGAAAAGAAGAACTTATCTGAGCTTTTAATCCAATATCAAGATGTTTTTGCATGGGGTTATGGTGACTTAAAAAATTTCAGAAATGGTGAATTCGTGCATCACATACCATTGAAACCAGGGGCCACCACCTTCAGACAAAAGCTTAGAAATTACAACCCCAAAGTTTCAGAAGCCATTTTTAGAGAGGTAGAAAAGATGTTAAAGGCCCATATAATTTACCCAATACATCATTCAACATGGGTGGCAAATATTGTTCTAGTAAGGAAAAAGAATGGTGAAATAAGGATTTGTGTAGACTTTAGGAATCTGAATCAAGCAAGCCTTAAAGATAACTATGCGCTTCCTACTATGGATCATGTCTTGCAGTCAGTAGCTGGATCCGAAGTAATGTCGATGCTGGATGGTTACTCAGGATATAATCAGGTTAGTGTCGCCCCAGAAGATCAACACAAAATAGCCTTCATCACTCCCTAGGGTACTTTTGCCTACAACTGGATGCCTTTTGGTCTAATTAATGTCGGAGCTACTTTTCAGCGAGCGATGAATTCCTCTTTCAAAGACCTGCGAGATAAGATAATTGTTATATATCTTGATGATTTAACTGTCTATTCTAAAAGAAGGAAACATCATTTGAGGGACTTAGAGAAGGTGCTGGAAAGATGTAGACAGCATGGTATATCTTTGAATCCGAAGAAGTCTATTTTCTTCGTTGAAGAAGGTAAATTGCTCGGGCATATTGTTTCTAAAGAAGGTGTAAAAATCGATCCAGAGAGGGTGAAAGCAATACAGAAGCTGGTTCTGCCTACAAATAGAAGTGATTTGAAATCTTTCTTTGGTCAGATCAATTTCCTGAGAAGTTTTGTACCCAAATTTTCTGAAAAAGTGAGATACATGTTGGACATGATGAGCGAGAAACGTCCTTTCAGATGGCAAGAAGAGGGTAAAAAAGCTTTTGAAGATATCAAAACAGCTATCGCAAGTGCTCCAATGCTGGTAAGCCCTAATTTTGAGAGAGACTTCATTATTTATTGTTACGCTTCTGAGCATTCTCTATCTAGTATTTTAACCCAACCCAATGATGAAGGAAAAGAAGCTCCAATCGCCTTCATGAGTGTTCCATTGAAGAAGCATGAATTAAATTATAGTCCAACAGAAAAACACGCCTTTGCTGTAGTAAGGGCATTGAAACAATTCAGGTATTACATACTGCACTCTCATTCTGTTGTATTTGTGCCCGAGACCGCAGTCAAAAGCATCTTGACTCAGCAAGAAGTAGGAATGAATAAACGAGCGACTTGGGTAGCTAAAGTGCAAGAATATGATTTAACAATCAAACCTACTTCTCTGGTAAGGGGGCGTGGTTTGTGCAAAATGATAGCTGAAAATAGAGATGTGTCTCCCGGTGAATCCGATGAAGCTCATACAGTTTTACTGGTCAGTCTAACAGATCCTTGGTTCTCTGACATTGCATATTTTCTTTCGTACGGTGAATGCCCATCAAACATGAATTATAAAGATAAACGGAATCTCAGGCTGAAAGCTGCCAAATATGTAATTTCAGATGGTGTTCTATATAAGAGGGGAATCGATGGAACATTTTTAAGATGCGTGGATGCAGAGCAACAAAAAAAATTGTTAAAAGCGTACCATTCTGAGGCTTGCGAAGGACACTTTTCATCCACTGTTACTGCCTTTAAAATTCTCAGGAATTGTTTTTACTGGCCAGGTATGTTCAAAGATGCTTATAAATTTGTGAAAAACTATGAGAAATGTCAACTTTTTACTGGACGTCCTCAATTAGCAGCATTACCTCTCAGACCTGTAGTAATTGATGAACCGTTTCAACAATGGGGCATCGACTTTATTGGACCTATAAATCCTCCATCAAGCACTGGACATATCTACATTCTAACAGCGATAGACTATTTCACTAAATGGGTGGAGGCAATTCCAACGAAGAAATCTAACTCTCAAGTGGTATGTGAATTTCTGATGGAGCAAATTTTTGTTAGATTTGGTGTACCTCAGAAAGTGGTTTCAGATAATGCCACTTATTTCTCATCAGAAGAAACATCACTTTTCTGTTACGAGCACGGTGTGTCATTGGCACATTCATCAGATTATTTCCCACAGGGAAATGGGCAGGCAGAGTCCAGCAATAAGAATCTAGTGGCCATCATAAAAAAATTGGTATCTGACAATTCCCAAGATTGGCACAAAAGGCTCTATGAAGCATTGTGGGCAGATCGGATCACACCAAAAAGAGCTATTGGGATGGCTCCATTTGAATTAGTATATGGGATTGGAGCTCAGGTATCTTTACCCCTAGAGTTATCAGCTGCTAAATTGCAATCGGTCATCGAAGATCAATTCTTTAAAAATTCATTGGAGAAGAGAGTCATGTATCTACACAAGTTGGAAAATGAGAGGAACAGATTAGTTGATCACATCACAGAACACCAGATGAATGTGAAGCGCATTTTTGACAGGAAAGACCGACCAAGAAATTTCCTTAAGAATGATGAAGTACTCCTGTGGGATAAGAGGAAAGAACCAAAGGGAGCACACGAAAAATTTGAATCTCTTTGGAAAGGTCCATTCTTTATTTCAGAAGTTGTTGGTCCTAACACTTTCCGTTTGAGATACCCAGATGGAATAGTTCTGCCTTTTACATATAATGGGTAGGATTTGAAGCTGGTTAAATTCTAAGTTTTGATGTCCCCTGCTGTGTACATAGTATTTTGTTGTGTCTAGTTTTCTCGTTCTTGTTGTTTTCTTTCCTGTCTGCTGTGTTGAGTTCTATCTCCTGTTTCTGAGTTCTCTGTGTATTCCGCATACATAGTCCCCAGACAGAGCCCCTGTTAGTTGCGTTTAGAGTCGCCATATTAATTCAAGGGTTCCCCCTTTAAAACCACACCTATCTTATTCGAGGTCTCCCCTGCATCATCTAAGTGTCTATCATCCTTTGAAGAAGTTGGTCAAATTCGCAAGCTTCCATGGTCATTCCTCCCCTCCCTTTTGAATCGCTTCGAATCATTTCGAACCTCGGTTCGAAGTAGTTCAAAGTGGTTCGACCAAATTTTTCATACTAATACTCTTTCTTTGGCAGGAAGTATCTTTTATCGCGGCGGTCTCCTTTGAAATACTTTGAACCATTTTGAAGCTCGGTTCAAGCCTATTCAAAGTGGTTTTTGGCAAGTACTGACGGCGGGAGTTTATTTTTGGAGTACGATGCGCCGCTTTTCTCTCAAAGCAATCAATGGTCCCGTCAGCATGTCAAATCAAAAGATTTTATTTCTTTTTCAAGGAAAAGGGCATCATTGTTATGAGTGTGAGTAGACCTTCATCTTATGAATGACTGGATATCGCATGAAATCAATTATTATTAACTCATGCGAAAGGGTAAATCATTAATCGAGGCATTTATGCATCGACGCCTCGAGCATGTCAAACCTGATGTGAGGTGATGAACTATCATTATCCGATCTTCCCATGTATAAAGTTCCCCTATGATAAATTTTCATTCAGTTGCCTGGTAAGTTATCCAGAAAACAAAGAAAAAGGATAAAGGAGAGAAGGTCTGATTTCGGAGAAAAGGAGCAGTTAGGGAAGCTAGAGGAGATTATTTGCTTTTCAATGGAAAACAGGTGAGCGTTTAGTAACCTTTGTTCTGTTTTGCAAAACTGTTATTTTCAAAGGTTTGTCTGAAAGAGGTCTTGCTTGTTTAAGTTGAGAATGAAGTCGGTTATGCATTTTCTCGGTAATGTTTCTAGCCTTGAATGTAAAAGACCAGTGATTTGTGATATCAATTTAGAAGGGGTAAATGTGGAAAGTCTTCAAGCAAATTTTCTTGCGAATACGGAAGAGGTTAAGGGATGTATGGAAATATTAATGAGCGGGTTAATTGAAGCTGCTGCGTTTCCCCCCGCCTTCGTAAACCCTGAACTCCTACAACTTTGCATTGACCATTATGATGTAAGAAGCAAGAGCATAGTAAGCAAAAATGGTAATGTCATACTTCCTGTCTCCAGGGAAACCATTTCCTCTGTTTTGAAATTAACAAGTACCTTCGCCGCTTTCTCACCCATTCAAGCTGAAGCTGAGTATCGAGAAAACCCTAGTGTGTACCGAAACACCCTTGCCAGGAAATGGACCAAGGTTAACTATGGAGGTGGTTCTAGGCTTCCGAAGGTCATTACTGGAAGCCACATGAAACCCCACATACACGACCTGGTGGTATTATTACATAGGGTGAAAGGTTCAGCCGATGTATGTTTGTTCAAAGAATGGATGTATAGGTACATTGAAATTATCTTAAAGGGTGAACAATGGATGGATTGGGCGGAGATTATTGCCACTTCCCTGAGAAGCCAGCTCAAACGCGCCAAAGAGTCTAGAGAAGATTTTCGTATGGCCTCATATTTGACTTATTGTATTGCCTGCACATGTGATCTCGCCGCTCTTCCGCATGAGGTATGGAATGAGGAAATGACCATCTTCCAATATTGTCCGTTGTTGCAAAAAGACAGAGTTCTGGAGGATTTCCGTAAAGTGCATGATATATTGTTTGAAAACATTTATTTGGCTCTAGAAGGTGTTCAGATGCCACAACTCTCTTCCGAATCACTGAGGCTGGTTCAACATTATGGGAGTTCTTTTATTCAGTTTCCTAGGTTCACATATTTGAGAGTCGGAGGATTTGAGGAAGAACTTGTGAGGTTGCCTCGATATGCCCTTGATTGTTTTATTTTAGCCGAATTGTGCAGGCAACTTTCTGTTGTTATTAAGGATAACCTCCCTAAGGAGAAATGGGAGACGGATTTCCCTATCAAGCTACACTCTTTGGTCTGTAATAACATGAATGACGCTTCCATCATCGGAAGCAATTTGCTAGGATTCAATCTTGGTTTCTACCGCAGCAGGAGAAACTTCGATAGTAAAGGATATGCAGCTCTGACCCTCGGCCTTGAAATCAACTCATCAGTTGCTCCGCAAATAGAAGATCTATGGGAAGACTGTGAAAATGAAGAAAAAGTCTTGAAAAGGGATCATTCTAGACTCACCTTGCAGCAAATTAGTTCTTTCAAATTGAAGTTCAAAACATAGGGAATCGTCGAAGATGGTTCATTTTTAGTTGAACCCGGATGGGAAGGATCAAACGAAGCAAAATTCTTGACAGTTGATTGGAGCAAGGAGGAAGATGATGATATTAATTTGAGAGCTAGATCCATATTAACTCATACGGATGACTGGCTGCAAAGGAAAAGAAATGGAAACATCAATGAGTCTTCTCCTAAGGTGATTTCTCTCTCGGAACCGCTTCAATCTGACATTCCACTTTCTCATGTTGCAGGTGATGCATTGGCCTCAGATAAGAAAATAAAGTTTCCTTCCCAAGTCACGGCTCCTAGGATGAGATCCCATTCCAGGAACAAAGCTTTGAAGCAGCCTAGTTCCCAGAAGCAGAAAATGACATCACCAGAGCGGGATTCAAGTGATAAGTCCCCTTTTCAAGATGAAGCAGACGATGAAGTCCAATTCATTGAAACACCAAAGACAGATCAACCCAATTTCTTGACTCCGATTAAAGATACTCAGATGATATCAACCACTCCCACTGTTCCTTTATGGTTGTCAAATTCAATCAATAAGAAACGGAGTTTACAAGCAGTGGCCTCGCCAGTAAAAGATATTGTCACTAGGTATGCGGCTAGAGGATCTAAAGCAAAGAAAATGAAAACGGATGCTTGTCTCACTAAAGATCCAGTGACGGGGAAAATCATAGCGGAGGTGGCTACTTATAAACAGAAAAGGGAATCAGGGGAAATTGATGAGGAAGGATTCAAAGTCACTTCCATTGAGCTAGGTACCCTTAATAGGAGTACTGGTAATAATTTCTTTAAATTTTCTGCTGACCACATGCTCACTCAATCAGAAAAAGACTCTAAAGAGAAGAAAGAATTGAAAGCAATGGTGGTGACGATGGCCACATACATCAATTCACTGATTAAATTAGGGCCTAACCCAATAATCCAGCTGCCTCAGCCATTCGATCCAAATTTCGCCGAAAGCCAGCAATTGATGAAACAGACGCAGAGGGGAAAACTAGTGTCTGACGCTATGGTTAGTTGGATAAATAGAATATTAGAGCAAGGAAATAAATTTATTTCTGAAGTTACTAGTATCTATTCTGAGGGTGAGGTATTGCTCGGGGAGATTCAAACTTTGATACCAGTATGGGAGACAGAATTGTCACGGTGCCAAACCATAGTTTCCCGAGTAACTGAAGTTGAAAAGTTTGGAGTTCTCAAATTCTTAGGTGAAAACCCCATGAAAGCCGCGGACCCATGCACATTATTTATCCTGAAAAGTAATATGAGCTGGAAGGAGTCCATCTACAAAGAAGCCATCAAAGAGGTCCAAAGCGTCAAGAATCAAATCATAGACATGCATAAGGAACTGGTTAAAGACATGAAGATTGTCAACCCCACAGGCATCTTACAATTAGATGAAGGTAGCATGGACATTGAAGTGTTAACCAAGAATTTCACCGAAGCAGTTGAACGGATTAGAGATAAAGAAACGCCCAAGGTCGATGATTTCACTTCATTGGCAGGTATAGAATCCATGTTGCGCCTCAATGAGAAGCTGATGCCGTGTCAGAGCCTAAAGATGAAGGAGTACAGGTGGCAGAAAGATGCATGTAGAGCCCGGCTGATGAGTTTAAAGAACCCGCACTCACAAGCCACGCAAGAATTCATGTCTACTTTCCAGAGCTGGAAGCTGGTACGACAAACCGTCGGAAATGAGGAGGGAGCCGGCAAATATAGTGGGAACTGAATCATCACCCGCTGGCGTTCTATCTTTTTGATAACCTCTTTCTAGTTTCATAACGTTTTCTTGTATTAACCCGATAGGGCTGGGTTTTAAGGGAGGCCCTTCGGGATTTTAAAAAAGGACTATAAATGCTGGGGCATAAAACTTTTTAAAGGGGGATTAGCAATAGAAGAGAAAAAGAATAGCAAGTTAAAGATAGTTTTAAGATAGATTTTTCTGAAGTACAGTGATTAAGGATAGTATATGCATGTTTTAGCTTCCAAAGACTTTGTGCATTGAAGTTGGATATACATATATGAAAAATTTCGAGTTATACTTTGAAACTTTGCGTTCTGAGTGTTGAATTATTATTACTTTGCGGAGATAATTCGGTGATTCGAAATTTCCTTATTGTTGTTGGTTAGTCATAAGTTCATCTATTTCCTTTTTTGATATATGTTGAAAATCTAGCAGAAAATCCATTCTTTGAGATAGATTTTGCTGATTATATGTATGTGAATCTTTTCATTTGCGATTTGTATTTTGTAATTACCTCACTACCTAAGAGTAGTTGAGAGAACCTTATGCACTTTCAGGAAAAAGTGTAATTATAAAAGTTGAATTCATTAAGGGAATTGTACCTGCAGAAAAATTCAGAGAGGAAGTTAAAGTAGAATTAATACTTTCTCAACTGTAGTGAATGGTTATGTTCTCTTCATAACATTGGGCATGGAGTAAATTAAAAGAAAATTAAGTAAGAGGACAATCTGTTCACCAACAAAACCCTTGATTGAGTTTAAACAAATAATTAGCTTGATGAAAAGCGATGAAACTGATTACCATTAAGAAACTGATTCAGATAAAAGACAAATATGAGCTTTATATGGAGTGATGAAACTGATATGCCCCTAGAGATTGATTTGATTCAGATGATCAAGAGATCTCAACTTGATATAAAGTGATGAAGTTGAGATGCCTCTAGTGATGAGGTCTTATTTGGTTTTCTTTGGTTCAAAATTTTTTTTTTCTTGACTTTTGATGAAGATTTGAAAATTTTCTCAATATTGAAGATGTGAGGTTATAAGGTCATGAGTATGCCCCCTCGAGAGTGAAATCGAAAGATAGAGAGGATACATGATGATAGGAAATTTTGAGCAATGATAATGATTTGAGTACGAAAGTGATTCAGAGGAATATTTCAAGATTCAACATTGATTCTTTAGAAATTGAGCACAAAGTTTAAGAAGAGAATGAGCAGTTGATGAAAGTGCTAAGTGATCAACGTTGTGAAATTTTGATGAGAAAATTCACATCCAATTTCTATTTCAATCCTGAAAATGGACTCAGGATAGCCAATTTATGAGCTATTGATTTGATTTCATCGGACTTGTGTTGATTCTATTATGAGATGTTTTCTATATGCTTTTTTCTATATGTATGCATTTCTTTTTTAGCATGGATGAATGTAATGCAAATGATTATTGATGTCTATTTTTGTTTCTTTTCATATGCACATAAATGAATGAGTATGAGTAATATGGATAATGCAATGTTTTTATTTTTCTATGCAATAAGATGAATGTAGATGAGTAATAATGAATGTATGAATCTATATAATATGTTTATGTATGTAGCTAACACCTCAAAACACAAGTACTTGATCGAAGAAATGATGAAAAGAGACTACTTAGCTTAGAAATGATGATGCTCCAACTCTTATTCAGAAAATAAATAAAGAGTTGTTACCATACCAAAATCACTCAAAATTCATGAGATGCAACCTAAACCTAGTCACTGGATTTTGAAAAGCTTAATTGTCATCATTGAGTGTTTTACAAACATAATAGGCAGAGTAGAGTTCCTTTCTTTTCATGTGCAATATTAATTATCTTGTCCGCAATGACCCTTTTTTCTCGTTCATAGCCTTGGATAGATTACGCATGGACCTGAATTGCACAATAAAGAAATTCCCTCAAACTAGACAAAGAAATGATATGGACCCTCCCTGTAGCATTCAAATAAGTAGAGTTGAGGTATGTGAGGCTATTTCACCTTGATGTGAAGGCTCTTATCCCAAACACCCATCTAATTTAGATGTTTCCAGATCATTGGAATCATTCCTACAAGCATAAAACAAAGAAAATATTATGCCCCCAATCCTTGCTCCTCTTAGTCAAGATAGACTTCCTCGAGTTACTCAGAGGGATAATAATCAAAAACCAATATAAAAGATAGCACACAAATAAAATTTTCATGCATAGCTCAAACTATTTAGTGATTGTTTTCCATTATGTTGTTTTGCTTGTGTATTTAGTGATAAAACTCTTCAGTAGTCAAGAGACAGGTGAGTGACTCAGAGTGGATGACCAAGTTTCATTGACGTAAAGATGACTTGTTTGACACTGCTTAGGATATGTAATGTGCTCTTGTTGATTACCTAAGACTAGGACATTGATTGGTTTCAAGCCATGAGGGTTCCAATGAACCAAGATGTCACAAAAGTGACTGAAATATGTACAAGCGAAAGAAAATATGCCGGAAAGTGGGAATGCCAACATTGCATTGATAGATGGAGTGCTTAAGTACAAGAGGTGCATGTTTACCAGGTTTTCACCTGCTTGGCAGAGATTCTTTTTTTTTTACCGAGGTGCCTGTTTACCAGGTTTTTAGCAAGGCATTTTCTCTCTTTTTCCCTTTTTTTTTTCTTTTTTTTTCCTTTTTGTTTTGAATGTCTTCAGGACTTTTTCTGATTTTTAGAATTTTTTCAGGACTTTTTTCTGATTTTAAAGATTTTTTCAGGACTTTTTCGCTGTATAAGCTGCTAGAGCAGAGAATATTTAAGTGAATAATTTCTTCATATGGATGGTGTTGATCGATTCGCGGAGCTGTTCTCATTTCAATGTTGAGAGTTGATAGGCACCAGAGCCAAAAGCTGCAGTAACGATATAGGGACCTAGCCAGTTGGGTTCAAACTTCCCTTTGTTGTCTTGAAACTGTTGATTTTTAGGATTTTCTCTTAGAACTAGGTCACCAACCTGAAATTCTCGATGTCGAACCTTTTTGTTATATCCTTTGGACATCCTATTTGATATACTCTGAGATGATCAAATGCCACTCGTTGATGCTCATCTAGCAATTTGAGCTCTTGTAATCTAGATACTCTATAGTCTTCATCAGTAATAAGACCTTGAAATGAAACTCTTAGAGATGGTATTTCCACTTCAATAAGTAATACTACTTCAGCCCCATACACCAAAGAGAAAGGTGTAGCCCCAGTAGGTGTTCTGATACTTGTTCTATAAGCCCATAATGCAGGATTGAGCTGTACATGCCAATCCTTCCTGGATTTGTTCACTATTTTATGCAAGATAGTTAGTAGGTTTTTGTTAGATGTCTCTGCTTGTCCATTACCTTGAGGGTAATATACTAAGGACCAGTGTTGTTTAATTTTAAATTTCTCACAGAGTTCATCGAGATCTTTGTTCTTGAATTGTCCTCCATTGTTAGTTATAATGGATGAAGGTATACCAAACCTACAGATGATATAATTAAGAATAAAGAGAACTACTTGTTTGTCGATTGCTTTGATGAGCAGAACTGCTTCTACCCTCTTAGTGAAGTACTTAGTGGAAGTGATAATAAATTTGTGTTTATTAGATGATGCAGGATATATTTGGCCAATTAGATCAAATTCCCACTACTAAAAGGGCAAGTGTGTCACAAAGGGTATGAGATCCCTTGCTGGAGCATGATTAAGGTGCCCATGTAGTTGACACTTTTCGTAGGTTTTAGCAAATTTTATAGTGTCTTTCTCCATGTCTAGCCAGTAGTAGCTAGCCCTTAGTAGTTTTCATGCTAAAGTTAGACCGTTCAAATGGTATCCACAAACACCTTCATGAACCTCGGATAAGGTGCGTTGGGACTCCTTAGTTTCTAGACATCTAAGCAAAGTATTATCTAAACCTTGCCTAAATAGGTCATTAGCAATGATGACGTACTGTGATACATTTTGGATTAGGTTCCTTTTTTTATTTTGGGGAAGATTAGCAGGGACAACTTGGTTACACAAGTAAGAGTAAATGTGGCTAAAACGAGATGAGTCATGTTCAATAATAGAACATACCATCTGGGACTCGGTAGAATCATAGGTAGGGTAATGTAACTCTTCCACCAGGGATTCAAAGCAAAAATTAGATTCCTGTAGCTATGGTATAGCTGTCAAAGTGGCCATTGCTGATATAGGTCATTGATTTGGTTGATGATGAGTTGTGAATCTCCATAGATGTGTAATTCAATGATCTTCCATTCAATGGCCAGCTTGATCCCATTTACCAAGGCTTCATATTCTGCAATGTTGTTCGTGCAAGGGAAGAGAATCTTGTAAGTTTTGGAATTGAGAATTTTTGGGGAGTAATAAAAAGTATCTCGGCACCAAAACCATGTTGAGTGAAAGACCCATCAAAGAACATCTTCCATGATTGTTCAGTAAGGTGCATGATTGACTCATCTGGGAATTCTATATGCAGAGGTTGATTGTCTTCAAGTGGAGCCTCAGCAAGTTGGTCTGCAATAACCTATCCTTTGATGGCTTTATGTTTCACACATTCAATATCAAATTTTGTAAGAACCATGACCCATTTGGTCAGTCTCTGTGTAAGAGTTGCTTTATTGAGAGGATATTTGAGTGGATGAATCTTAGCTACCAACTTAATAGAGTGTGCCAACATATAGTGCCTTAATTTTTGTGATGCAAAGACCAATGCTAAGCATGCTTTCTCTATTATGGTGTAGTTGGATTCAGATGACACCAATGCTCTGCTGATGTAATAGATAGCTCGTTCCTTTTTATTGTCATCCTGTTGTGCCAGAAGTGCCCCCAATGAAGTATATGTAGCTGATATGTATAGGATCAGTGGCTTACCTTGAATCAGTGGCATTAATATGGGTGGATTAGAAAGATATTCTTTGATTTGTTGTAAATATCGTTCAAAATATTTATCCCAGTTGTATTGAATCCCTTTCCTTAATACCTTCGTGAAGGGTTGAGTTTTGTCTACTAGTTGAGATATAAAATGCCTTATTGACTGAAGATGACCTTGTAAACTTCTCATTTGACTAATATTCTTGGGTGGAGGCATTTCCATTATAGCTTGGACCTTTTCAGCATCAACCTCAATTCTTTTTTTTGAAATTATGTAACCAAGCAATTATCCTAATGTTACTCCAAATGCACACTTTTTAGGATTTAACCAGAGCTTGAATCTTTCCATTCTATCTAGTATGAGACCTAGCGATTGAATATGCATAGATCTCTTCATAGTCTTTACCACGATGTCATCAACATAATATTCCATGTTTTTATGCATCATATCATGGAAGATAGTGGTTACTGCTCTTTGGTAAGTTGCTCCTGTGTTCTTTAGACCAAACAGCATAACATTCCAATAGAAGGTTCCTCATGCACATGTGAAAGCTGTCTTTTCCTGATCTTTAGGTGCTACCTTGATCTGATTGTAACCAAAGAATCCATCCATTAATGAATACATCTCATATCCAACAGTCATATCTACTATCATGTCAATGTTGGGAAATGGAAAATCACCTTTCAAACATGCCTTGTTGAGATCCTTAAAGTTTGTGCAAACTCTAATAGATTTGTCTGCTTTTGATACAAGTACTATATTTGATGTCCATTTTGCATATTCTATAGCTCTGATAAATCCAACTTTTAGCAACTTCTCTAGTTCAGCCTTAACTAGTAGTGCCACATGGGGATGCATCTTTCAGAGTTTTTGCTTGACTGGTTTATCTCTTGGTGTAATAGAGAGGTGATGCATGATGAGATCAGGATCTAGTCCTGGCATATCTGAGTATGTCCATGCAAAGTTGATCTTCTTTTCTAAAAAAAGGTTGCTGAAATCTTTTAACTCTTCTATTGATAGTGATTGAGCTAAATGAATGATGTGTGGTGTCTCTTGACTCCCAATGTTCACTGGCTGAGTTGGCTTGATCAATATTGAAGATCTCTCCTAGAAGTGACTTGGCAGTATATCAAGTATCTCACCTTATAGCGCCTCAGAGAGATTTTCACCTTTAGGTACATCCTTGATTTTCTCTTTTTTAGGATTCTGACACCACCACAATGTGGTTTTCACCATCAGATCTTTTATTTTTATTTTTCTTGTTTTTGCGACTAAGATACTTGATATTTGCTTCAGTCATGTTTTCATCCTGTTTGCTGGTGGAAGAGTACATGGGTTCAACTGCATTGAGATAATAGGCTAATGTATAGTCATTAGTAAAAGTAGGTACATTCAAGGGTTGGTTATAAAGAGTACAATCAATCAGTTCCAAATGCATTAAGGATAAGGTTGGATTAGGCTCAAGGGAGTTCATGGTACTATCATCATGGCTTTGGACCGACCAGTCGAGTTCAAGAAGACTACCTTGCGTATGTGTCTCGAGACCAGGAATAGTCACTACATGATTATCGAAATTCATGTTAGTATTTATTAGACCTAACCCAACCAACCTACTTCTAGCATTGTCACCTACTTCAGACTGGACTACATACTGTGGTGTAACAGTAACAGGATCAGTAGACAATATCTCATCATTCATGACAAGGTAATCATAATATGATGTTGAATAATAATTGTTATAAATAGAGCTCCTATCCGAGTCATCACAGTCATAGGATGAAGTTGTTGACTCATCTTCAAGTGGCTTAGTAAAGGTATATATAGTATCAACACCCACATCTTTGATGCTGCAAGTTCCTTCGTGATTTGGTTCATTGATTACTTGTATTTGACACACTTGTGGGCACAACTTTGATGGTTCTATTAATCCTTGTCATCTATTCCATTCAAATTCTTCTAGATTGATGACTGGTTCTGTTGCTATAGCTTCTAGTTCTTCTTTTGTAGTTCCATACCTGATTTGTCTTATCTCATTAGGAGGGTTGGTAGGTAAAGAAATTGCTTGTGTCCGATCTTTCTCCAGCTGTCATTCATAGTCTTCTTGTCTTTTTAGTCTAATTTCTTCTATTTCCTTTTGCATTCTTAGGTGTATTAGTTGTTGTGCGTCATCTATGATATCACTAGATTCTTCAAGGGTTTCTATAGTAGATGTATTTGAGATGTGGTCTGGACCCCACTCATACTCATTTAAATCAATTTCTGAATCATCTATTTGTTGTCGACCAGTATATGTGATTGGAAATTTTAGTGGTGCAAACAAATCTCTGATCCTGTATACTTCATCTCTCATATCCTCTGGGACTTCTACTTCCTATGGTATTATAGCTGATATTATTGGATTTTGATTACCATCAGTTTCCTCTCTCTGGGTGGGCAATTCTTTTTGTTCATCGTCACACTCTTCCTGAGTTTGTTGAGTATTAATTTCTTGTGTTGTTAAAGGTAGTACCTTTTTCTTCCACTTGCGTTGATGGTGGGACGTGTGCTTCTGATCTGATTACTTTCTTGGATCATATCCCAGTCCAGCTTTATCATTGGTAGACTTAGTTTGTAACTAAATGGGTTCAACAATACCTTGTTGACGCTTGCCTAGAGGACCAGCACCAAAGTATCCCATGTGTTGAAGCATCTTATATCCTAGACCATATTGTGTCAGGGAAATCTCATAATGTCGTATTTCTTTGTTTGCACTATCTTCTTTGAAAAGTGATTTGAGGACATCATCCTCTTCTATTTCACTTGCAAGAGAAGTAGAGGATTGTATAAAGAGACCATCATAAGTGACTTTTGGAGTTGAAATTTGTGGCTTCATAACCTCTGATGGTTTTCCTGACTGTCTTGGTGATGGAGGAAGAGACATTACTGAGATTATAAGCTCTATCTTGTAGCCATCCATGCCAGTGTTTGTGATTTTCAATTTCTTTTGTAAATCTTTCAGCAAAGATTCTGAACTTTTAGCTATGGAGGCTACTCTATTATGAGGAACAAAAGCATCAGCACTCTACGTTAATGCATTGCAGGTATAGATTGCATCGGTCAGATTACTGTCTTCAACTCCATTATAAGGAAATTTTAGGCATTGATGATACGTAGATGGTACTACTTTCATTTCATGAATCCATGGCCTACCCAGTAAGATGTTGTCTAAGAGATGAAGATCCAGGACTTGAAAAATGTCATCACTTTCCATAGGTCCTACTCAGATTAGTAATAGTACCAGACCCTTAGAAGTTCTTTCTTCTTCATCATAAGCCTTGATTGTTATCTTCTTTGTTGGATCAATAACATTTTCAGAAAATCCTAGCTGTGTTAGTAGATTGTAGGTACAAATATTAAACCCGGTGCCTCCATCTATCAAAACACATTTAATGCAGTGTTTATAGATCATGGCTTCAATTTGTAATGGCTAGTTATGTGGGTGACTCGGTGAGTTATCATCTTCTTCAGAGAAAGTGAGGTAATGAGGTGAGGTCAGGTGACCCACCATAGATTGAAACCGATCTATGTCTAAATCTTTAGGGACACTGGTGGTAAGTAGATCCTTGTCCAAGACCTCTCTATGAGAAGAAGAGATCTTAAGCAGTTCCAAAATGGAGATTTGAGCATTGGTTCTCTTCAATTGTTTGACACTAATATAACTAGGAGAAGACGGTGAAGCCAACTATTTTGATTTGGCCATGATTGTGTCTATTTGTCTATTTGGTAGATTTGATGTTGTTTGATCAAAATTTGAGGAACTAGCTCTTGGGAGAGTAATTTTCCTTTGAGTGCGAGTCACAACATTAGTAGTTTGTGCTTGACTTTGGTGATCCTAGACTATGATCACATTGCAATATTCAGGTTGAGTAGATCCAATCATGTTGATCACATTATTGTTGTTACTGTAAGTATAATTGACTCTAGCTCCTCCTTTGGATTTTGAGGAATATCCTTGTTCATAAGTCGGTAAGGGATCTTTAAAGGCCTTATGATCAACATTTGTTGCATAATTTCCAACAATGATCTTGGCTGCGTCAATGAGATCTTGGATTTCATGTCAAAGTTTCATGCAGTTGTTTATATTATGTCCCTTGTTTCGATGGTAGTCACAGTATTCGTTTTCTCTCCACCATTTGGGTCTAATTACTGGGTCATATGGTCTAGAATTGTTTGGCGATGTTATCAGATTATTTTCCAATAAAGTTTTAAAAGCTGATTCATATGACTCATCCAGAGGAGTAAAATAATGCTTAGGCTTTGAAAGCCAAGGTTTTTCTTTAAACCATTCTCTTGTTTTCTTTGGCAGATTCTCTGTTGTAGTTTCAGCTGCCTTGAGTTCTTGCATGCCACTGGCCAAGTTAAATATTATGGATTTTATTTTTGATTGTACAGTATCTACCACTCCATCATTAACGACATTCTTGTTGCTATCTTTACCATATTTCTAGTATTTACTCTTTTCTTTAGAGCTAGAATCTTGTTGTGTTTCCTTCCAAAGTGAGATATCTCCCTTTTTGATAAGCACGTCTTCCATTGTGAGGGTGTTATCTACCATTTTGTTGAATGAAGGGTGTACTTGCATCTGGGCACTGTACTTCAATTCAGGGACTAAGTTGTTGACAAAGATATCCATTTTCTCAAGATTTGGGATAATCCGTGAATATCTAGAGAACATCTTTCTCCATTGTTGGAGGAAAGTGAGAAAGGGTTCTCCTATCTTTTTCTGGTATTGCAAAGCTCTATCATAGTGACTGGGTGATGAATGTTGTATGAGTATTGTTGTAAAAATAGTTGGATTAGTTCTTCAAACATTTTTATCCCTTTGGGTAGGCTTGCAAACCATTACATTGCTTGACACCCTAAACTCCTTGGGAAAAGGTGCATGAGGTACGTTTGATCGTGCATAAACTCCATACAAGTGGCACAAAATTCTCTAACATGATCTTGAGGATCTGAGGTACCATCATATTTGTCAAATTTTGGGATCTCAACTCGTGAAGGAAATGGAGACATGTAAAGGTTTTTGTCAAATGGGAATGGGCATATTGTGTCTAGAGAATATTGTTTTGGCATTTTATCTTTGTCTTCTATTCTTGTGACCACAGTTTGTAATGCTTGCATTTGTTTGCTTCTTTTTCCCCATGGTGTCTCTTCTTCTTTAGCGATGAAGGCCTCCACATTATAACTAGTAGGGAGTTTGGTGCCTTGTTTTGCTAATTCTAGGAAATAGTCTTCTTTTTCCCTAGCCATGATGACCTTCATCATTTTTTGAAATCTTTATCATTCTGACATCTAAGTACTTCAGCTTCAAGAGGTTCAAGAAGATCAGATTCAGTTGATGAGGAATCGCTATCAGTGGCATGATTGCTGAAATCATCATGAGTATCTCATTTACTAGCTTCTCTTTCTTGCCTTTCTTCAGACATGGTAGGAGATAGGGGCTAGCCAAATATTGGTATGTCTTAAACTGGTATTTGTGATGAGGATGGTTTACTTTGAAATGGGTTTCCTGTGAAGAATGAATTATCGTTAAATGAGAAGGGTGTTTCTTTTCCTTTATCTATTTTGCTGCGTGAGCTTCTAGTTTGAACAGGCATTTGTAACCAATAGGACCGAGAGCGAGATGTGTTGCAAAAGTCAAGATCAAATTGTAGCTAGTAGTTTGTTTAACGTAGTGATTGAGAGAAGTAACTAAGATCTCGTATAGTTTCAGGAATGATCTATCTGTGTAAGATGTTATCTAAGTCAACTTAGGTTTGATAAGATGTTTGTTTGAACTAGCTTAAAGATGATTGACAAAATCATGCAATGCAATGGCAGAGGTACATTATCGAGGTTGTTTATGCCTAGGAAGATGATAACCAATTTTAGGCTCGCTGTAGACTATTTTAGACAGGTTTGACTATTCTAGATTGACAAAATTAGAGACTTGTATGATAGTATAATAGCTTCAGGATGACAACAGCTCTGTTTCATATGATTTGCCACCTAGTATCGTATGACAAATGAGTAGGTCCCAAACAACAAAGGATTTAGTATAGTTTTGACTCGTACGACAAAGGATTTAGCTTAAATGATAGATTGCTAGGTCTCATACGACACATGATTGAGCTCGAATGATAATTTAGAAGATTTGTACGACACAAGATATGGTGTAGGATGACAAATGATCAAGTTCATATGACTGTTAATGGGACAGAGACAAAAATTCTGAATATGACAACTAAGTATGACCAATTCTAAGATGGACTGATTTTTGACTAGGGTAGACTAGTTTGTGACATGGACAGAGTTTTGATCACTGAGTTTGTTGATTTTTTTTCTCCAGTTTTAGTATTCCAATTTTAGTTTGAGGGATCAAAACACAGAAAACATGTAGTATGAATAGTAACTCCAATCACAACATGCAAACCCTATGGAAGTTGGCTTAGAGAAGAAAACCCTTTCTTGCTAACTTAGGTACACACCCAATAGCTAATCAAAATATGACCACTAAGTCTCATGCAATGGATTCTCAATGCTATATTAGCCGACTCCAAACGCTAATGGGGGAATGATATGGCAAGTGTCTTGGGAGAGTTACTATCTCTCTTGCACAAAGATTATCAACCTTTCAGAAGTTAATTGGGCAGCTTCTAATTTCAATTGGATCTAGTAAGGGTTCCATTTAGCATGTCAAGGTATAAACTCAATTAAGAGGTCTCCCAGCCTTGAAAACAAAGGTTTAATATACCCAAAGGTACTGAGGAGAGCTATTCCCGAGCACTGTTGTTGACTTGATTTTCATCAAATCATGTTTATTTTATAGTGGGTTGGAGTACTTGGCATTTAGCCATTCCCACTTAGGTCATTCCCCTCACACCGGCCATAACAGCTTTAAGAGTTTTTCAACCCCTCGGGAGGGCAGGCCTGCTAAAGATGTACAAATCTCAAACAAAGAAAAAGCCTCAAAAGTCTAGATTTCTGATTGTCTTAGAAAGACAAGAGCATACTCTCCTACCTCTTAGAATTTTGCAAAAAAGCACAAAAGACAGATTTGTTCATTACCTGGATAGCAAGTTAGGTTCCTAAAAAATTAAAGAATACACGATGTTTGATTGATTTCTCTTTAGGCAACTTGCAAAAACAACGCATCAGTAGTCATGTTGTTTTTATTCTTTGACAGACGTATGTTTGATTGATAAATTATTTGACAAGCATATTGCAAGAAACTAGTCAAGCTGTGAAAACACCAAGCAGACAAAAGACAATTCAGGGTTAGCGTCAGTATGATCAAAATTTAATTCAAGAAAAAACCCTGAAAAGTGAAACTTGCTTTTAATCTAATAGACAACAGAATCGTACGACAATTCTCATAAAATGGAATGACAAAAAACTTTTATCGTATGAGTCAGAAATCAATAAAGAACAACAGAAGATAATAGAAGCAGTATGTCATATGAGTCCATATTATGATTCGTACAATAATTTACATGATATAATATTGTGTCGTACGATAAACTGCAGGCTTCAATATAATGTTGTACAATGCAGTGAAACTGCTTGTACAATATTTCACAGAGACTGTACAAATGAAACCTGCATGATAAAAAGAATGATTTAGAGGCCAAAAAATTAGTTTTCTGCCCCACAGTGGGTGCCAAAGATGTGTGCGTGAAAAGTGGACCTGTATCTACAAGCACAACACTTCAATCAAGTCATTACATGCATGGTTAGACAGATATAAATATGAATATGAAAACCATAACAAATCAACCCATTGCCTTCTAAAAGATGCAAGTATAAGATTTCTCTCAGATTATAAATAATACCAATGACTAGATGACACCAAGACAAAGGATTTTAATCTATATGAGCATGATATTAATGCTAGATGGATGCAAGATTAATCTAACAAGATTTAAGAAATAAATGAGATGAATAATCTAAATGATTTAATGAAATATGAAATAGCTAATATGCAATGAACCTAGAGCAAAAATAGCATAATAACAATACATTCTCCAGGATCATTTTTTTTTTAGAGATGAGAGTCTGAATTTATAGAAAATTCAAAAAGAAACCAAAGGCTGAGATCAAATGATGATGAGCGGTCAAAATTTTCCAAGAGGAAGCACAATCTAGGTGAATTGATGTGATTGGATGCTTTTCTTAGTTTTAAAGGAAATTGAACTAAAATTAAGATAAAATTAGGAAAAAACTGATTTATTCTCTATTTCATTCAATTTTAATATTTAATTGTTTTAATTGCTTTCTTTGAGATTATTTATCAATTTTTAATTTGTTTTTCAAGATTATCTCCAATTGATTTCTTTTCTCAATTTTTAATTCCTTTTTGTCAATTAATTCCTTTTTTATTTGTTTCCTTTTTTGAAGATCTGTGCTCATAATTTCTAATTCCTCTTTCTTGATTTGTTTCCTTCTTTGAAGATTAATGGCAATTTGATTTATTTTTCAAATTAATTCCTCTTTTTGATGATTTAATGGCAAATTGATTTATTTAATTAAATATGCTAGGATATTTAATAAAATAAATAAGATAATTGTTTAAAATGATTTACTTGGAATGATCAATTAATTAAATAAATATTTAATTAATATTGGTTGATTAATTTTCCATGTGACATTTGATGACTAAAGAATTAATTAATTGTGTTCAAGATTGATTTAATTGCCTTTGGTTAGGACCTTGTTGATGTTGTCAAGATTAGGGGCTCATGGTTTAGATGACCATTTTTAGGGTATTACACAATCCACCTATTCTTTTTGCTTCCATAAAATTTCATCTCAAAGATCCCACTCCTCCAATTCCTTTACCTCCTGAGACATTACACTACTTAAATCCATAATTATCTCATGATCATGTATTTGACAAGTAATATCAGCAAGACGAGTCTGGATTTTTCTTTTAGTAACATGAAGGTTACCATAGCATTGTTTATTCCGCCTCTTGAGCTTATATTTCTAAAATTACAATTTATTAACAATAGAATACTTTGTTGTACCATAAGTAGGACCACCATGTTTCCACCATTCCCTCATAAAATCCTAAAGTGAGGAATCATGGAGCCACATGAGGTGAAACTTGAATGAAGGGTTCTTAGAAATTTAAAAAAGATGCCATTGAAGTTTAATTGGCCAATGATAAGAGCCTCTCCAATCTAGAATCTCAGAGCTGGTGGTCAACCTATCTCCAATCCAAAACCAAGAGACAAAAGATCTACCCAATTTCTTAGAAATAGCATCAATACCACACCTTCTATGACTTAAACTATAGATTCCATTAGATGGTTTCACATCAATTAGATTGAGCATCTCTATACTGCCTTGTAAAAGTCTAAAAGAAGGGTCTAGCCTAAGTGTCCCTCCCCTTTTGTCTTCCAAGATTAAAATAGTTTAAAAGTCACTAGCTATAATCTAAGGAAAGGAGCAATAGTCTGAACATACCTTATATGAGACCAATTTTTTTTTTTCCAAGAAGAGTAGTTGGAGCATAAACATTAGTGAGGATAATAACTTCTCTAGAATCCAAGCTAGAGGAATTCATGGAAGTAGAACGACTAGAAATCCACTATAGTGGATAAATCTTCCTTCGATCCCAAAAGAAAGCCACCCCCTTAGAGAAAATAAGATCCCTAATGCTTTGACACTAACCAAACCTCCAAATACAAGGAGAAAAAGTTGCAACATATTATCCATTGGTAACTTTGGTTCTTGAATACAAATTTTAGATTGGGAATTGGAATAAACCAAATCATGATTAACCTTTTGTCTAGGGATGCTATTCAAACCCCTTACATTCTAAGATAGAATAATCATTGGTGAGATTGGGAGAAATGAGAATAAGTGGGGAGCAAGTCTAGTTCCCAAAAACATCTCACCAACTAATTTAACCTTCTCCTGATCTTTCTTACTATCAATCTTAGAAGACTTCTTAGGGAGAACTTTCTTGAAGGAGTTTTGTATCAGCCCAAGAGCATGAGAAGAATCACTAAATTTTTCAGAATCAAAAGCTTCTTTAACTAGATCTGCAAAGACTATATGATCATTCCCAACTATAGAGATTGTTGGCTCTGAGACATTAGGACTTGTGGAAAGATTGTTATCAGTATTTGGTTTGTGATTCACATTCATTAGCATGGTAGTATCTCCACAATGTGATTCTATGATAATTTTCCCTTCCTCGACCAAAGCATCCAAGACATTAAAGCCATTAAAATCATCATCCTTTTTGTTGTCCCTGAAAGTTTTCTTTTTCAACCCTTTTCCTTATGATGAGGCTTAACAAGTATACAACCCTCATTAGCAACACCTTCTGGCATTGCGGATTTTCCTTTATCCACCTAAGGAATAGAGATAGAAGGTAAGTTGTTTTGCATAGATACTTGAGCAACCCAAGCTCATTTGCATTGGATGTTCTCATATAAATGACAAATGTTGCAAGAAAAAGATAGAGTTTTGCAATCGGGTTGTTGAACCTAAGAAGAAGACCTTAGAAAAGTTTCAAATGAGCCTGACAAAGGATTATTTAAATAAATCTCCACACAAATACTAACATAGGTAATTAACTTTCTATCCAAAGTTTTTTGAGTTGTACAGACTAGTTTTCCGAGAAAAATGAAAATATTTTGTAAGATATCACATCGGTAGAACTCTAATTAAAGATGGGGAAGACATACCCATATAGATACTCTTGAAGGAATTTTCTCAACTAAATTGAAGTGCACATGCAAGAGTTTGATGAATAAACCAACCTGATTGTAAAAGTAAGGTCCACCTTTGAAACATTTATTAGTATCAACCATGCATGAAAAACAACCATAAAATAATTATTTGCAACCAACAATGTCTCTACATCACCTTCAACTTATGTCCAATAATCTATTGTAGACAAAGAAATTTGGGTTCCCATGAATTTATAGATGAGAGCATGGTTGCTTAGATTTAAGAAACATCCTACATAACAAAATCTAGTTGGATAAGTAGAATCTGATGATAAGAGGTCCTCTCCAAACATCCATTAACTTTCTTTATTTTTAAAGGACCTCCCTCAGAAAAAATATAATGCCCTTTCATGTACAGTTTGAGAAATACCTGCTTTCCCCAAAGAACCATAAAGGCCCAAGCTTGAAGAAGCTCATTGTCTATCTAGAAAAATCAAACCATAGAAACAAAACCATAAACAAAACCTTGTGCAAAACACATAGGGTAGAAACTCTAAAAATTCACCATAGCGAACACTAGCCCAAACACCAAATTGTACAAAACCACACAATAGACTAAAGAAGAATTCAAAAACCTCACTGGCTGAAGATGAATTTCCAAACCCAACACAAACCCTTACACTAAACTTTGCCCAAAAGAACGCACAAAATCCCTCAAACTGAACAACCCAATTCAAATATATATATGTGTGTGTTTGTTTAATTTTTCCCTTCTTATTCTTATTTTCCCATCTACTTAAACTTTCTAATTTTCTATCTTTTTCTTTATTCTTTTATTTTAATCTCTTTCTTAGTTATCTCCCTTTTTTCTTTTAACTTGCCTCTTTTTTATTATATATAATTTTTAATATTTTAATTCCTCTTTCTTTGAGCCTTTTTCTTTATAAGGCTTTATATCTCCTCTCCTAATCATTTTTCCTCTTCCTATGAAGGATCACAAAATGTTGAAAATATTAAATACACATAATTTTTTAGACAGTGGAAAAATATTTATCTAGTTAATAAATAATTAAATTTATTTATTTATAATTAATATTAGCTTTAATTTTATTAATGATATTTTATTATATTAATAATAATTTATATATAATTTTTTTTAAAGTTTTGATGATTTACATAAATTATTTTTTACCTCTCCTTCTACCCCTCCCTTCCTGATCCCATAGGCTAAATAAGCTTTTGCATAATTTTCTGATATTAGTAAAGGCCATAATATTTAGGGAGGAATAATAAAAGCCTTGTCCACTAACAAATGGTATCAAACTTTAAGAAAAATAACATCTAGTGGACATGGCATGTTTAATGATAATGAAATATTTCACTCTAGAAGGTCACCACATAGTTTATTATTATTATCATATGCCCTTGCTAAATCATTTAAGGAACCATGATATTTTATGTTTGCCTTTATATGTGTTGCATTCTCTCAAATACTCTATCAAGGAAGCCCTAGACTCAAAGAATGAAGATAAACAACCTACCTCCTCGTAATGTTATGCTAGGGCAAAAGTACAAACCTGTGTCACACTTTTACAAAGGAAAAGGCTAACACAACAATAATTGTTCAATTTCGTTGCCATAAAAGTGTCATTTGCATTTTGAACTTGAAGATGGTGTAAACAAATGAAATGTGTGAAATTTGTTGAAGTTTAAGTCTACTATTTTTTGAATTTTTTTTGTCAATAATTTATATGTCTTTCTTAGCTTTAAAGTCCATTTTTTTATTGCTAAAAAACGTTGAAAAATAGTTGGTTTGGTTCCCACCTCAAAAGTAAATGTAAATCAACTTTTTTTTTCTCATTTTGATATTAGTTATAGATCACATATTTATAAAAATAAAATAAAAAACAAATTGATGTATATTTTCTTCATAATAGCATTTGGAAGTCGAATACACCAGAATTTGATAATTTTTGTCTCCCAGCACAATTTGTCTATTCAATTTATAATAATCCAAAAACTGGGCTCATATCAAACAAAAGAATACCTAGTTGAAGTTTTTTTATTTTTTTATATATTAAATGTAATCAAAACATTAAAAAAATTATATGAGTAGAATCGTGACTTCGATCTCTAAAAAAGGGTATTTTTAATTTTTTTAATAAGTTTAATTTACCTATTGAATTTTGTTGCAAAAGTAACAAGTTTGAGAAAATCATCATTTTTGTTGATGTGGCTACCACTTGGCTTTCCACATAAGTCGTTCTGGCCAGAAACTTTCCCGCTAGAAACATTCCGACCGTAAGGGTTCTAGACGAAACTATTCAAAAATAGTTCCAGTCGGAACTATGAGGGCTGATGCGACCGGTCACTTGAACTACATATAAAAAAGAATTATTTTTTCTATTAAAAAACGAAATCAATCAAGTGCGGAAATAATAAGAATTACTTTTGCAAAAAATCCTTTTGTTTTTCAAATAAAGTGGCATTTTGGAGTGAGTAGGAAGATGATAAAGGGGCAAATATTTCTAATTTTGTAAAGGGGTAAAGATTTTGAATTTTTTTTCGAAAGGCGTCTACCCTTTCCAGGTATGTTATTTGAAACTATTTTTTCAATCATGCTTAATTTACAATATTAGATGGTTTTTTGGAAATTAAATATTTTTTAGATTAACCATATTCTTTAGTCACTGCGATACGACAATAACCATTACTTGGCCATATATCCAACACTATTTAGTACTGAATTATATTATATTTTATTTCCTAATACTTGACTCAAATTCTCTATATATTAGCTAAGTGATTACAAGCAATTAATGTTATTAAATCATGTTCATATGTACATTACATATAGTCAAATGTATCTAATTGAAGTATATTTAATTTCTTACTTTTTATCAATGCTCCTAAATTTCTTGAGCCTTATTTTTTCATTTTCTAAATAATAAAAATTGGACTTCAAGTCAAATGATCTAAATGGATGAAATTTACACATATTAAGTTTAAGAATGCAAAATTATTTATACATTTCACTAATTACATTTTTTTTGTTAAGAACTGATGAAATGTTATTGGATATATAACCTTTTTAGTTCAAAGCACTAAATTTTGAAGATTTGAATATTTACATGTGTTGTTTTTAGGTTCAAAGCACAAAATTTTGAAGATCTAAATATTTTTTGCAATGGGGAATAAGAGGACTAGATCAAGGTTGTATGATCGTAAAAGGGACGATAAGATGAAAGGTCATACAAAAAGTAGTCAACAACAATCCATTGTTGTTAAAGATCAACTTGATGATGTTCAAGAAACATCTACTCAGGTACAAGATGATTTTTTTTTCTGGTATGGAAAATTTGATGAAAATGGATGAAGATAGTATTTTCAATGAAATTCCATCTAAAGGTATGATACCTGAAAGCACATTAAAATTTCATTGTAAGAATTTGTGGGATGATTATTTTAAAAATAAGTCTATATTATTGGAAGAGCACATTAATTTGCTAAGTTATTTAGGAAAAGGGAAATGAAACCTGTTTTGGAGTTGTTGGGTGTTGGTAAAAAGAAAAGTTCGAGTGATACATTAATAAAAGAAACTATAATTGAAAATTTACAAGAAGCATTGAATTTTATTGAGAACACAAGTAGAGGTGTTGATTTAAGTGTTGCACGTAAAGCATTGATGACTATGATTACTAGTAAGGAATTGACTCGTAAAAAACAAGTTAATGCAATTTCTCAATTAATGCATGTATCTAGAAGAATCGTTCAAAGATACATTAGGAAGAGAAATATGCTGGATGAAAACATCGAAAAGAATTGGGTAAATATCTGTAGGGTTCCTAGAAAAGACAGAATTTCTGAAGATGTAAAAAGACAAGTCATTTATTATTGGACCAACCAATCTCATGTTTCTTCCAATAGAAGGGATACTATATAGATGATAGATGAAGATGGTAAAAAAATTACACATCCAAAATATTTCTTAGATACAACACAAAGTGAATTGTTTGAAGCATTCAAGAAAGAACTTTTAGATGTAAAGATTTACCAAAGGTTGTTTGAGAGATTTCTTCCTTGCTTTGTATGCATAAATAAGGTACGTGAAACTTGTTGTTGCCAAAATCATGTTGAATTTCATCTACACTTGCAATCATATAAGAAGTTCATGGCAACAATTAATCCAAATCTAGTCATTCCTACAGGTACAACACAATTTGTGAAGTCTATTTTATGTGTAAATTAGAAGATTTCAATGAGTTCAAAATACAGTGTATAAAAGGTGAATACAATGATTGTGGATTTTTGAGTAAGTTTGTGTTGCAAACTAAGAATATTGATATTCATGCACTAGTTATATGGAAGAGAGTTGAATATGAGACATACCAAAGTAAGTCAGGAACTGAATCCAAAAAAATATGTTGAAAGAGAGTGAATTGCCCTACATTCAGTTTATAGATAGATTTCGTAATATGATATATCAACATATCCAACATTGTCATGGTGCAATATGGAAGGCTAAATAGTTTCGTGATACAAAGAATTGTTTTCCACCAGGTTATATTCTTTTAATTTTGATCAAGTTGCAATATTTGTACAAGTTTTCTATAGACATGCACAATTTCATGTGGATGGTATATAGAGTACAAAAAATGAATGCATTATCATCAAGGAGGTCCATTTCCATATCAGTGATGGTACGTGTCATGATAGGAGTTATGTAGCACATTGTTTAGGAATGTTTTTTGAAGGTATTAATGATCGTGGGATAGAATGTACACAACATTGGATTTGGTCAGATGGATGTGCCAGTAAGTACATTAGATTGAAATTGATTATTTAAGTTTTTTTTTAATATATATATGATTTGATTGTATACAATAGGTAAAAAGTTTAAATATATATTTAATATATATGTTACTTATGTCAGGGCAATTTAAGTCTACAAAACCTTTTAACTGGTTATCCCTACAACATGCTCGATGTAGCATAAAGTTTTTGTGGAACTTCTTTGAGAGTGGACATGGAAAAGGAGAGCATAATGGAGAAGGAGCATGTGTGAAGCATGCACTTCACCAACATGAACTTGCAGGTAAATTATATATATATATATATATATATATATATGTGGGTTGTCCAATTTTCTAAAGAAAGAGCTTCTGTATAGGTAACACCATACGTAATTTTAATGATATTATTGAATGGTGAAAAAATCATTTTGTTGGTCGTGATACAACTTACAACAAGCATTATTTTTGAGAAGTTAAAGGTTTATATATATTTTCTTAAACATTCTTGGTGTTGAATTATTTTTAAAATTAAAGTGTATATATATATATGTGTGTGAAATGAACTAAAATTGACTAAATAATTTTTGTATTATCAGATATTGATCGATCAAATCCTTATATTTGTCAATCAATTAATGGTATTAGAAGTTTTCATCAAGTCATGAATAGGGGATTTAGCAAGCCTCGTGCTATTCTTGCAAGAGGAAAAGCAAGTCATGACTAGGGGATACGAAAGAATTTTTCAGAATTTCTCCTTATGAAAATCATGTTATTGCTTATGGATATGTTTTGCAATGGGATATGAAAGAATTTTTCAGAATTTCTCCTTACGAAGATAGTGACATTATTGATATTCATGATGCTCTATATTCAGCTGATTATGAACATGTTTCTGATTTAGTTGTTACAGGTGTGTGCATGCATATTTTGTAAATTACATATATGTACATGTACAAATTTTTTAATTCTTCATTAATTTAAAATTATTCAAAATTAATTTAAAAATGTGTAATAAACTAATATTGCTTGCAATATATATACATGCACGGTCTATTTTCATAGGTGATATTTTTGCAGTGATTGTTGATCCTGACAATACTGAAATTTTAGATTATTATCTACTGAGATGCACACAATGCAAGTTATTGGAATCAGTCAGTGATGATGATGGGCAACAATATCCCATTGGTTTAGTTGTTGTTGAAGGCACCTATTATAAACAAATAAAGATAGATACAAATGGTGTAACATTCATTTATTATATGCCTAGCCAAAAATTTTTACACTACAGTCACTTAGTAATAGCAACAAGATTGTAGTTGGAGACATTGCCAAAAAGAGGACGTGGCAACCAAAAGTGGAGCTTGCCTATTGAAGATCATGAAATTTTTTTAGAAATAATAAAATATAGGGAGGATCCAGATTATATGTACCACGAGCTTTAAGTTCACTTGTCATGTTTGAACAAGTAAAATATATTAGATAGGTCTTATTTTGATAAACTGATATATATATATATATATATATATATATATATATATATATATATATATATATATATATATATATATTTAGATATTTCTAGACATGTGTAGCAATTTGGATAACTTGTGGAAATTTAGTTTTGTTGATGCATTTATTTTACGTGTTATACATTGATTTTACATGTTTTACTCATCTATGTATTCATTTATTTTTGATTTACACATTTATAGTTTCATTTAATAATGTTGTATATACAGTTACGCATGTATATATAGTTTCACTAAAATGAGCAACTAATTATGTTGTCTTAAGGTGTTTTAAATGGTCTTAAGGGCATTTAAGGGGATATTTGTGGCATTGATTCTTTTATATTTTTACAAATGCATGGATTCATTTTATTCAACTATGTATGTTCATTTCATATATATATATGTTACACCATTTGTATCTATCTTTATTTCATATATATATATATATATATATATATAATTTCATTTAATTATGTTGTTGGGATTCATCTAATTATGTTGACCTAAGGTGTTTTATGTGGTCTTAAGGGTATTTAAGGGGATATTTGTGTCATCGATTCTTATATATTTTTACACATGCATGGATTCATTTTATTCATCTATGTACATTCACTTTATTTATATTTACACATATATTGTTTCATGCAGTTATGTTGTTTGGATTCATCTAATTATGTTGTTCTAAGGTGTTTTAAGGGGATTTAATGGGATATTAAATTTTTGGAGTAAGTTCATTAAATATGTACATAAACACTTAACTAAAATGAACAACTAAATTAAATTTTAATGACTAAATTTGTTTAACACTGAACAAAGTTAAAATATACATAAACACTTAACTTTCACATACACGTGTACAATTAACTAGAACACTTAACTAAATTCAAATGACTTAGAGATACTATCATTTAAACACTTAACTTTCAAAAATGTAATCTATCTATATATAAACGTGCAAAGTAGTATGAAATGTAGATCTATCTAACACATACACATATATATCTATGAAGTGTAGATACATCTAACACACACACACACACACATGAAATATGGAAAATAAATATCTAGTACACATACGCATATGAAATGTGTACAATACACATGTATGAAATGTCTAGTACACTTGTACAAATATATATGAAATGTCTGTAAAATGTGTGCACATGCACACACACACACACACACACACACACATAAATAATGGGTCACTCAGGGCCTTGTCCTGAAGCATGTCCTGATCCATGCGCTTGTAATAGAGTACGCACACATAAAATCATACATTAAACATTTAATTTGAATGTACTAAAGTAAATTTTTTTAAGTAACATAGATTATGATCATTTGTACATAGACAAACATACATTTGAAGAGTCTCTAACATCACCACTATGTGCATGCAGGATTCTAGGATGTCTATGTGATGAGGAGCTCAGCTTGCGTGATAGTGGTGCATCCTGCAATGTTGAACTTTTGTTAGATATACATGTGTACACATATATTTATAACTTGCAAACTAACTCTTTAAAAATAAAACTTAAATATTTAAGATTTAATTAATTGAAATTTATAATTTATGTACCTATGTCTCATGATGAACAGGGTTGGTGGCAATGTGCAAATCCTCAAACATTGCCCCCTGCGCCTGTAATATAAATGAGACATGAACTTGAACATGTATATTATTTAAACATTAATTATTATTTAAATCTAATCTACTTGAACATTTACACGTACACATGGTTGTAGATAAAAATACCTCTGGGTCAATAACACCTCCATCGCATGCATGCTGGACTCTAGAACATTTGTAGGATGAATGGCTCATCCTGCGCAATGGTCGCTCATCCTAGACAATGCACACATTATGTTGGATATATATATATATATATATAATTTAAATCTCTTGAAATTATTTAATCAACACCTGGATATCCATTTAAATAGAACTTAAAAATAAAAAAATAATAATTTAAACATTATATATATACCTGTGTCTCTTGATGAACAACTGGGTGAGTGGCAGCATCCAAATCTCGATACATCGATCCTAACATGATACCTTATATAGTTAAAAAAATAGAATCCAATATATATATAATTAATTTAATCCAGTATCAGATATTGTGGCTCGATCAACTAATGTATAAATAGGAGGAGGAGGTGCATCCTGACCAACTGCTGTAAGATGGGGTGGGGCAGTAGGCTAAGAATATGTATGCTCACAACCACAGCTAGATGCACCCGGTCTACCAAGTGCACGCCTAACAAATGATGGGGCATCATGTAGTGGTATCCCATGCTCCATAGCAATGACATAATATGCATCCAAGATATCATTGGATAAGCATGCGCTCATCTGCCATAAAGGATCTTTGTCATGCATGCATGCAGCATCCATCGGTGATGGTATGTCTACTCAAACATATGGATCATCACTCGCTAGTGCATCATGAATGCTAGTATGATAGTGCAACAAATATCTACCCACCTGATCTGATGTCATCTCATCCACCTGTTTGGCTATAGTAGCAATACTAGAAAATATGGACTGTCGAGTGTCATCTCGCACACTATTTGCAGCATGTGCAAGGTCCACACTCTTAGGAAGAACTAAAAGGTTTGGACCAATCAATCCTCATTTATTAATGGGTGGGGGTGCACCTGGTCATCTAAACTTATATGAAAATCTGCCCTTCTCTTGCCCAGCATGTTTTGAAAAATCGGTGTAATCAACATCATCCAACAAATGAAACTCTTTAAACAATTGTTTGCAGAAATAAAGGGGCAACTCATCTTTTTGGGGCCACCTATGATGAGTGGCTAACCATCTACAATAGATAAATGGTGCTACTAGTGCATGTGTGCACCTGGTAGGCATATATCTTTTCACCCTACCAAAGGCCTGATAATGAGGAAACATGGTTTTCACATTAGCTATGGAAACCCTATCATTCACCATGTCCCATTTTACAGTACCACATACACTACGTGAAAGGGATCTATAGAATTCCTCTGCGTTGACCTTGTCATATGGATTATAATTGTTGACGAGGTCAATCATATGAACTAGCTCATGTCTAATAGTCTCACCCCTTTGTTTATTTGTTTGATCATGCATGTTTCCCAAAGTGATATTTAAATGATCTAAGACACTAAGCTTAGAACTACTCATGTTATGTGATCCAGGCTCGTCAAACATGATGTTCAGTGGATAATGTAGATCTAGATATATATATCTAAAATGTGCATGTATGTAGTACACATTAAACAATAATTAAAAATGTATACATACATTTAAATCATTTTAAACATATTTAAACATGTAAATTAAAAAAATTAGATATATACATTTGAAAGAAATTTAAACATCATAAATGCATACTTGAGTTAAAATTTTCTAGATATAAAGACAAATTTAAGATAAATTTCTTGAGGTCTATGCACAACTGAAATTTAAACAACTATAAATTTAATTTTAAATTTCAATATATGTCTAATTTACAATTACATATATTTGCATATACAATAATTAATTTGAAAATTAGTCAAATTAAGTCAAATTAACACCCCAAGTTAAGTAAAATTAATTTACAATTAAGTAAAATTAATTTACAATTTTGCATATGTACAAATTAATTAATAGGTCCTAATTTGGTCTTATGTGGTCCTAATAGGTCGTAAGGGGTGCAAGTAAATTTTGTAGAAGAAACCAAGCACCTGCATTATCTTGAATGACATGGAAACAAGCTCATCATCTACCCAGAAGAGAGCAATTGGAGAAAAGTAGAGGAAAGTGTTACAGGGTGATAAATACATAGAGAGTATGCAATACAAACAAAAAATGTCTGGAGTGTATGATGTGGTCTCTAATTTATGTCCAAAGGGGCTAATTGGTTTTGGAGTTGGATAGGAAAACCTATTGGGCCACACTTGGAGGAAATCAATGTGTTCATGCAAGGGCCACCTTTTTTCTATTATGAGAATGATGCTTTTGCATCGAAGGATATTTGGAAGACAATTTCAGAAAATTTCTATGGTGTGGAACTAGAGTTGGTGGACTCAAAGTAATTTTCAACTTCCAGAAGACCAAAGAATGATGCTTTCAAAATCACCCTTCTATTGGGAGGTTGTGTGCATAGCCTCTTGGTCTTCTAAGATGCTAAAAAGTGTACTTCGAGTCCACCAAGTCTGGTTCCACGCCATAGAAATTTTTGGAAATTGTCTTCCAAATATCCTTCGGTGTAAAAGCATCAGTCTCATAATAGAAAAAAGGTGACCCTTGCATGAACACATTGATTTCCTCCAAGCGTGGCCCAATACGTTTCCCCGTCCAACTCCAAAATCAATTAGTCCCTCTAGAGATAAATTAGAGACCACATTACACACTCCAGACATTATTTGTTTTTATTGCATACTCTCTATGTATTTATCACCCTTTAACAATTTCCTCTACTTTTCTCCAATTGCTCTCTTCTGGGCAGTTTATGAGCTTGTTTCCATGTGTTGCAAGGGGCCTAAAGTGGTCCTAAGGGGTTCAAATGTGTCGCAAGGGGCCTTAAGTGGTCCTAAGAGGTCACACATGTTTTCTAACACATGCGTGACCCCTTAGGACCATATATGACTGCTTGTGACACCATTTGGTCTTATGTGGTCCTAATAGGTCCTAAGGGGTGCACATGTGTCACAAGGGGCCTTAAGTGGTCTTGAGGGGTCACACATGTGTTCTAACACATTCATGACCCTTTACAACAACATAAGACCCCTTGCAACACCATTTGGTCTTATGTGGTCCTAAGGGGTCACACATGTGTTAGAACACATGAGTGACCCCTTAGGCCACATATGACCCCTTGTGACACCATTGGTCTTATGTGGTCCTAATAGGTCCTAAGGGGTGCACATGTGTAGCAAGGGGCCTTAAGTGGTCCTAAGGGGTCACACATGTATTCTAACGTGACCCCTTAGGACCACATATGATCCCTTGTGACACCATTTGGTCTTTTGTGGTCCTAGGGTAAATGCGCAAAGTTGGGTCCCAATCTTGTGGAAGTCCGTGGGTTGGGAAAAGAGCCCGCTAGAAATGGGTGCCCGATTTTGTTTTGGTTTGGGTACCCGAGCCATTCAAAAATGGGCATCCAAAGCTAAATGGGTGCCCAAAGCTAAACGGGCGCCCGTTTTTTTCAAATCGGGTGGCCCATTTGAAAAAACATGCGCCCGTTTCTTGAATGTATTTATTTTTATTTTTAAAACCATTTTCCATCATTTTCATTATTTCAAAAATGGGTAAACGTTTCAGAGGAGCTCGAGTACCCATTTTTTTCATCCCAACTGACCCACCAAACCATTTTTTACCTCCTTCCAGGTATGTAGTTTTATTTTTTATATTCTATTTTATTTATTTTTCTTATTTTTCATAAAAAATGTAGATTTATTGTTATTATTTTTCATTAAAAAAATGTTAATTTATTGTTTATTTTTAATTTTAGTGTTTTAAAGTTTGAAAAATGTTTTTTTATTTAATTTTATTTCATGTTTAAAATAGTTTTTTAGTTTTTAAATATTGCAAAAAAAATGAATAGTAAAAACCGTAGGAAAAAAACAAAAAACAAAAACGTAAATGAACAATAAAGATTACACACAAAAAAAAGACAATAAACCCTGAACAAAAAACCAAACACTAAACCCTAGATAGAAAAGAATGAACAATAAAACCTAGAAAATAAACGAACAACAAACCCTAAAAAATTAACAAACAATAAACCCTAGATGAAAATCAACAATAAACCCCCCTTCTCTCTCACACACACACGTACATGTTACCATCTCTGTCATTATGCTCTCTCTCTCTCAATCTCTCATTATCCTCTCTCTCTCTCTCACACACACATTACCCCCCCTCTCTCTCTCTCTCACACACACACATTACCCCCTCTCTCTCTTTCACATGCTACCCTCTCTCTATCATTACCTACTCTATATCTCTCAAATTATCTATTCTCTCTCTAACCCATTGCATCTCAAATTACCTACTCTCCCTCTCTCTCTCTCTCTATTTTAATCATGCGTAAAAGTTTGAATGTTTAAATTTATATTTCAAAATGTTGTATTTAATTATAGGATTCTTTTGGAAAAGTTAGATGTTTAATTTATGTTTAAATTGAACTTTAAAATGATAATGAATATGAATGTGGTTTTTTGTGTGTGTGAAAAATAGGGTTCTTAAATAGTGTTTATAATACTCTAACTATCACTATTAATCCTCACTACTTCCTAACTTATCCCAATCTCTAAAGATATACTATATATTTACAAACATGATAACATGTCATATACTTTGACTTAATAGTGGAAAGAGAAACCACAACCTACCACCTACTCATCCAACTAATTGCACAACTACATAGACTAAATACATAGTCAATGTTAGACTTCCTAATGTTAACATCCCATATCCAATTTGAGTTTGCAAGTCCCTATATTTTTAGTAACATGTGGAACAATCCTACTACTAAACTTTCTTCTTTCCAGACTTTGCGCTTTGAAAACATGGTTGTTGAAAACATGGATTCTTTTTTCTTCATTTAGATTATTCCACGAATCACCAATCATTTTAGTGATCTCCCTATCTCCCTATCCTTGCCAGGCCGCAATGCTTTCAATTGTTTATACTACTCAGCAAAGAAAAAATTGTATCCATTCCTATTTTTCTTTGAAAACATGGTTGTTGAAAGCATTTTTTCTAAATTTGAGTCATTGAGATGCTAGATATTAAATTCCAACTTAGAGGTAGTATGTCCATAAAGTCCAATGGCTACCAAAGTGATAGATTTCCACTAAATGTTAGCTCTTATTGAAGTAACATTAAGTGTTGTTAAAGTGTCATAAAAAGTTGTTAAAGATTCAACTTGTCATCAAAGTGACATTATTGGTGAAGTATCCCAATTGTTTCTAAAATGACATTATTATACTAAATTTCAACTACTCCTAAAGTCCACCTTCTACCAATGTCGCAATGTGCATCTAAAGATGTTTTTGAATTTAAGAAATATTACACTAATTTTAAAATTATGCCTCAATGAGAAATAGAATATCATGTGGAAAGAATCTCTATATGTAATCATCCATGTATCCTCACATATATGCATTCCAAATATATAACAATTATATCACTATTGTCATCCTAATAATTTATTGAATCTATATCATCATTTAATTCATTCTTGTAATATTTTTCTTGTTTTCATTTTTATGTGGAATTTCCTGAGATAATTATAAAGCTTAACATAGGATTTGTTGAGAGACTTAGATCTCACTTTAGATTTGGAGCTTTGCCCTTTTTCTTTTTTTTATCTTTGCTTTATCCTTTTATCTCCCTCTAATAACCAATGCCTCCTTTAAAAAAAATAGAGTTTTTTTTTTTTGTTTTAACTCCTCCAAGAGTAGAGAACCTACTATTTATTCAAGCTTCAACTTAGTGTAGTACTACTAGTTGCGATCACTAAATCATCCCATGTTTTCAACAACCATGTTTTCAAAGCACAAAGTTTGGAAAGAAGAAAGTTTAGTAGTAGGATTGTTCCACATGTTATTAAAAATACAGGGACTTGCAAACTCAAATTGGATATGGGATGTTAACATTAGGAAGTCTAACATTGACTATGTATTTAGTCTATGTAGTGGTGCAATTAGTTGGATGAGTGGGTGATAGGTTGTGGTTTCTCTTTCCACTATTAAGTCAAAGTATATGACATGTTATCATGTTTGTAAATATATCATATATCTTTAGAGATTGGCCTAAGTTAGGAAGTAGTGAGGATTAATAGTGATAGTTAGAGTATTATCAACCCTATTTTTCTCACACACAAAAAAACACTTTCAAATATACTAACTTAGCCCAATCTCTAAAGATATACTATATATTTACAAACAGGATAACATGGCATATACTTTGACTTAATAGTGGAAAGAGAAACCACAACCTATCACCTACTCATCCAACTAATTGCACCACTACATAGATTAAATACATAGTCAATGTTAGACTTCCTAATGTTAACATCCCATATCCAATTTGAGTTTGTAAGTCCCTATATTTTTAATAACATGTGGAAGATAGTTTAACAACACTTAATGTTACTTCAATATGAGCTAACATTTAGTGGAAATCTATAACTTTGGTAGCCAACCACAACCTATCACCTACTCATCCAACTAATTGCACCACTACATAGACTAAATACATAGTCAATGTTAGACTTCCTAATGTTAACATCCCATATCCAATTTGAGTTTGCAAGTCCCTATATTTTTAATAACATGTTGAACAATCCTACTACTAAACTTTCTTCTTTCCAAACTTTGTGCTTTGAAAACATGGCTTTTTTTTTTCTTCTTTTAGATTATTCCACGAATCACCAATCATTTTAGTGATCTCCCTATCTCCCTATCCTTGCTAAGATGCAATGCTTTCAATTGTTTATACTGCTCAGCAAAGAAAAAATTGTAGTCATTCCTATTTTTCTTTGAAAACATGGTTGTTGAAAGCATTTTTTCTAAATTTGAGTCATTGAGATGCTAAATATTAAATTCCAATGGCTACCAAAGTGATAGATTTCCACTAAATGTTAGCTCTTATTGAAGTAACATTAAGTGTTGTTAAAGTGTCATAAAAAGTTGTCAAAGATTCAACTTGTCATCAAAGTGACATTATTGGTGAAGTATCCCAATTGTTTCTAAAATGACATTATTATACTAAATTTCAACTACTCCTAAAGTCCACCTTCTACCAATGCGGCAATGTGCATCTAAAGATGTTTTTGAACTTAAAAAATATTACACTAATTGTAAAGTTATGCCTCAATGAGAAATAGAATATCATGTGGAAAGAATCTGTATATTTAATCATCCATGTATCGTCATATATATGCATTCCAAATATATAACTAGTCATCCTAATAATTTATTGAATCTAAATCATCATTTAATTCAGTCTTGTAATATTTTTCTTGCAATCATTTTTATGTGGATTTTCGTGACATAATTATAAAGCTTAACGTAGGATTTATTGAGACTTAGATCTCACTTTAGATTTGGAGACATATAATTATTTTATATGTATGTATGTATGTATGTATGTATGTATGTAGGTATGTATGTAGGTATGTATGTTTGTTTATGTTTGCATGTAGGCTTGTATGTATGTGTACGTATGTATGTAGGTTTCTATGGATGTATGTGTATGCTTGTGTATGTATTTACATATGTATGTGTGTATTTATTTTCTAATATTCTAAACTAATATGATAGAATATATAGAAAAAAAAAATTAAAAAATAAAAACTTAAAAAAAAATAATTTTCTATTAAAAACTATTTAAAAAAAAAATAATATAAATTAATATGTTTAAACAAATACATTTAAAATAAAAATAAAAATAAATGTACTTACCACTGAAACGCTTTCGGCCAGATCTCTGTGATTTTTTGCGCCCTCCTACTTAACTTCAAGCGGCTCAATGCAAAATGAGGGGCTTGGGCGGATTTCAGCTCTTATATAGGGCAAGGGCTTTCCGGCTGGAACCCTTTCGGCTTGAGGCGTTCCAACCGAAACGGTTCTGCCTGGAAAGCCCTTGCCACAAGAGTGCAATGTGGCTGCTGAATGGGGCCAAATCGGTACAGCCGAAAGCGTTCCGACCAAAATGCTTCCGGCTGGAATAGGCATTGTTAGCCTAAAGTGTGACATAGATCCGTATGATCACTCGCTAGTTCAATCCACTCTGCATGACTCTCACCTTGGGTGACATTTGCAAATTGAGTGGCCACGTCCACATTTTTCCAACTCTCCAATGAAGCTTTTGTGTCCTCCCCACTCCCCTCTTCTTCAGTTACCATCACTGAGCTGAGCCCCCTTGCGATCCCTTCCTCTTCTGCTGTTAGGGAGCGGAAAGCCCTTTTCCCTAAGGGCAAGGGTAAATTTGTGGGAAAGTGTAAATGAATTATGATTGATAATTCCAACGCGGAGGACACTGATGAAGATGACCTTGTCCTCGCAACCAAGGGAAGGAGAATATCTCGAAGGCTTGCCTCCAAGGGTGCGAGTGAGAAGAAGGACAATCATCAAATTGTTGTTGATAGAGAAGATGATCCTAGTGTGGATGAGGGTGGCGGTAATTTAAATGAACTTGAGGGGGAAGAAATTGGTACTATTAGCAATGTGGATGACTTTGGTCCCCCATTGGGCCCTCATAATTTGAATGCATCTAATGAGCTCCCCGCTGTAAATTTTGAAGATGCTGCCCTAGAGAAAATGATATAGAAAACGATATAGAATGTGAATCCAAACATTTTGAGGGCTTTTGATTTGGATGAAGGGATCGAGGTTGCTATGGAAGGAATGGACAAGGGTAAGAAAAGCAACAAGGAAAAGGGGAAGAAGGAAAAAGACAAGAGATGCTCTGTTGTGGAAGAGGACCAATAGGGAATGCAAATGGATGAGAAAGAAAAGCCCGTTGGCCACTCCAGGGATGATGAGATTCTGACCCCCAAATGTGACATTCGTGTGCTACGATATTGTCTGGAAACTATTGGAACATACAAGAAAATCCTGAATTTGAAGGAGGAACTAATGAAGATGAAGGGAAAATGGCACATAAGAGACAAACAGCAACATCAACGAATTCCACATAAGGATCATGCATATCTCAGCAATGACCCTTTGCCTCCTTCAGGACAAGGCTACCGATGATGATGCAGACAAACAGGCTTGCAAGGAACTCTATAGGTTCCTAACTACCATTGGGGAAAAGTCATTAAGATGGTAGGGCTCCGTAAGCCCAACACCCTAGGTCTAGGACCGTGTGTTGTTATTTGATTTTGTTGTTAGTTAAATGTTTCTCTGGACTTTCAAGGTATGCCCTTGCTGCTCTCTTTACTACTACTAGACTCTTATTCTAAGTTTATTCTAAGTTTGTTTTGTTTTGGTTTGTGCTGTTAAGATGTTTTTAAAGTGTTGTTGATAGTCCCTGTACTATGTTAAGGGTCAGTGTCCTGATTTATGCTACTTATATAATAAAAACAACACCCTCCCAATTTAAATATATTCAGACCAGAAAATTATCCAAACAAATTGATGGCAATCTCATGTATATTTAGAATATTATCCTCTCAGTTAAAACAATTTCAAGCAAATAGATGGTAATATCATGTTCTTCTTTTCCTTTCTCCTCCTCAATGCTACACTTTGGAGATGGCTCTAGCTCTAGCGATGGCTTTTCTATGGTGGGCGACTGCTTGGGATCTAGTTTGCTGGGCAAGGTTCCTCTCTGCGTGTTGCCTCGCTCAGATTTGCAGCGGACTTCCTATAATTTTTGAGCAATATGCTTGTTCTTGTTTGGGTTGGTGGAGGGGATACAGATTGTGCTTGCCTGGTTGTGGTCAAGGGTTTTAACTCTAATGTTTAGGCCTCGACGGTTGGTCTGCATTTGGATGAGTACCCAAATTTTTCTAACCCTTCCAAAGGCTTGATATTTCTCTACTAATTTTCCCCATTATCTAAACCATTTGCCACGGTCTGAGACCTTCTCAACTTCTTTCTTGTGGGTGCGACTACCTTATGTTCCCTTGTATTTCTGGGAGATTGGCTTCTTGAAAACCATTGCTAATGGTCTAGGAGAATACCACGACATTTTTAAAGAAACGATCAACTACGAATGCCCCACATGTACTCACCTTTGTGTTTGAAATGGATCTTTCTAATGAGCTTCCTGTTGAGATTTCCTTGATGGTAGGTAAGAGATGTTGGAGATAAATTGTAGATTATTAAAAATTGATTTCAAGTGCAGAAAATCCTTTTCAACGTGCCATTGTACATCCCATTGTAGTATAAAAGTTCTGCATGAGAAAGCTAACTCTTCAAGCAATCAGCCCACCTGGTTGGTGGGGGTGAAATTACACCATTATGTTGTCCCTCCCAAAACAAAAAATGATTCAGCTTCCACAGAAGTATTTCAGGGAGGATCGATCCAAAGCTTTGTTCACCAGATCTACCTCATGGGACACTACTTGAATGTGGTGTTAAATTAGAAACTTAAAGGGATTTGTGATCTCAATAAATGATCCAACCACTCAGCCCAAAAGCCATGAGATTTCTTCGGAGAAGAAGGTGGATCCAACAATTACACACAATGACCCTTTCTCGAAAAGTGAAATCATCTAGGGAAGAATCAAACACTATAAAAATCAAAGCTTGAAATGATATTAAGATCATTAAAAGGAAGGAAAAGGGTGTTTTAGGCAATCATGTTAAATTATTAACTCAAATTTTAGTGTGTAAGGGAATTATGGACTAAAGGATCCCATTTATGATTTAGGGGTCTATTAAATATCAGCATTTTTATTTTGTTGGTTTTTTAATTACAATTTTGTGTTAGCACATCTTTTTATTATTCTTGTTGCACCTCTTGTAGAAAGGGCATGAATCTCTTTGTTTTAGATCGTTTATATTATTGAAGCTGCCTCTTATAGTAGTTACCTAGTTTATTTTCCTAATTTCTTTTAAAAAGAATCACCCTCTCAATTGTCCAAACCTAAGGCATTAATCTAGGAAACTCCATCCATTATCATAATGTTCATTGATTGCTTAAGTAATTTGAACCATAGATACCTTCGTTCTTCATTGATCTTCATACTATAACATATTGGTGCAATTGAAAGGGCTTAAGAAAACATTGATACTACCATTCAACACTTTCATAATAATTCTAGGAAATTGTAGCCCAATGTCATAACTAATCATCAATATTTCCTCGATCCCCCAAGAAACTAACTTTTAATAAAGGAAGTGGGCATAAGCTCTATAAGAACCATAGTGAATATGGATCAAAAACAAAAAAGTCCATGACTACATATTAGTGACCGCTGCAAAGGAAAGATAACCTCCTATATCCAAATTGGCACATAAGAGCCACCATTACTTAAACTTTCCAATCCAAGAGCCTATCATAACCCATGATATCACTGTGGTGGAATTGATAGATAAGAAATAATAAATAAGGAAAACAGAATAAGATGATAAGAATGAGAGCCTACAATTTGACCTCATTATTAATTTTAGGTTTAAATTTTTTAAATTCACACAAATGAAAGACTCATCTTTTATCCCTAATAATGCAGCTAACACCAAATTTCCCAAATTTGATTTTGAAAGCATTATTGAAACTCAAATTATTGCATCCATAAAAAACTGCCCTTCATTTACAATTTCTTTTCCTATTAAAAATAATTATATATTAGTAAAATATAATATTTAATTTTAAATAAAATTTATTTTTAAAATTAAAAAAATAGTTTAGTAACATGTCTACTTTTATTGAAAAAAAATAAAATTTATTTTTAAAATAACAAATAGCAATACTAATATTAAGAAAAATAAAATATTTTAAAACTGCTTTGTTGCACATTATATCTATAAATGTTATGAAGACAATATTCAATAGTACAAAGTTTACAATTTATATACAACTAAAATTGAAAAACATTCTAAACAAGAGTATATTAATTTAAATTGCATTTATATTTTGTAAGACGCATCTGAGGCAAGCTGTACGATACTTGTCACAGAGATTTTATAACCTGTCCTTATTTTTCTGCAAATTTGTACACGGTATCACTCTACGTGTCGTTATAAAATCTTCTCTGTTGTGCTATAAATAATGTGATTATGTAAGACATTCATCAAATGAGTTACACAGATTTTTCATGGAGATTAACTCTATTGGAATGCCTTCTTACCATCTCTTTACTGATGATCTAATTAAAAACATAAGGTGAGTTTTTTTTAATATGTTTTTATTTTCTATTGTATTTTAATATACAAAATAAGTGGTTTAGTTATTTATTTGTATAAGAATAAATAATAATTTAACTAATTTAATTCTTTTAAAGTTTATAAAGATTTTAGAAAAAATTAGATAAGGATTTATAGCACCTAATATATTTTTCCATCTTAGATTATTTCAATGCTTCCTAATTTCATTATGTTTTTTTTGAATAGAGATGAGACAAGCATGGAACATCAGTAAGTATTATATTTCCTTAGTTTCTAATATATTTAATAGTTTTCTAAAAAATCATTTTATTATAAAACTCATATATATATTAAGTCATACTGATGTGTATGTAGGGAAAAGAAGAGAATGGTGGGTTTTGTAAAAATCTTAACCACCCTATACAACCAATGGACCATGAGATAGACAACTCTTTGAAAATTGACACTATTGATTCACCTTAAAAATTAAACAAGGTTTCTCTTACCTACCCTTCTTAACTATGAGACGGCCTATTTCAAATCATTTATTTTTTCTAACTATTGACCACCTACTTTGAGTAATTTCCATTTAGCCATTCAACGATTTATTTTTCTCTATCCATCAATAATTTTCACCAATATTTCCTTCTCTATCTCATGGCATTTACTTTGTTTGAATGGCCTATGAGATGCAAGCTTGTGGATTAGGATAGAGAGTGTTCAAAAAATTTATGTTGCAGGACTATGACAATAAAATCATTCAATGGATTGAGGAAAGTATAAAGGTGAGTGAATAAGCCTTTCAATTGTAAGTTCATTTTATTCTCCTTTTTTACATTACAATTAATTTTTTGTATTTTTTTTTCCTCTACATTTCTTTGTACTATAGTGTTAGGTTGGTTTGTTCCTCAAGTGTAATGAAGAACTCCAATAGTAGAGAGGAGACAAATAGTGGAAGTGTGTCCATAACATGCAAGCCAATATAGATAAATATTATATTTTCTTTGTTAAAATTTTATTATATTATAAAATTCATATATATTAAGTCATATTCATGTATATGTAGGATGTTGAAGAGAATGGTGAGTTTTCCAGGAATTATGGAGTAGATGTTTCTGAATCGAGAATCTTAAAATTATTTTCTGGCACCTCGAAAAATGAGGTTTATTAAGATATTGTTAAGATCCAAAATGAGCAGCAGCCATGCAAGACACTTATTTTAATTGTCTTTACAAGCAAAGGCACTAGAATCCTAAGTGGTTGCCTAGCAGTTGGATAATAGAAAAGTTAAAAGTGGTTGTTATCATGGTTACTAATGGAGGCAATAGAAGAATTTTTCTCAAAATGCACCATAGATGACTGTGAAGTTTAGACAAATGAATGCATTGTTATTGTGTTGTACCATGAGATCCACTTCATGCTGATTGTGATGTACCCTAGATCAACAAACTTTATCAGATTTTTGACAGATTCCAAAATACACTTCTATATTGATCAAGTTTTTTTAGGAGACAACAATATATTATATTTGTATCTATAAGATTAGCTTTTGTGATTTCCAATCATCAATGTTTTATTTTACTATGATGATTCAAAAATGCTGTTTATGTCAAAAAAAAAAAATTATTCTACATGAAGTTTTGTATTTTCATTGGGTTGTAAAATCCAATTCTTCTGAAAGTGATTAAGCTTGTCAAACAGCAAATAATAGAAAGAAATGTCTTTTCATGCTTATCTCAAAAAAAAAATTATTCTACACGGAGATTTGGATTTTTATTGGATTGTAAAATCTAATTTTTCTGAAAGTGATTAAGCTTTACAAGCAGCAAATAATAGAAAGAAACTTCTTTTCAACTTAAAGTTCTTATACTAATTTGTTTTTAAAATTGAATTTTAAATTAGATTTTTCTGAAAAACGGATTGTTGTGTTTAATGTTAAACTAAAACTGAAACATTTTTGAAAACGTCCAGCCCAACCCGGACAGATATAGTGACATTAAGCTACATGAGGTTTTTGAGCATGGACAAAATTGTCATTATGTGATTCATAAATCACAAAATTTTGCCTATGACTTTGTGCAAATAAATCAGTATAAAAAAGGGAATACCAAAATGTTAAAAGACTTTAAAAGTGAAATATGAAAGAAGGCTTCGTGCTGCAAGTTTCTACGAGCAGCTTTTTCCTCTCTTCCCAATACTAACATTGCCAAGTGTGTCACGCGTGGTGGATTACAGTTAAACGATAGCAACTTTCCTTAATTCATTTTAATTAATAGAGTATAGGTAGGTTAATATTTTAAAAAAACAATTTCATTTCTAATATGTCAAATGATTAATGAAATTTTATTATGTAAATATTACTTAAAAATTCCTTATTCTAATAACAATATTTCAAATCAAATAACATATTACACAGATTAAAATACAATGCATCACTTGTAAAAATATGTGATGGAAGGGTTAGAAAAGAGAAGGAAAAAATTTATTATAATTTATTTTATTTTATTTTTTATTAAAGTAGTAAGTTATTAAATAATATTAATTAAATAAATAAACTGATTCTTGGAGGAAAAAACCAACAAGAAAATCTCCATTCCTTGCCAATAAGTACAAATATAAAAGTATAAACAATACATGTATTTTATTACTTTGCATCCACAATAACAAAAACAGATTTACATTTACCTTATCAGCCCACAAAGAACTAAATCATATGGTTTAAGACACATCATATATGAAAAGAGCTTATAACAACTTAGCAAAATTTAAACCTGCAAATAGGGAGTAATTCCCTTATACTGTCGGGATTAATGGCCTCTGGTCTTCGAAAAGAAATTCCCATTTCCCCACTTGAAGATTTACGGTGAGATTCCACGACCCATACTCCATTGAAGCCACCTATCCTTGAATTGCAGTTGACTTTGCCCATTGAAACCACCGTATCCCTGAATTGCTGCTGACTTTGACGAAGTGAAGAAGACAACGAGGTCCCCTGTACCTGCATATTCTTGATGTTTGAAAGCCTCTGTGATGATGGATCATAAACTTTATCATTGCCAATGACCTCCGCCAGTTGTGGAAAGTTAGCTAAGTTAGGCCCAAAATTGGACGAGTCTATAGTTAGCTAAAACATCCGCAGCTCCGCTACTTTGTTTCCCTCTCAGACAATGTGTGCAATATGATACTCATTGAAGGTAGTTAATAATGTCTAGATTTGCCTTAAAACATACTCTATCCTCTAGTTAGAAGATTTTCTATTAATGCAAGCACTAATAATTAAATTTGAATCACCTTCAATGTATATTTTTGTTAGTCCCATCTTCTTCGCTAATATTAAACCATTCAGGAGGGCAAGTGCTTCAGCTACATTATTTGTGCTTGGAGGAATAAATGAGGCTTTAATAGCTTTTACCTCTCCCACATGATCCCTAATACACACCAATTCCAGATTTACTCAGATTACCTCTTGATGACCCATCGAAGTTGATCTTCACATAACCAGGGGGTGGTGACCCATCGAAGTTGATCTTCATATAACCAGGGGGTGGTGGCAGCCATTTAACCTTAATCCTATCGATTACCTGTTTGTTATACATATTACCATCAAAGAAAGGTGGGATGACCAATCTTTTCCAGCCCTTGATAAGTAATTCATCCCAATGAGAGAAGATAGCATTACTTTTGATATTCTTACGAGTAAATGCATTTACTATTTCTGAAATTGACTTCTCTATTCCTTCCAAGACTTCTTGAACTAGGATGACAATTTGTTTGAAAATCCATTTATTTCTCTCCCACCAGATAGACCAAATTGCTGATGTTGGTGTACATTTCCAAATACATGCAAACAATGATGAGGGGAAAAGAGTTGGCCTGGATTGAAATAAGTCCCATAAAGTGGAAGACAATGGCATAAATAAATTAAGCCTACTCATAATGAAAGACCAACATTGTTGGGCAAAAGAGCATTGTAAGAAGAGGTGGTTTACCGTTTCATTTTCATCCTCACATAAAACACATTGGAATGGCCAGCTTATCACTAGTTAGAATCCTTTTCCTCAATGCCAACCATGCAAAACAACCTGCAACACTATCCAATAAAAAAGAAATGCTCTATGTTTTAAGTTTTGATTCTCTAGTTGCTGAATTGCATGATATCCACATTTTACCGTATATTTACCATTCTTTGAAGGAGCCCATTTTCCCTTGATAAATAAACTACCCTATTGGAGATCTGCTGGGTCTTTCCAAATGGCCTTACCTAAGAAGAGCTCAACCGGACTAACATGATCTATCAGCTTATGCCCTAAGTATTAATAACCGACAATCTTGCCTCTGCAATTTCAGCATTTTGTACTAAGGGTGGGAACCCATTCCATGAGTCTTCCCAAAAATGGATATTCTCCCCATTGTGCACTTCCGAGGATACAAAGTTGGTAACCACATCTCTTGACGAAATCATATAGGATTTGTTCTGGATGCTATGTAATGGGCAATTCAGATGGTTTGAAGGTGTTAATGTTGAAACAACCACCGCATCATTTTAAATGACATGTAGCATCCTCCATCATTTACAATTCTGTTTGACATGTGTTATATAAGTTGCTTTTGTATATGCTTTTTGTTAAATATTTGACAGTTGATTTGCAAATAGTATAAAATTAGTCTTTCAAAATAACTCCTCCTACATGTAGCAACATTTGATATCTTGTTACTTTCAAAGAAACATTCATTTTTCTTTGGATTACACGCTGCATTTTATGTTCAGTAGCCTGGATCTGCTGCGTTTTTCTTATAGTTTTGGCTCATTTTCTGCAGCAGTACCATTTTTATTTAGTGTTCAATAGCCTTTCTCTGATACCATGTTACTTTTCATGGATTAGTTATAACTTAAAACTTAGACATATTTGGATGCTCTATTATTGAGCTGCTCGCCCTCTCTAAGACGTGGCTTTTTGGTAGGCTCTTTGCTGCAATTCACTTCTGGCTCATTTTTTTTCAGTAGAACTACAAGTGTGTGGTATCTTTAGTGGGATTAGTTATTAGTGTAGGTGGGCAGAGGCAAAGCAAAACATAAAAATGATTACAAATTTCTGAAAAAAAAACTCTAATTCTATTGTTTTGCATAAAACTGTTTTACATTTGCTTCTTTTATAGAAGTGTATAGAAAATTCTAGAATAAATCGACTTACAAAATATTATAGAAAATACTATATGATAAATAGATTTACATGACTGATAGAAAGAAATAGCTAAAAATTTAACTAACTATAGACTCTGGTAATTTCCTAGAAATATAAAAATTCTCTAATCCCGTAAAAATTAGTATAACATCTAGAACATTCTAACACTCCCCTCTAATTTCTACTGCTAATTACATCAATATTTACAATACCCAAAACTTCTCTCAAATACTCAAATTGTTCTTGTGCTAAGGCCTTTGTGAATATATCTGCAAGTTGTTTCTTTGAAATGCAATGTTGTAGGCTGATTTCACCATTATTGACCAACTCTCGAATAAAGTGATATCCGGTAGCAATGTGTTTGGTCCATTTATGAAAGACGTGATTCTTTGGCAATGTAATGGTAGATTTATTATCACTATATATTATAGTAGACTCATCTTGTTCATGCATTAGATCGTTCAAGATTCTTCACATCCATACTACTCGACATGTTGGCAATGTTCCTGCTACATACTCTGCTTCTGCTGATGAAATTATCACTATTGGTTGCTTCTTTGATGCCTATGCTACAATACTTGTTCTAAGATGAAATACATGTCTAGATGTGCTCTTTCTATTATCAATACTGCCTGCAAAATCACTATCTATATATCCAACCAACTAAAAATTATCTGAAGTAGAATACAATATGCCAAGATTTATAGTTCGTGCAATGTATCTCAATAACCTTTTTCTTGCTTGCCAATGTGAGTTCTTTGGCGAATCCATGAATCTATTGAAATCAAGCTAACTCCATACATTATATCGGCCAAGTTGCAATGAAATACATCATACTACCAAACAATTTTATGAATATAGTTGAATCAAAATTGGTCTCATTATCTTCTTTACTTAGTTTTTTGCTTTAACACAGGTGTAGAAGTTGAACTGCAATTTATGATTCTAAACTTTTTCAAAACATCTTTTGCATATTTACTTTGACAAATGAAAACACCCTTATCACTTTGAGTGACTTCAATACCAAAAAATATTTCATCAAATCCAAATTTGTCATCTCAAATTCTTTCTTCATTGCAGATTTAAACATGTCTATAGAAAGATTTCTAGTAAAGGACAAATCATCAACATATAAACAAACAATTAAAATCAGACCTTGCTCATTGAGTTTGGTGCATAAATTAGGCTCACTAGAGCCTCTGCTGAATCCCTTCTTCATCATGTATGAATAAATCCTATTGTACCATGCTCTTGGTATTTTCTTTAATCCATAGAGTGCCTCCTTCAACTTCTATATTTTTTCTTCAAATCCTTTTGTCTCATAACCTAGTGTCTTTTGCACATAAACTTTTTTCAAATATCCATTCAAGAAGGCTGATTTGACATCCATTTGATAAATCTTCCAATATTTTTGAGCTGCAATAGCTAGTGCCATTCTAATAGTTTCAATTCTTGCTACGGGTGCAAATGTTTCATTGTAATCAACCCCACATTCTTGTACAAATCCCTTAGCTACTAACCTTGCCTTATATTTGTCAAATTCTCCATTTGCCTTATACACAATTTTATAAACCCATTTCACACCTATGCATTCTTTATCCTTAGACAAATCAACTAATTTCCATGTATCATTTTTCTCAATTGATTTCATTTGATCATTGATTGCATCAATCCAAATTTTTTCCTCGATTGCATCTTCAAAATATATAGGATCTTGAGCAAATAAAGAAAAGTTTGATTGCAAATCTATTCTATTTCCTTGATAATAAATTTCTTGCAAACTTCTAATCTTCTTGCTTCTAATTCTTGATCTCAATGATGCAAGTGTAGGATTTGAGTCATTACTTATTTCTGAACTTGATGATTCTCTTTGCTCAACTTGCCTTTTGTGATTTTTCTCCTTGTGGACTTTTTGATGGACTTCCTCCTTGTTCATTTGATTATTCTCCTGGGTCTTTTTCTTCTTGTTCATCATATGGTATTGGTGTTGCACCTCCAATTGCCTTGTCTATATTGCCATCCCAAGATTCTTCTTCTTTGAGTACAAAATATCTACTTACAATGACTTTCTTGGTTATAGGATTAAACAACTTATATGCCTTTGATTATTAATCATAGCCAATAAAAATACATTTTTCACTCTTATCATCCAACTTACTTCTTATTTCTTTAGGCAAATGTGCATGTGCAATACAACCAAATACTCTAAAATGAGAAACATGTTACCCATAAATTTTTAAACTTCGGGAAGGGAGAAAATCCTTATTGATTCTTCTCCTTTTCCTTCCTTGTCATGGCTTGTCTGAATTTCCTAACCTCTATCACAGGATTCTTAACTTTTAGAACCACTCGATCACCCAATTAACTTAGGGAAGTCTGCATAAAGTCGAAACCCTTAGGAAGTCAGGCTTACAGTTTCTTGCGAAGGAGTTTGATGGTTGTGAACGTGTACGATATCCTAAGTCATGTTTGGATGGATGTTGAGCTCCTTTGAGATTTTCAGGGACAACTCTGATTCTAAGTAAGGACATTCTGGTGATCTAACTTCTGGTTAATTCAATATGCTATCAGGGTGACAACACGAGTTATGGTAAAGATCGGTTATGCTTGGGTGCCACTGAAATTAAATGAGCCTGTTAGGTTGATAAAAATAACAGCTTCCTACCACTACTCTTTCTGCCTCATTAGCTGCCATGCCACACACTAATTTTAGGGAACAAATCAAGGGAAGATTTACAAAGTACTATCATTAATGGAAATTAAACATTTAAGGACACAAAAAAGGTGGCGGCATGCGTTACTACATTTGATGCTACCATTTTTGTAGAAAACATTGAAGATAGATAAAGGAGGGAATTGTCATGATTTTGCACGTATCATAATGGTTTTTCCTCATGATGGTGAGCTGTCATTTCATAACCTAGATTTGAATTGGTTGGAGAAAGAGTAGCAAGATATAGTCTGATAGTTACGATATTTTGCATGGAAAGTACAAACTGATTTCAGTGAATTTAGGAAGGCTTTCACCATATTAAATAAGATTGTAGAACAAGCTAAAAATCATGAACATCTCTTACAAGACAAGCTCACAACAGGGAGAAATCTGAATAATTGACTTCAACAAAATGGTGCTCCAAGCTAAGAAAGGTCATGTGGTACAACCAGATGTTGAGACATTGCAGGGACATATTCTTTTGGACCTATTTGACTTATTTTGAGCTGTTGTTTCTGATGAGGAAGAGTTTACAGATCTCTTTTTAACATCAATTGAAGAAGAGGAAATAGCAAAGGAGATTGACAGACAGATTGCAGAATGACACCGAACACCTGATGCTAGAGCCTGAGTTTGGTGACTTTATAGCCTTATCTATTGTGGAACAGTCTGCATTTTGATGTTTCTCTATAGAATTTTTGTTTTGGAAATGGTCGTTTTCAAGACCGTTACTTTAGTAGCCATTTCTTGAAAACTAAAAGGACTTGGGGTAGTAGTTCTAAATAAGTAGATTAGTAGATCTTTAGGGATCCTTTGGGCAAACTTTATTTTTCTCTTAAGAGAAAGAAACTTCTTTAAGCATATTTTTGTTTACTACCTTGAATATAAAAAATTTGCCGATGACTTCAGATATTCATAATCTTTGAAATATGGTGTGTGAATGCTTTCTGTTCTTCTGAATGGTTATCAATGGATGCATCTGTATTTGAGATGGTGGATGCTTTCATTTTTTCTATTTCTACAAAACTATTGTCTTTGAATGGTATTTTGTAGCACTCTAGTTGTTTCAAATATCTTAAAAAGTCTAAAAAATATTTGTATTTTATGCATGCCTTTTGAAAGCTTTCTGGTTAAAAGAATTTCAGTTAATTTTTATTCAATGAATATCATCAAAAGGTAGTTGCTACCCTATAAAATAAGCAATGAATCAGTCATTAATTAGTTTGTTTAGACTAGTTCAACTGTGGTTACATTTGTCACCTTTGTGGGCATGAGAATATAGAGTTAGGTGATAAATCCGTTAACCAACATATATTTGGTGACTATGCTAGGGATTGAATGAGATTGGAAGATTTATGAAAATTATAGTGTCAAAAACATTTTAAATGTCTTCTGGTAAGAAAACTGGCAACTCTGTTTGCACAGATCTAGAGAAGGGTTTTCGACTAGATCTAATTTAACACATGGTTAACACTTAAAAGAGAGGCTTAGTCAATGACTATCTTTTCTTGTGCATATTTGTAAAAAGGGGTAAATAATGGAAATAAGTGTTATAGATGTATCACTATTAAGAAGCGAGTGTAGGAAGGATTTGCGAACCTTCTTTGTTTGAAGCATCAATGTCATGGGGTCGGTAAGGGTAGCAAAGGAGAGAAGCACATTTGATGGAGGAAAGTGTAAAGTTGAGCCTAGAGAACTATTACTAGGTATCTTTGAAGAGGAGAAGACATCTAAAGAATTTAAAAGGGCTTATGTTTCAAGTTGGCTCTCGCGAGGTTTTGAAGATGAATTTCAATGCGGTATAGTTGATATTGAAGGTCATATCACTAAGGTTGAAGTGGAAAAGTTCATATGAATTTTTGGTGGAGTTGAAAAGAAGGAAAAAACTGCCTAAAGTCACTCCCCAGGATGGGATCCTGTATACGAGGGAAGATGAAATCCTCCCAGGATTGGATCCTATGCTTTTGGAGTGTGACAATCAAATGTCATCATGTACCATTTGCATGAGCCCTTCTTTAGGTAAACTAGGAAAAAAATATCTCTCTAAAGGCCCTCTTATAGACTTTGTCAGCTCTGCGTGGGACGTAAGACTCAAAGAAGAATTTCTCTCCTTTTCCAAAGAGAAGGCCCCTACATAGGAGATAGGGATTAAATGGAACCTTTTAAATCCCCTATATTACCCTGTAGAATACTTTTAGGATACGAATATTAGAAATAACCCTCTTTTTGAAGTGATAAGATCCCAGCCGACCAAACAACTATCATTCTTCCATAATTCCAATCAGCTTGAAGAAGGTGTCCTTGAGGATATCTCTAAGGGTGGTGAATTTTTTTCTTTATTCTATCATGTAGAGACAAGAAGTAGAGATGTTGAGTTCCCAAGTCTCAACCACAGGACCCTTGTCGATGATTATTTGTCAATTAATGAAATAACTAATAAATACTCAGTTGTTGAGAGCCTTAAGCAATCGCCAGGTGAAGTCTACATACAGGAACATGATAGCTACACTAATATATTAAAATAGTGTTGGTAGGTGTATGATCAGAGACAAAATGCACTTGTTAAATCCTTTCAAAAGGATTATTGTCTATTATCCCAAGCAAGACATGAAGAGGTAAAGGGTCTAGTTCTAGAAGTCAATCATGAAGAGGGGTTGTTTGGGCATGAATGCATTTACAAGTAAAATTTGTATAGCTATAGTCAAAAGCCTAGTGTTGGAGTCACCATTGGACATTGTTCATCTTTCATTATGTCATCTATCCCAAGCCCTTTGTTCCGCACATGTATATATTTCTCTTAGCCCATAAATGGTTTCACTTGAATAATATTGTCCTCCTTCATCATAAGACCCTTATGGTCATGTACATATTTAGGTTCTATTCTTGGCTAGATGTAGGTATAGTTTGTTTCACTTTTCATTTTTAGCTTGTTAGCCTTGAGTTTTTCCCAGTCACCCCTCCACCCTATTGCTAAGTAGCACTGTTTCTTTCTATTACACCTGACTCTGTTTTCCATTTTTATATGCATTGGTCTGAGTTTTGGAGTTCTTTGCATCTTGCTAGTCCTAGTCCCCATTTAGAGCCTATATGTTACCTATAAATTTTTAAACTTTAGGAAATGAGAAAATCCTTATTTATTCTTGTCATTTTCCTTCCTTGTCGTAGCTTGTCTGAATTTCCTAACCTCTGTCACAGGATTCTGAACTTTTCAAACCACCCAATCACCCAGCTAACTTAGGGAAGTCTGCATAAAGTCGACACCTCTAGGAAGTTGGGCTTGTAGTTGCTTGTGAAGGAGTTTGATGATTGTGAACTTGCTTGATATCTCGACTTTCCAACATTCCTCATCTTTGGATGGATGTTGAGCTCCTTTGATATTGTGAGGGACATTTTTGTTTCTAAGGACATTTTGGTGATGTAACTTCTGCTTATTTCAATACCCTATCAGGATGACAACATGAGTTATGGTAAAGATAGGTTATGCTTGGGTGCCACCAGAATTCAGTGAGCCTATCAGGTCGATAAAAATAACTGTTCCCTACCACCACTCTTTCTTCCTCATCAGTTGCCATGTCATGCACTACTTTCAGGGAACAAATCAACAAAATATTTACAAAGTACTGTCATTAATGGCAATTAAATAATTAAGGACATGAAAATGGTGGCGGCATGCGTTACTACATTTGATGTTGTCATTTTTGCAAAAAATATTAAAGATAGTTAAAGGAGGAAATTGTCATGATTTTAAATGTATTGGAATGCTTTTGCCTCATTTTGATGAGCTACCATTTCACAACCCAAATTTAAATTGGGCGGAGAAAGAGCAGGAAGATATAGTCCGACATTTATGGTCTTTTGCATGGAAAGCACAAACTGATTTCAATAAATATAGGAAGGTTGTCACCATATTAGAAAATGTTGTAGAACAAGCTGAAAATCATGAATAGTACTTACAGGTGAGCTTGCAGCAAGGAGAAACTTGAATAATTGACTTCAACAAAGTGGTGCTCCAAGCTAAGAAAGGTCATGTGGTCCAACTTGATGTTGAGTCACTGTAGGGACATATTATTTTGGACCTATTTGACTTCTTCCAAGCTACTCTTTTTGATGAGGAAAAGTTTAGAGATCTCCTTCTGACACTAATTGAAGAAGAGGAAATAGCAAAGGAGATTAACAAACAGATTGCAAAATGACACCTGACACTCAATGGTGGAGCCCGAGTTCAGTGACTTTATAGCCTTATCTGTTGTGGAATGGTCTGCATTTTAATGTTTCTCTATAGAGTTTTTTCTTTGGAAATGGTCATTTTCAAGACCGTTACTTTAGTAACTGTTTCTTGAAAACTAAAAAGACTTGGGGTAGTAGTCATAAATAAGTAGATTAGTAGTTCTTTAGGGATCTTTTGGGAAAACTTTGTTTTTATTTTAAGAGTAAGAAACTTCTTTAAGCATATTTTTGTATACTGCCTTGTATATATAAAATTTTCTGGTGGCTTTAGATATTCATAATATTTGAATTATGGTGTGTGAATGCTTTTCATTCTTTTGAATGGTTATTAGTGGATGCATCTATATTTGAGATGGTGGATGGTTTCATTTTTTCTATTGCTACAAAATATTGTCTTTGAATGGTATTTTGTAGGAATCTAGTTGTTTCAAATATCTTGGCAAATCTAAAAATATTTGTATTTTATGATTGCCTATTCAAGGATTTCTGGTTAAAAGCTCTTTCCTTATTTGCTTTCTAGTTAAAAGCATTTCAGTTAATTTATATTCATTGAATATCATTGAAAGGTAGTTGCCACCCTGTAAAATAAGTAGAGAATTAGTCATTAATTAGTTTGTTTAGACTGGTTCAACTGTGGTTACATTTGTCACCTTTATGGGTGTGAGAATACAGAGTTAGCTGATAAATCCATTAATCAACAGATTTTTGGTGACTATGCTAAGGATTGAATGAGATTAGAAGATTTGTGAAAATTACTGTTGGCAATTGGCCCTCATTGGATTCATTTTGTTGTCATTGATGGAAACAAGATATGATGGAAGTCATAAACTGACACTAGGAAGCATACACCAAGAGATATCGGCTTTGGAGCATTCATGGCTGCACCGGAACTGGCACTGCCATCAATACTTCTTTGGAAGCCAACATCAAGGAGGATTTACTTAAATCGTTTTGTAATTAATATTGTCAAGGCCGACATTGAATATCTTTTGTAAATGTATTATAAGACGACATAAGGCATATCATTTATAATAGGTATATAGGTCAGTCTGCTAGGTTATTTTTGCAAGTAATGTGATAGATGAAATATGTGGATATAGGAGAATATAGAAGAATGGTATGATGTGAAATATATGTATGGAGATCATTTTATTGGCATTTAAATGAAGATTGCATTAATGATATGTTATGTTGTCATTGATGTCAATTGAACTGATAATGGTATTATGATATTGTTGATATTCTTGTTATTGATATTGTCTTGTAACCAGTACGAAGAGCTTTGAGGAAGATGTTGTAAACTGATATGTAAGTTTGTGAGTCAAATCGGTAACTGGTGCATAATGTTAAACCCTTTCTATATTATGTAACCGGTAAACCCTACCGGTTGTTTTTTTTGTTAGACCCTAACCGATTAAGTTTGCTGAAATGGTTATGTTGGTTTATTATTTGATGAGTGGTAATGATGGAGACATGTGTGATCATTATAAGAAGATAAGATTAGATTGTTTTGGCACGTTTGTTTGATTGTCTAGGGAATGAGCAAAGTGGATTGCATATAATGCAAAGCATGTGATGAGTTACAAGTTTGATGAAGCAGTGATCATGGACCGGTTGGAATTTTTTTGAAGAATGTGTATAGATTGCTATGTAAATCCAATGGTCACACTTGAACTAATTTGTTTGTAATCTCTATGAGAGAATTAGGTTTTTGTTTGTTACTAACCTAATTGATTTGTATTTAAGGTCGATTAAGTTGTTTTGTTTAGTGTTGGCAAGAGTTGGAAGAAATCAGTTGAGTGTGTGGTTACCTAACAGGAGAATGGATCTACAGTTTTAGTAAAGGTATATTGTATCTTAAAAGGATATAATCAAGAAAATGTAGTGCTATTCAGATAGATCAATAAAAAACTGTTGTCTTCTAACAATTATAGAAGAATTGAAATCCCCTAATCAGGTAAGCTCTAACAAGCTTGGTTACTTCTTAAATCCTTTTACAAGGTGATCCATTAGCTTGGATTCTCAAATCATCTACTGAGGTTACTCCTAATAGGGTATTTTCTTTTTATCAAGGCATTTTGTAAATCCCTTGACCGGGTGATTCCTAACAGGATCAGTTCTTAACAAGACTTATTGTAAAAGCTTTAACAAGCTTGGCTCCTAACAAGGTGAACTTCAGAAGAGTTGAGGTAGCTATATTGTGAGTCTCATCTCATTGTGGATTTTACCTATTTGGGTTTTCCATGTATAAACATTTGTGTCATGTGGTGAATGTTTTTGTGGTTATGATCTTATTTGTTGATTTGATTAACTTCTAATAAGGCATGATAACTAGAAGAATTGAGAGATGGAGTGTGTTGATATATGATTAAGCATTTGGACCTTTACAAGATTAAAGTTGTTTACTATTAAGTTGCTATAATAGTTAACCAGTTGATGTTGAGTATTTTTATGAGTATTGATCTTGACAGTGATATTCTATTGATGAGTTTACTTTGTGAGTTTGAGTTTGAGATTGGGAAGCTTGTATCAGTTTTTCAATTTATTGATTCACCCCCCCCTCTTAGTAATCTCTAGATACTTATTCTTTCATGATGCCATCAATTGGTATTAGCATACGTCATCTCCTCTTAAATCTAAAGCCTAATTGGTTGAGGAAAAGATCTTGTATATCATGATGAAGAAGGAATGTCCGAAGTTCAAAAAAAGATAACTATAGGATATGGAGCGACAAAATGAAGATTTACATTAAGAGTCTAGGAAGCCAATATTGGGATCATGTAGAAACTCAGTGTGTTACACCTACTGGAACTCTGACTGATGATCAAAAGAAAGAACAACAAGAAAATCATCAAGCATTGGAGGCTATTATCAGTTCCCTGTCTGATGCTTAATATGTAGATGTTCATTATCTTGAAACTGCATATGAAGTATGGAAAAAACTTTAAGATATTTATAGCAGTGATACTTATTCTTTCATCATATCATCACATTTTGTATGCAAATACTATATCATGCAATGATCTATAGATATCTTGGAAAGCATTCCTGGAGGAGAAGAGATACCTAGCAATTCAGAGTTTATGAACTGGTACAGAGAAGAACTAGAACCAGAACTCTATTTGGTATAGCAGATGCATTCTTGAGTTCATTTTTAGTAATTTACTTTGGCAAAAAGCTTGTAGTCAATGAGGCTCTTTAGTGATGAGCATTATGCTCTAGGAAGTGTGCCTTCCTACAAGTGCAGGCCCCTATTATATGTAATATCTTTTCATATGGCCAGTGAACTGATATTGTGGGTCACAAATTTCACCATGGTTTTTCGTCATTGAGGTTTTCCATGTATAAAATCTATGTGTTATGGTGTTCATTTATGTGGATGGTTTATTTTTTTCTTGTTATATGTTTATTTATTTATTGGTATATATGCATGGTCTAGAAAGTTAAAAATTGTCCATTCTGACATAACGTTGATTCATCACCCCCCCTCTCAGTGTTCTTGGATCTCAATAATTGGTATTAGATCTTGGTACCTCGGAAGAAGTTTAACAACTTGAGGAAGATCCTGAAACCAGAATCTTTGAAAATGGCCATGAAGAAGCAACTTGAGATGGCTCTTGAGGATTATGATGCTGAAAGGATGAAGAACTTGAAATTGTAAAAAGAACTGAATTCTATAAATGAATTCATTCTTATCTTGCAAGAAAGCTTATCATCTTCTCAAGCCAAGAGAAAATAAATTTTACAGAAACCAAATGATGAGGAGAAGAATTCTCTTAAGGAACAATCTCAGAAACTAAGTCAAGCAAACATGCTCATGAAGAATAAAATGCAAGATCTGACTATGAGGTTATCAAAATATATTGAGGTTAGAAAGAAGGAAGATAATCTTGTTATATCTCTGAAGAGAAAATTTGATAAATGTGGCAGATTGACTCATGAGAATAATTTGTTGAGAACTGATTTGGCACACTCCCAGAATAATGAACAAGAACTTGAAAGACAACCACTCTAAGAGATGATTTGACTACTACAAGTGAGTATAAAGAAAATTTTAGGATTAGTGTTGCATAGTTGGATGACTTATTGAAAAGACAAAAATAGATTGATGATTCTAGAGGACTTGGATTTGTTCAAGGTGAAAGCTCTGGTACTGCAAATGAAGATCAGCTAACCAGTATGCAGAACTCATCAGAATAGAGGAAAGTGGTAAGACAATCTAATGCTTATAAATTCAATGGTAGATGTTTTGTTTGCAATAAATTTGGGAATATGGCTAAACAATGTAAAAATAAGGCAAATCAAAACTACAATTTTGTTCCTAGTCAATGCACAAACTGCAAGAAATATGGTCATAGATCAGAAGATTGCGGAATGAATGTTAAATGTCATGCATGTGGAAATTTTGGACATTTTACTAATCATTGTAGGTCAAGAAGTGATACCGGGTATGTCAAAGCAATTCAGAAGAACAATGTTACATGTTATGCAAGACTCAAACGATTAATAATGATAAAGATAATGAGAAAGGAAATCAGAAGGTTGATGAAATACAACAAGATCACACCAAGAAATTGGTTAGAAAATCTAAAGAACCAAGTGGAGATGGATGTATACCAGTAACTCCACCAGCAGAACAGAGTATTCCTCCACCAGTAGAAAATTCCATCAGTATCTAAGGCATAAGCCTTAGGGGTTGGAAAATTCATTGCTAAATTTTGCATATTACCCCAGAAGAGAGCTAAGGAGATTTGGAGAATTGTGTTTATCTTTGATGAAGGTTCACCCAACACATAACTGTGAAACTGGCATCTGTAGGGTTGTTGGTGAAGCATTTATTACAGAAAATTACATTTTTATTCACCGATAAAAGAGGGAAAGTGAATTCATTTTCACTCACCGAGTATTCAAGAATTCAGAGCGAAGTAAAGGTGAGCCAAAAGGAAGCAGAAGCATTGTGAAAATCTTTCGAGCAATTATCAATCTTCCACCGACATTTTACTTTTAGGTATTTTTTGACATGGCATCTGGATCTTCAGCTCCTACTTTTATTGCAAATCCCACCATTGTCAAAATCAAGGATAGGTTAAGGCCAGTATTTAAGGAGGTTCCCCAAATTTTTAAAAAGGAAGACTCTATGGGAGCATTTTCTAGGGTTCTTGATAGTGTAATGTATGTCGAAGATGTGAGGGCATACATTCACTGCACCCTTGAGGATTTGGGCACTAAAGACATCAAAAGATTGTATAAATCTATAATACTGGGAGACTCTAGAACAATCAAACTATAATTCAAAGCAATTGAGGATCTAGGGTTAACCGGTATTCTATACATACCAGAATTCAAAGATGAGGTAATCAGATATGTTCTGAGTAGGGTTCACAATGAATTTATTTAGCTAGATAGGCCTTACATGATCATGAAGTGTTACTATATACTAAGTTGTCATTAGTTTTATGTCCAAAGTCATCCTATATACTCTAGTCAATTAATACTACCAAAATATTCAATGAGTAAGTACTAAGGCTATCGGTTATAGAAGAAAGGCTAGTCACCGAGATGAGAAATATCGAGCTGCCTACCGAGTAAAGTTCTTATGCCTACCGAGCAGTAAAGAAGGTATACTGAGTTAATTTGAACCAAGTGGAAACATGTTACCAGATTCAATGAACCTGGACACATATGTGGAAATGTGTTACAAGATTCGAGAACAAGGAACCGTTATTACATAGGAAATTGCATTTAAAGATTTTGTATGATTTTGAGGAAGTTTATCCAATGAAATAATTTCTATGTTTATTCATTCGATAAATCATGTTTGTATGATCGATGTATGACAAGATCACCATCTCAGAGATCTATATATACATAGTGATTTGAGTATCTAATATAAGAGAGAAGATTGATGATTTGAAAATGAAAATCATGAGAGAAGATAAGATGTGAAGAGTGTCAGAGATATTCAGAGGTCACTGAGAAGGTTTTTAGAGAACAATTTAAGGGACAAAATATACATAAGAGGTCACCGAGTTGATTTATCAATTACTGAGGTATACTATGAGCAAGGTAATTTCATATTGAGCACATAGAGTCTGCTATAACATTTCAGATGTAAAGTTGCAGATATTTTGTAAAGATTTTGATTGAATTATTTGAGTTGTGATAGAAACCTTTAACAAGGTAAAAGAGTCTAACAAAGTCTATAAATTGTAAAGCCTTTAACCAGGTACAACATTTTGTAAAAGTGTTTGTAAAATCCTTTAGAAAGGTAGATCTAAAGATCTTGATACTCCTAATAGGGTAAGCTATTAGAAATAGCTAAACATGTAGCTCTAATCGAGCAACCTTTATTATTGCAGTAGTGAAGTTGTGGGTGCCATCCCCATCGTAGTTGTTCTCTCTAACAAAGAGTTTATGCATAACAAAAATATTTGAGTTATGGAGTGAAATGTGTATGGTTGTGATTATGTTTTAGTTTTATATATTTATGAGATTAGCAATATTCAGTTTATGTTTATTAGTAAGATTGTTTTTTGAAGAAAATTTTTGAAGTACTGATTCACCCCTCCCCTCTTAGTACATTAGCTTTCCTAGCCGGACCTAACAATTTGTGTCAGAGCAATACTCTTGGAAAAGGGTTTTACAACCTAAAGAGAAATATCCTATCAATGGAAGGCTATAAACAACCATGCAAAATTGTGAATCTTCAAGAAGAATTGGATCATGCTAATCAAGTGATTGCAGACATGCAGAGACAAATGCAAAAATTGCTAAAAGTCAGAAGAAGATTGTCTGATGATTTATAGGATCACAAGAGTTGGTGGAACAAATTGAGACATCATCTAAGAATAGCATATCAGAAGAGTTTGAAGAAATGATTGTAGAATTGAAAGAAAAGAACAAAGCACTGAATGAACAACTAAAAGAAATGAGAAGGGAACATGAGTATTTTAGCACACAGATGACTAAAAATCTTGATGCATTGAGAGCAACTGAAGATAACATAAGAGATATAGAAAGAGAAAAAAATAGCTAGAAGCATTGGTATCTAAAAAGAATGGTGAAATATCAAGGATGACTGGAATTCAACATAGTTTGTCTGATCAATTAGGTTATGCACATCATGAAGCAAATCTAAAAGAAAATGAGAATCAAGCATTGAAACTTGAATTATCAAGATTGACCAATGAACTTGAAGCAGAAAAGAAGTCAAAGAAACACCGAAGAAAAGTTATGAAGCATCAAGAATGTTGGATGAGCAACTAAACATAAGATCACCCAACAAATCTACCGAACTCGGTTACAACAGAAACAACTCTACCGACAAAGGAATCAATACCATCGAGAAAGGAGAATCATCAAAGAAGGCTGGAAACAAAGATAAGGTGAAAGACAAGAAGCCTATTTGCAATTACTATTGAAAACAAGGACATACTGCCAATGATTGCCGGATGAAAAAAGGTAAGCAACCGAATGTCACTAGGTTTGATGGTTATTGTTACAATTGCAATAAGTATGGTCACACATCTAATTAATGTAGATCAAAGTTTGTTAGCAATTATCAAAAGGAAAAATTCAAGGGGTTTTGCAAAAACTGCAATAGATATGGACACAATACCGAGAAGTGTTGGTTTAAGTAGAAAAACTATATGTGGTCTTCACACCGAGCAAATACTAGAAGCTACCAAACTCACATAGATCTTAACCAACAATATACTATAGTACCATGGGATTACAATACAAAGATATGGTGTGAATGCTGTGGAAGGTATGGCCATATAAGTGCAAACTGTATGATAAGGTTTGGAATGAACAACCGGAGATCATGGAGAAATCCTGGAATGGCATGCTTTCATTGTCACAAAGTTGGACACTTGGCTAAAGATTGCAGACATCAACCCAGAGGAGATACTGAAGAGATAAGAATCAAATTATAGAAAATCTGGAAAAAGAAGGAAAATGGGTCAAATAATGAAGAAAGCACCTTACCTACTGAGTTAGGTGCATCTACTTCTAATTAATCAATAAAGGTATGAAGGGACTACATTTTCTCAAGGTTATATCTTAATAGTTCCTATTTAATCATGAACATAATTCCAAAATCTGCATAGCTAAGATGTATTAACATTTTTTAAATTGTATCTAGTCTTGTGAATTACCAGAGAAGTCGGTATATGCATTAACCTATCTAGTCGGTAAAAGCATATAAGGAAGTTAGTCAGTAAAGTGAAACCAAGTGCATTTAATTCTTATCTTACCTAACTACATGAAGCCCGATAAGGTAAAAGGTGTATTTAAAGTTCTTTGTGCAGTCATTTTACACTTACCAGTTTTCAAAGAGCAGAGTTAAGTGAATCAAAGGTGATCAAACATTTCCAGAGCAAATTTCAAGGTATTTTCACACAATCTTAAACTCATTTTCAAGCAAGTTAACCGATCAATATAAGTTGTGAATATTTGCATTGTATTTACTAAGTCAAAAGCGTTTTCTGGTTAGTTGAAACCCTAAGCTATTTTGTTAGTAGAAATCTAAGTTTGAAATGGCTCCCAAGATGCAAAAACCTGTTGTAGTTAAGACTATTGAGAAGCCCTCACTAAAGTATTCCTTACCTCCCAAAGTGGCATCCAAACCTGATGAAAAAACTGCATTCTCTCTTATTTCGGATAGGGTTCTATTGGTTGAAGATGTCAAATTTAATACTAAGTGCCATGTTGAAGAGCTAGGTCATACCGAAATTAAGGACATGTATGATGAATTATGCACCGATAGAATCCTGGATAGTAAGTTTGAGCATATCAAAGTTAAGGGATTGAGCGAAGCCCTAACCTATCCTAAAGTCTTCAAACCCCAATGGGTCAAATTTGTCTTGAATAGAGTGCATGATGACTTTATGTGGTTAGAGAATCAACAGTTGAAGATCACCAAGGAGATTATTCACATAATAACTGGATACCCTATATTTGACCATGCCTGAGCACAAAAGATGATTTCACAGAAGGAATTGATAACATTAACTGGAGTTGAGTCTGATTGCAGAGGTCTTAAGTTGAATAATGTAATAGTTGCAGAACTAAAGTTTGCAATTAGAGTCATTGGTTATTGTTTCTTCCAGTCGGCAAGAGAAAATAGTGTACTGTGTGCAGCTATAGATTTGGCCTATAAAATTGTGAAAAAGGGTATGAAAATTGATTTATGTGAAGTATTGTTGAAGAATCTTTTTGAAAATATCAACACAATAAGGAAACCTAAGAAGAATAACACTGCTAACACACTAAAGTTTGGGTCACTCTTAGTGTGTATGTTCTCCTATTTTCAGAAGTTCTTTCCTTTAGTCGATAACATCGATTGGGAATTCCACCGACCAATCACCCATAAAATAAATGATTTTATCAATCAGCTAGGTGATAATTTCAATGAGATAATGGAGATTACTTTAACAAATTTTAGGAAAAGATGCATAACAGGTACAAGATCCCACCTCAGCTAGTGGAAAAATATAAGGATATTATATGTTTTGAAGTGGACACCGACTACTGTTATGTCAATGCAGTAGAACCCAGAACTCAATCTTTACTGCCTATAGGCTATGAGATTGATTTTTATATTACTCAACAACAGATAGATGCCTTTCTTGCACTTCCAAGGCATACTACTGAGATCAAGTATGGCACCTATGAAGAGGTAAAGAAAAAAGTAAAAATGAGCATAGTAGTACCAAAGGCTACCAGAAAAGCCACTAAAATTATCAAAGATTTAATTGAGAAATTTGGAGAAGGTTCTACCTCCACACGTACTAAGTTAGCAGGTAGGAAAAATGATCAACTTTAAATCAAGGAAGAATCTGAAGCTCAAGAAGCAGCAATTACATTGAGCACCAAGTTGCCAAAGGGCAAAATTTTGAAAAGAAAGAAATAGGATATAACTAAGGTATCACCGACTCCACCAGTTAAGTAACCTAACACTAGATCATCTACAGTGTCACCTGGTAAGAGGTAGAAAAATGTTGAATTGCCTAAAGTTACAAAGACTTATAGAAAGTTGACCAAAAGACTCATTTTGAATAAGGAGTCAAGTGACACAGAATCTGAAGATGCAAATAAATTTCAGATTGTTAAAAGCATAAAGGAAGATGTACACAGTGTTGACAATTTTTGTGCAAAATTGAAACAATATGGAGGATTTGAAACATTTAGATATGTAAAATATGACTCCAGAACAGAGGAAGAGAAGAGGCAAATAGAAAAGTCAGTAGTGTGTACACTTCTCAAATTCTGAGTAGTTCCATTGGAAGTAACTGATTTTCTTCCAAAAGCATTGTACTCTCATATTGACAACAGATGGAAATATGCTATGGACTTAGAGAAGCAGATAAGAGAAAGAGTTTTGGTACATCTCTTTCCAGACATGTTGGTAGATGATATAAGAAATCATTTGAAAAACTACCAGACAAATTTTCAAGTAAAGCAAAGGGCCTTGAAAATGATGAATGGCCTTTATCTTGAAGTAGAGAAGGAAAATAAAGAAAAATGGCAAGAAATATTTAGAATTCAGACTGAAGAGCCTCAAGTTGAAGTGGAAATAGTTGACATCACCGTGCAAGATCCTGCTTCAACTATTCAACTAGATGAGGATGTCATGGACACTGAGGCACAGGAAGAAGAGATGATAGAAGAAATGCCTATGCCAAACTGGTATCAAGTGAATCAGTCTTGGAACAAGTTAAGTCCTATCCTCCGGTAACTCAACAAGTGTCAACCGAGAAACCTCAGGACACAAAACAAGGTAAAGAGGATCAAAAGGCTATAAAAGGTGAATCTATCTCTTAGGCCACAGGCGAGAAAACTTCTCAAGCACCTGGAAATAATGAAATTGTTGCCACTAAGACCCCAAGCAAGGAAACACCAAAGGATACATTAGAGGCTACAGGAACTGACAAAAGTGTTGCTTCCATCGAGAAACATACCAAGGAAGATCAAGGCTCCAAAGCCATTGTACTCATTCAACCGGTGAAGGCATCGTCATCAAAGGAGAAGAAAGCATAGAAGCATAATTTTAAGATAGATCTGTCAAAGCCTATTGTGTTGCCAAATGTTGACATTTCAAAACTAAAAGGGCAAGCACTTATTGAATTTAGAGAGCTTTGTAAAGCCAAAGAAGAGTAGGGAAAATAGATAGCTATTCAGAAGAAAAATCGAGTACTTCAAAAGGTGAAAGCATTATTGACAGACATGCTACCTAAAGCTACTGTAAATAAAGATGTTGCCATCCATATGTAGTTGGATGAACTACTCACTCAATTAGAAGCATCAGGAGTAGATGCATCAAAATACCTTAGCAAATTAAAATAAAAAGAACTAACTGCCAAGATGATTGAAGAAGTGCAAAAAGCAATTGCTATAGGTAAATTCCAACTTATTGGATTCATTACTGAGTTGTCCCCTCAACTCAAGAATATTATTTATTTATTCCAGAAGTTATGTACATTTTCATTCTTTATTAAAGATAACAAGCATAAGACCGGAGTCATTGAAAAAGAGATTACCGATCTCTCCAATAAATTGACTATCGAGCCAACTTCTATTCAACATTTTTATACAAAAATACAAACTCTTATGGCTCAATAGTTAGAACTTCAGAATGAAGAACACAAAATAAGGATGGATATCATGACTCTTCAGACATTATTTATTCCCCATTTATCATCCGTTCAAGAGTAGATCAACCAAGATGAACAATTATCCACTCAAACAAAGGGAAGCACTTTAGATGGTTTGATTTCATTGTTAGCTGATATTACAGCTCATAATTCTTTAATGGAAAGTGTCAAGGATGCACTTACCAACACTCTCAAAGATGCTCATACTAAGTATAAATCTATTTTTGACCAGTTACCCCCACCTAATGGTAACTAGTTTTGATGTTTGTCAAAAAGGGGGAGTGTACTGAGTATACAAAGTATCTGAGTGTATAGAGTTCATACTATCTACCAAGTATACAGATGACATTGACAGGGGGAGCATGGAACATCAGGAGCATGCAAATCAAGTTTTGTACAGCATATTGATAAGGGGAGTATGTATTTGAAGTATGTATTTGAACAAATGTATATAGTGTCATTTTCGTCAGATTTTGTAAGTATATAGATTTTGTGTTATGACTTTGAAAGAAGTTTTATCAAACATACCAAACTAATGTCAAAAGGGGAGATTGTTACTATTTACTAAGTTGTCATTAGTTTTATGTCCAAAGTCATCCTATATACTCTAGTCAATTAATACTACCAAAATATTCAGTCGATAAGTACTAAGGTTGTCGGTTACATAAGAAAGGCTAGTCACCGAGATGAGAAATACCGAGCTGCCTACCGAGTAAAGTTTTTATGCCTACTGAGCAGCAAAGAAGGTATATTGAGTTAATCTGAACCAAGTGGAAATGTGTTACCAGATTCAATGAACCTGGACACATATGTGGAAACATGTTACAAGATTCGAGAATAGGGAATCATTATTACATAGGAAATTGCATTTAAATATTTTGTATGATTTTGAGGAAGTTTATCCAATGAAATAATTTCTATGTTTATTCATTCGATAAATCATGTTTGTATGATCGATGTATGACAAGATCACCATCTCAAAGATCTATATATACAGAGTGATTTGAGTATCTAATATACGAGAGAAGATTGATGATTTGAAAATGAAAATCATGAGAGAAGATAAGATGTGAAGAGTGATAGAGATATTCAGAGGTCACCGAGAAGGTTTTCAAAGAATAGTTAAAGGGATAGAATATATAGAAGAGGTCATCGAGTTGATTTATCAATTACCGAGGTATACAATGAGCAAGGTAATTTCATATTTAGCACATAGAGTCTGCTATAACATTTTAGATGTAAAGTTGCAGATATTTTGTAAATATTTTGATTGAATTATTTGAGTTGTGATAGAAACCTTTAACAGGGTAAAATACTCTAACAAAGTCTATAAATTGTAAAGCCTTTAACTAGGTACAACATTTTGTAAAAGTGTTTGTAAAATCCTTTAGCAAGGTAGATCTAAAGATCTTGATACTCCTAATAGCGTAAGCTATCAAAAATAGCTAAACATGTAGCTCTAACTGAGCAACCTTTATTATTGCATTAGTGAAGTTGTGGGTGCCATCCCCACCGTAGGTTTTCTCTCTAACAAAGAGTTTCTGCGTAACCAAAATATTTGAGTTATGGAGTGAAATGTGTATGGTTGTGATTATGTTTCAGTTTTATATATTTATGAGATCAACAATATTCAATTCATGTTTATCAATAAGATTGTTTTTTGAAGAAAAGTTTTGAAGTATTGATTCACCCCTCCCCTCTCAATACATTAGCTTTCCTAGTCGGACATAACATATGTTTTGAGAAGGGTTCATAGTGAATTTCTTTGGCTAGATAGGCCTTACATGATCATGAAGGAGGCAATTCAAGCTGTCACCAGCTTGCGAGGGTTAGACAAGAACCTGACAAGAAAATTTCTAACATAGAGGTCAAAAAACTCACTGGTGCTACACCTAATAGCAGATCAATGAGGATAATCACAATCATTGACACAAATATAAAGTTTGCAAGCATGATCATAGGTTAGAAGGTAACTCAATCCAACTGATTGAATTATGTTGCTAGTTTATGCATTCATGTTGCATATCAGATGCTGAGGAATAATGTGAAGTACGATTTATGTGAGTGGATGAAGAGTGATTTGATGTTAAACCTTGGAAAGATCAAAGGAATAAAGAAAGGCACCTTTAGATATGGAAACTTGATTGTTTGTTTAATGCTTTACTTCCTAAATGAGCAACCGGGTCTAGGGAAGAAGCATTGGGCTCATGACATACCGGTAGGTATGCAGAAAAAGGAAGCTATCACCAGTCTTGGTATCGACAGAGATGAGAAACTTTGGGGGTATTTTAAGACTTTTCAAGAAAACATGAGGCAAAGGGAGAGAATTTCAAAGAACATTGTGGAGAAGTATTCCACAGATATCTATTTCATGGTAAAAACTGATGAAACTCTTATGGAAGCAGTTGAACCTAGGCAAATCTGGATTACTAACCTTGGATATGAGGTGGATGATAGCATTTTTGAACTCTATGCAAAGATGTTGTCAGATTCCCCATTAGATGATAAGACAAAACATTTTGGTACAATAGGAAAGAAGGATGTTGAAGTAAAAACTAGTTTTAATAGGAAGAGAAGAGAGAAGAAAATAGAAAAGATGTCTGCATATGTACAAGATGTGATGTATAAGATAGACACTCAACTAGGTTCCAATTCAAAATAGGTTGATAAATCAAAAGCGGTTGGTACTATAGAAGTGAAGAAGCCACCAGTTCACATTTCCCCTATCACTTCTGACTCTAATCCTGAGGATAATGAACCTCTATCTTTTAGAAGGGTACACAGGAAGAATGTGGTAGAACCACTGGTAGAGTAGAAGAAGGTAGAGCCTAGGTTGAGACTTGTTTGAAAGGCAACTAAGCCTATTGCACCTCCACCACCGATAAGGAAGCCTATGTAGAAGAGGAAACCAATCACACCAACAACCACAAGAAACAAGAAGAAGGGTGATGATACTAGAACTGGTAAGACAACAATGACCTATGCTGAGCTTATTAATGAATTAAAAAAGATGAAATATTTAAAAATATATCAAAGTATTGTGAAAATTTAGAAGAGAATGAGAAAAGTGAATTAGAAGACGCTATTTTGTTGTATATAGAAATTTATAGGAAAGCCTTAATTGAAATTTTGAAGGAGATACCTTTATCCCTATATAATAAACTTGAGGCTAGGAGACTTGACGTTGTCAAGAGAGATAAGGAGATCAAAGAAGTAGCACTTTTGGAATTGTGTGGTACTATAAATAATGAGGAAATGAAAAGATGTATAGACATTGGAAATAGGACAATCTTCAGTAGTAAATCCTGACAAATAAGCCTTATGATGGGGAGAGTAAATGAGGTGGTAAATGAGACAAGTAAGGGATGGACCAAATTCTTTCAAAAAAACCCAAACTTTCTCACATCTCAGGAAGAATTTGCAAGGGAAACAACTTCCACCATTCCTGACAAATCAAAAGGGAAAGGTATTTTGGGCAGTTCAATTCCATTTTTGACACAACTGGTAGTAACTATAGATACTCAAACACAATCGACAGCTAAGGAGAGTGTACAATTTGTACTGGCATAGACCATTTTTTAGCAAGGCAGTGTATAGGACTCTTAAAAATCTATGGATAATACTCCACCAGTAGTAACCAACACTACACAAATTGGTGAAGCCACTGATGCAATATAAGTTGAGATGGAAAAGGTAAAAGCCACTAAGTCCATACCAGTAGGTAAAACTGATTCCCTGGAAAAGGTTTTGGCAATTGAAACTTCTCAGGTTGAGAAGAAATAAGTCTCTGAGTTGAGTCCAACTGAATTAATGATGATGCCTACTCAAAAGTTAGTGAAGGAAGGTATTGTAGATAAAGGATTAATTGATCAATTATTCTTTGTGTTGAATAGATTATTAGCTGACTGTCAGATTGAATATGGAGCAATCCCTTCCAGTAATTTCAAGACTCTAACAGAGAACATATCCAATAATTTTCAATCTTTGAGGCAGATTGCAAACTGATAGGCTTTGGACAATTTCATAGTAGCAAAAAGAACAACTTTTGATCAACTTATAGGAATAGGGAAGAATAAAATTGATGACAAACTTATTGAAGGAGTTATATGATAAGATGGCTAAAATTGCTAACTCTTTTGATGGATTGACTACACTAACCACATCTTTTTATGGACAAATTTTGTCCTTAGAGAACCAAATTTTTTGTTTTGAGAAGGATAGAGATAAAATCATGAGAAGAGCAAGAAATCTAAGAGGATTGGTAATTCCTAGACTATATTCATTGGGTTTTCACAAGAAAGAGTGCATGGATATGATTGCTATACCCACACTGATAGATATCCAAGAGAAAGAAAAAATTGCCCACTTACTAAGTGGACTTGCATCCATTTATGATACTTTAAAATTTGGTTGGGATACATATCTTTAGTTATTGCAGAAGGCATACCCAGAAATCCTGAAGATGACTAAGCTCCAATGAAACTAATGGTATTATTTTATTCTTTCAATTCTTTCACCGGTCTTTGGCATTGATATCAAAGGGGGAGTATGTTCTAATGGTATGATGAAAGAATAAGTATCTGGTAGAATAATGAGAGGGGGGAGTGAATAAATATATTGAAAAACTGATACAAAGTTCCCAAACTCAAAGTCAGTCAAACAAAGTAAACATATCTTAGTCAAGATCAATATTCATAAGAATACATGACATCAACTAGCTTAACTATTATGACAACTTTAACAGTAAAAACCTTCAATCTTGTAAACATCAACAATGCTTAATCATAACTCAACATATTCATCTCCCAATGCTTCTACTTAACATGCCTTATCAGAAGTTAACCAAATCAACAAATAAGATCACAACCACAAAAGCATTCACCAATTGACACAAATGTTTATACGTGGGAAACCCAAATAGGTAAAAACCATAGTGAGATGAGACTCAAAAGGATAGCTATCTGAACTCTTCTGAAGTTCACCCAGTTAGGAGCCAAGCCTGTTAAATTTTTACAATAAGTCTTGTTAAGAACTAATTCTGGTTAGGAATCACTTGGTTAAGGGTTTACAAATATGTCTTGATGAAAGTACAATACCCTGTTAGGAGTAACCTCGCTAGAGGATTTAAGAATCCAAGCTAATGGACCAACTTGTTAAAGAATTTAATGAGTAACCAAGATTATTAGAGCTTACCTAGTTAAGGGATTTCACTTCTGCTATAATTGTTAGAACACAATAGGTTTTCTTGATTTGTCTGAGTAGCACTAGGGTGAACTCACAATGTTGGTTCCCACTTTTTGGTACATTCTGATTTTTGCTGAAATCATACATTTTTTAGAAAATATAATGATTTAAGCCTTAAGAGGTCCCATTTGAATCAATTAATTGAAGAGATTTAGATCAAATTTTCTTAGATCAAAATTTATTGGATAAAACCTCTCTGCTTCTAAATCATACTTGCAATGTAGTCTCCTTTGCATATATCAAATGCTAATAAAAAACCAATTTTACATTAGCTTCTGGTGGCTCAAATGAATTCATTTAGAAGTTTTGTTTTTTAAAGTATTTATTCCTTATTATAAGCTTTCCAAATAGTATAATTTTTAATAAATATAAATTCATTAATATATTTTTATTTTATTTCTTATGAATGTAGGTTTTTCACCGAACATGAACTTCTTTGTTCAATGCATTGGGAAAAATAGTAAACTAATTCAAAAACATTCTAAAAAATATCTATGCACTAGGTATTGATGTCTTCTTTCTAACAAAATAAAATAAAATTGAATTTTGATATATATAGAACAAGTTATGTGTTCAAACGTACGCCTATATCTAAATTATAATTAGTCGAACTTGAAAACTTAGTAAAATGAAAAATATTCAACATATCACTATCAAATACACTGCATGCCTTGTGTATTGATGTTACAAACCAAAATTCAAAATAATTAAGTTTTTATCATTTATAAAAAAAAAGTTATGTGTTTCGGGATACACATCACTCTTAAAAAAAAAATTTTGCAGTAAAAAAATTACTTTTTGAGGGAGATGGAAAATCAATTAACTTTTTTTAAAATTTAAAAAAAAAATATTTAGAATCTACAAACAAGATGTTACAAATCACTAGTTTACCTCATCTTCAAATTATTAATGGTATAAAATTTATAGGTGTCCAAAAGTAAAGGTTTTTTTCAAAATGTTCATTTAAGTGTCAAAGTTGGTCAAAAAGTGGAAACCAGTATTGTGAGTTCACCCACTACATCTGCTTGATTAGATCCTTCTAAGCTTCAATCTGCCTTCACTCAAAGTGTAGATCCATTCACTAGTTAGGCAACTACACACTCAATAGGCTTCTATCAATCTTGCCAATAACCTTTACAAACAACTTCATCGACCTTAAATACAAATCAATTAGGTCAGTAACACAACAAAAGCCTAATTCTCATCCTAGAGAATACAAACAAGTCAGTACAATCTTGACTGTTAGAAATCCTGACAATCTCTTCACATTCTTCAATAAAATTCCAACTGCTCCATGGTCACCACTTCATTGGACTTTATAACTCATCACATGATGTGCATTAGATGCAATCCACTTTTCTCCTTCCCTAGACAAAAAAAAAATGTGCCAAAACAATTTCAACATATCCTCATACAATGATCACATGTGCTTCCATCATTACCACTTATTAGATAAGAAACCAACAAACTTGATCGGTTAGGGTTTAACAACTGATAAGGTTTACCAGTTACATTACATAGAAAGGTTTAACCCTTTACACCAGCTCACCAGTTCAACTCACAAACTTTACATACTGGTTTACAACATCTTCCATGGAGCTCTTCTTACCGGTTACTAGCCAATATAAAAATAAACAATATCAACAATAACATGAATACCATTACTAGTTCAATTGACATCAATGACAATATATCATTAATGCAATCACTATGCAAAATGCCAACAAACTCAAAATTCCAACAAACTCAAAATGCCAATAATCTCCCCCTTTTGCATTGATGGCAATGCAAATATCAACACCTCTGATTGCTGTTGAGATTTGTGAATAAGAATTCTAGTTTACATTACCAAGTATTTACCTTGCTCTGCTTGTCTTCAGCCTGTTGCTAGTTCACCTAATCAGACACATAATTCTTCTCCTCAATCACATAATTCTTTAATATCCCCCTTTGACATTGTTGGCAATACAAATATCAATGCCTCTAATTACTGTTGAGATTGGTGAATAAGAATCCCGATTTACATTACCAAGTATTCACCTTGCTCTTTCTATCTTCAACCTACCACTGGTTCACCTAATCAGACACATAATTAATCTCCCCTTTCACAAAAATGCCAAAGTGAAAGTAAAACATGTTTACAATTATGCTCTCACTGTGCATCAACATCATTCTGCAACACGATGCTCCCCCTATGGAATACATCCACTTCATCATCCATTCATGTAAAATTCTGCAAGTGGTTCAAGGACTGATGCAATCAGCATCATGCTCAACTAACTTCATCAAGAGGGACAAACCCCAATTGAATTCTAAGATACTCAAAAGTGGTCTTAGGCAAAGGTTTGGTAAAGATATTTGCAAGCTGCTCATTGGTAGAAACATGCTCCAAGATAAAATCTTTACTTTGAACATTTTCTCTCAAGAAGTGATATTTCAATTCAATGTGCTTAGTCCTTGCATGCAAAACATGATTTTTAGAAATGTTTGTTGCACTTGTATTATTACACAAAATCTTTATGGGTTCTGAGATTTATATCTTCATATAAGCTGCTACATACTCAGCTTCAGCAGTAGATTGTGAAGTGCAACTTTGCTTTTTACTACTCCATGAAACTAGCCTTCTTCCTAGAAAGAATGCTCCACTGGTAGTACTCTTCCGGTTATCAATATTTCCTACCCAATCAGCATCTATGTATTCTTTCAAATCAAAATTTCCACCATATTGATACCATAACCCATAGTCAACAGTACCTTTTAGATATCTAAAAATTCTCTTGGTTGGCATCAAATGTGCCTCCTTTGGATTCTTCTGAAATCTAGAAACAATATGAACTGCATGGGCAATATCTGATCGACTGTGAACAACATAGTATAATTTTCCAATCATTGACCTATATTCCTTTTCATCTACAGACTTAGATGCATCTTCCTTGGACAATTTACAACCTATAACCATTGGGGTTCCAACTGGTTTACTGTCACTCATACCGAAAGTCTTCAAAACCTCTTTCACATACTTGGATTGAGTAATGAAAATACCATTCTTCATCTACTATATCTGTAAGCCTATGAAATTTTTTATTTCCCCTACTAATGACATCTCAAATTTATTCTTCATTTCATCTGTAAAACAATTACTCATGTCATCATTACTTCCAAATATAATGTCATCTACAAATACTTCACTAACCAGTATTTCATCTCCATTAAACTTGAGATAAATGTTGTTGTCATCACATATTCTAGCAAATCCTGTCTTCATTAGATGAGTATGAAGCCATTCATACCATGCTTTGGGTGCCTTCTTTAATCCATACAAAGCTTTATGCAATTTTCATACCATGTCTTCCTTATCTATCAATGCATAACCATTAGGCTTCTCTATATAAACCTCTTCTTCCAGTATCCCATTCAAGAATGCAGACTTAACATCCATCTGGTATACCTTGAACTTCTTATGAGCTGCAAATGCAAGTAATGTTCTGACACCTTCCAGTATTGCTACTGGTGTAAAAGTTTCTCCATAATCTTCTCATTCTTCTTGCACATAATGTTTTCATACTAATCTTGCCTTATTGCGAACTACAACACCATCTTCATTTAATTTGTTTCTGAACACCCATTTAGTACCTATAACATTCTTGTTTATCGGTCGGGGTACCAGGGTCCAAGTGTTTTTCTTCTCAATTTGATCCAACTCCTCCTCCATAGCTTTCACCCAATGATCATCACCAAATGCCTCCTTAGCACTTCTAGGTTCAAAGATGGAGATCGTGCAAGAGATCTCTTATTCTCCTTCTAGTTAGTACACCAACATCCTTATCCCCGATTATTTGTTCAGAACCATGATTCAGTCTCACATACCTAAGAATAACACGATCATTCTCTTCAGGTTCAGCTTCTTCATTATCATCTTCCTCTGAATTTATTTGTTCTGGTTGAGCAAGTACATCTAGATTTATTTTACCAGTTTCTGATTTAACAGTTTCAGGTTCTGAAAGAAAAATGCAAGGATATTCATCCTTCTTCTCAGAACTGGTTCCTTCTGAAGCTTTAGGACATTCATCTACACGAACATCAGCACTCTCAACAATTCTCTATGTCCAGTTGTTGTAGCATTTATAGGCCTTACTCTTGGTGGAATAGCCAATAACTATGCCTTCATTACTCTTAGATTCAAAATTGCTAATGTAATCACCTCTTTTAATAAAATATTTGGTTCCAAATATCTTAAAATAGCTAACATCAGGTAATCTCCCATACCAATACTCATATGGGGTCTTGTCCTTACCTCTTTTCACCATAACTCGGATCATTGTGTAGACAATTGTACTTACAGCTTCTTTCCAAAATGATTTTTCTACACCTCCTTGTATCAACATAGTCCTAGCACCTCCAACCACTGACTGATTGTTTCTCTTTTCTATACCATTCTGTTGTGGTGTCCTTAGTGTAGAAAGATGCCGCTTGATACCATTATCATCACAATAGTTAGTGAACTCCACAAAAGTGAATTCACCACCTTGATCTATTCTTAGACATTTTATCTTTTTTCCACTCTCTTTCTCAGCTAAGGCTTTGAATGCCTTGAATTTACCAAAATCTTCATTCTTATCCTTAAAAAATATGACCGACATCATCCTTGAACAATCGTCACTGAAGATCATGAAGTATCTGTGACCTTGAATTCTTCTTGTTCTTATTGGTCCACATAGATTTGTATGAGCCAAATCTAACAAGTGTTCTGCTAAGAAGGACTTTCTCTTGAAAGTCAAAAAAGTCATCTTTCCTAGCTGACATTCTTTACAAAGAGCATTAACTGGTTTGTCTAGCTGAGGCAGACCTCTTATTGTCTTAGAATTGCTTACTTTAACAATATTATCAAAATTTATATGACAAAATCTCCTATGCCAAAGCCAACTATCATCTATTTTTGCAATCAAATAGTTGCTAACTTTAGGATTGAGATGAAATAGATTACCTCTGGTCTGTTTCCCGGTTGTAATCAATTCACCTTTGTTTTCAAAGATTTTGCACATGCCATTTCTAAACTCCAGCGGGTATCCTTTGTCATTAAGTTGTGCCACATTTAAGATTGTGCTTTAGGCCTTCAACCCAATAGACATCATCAACACTACTCTTCCCATTAAGAGAAATAACTCCCTTACATTTAACCATACAAGGTGAGTCATTGCCAAATCTGACAACACTGCCATCAAATTCCTTTAGGGAAAGAAATTTGCTTTGATCACCAGTCATGTGATGTGAAAAACCACTATCAATGATCCAATACTAGTGCCTTCTAATATAATATTTCTTCCTTAATAGCTACAAACACAATATATTCACCAACATCATTATCAGATTCTTCATCAGTAATACCACTATCAATAGCTACAAGACAATCTCTCTTACCTTTACCCTTGTACTTCTTAAATTTGTCTCTCTTGTATTCATTTTCACCATTAGGGCAATTTTCTGCTATATGACCAATCTTGTTGCATACAAAACATTTTAAAGGTAGCTTACCTCTATATTTACCTATGCCTCTAGGCAGTCATTTTGCCAACAATGCTTCAAGTTCCACTAAGTTGTCTTCATCTTCCACATCTCTAGTGGATCTAGATTCATAGCTATGGTCGGTATTTCTACTTCTTCTCATAGATGGGTTAAAGATAGAAGTTTTGAATGTAGATTCTGATTTTTGTACACTACCATCATAGCCATTTAGTTCAAAAGAAGTAAGTTTGCCAATAATAGAGTCAAGAGTTACCTTTGTCTTGTCAATGCATTTCAGCTCCTAAATAGCTGCAACTCAGATAGCATAGACCGGTAGCAGGGTTCTCAGTAGCTTACTGATTTTTGTGGCATCTTCCACTTTCCCTCTTGCACTGTTTATCTCACCAACTATCTCTTTAATCCTTTGACCATACTATTGGATATTCTCATCTTTAGACATTCTCATGTCATCAAATTTTCCTCTTAAACTCTCATCTTTGGTAATTTTAACATGTTCATCACCGTTATAAATCTCTTCAGTTTTTTGTCATACTTCATGTGTAGTTTCAAGACCATGAACATCAACATATTCAACATTAGATAGGGAACTAATAATAGCATCTAATGCTTGGTTATTTTCTCGTTGTTCTTTCTTCTGATCATCAGCTAGGATTCCAGTAGGTGTAATATACTTAGTTCCTATATGATCCCAATACTAACTACCAAGAATCTTAATGTAAATCTTCATTTTGTCACTCCATATTCTATAGTTATCTTTGTTGAACTTTGAATCTTCTTTCTTCATCATGATCTACAAAATCTTTTCCTCAAGCTATTACGATTTTAGATTAAGAGGACCTGAGATTCTCTGATACCAATTGATGGTATGATGAAAGAATAAGTATTCAGTAGAATACTAAGAGGGGGGGGCGTGAATCAGTATATTGAAAAACTTATTCAAAGTTCCCAAACTCAAACTCAGTAAAACAAAGTAAACATATCTTAGTCAAGATCAATATTCATAAGAATACTTGACATCAACCAGTTTAACTGTTATGACAAATTTAACAATAAACAAATTCAATCTTGTAAACATCAACAATGCTTAATCATAACTCAACATATTCATCTCTCAATTCTTCTACTTAACATGCCTTATCAGAAGTTAACCAAATCAACAAATAAGATCACAACCACAAAAGCATTCACCACTTGACACAAATGTTTATACATGGAAAACCCAAATAGGTAAAAACCATGGTGAGATGAGACTCACAAGGATAGCTATTTGAACTCTTCTGAAGTTCGCTTTGTTAGGAGCCAAGCCTGTTAAAGCTTTACAATAAGTCTTGTTAAGAAATAATTTCGGTTAGGAATCACCTAGTTAAGGGATTTACAAATATACCTTGATGAAAAGAACAATACCCTGTTAGGGGTAACCTCACTAGAGTATTTAAGAATCCAAGCTAATGGACCACCTTGTTAGAGGATTTAATGAATAACCAAGTTTGTTAGAGCTTACCTAGTTAAGGGATTTCACTTCTGTTGTAATTGTTAGAAAATAATAGGTTTTCTTGATCTATCTAAGTAGCACTACATTTACTTGATCAAATCCTTCTAACCTTCAATCTGCCTTCACTCAAAGTGCAGATCCATTCACTAGTTAGGCAACTACACACTCAACATGTTTCTATCAATCCTGCCAACAACCTTTACAAACAATTTCATCAACCTTAAATACAAATCAATTAGGTCGGTAACACAACAAAAACCTAATTCTCATCATCGAGATTACAAACAAGTCAGTATAATCTTGACTGTTAGAAATCATGATAATCTCTTCACATTCTTCAAGAAAATTCCAACCGCTCCATGATTGCTACTTCACCAGACTTTGTAACTCATCATGGGCTGTGCATTAGATGTAATCGACTTTGCTCCTTCCCTAGACAAAAAACAAATGAGCCAAAACAATTTGAACATATCCTCATACAATGATCACACATGTCTCCATTATTACTGCTTATCAGATAATAAACCAACAAACTTGATTGGTTAGGGTTTAACAACTGATAGGGTTTACTGGTTACATTACATAGAAAGGTTTAACCCTTTACACCAATTCACCAGTTCAACTCACAAACTTTACATACCGATTTACAACATCTTCCACAAATCTCTTCTTACCACTTACTAGCCAATATCAAAAACAATAATATCAGCAATGACATGAATACCATTACCAGTTCAATTGACATCAATGACAACGTATAATTAATGTAATCTCTATGAAAAATGCCAACAAACTCAAAATGCCAACATGTTCATATGTGAAAAATATCAGGGAAACACATTTCCGATGGACTGTATTGCTCAGGGGAAGCATATCGACAGGGAATCCATTTTTTACATGAGTGTTGCCATCAATGACAAAGAGGGAGATTGTTGGCAATTGTCACTCATTGGATTCATTTTGTTGTCATTGATGACAACAAGATATGATGGAATTCATAAACTAGCACTAGGAAGCATATACCGACACATACCAGCTTTGGAGCATTCAGGGCTACACCGGCATCAATACTTCTTTGGAAGCCCACATCAAGGAGGATTTAATTAAATCATTTTGTATTTGATAGTAATGTGATAGATGAAATATGCTGATATAGGAGAATATAGAAAAATTGTATGATGTGAAATATATGTATGGATATCATTTTGTATGTGAATGCTATATCATGCAATGATATGTAGATAGCTTGGAAAGAATTCCTAGAGGAAAAGAGATGCTGGTAGCAGTTCAGAGTTTATGAACCAGTACAGAGTAGAACCAGAACCAGAACTCTATTTGGCATAGTAGATGTATTATTGAGTTCATTTTCAATAATTTACTTTCACAGAAATCTTGTAGTCATTGAGGCTCTTTAGTGACGAGCAGTATGCTCTAGGCAGTGTGCCTTCCTGCAAGTGATGGCTCCTATTATATGTAATATCTATTTATATGGCTAGTGAATTGATATTGTGGGTCACAAATCCCACCGTGGTTTTTCCTCATTGAGGTTTTCCACATATAAATTTTTTTTCTGAAGTATCCATGTCATGGAGCTGGCAAGGGCAGGAAAGGAGAGAAGTACATATGATGGAAAGTGTAAAGTTGAGCCTAGAGAACTATTAGTATGTACTTTTGAAGAGGAGAAGACATCTGAAGAAATTAAAAGGACTTATATTTTGAGTTGGCTCTAGGAAGGTTTTGAAGATGAATTTTGATGTGGTGTAGTTGATAATGAAGGTCACATTAGTTAGCTTGAAGTGGAAAGGTTCATAAGCATTTTTGGTGTATTTAAAAATAAGGAAATACCACTAAATGTCACTCTCCAAGATGGGATCTTGTATACGAGGGAAGATGAAATCCTCCCCAGGTTTGATCCTATGATTTTGGAGTGTGACAGTCAAATATCATCATGTACCGCTTGCATGAGCTCTTCTTTGGCTACACTAGGAAAAGATTCTCTTTCTAAACGCCCTCTTATCGACTTTGTTAATTCTATGTGAGATGTAACACTCGAAGAAGATTTTCTCTCCTTTTCCAAAGAGAAGTCCCCTACATAGAAGATAGAGATTAAATGGAACCCTTTGAATTCCCTGTATTACCTTGTATAATCCTATGAGGATACCAAGATTAGAAATAATCCTCTTTTTGAAGTGATAAGCCCTTAGCCATCCAAACAAATATTGTATATGGTGAAAATGGATAACAATAATAACAATATTGAAAGGCTAAATGAATCCAACCACAAAACCCTAGCCTAACAATCAACAAAGATCCACCATAACATATGAAGATTACCTAAGACAATGCAAATCAAATGAAATCACAAAGATTATACCATCACATGTCCAATAGGGTTTTGATCTCCATTCTTCCTATCTCCATTGATCTTGCTTGATATATTTGCTCTCAGATTTTTATATGCACAAGAGCTCAACAAAGAATGGAATGTGGTTGCAAGTAGGATCGTAGTGTAGCCAAGTCTTCAAGATTAGTCATTAGGGTTTGATAATGAAGGAAGCATCTCCTTAAATAGAAGACACAATATGAAATGGAGGGATAAGATTGAGAGGTGTAAAAAGAGAGGTCAGCTAGGATTAGAGGGTAGGTAGAAGAAATAGTAAAATAATGAAAGAGGTAGGTAGTGTAGGAATTAAGAGATGAATGACATGTGTCATGTGTAGAAAAAGCTAATGAATTAATTGAATAAATAGAGATTTATTTAATTAATAGAAGAAGTAGGATAATTAAATAAATAAATATTTATTCAATTTAGGAAAAGGATAATTTAAATAAATAAATATATTTATTTAAATGAGAAATAAGGCTAGAAGAGGATAAATGAATTAATTAAATAAATAAAGATTTATTTAATTAATAGAAGAATTAGGCTTAGATAATTAAATAAATAAAATATTTATTTAATTAGACATGACAATTTTGGGTGTCTACAAATATCATCCCTTCATAATTCCAATGAGCCTTAAGAAGGTGTCCTTGAGGATAGCTCTAAGGGTGATGAATTAATTTTTTTATTCTATCATGCAGAGATGGGAAGTAGAGATGCTCATTTCCCAAGTCTCAACCCCAGAACCCTTGTTGATGATTATTTGTCTATTAATTAAATAAATAATAAATCCTCCATTGTTGAGAGCCTTAAGCCATTGTCATGTGAAGTATACAAATAAGGCCATGATAGTTGTGCTAATATCTTAAAACAAAGTTGAGAGGTCCATGATCAGTGACACAATGTACTAGTTAAATCTTTTCAGAAGGATTATTGTTAGTTATCCCAAGCAATCCATAGAGAGGTAAAGAGTCTAGTTCTAGAATTCTATCATGAAGAGTGGTTATTTCGGGAGTGAATGCTTTTTACAAGTGATTTTCATATAGTTGTAGTTGAAAGCCTGGTCCCAGAGTCATCATTAGACATTGTTCATCTTTCATTATGTCATTTGTCCCAAGCCCATTGTTACACACGGGTATATATTTCTCTCAGCCCATAAATGGTTTCTCTTGAATAATATTTCCCTCCTTCATCATACAGCCCTTATGGTCGTGTACATATTTAGGTTCCATTTTTGGTTTGCTTTAGGTATAGTTTGCTTCGCTTTTCATTTTTAGCTTGTTAGCCTTTAGTTTTTCCCAATCACCCCTCCACCCTATTGTGTGTGAAAGTGGATCGTATCTCTATTTGGATTACACAACACTTCAATTAATTCATTAGACACATGGTTAGTAAATCAATCAAGAATGAATAATAAACCATCACAAAGTGACCTATTGCCTTCTAGTAGATATGAGTTTGTTCTTTCTTTCAGGTTTTTATATGCAATACCAATGACTAGACAACACCTAAACGAAGGATTTAATCTATATGAGTACAACATTGAGCTAAATGAATCCAAGATTAAGCTAGATAAATGCAAGATATGCAAGATTAATGAATATTAGGCTAACATGATTAAGCTATGAATGAATATTAAGCTAAATGATTTAACAAATAGGCAATAACTAATATGAAAAAATTATCAATATAAAATCTTAATGAACCTAGAGCAAAAACAACATAATAACAATATATTCTCTAGGATCCTTGATTAGGAGATGAGAGCCTAAATTTATAGAAAATCTAGAATGAAACCGACGGCCAAGATCAAATGATGATGAGCAGTCAAGATTTTTCAAGAACAAGCACAATCTAGGTGAATTGATGTGATTCACTTCTTTTCTGATTTTTAAAGGAAATTGAACTAAAATTAAGATAAAATCAGAGAAACTTATTTATTCTCTATTTTATTCAATTTTGAGATTTAATTGTTTTAATTGCTTTTCTGAAATTTTTCCCAATTTTAAATTTGATTTTCAAGATTATCTCCATTTGATTTGTTTTCTCAGTTTTTTATTCTTTTTTTCCAATTAATTCCTTTTTTGATGATTTAATGGCAAATTGACTTATTTAATTAAATATACTAGGATATTTAATAAAATAAATAGGATAATTGTTTAAAAATGATTTACTTGAAATGATCAAAATAGTTAAATATTTATTTAATAAATTTAGAGTGATTAATTTACCATGTGACATTGATGATTTAAGAAATTAATTGTGTTCAAGGATGATTTGAATTTCCTTTGGTTAGGACCTTGGTGATGTTGTGGAGATTAGGGGCCCATGGTTTAGGTGACCATTTTTAGGGTATTACGTTTGCCCCTCTTTGCATTAATGTGCAAGCAATGCTTCGGTTCAAAGAATAGTTGATGTCAAATAGATACCAGTTCTAAACTTGATGGATCACAAACTGATAAAGAGCAAGATGTTTAGCTTGATTAAAGTGATGAAACTGAACAGATTGATTAAAGCGATACCAATCCTGAGCTTGATTGAACTAGGACCGACAAAGAGTGAGATACCGTTCTTGAACTTGATGGATCAAGAAATGAGTATCGATCTAGAATTTGATTGAACTAGATTGAGCGAGAGATGCAATTGATTCTGAACTTGATTGAACAAGAATCGATTGAGAAAAGTGATAAAACCAATTCTGAACTTGATTGAACAAGAACCGATTAGTAAGAGAAAATGTCCAGCTTGATTTGATGTGATGAAACTGAACATCGATTTCAAGATTGATTCAGATAAGGACAAAGATTGGTATGCCCCTAGGGATTTCTTTATTTGACATCGAAGAATCCCAACTTGATAGAACATGATTTAGTTAAGATTCCCCTAGTAACTAGGTTTAATTGATTTTGTTTGTATGAATGGATTTTTGCTCGACTTTAGATGAAGATTTGAAAAATTTATTGACTTTTCATGATGACAATCACTAAAAAGGTGTAATGAGTATGCCCCCTCGAGAGAGAAATCGAAAGATTACAAGGGTACATTGATTTTGGGCAATTTTTAGTGATGATAATTATTTGAGCACAAAGATTGATATTGAACATTAAAATCAGAGTTGATTTGAGTATTGAGATTTAGAATTGAGCACAAAAATGATTCAAAAATTGACTTGAGGATGAAAGTGCTAAGTGCTCAATGTCGTGAAATTTTGACTAGAGAATTGACGTCAAATTTTGATTTCGATCCTAAAAATGGACTCAAGACAATTGATTTAGCTTAGGGGACAAGTTTTATGTCCATCAGAGTAAGTTGAAAATTAGGGTTTGGGCTATATCAGGGGTTCAATGTGTCATTTTCAATTTATTGTTACTTCTCAAAGTTTGAAATTTGAAAAACCCTCCATGAAGAAAAATGGCCATTCCGATCTAGGAGCATCAATTTGAGCACCAGAGATGTCACAATCGACCGCAGAACTACGACGGAGTGGTGAGTGATCAATCTTTAGGTGTGCATTTCTTATTTTTTGAATTTTTGTTGATTTTTTGCATTTTTAAATTCGTTTGAAGTCATTTTCCTTGTTTGTCATGCCATTGAATACGTTTTCTCGTACGACAATTTGCCCTCCTTTTGTTTTGTCATTTGGTGTTGTCCCATCATTCATATGATAGTGTTCTTGAGTCACCATTGTATCATGCAATAGGCTATGGTTTGTCATATGGTAATGTTTTCTCATGTAGAGTGTAATGTTTACTCGTACGAGTTTTTTGCTTGTTTGTGGAAACTCGTATAAAAAATAACAAGCATTTTTAAGAATCTAAACAACAATTTTTTATTTTTTATTTTGTTTATTGGATTCATGAGAATGTTTAACATATTTTTAGCGCATTTTGGATCATGTGTTAACAATTTTTATGTTCGATTTTGCAAATTCGGTTGCCAGATATTCAGTTTTGGTGTGCATTTCCACCAATGATGAAGCTAGTTTGTGAGTTATCAGATGCAAAGAGAGCTCATATTGATTTGTCTGGATTCAAATACCTTTTAGAAATGCCTGATATTTGTGTGAATCATGGTATGTTGACTACATTAGTATACCATTTTCATTCAAAGCATAATACCTTTCATCTACCGGTTGGAGAGATGACTATCACGTTGGAGGACATATAAAGGATTTTGAGGATTTTGTTTGCTAGAGACAAGGTTGATTATGATTCCACTGAACGACCAGTTGTTTTAGCATTGAGATCAATATTCCACGATGAGACTATTCTTGAGCGTGCCATTGCTTAGGATGATTGGATGAGTAGATATGCTGAGAAGTACCCTCTGGTTTATGTTTTAGCAAGTATGATCTATTGTTTTGTTATGCCCGATAGAGGACAACAAGGTTTTCTTTGTGGTTGGGCCAGAATGCTTGAGAAGTTGTTGACTCATCCTTTGAGATTAAGGTGGGGTTCATGCTTCCTTTTCCATATATATCATGAGATGCACGAGATTATGTATCAGGAGGGTAAGAGCATGGCAGTAGGTGTTTTAGTGCTATAGATATGGGCATGGGAGCACATCCCAGTATGTAGACCAATAGTAGATGATTCTAGAGAGGTGTACCAACCTATTATTTGTTGTTATTCAAGTTATGTTACTCAGTCCCATCTGGGCAAGAGTGACTATTAGAGGAGGCAGGTGGATGATCTGATTGCAGTAGTATGGAGACCGTATAGGGGTCTAGAGCTGTGGGACAACTGGAGAGCTCAGAGGAAGGACATGTTTATGACCTGACCTCTTATTGGCAAATTTTTGTCTATCATTGAGTGACTCATAGTATCTAAAGTAATGAGGTAGTATGGGAGACCATAGGGTATATCCCAGGATTTCACAGCCTATGTCTGATAGGGAGAGGAGGATAGAAGAGGATGAGAACTGAGGATATCATATGCGTTGAGCATGTAGGAGTTAGTGGGTTTACAACTGTAGAGATGGGATTACCTAGAGGATGTTGTAGACGCAGGGGTATTGCCCTAGTACAAAGATTGGTTTTATAAACATCCATTTCCTCGATTTACAGATTTGGGAGAGCACGCACCTCTTATAGAGGAGGTTGAGGATGAGACACCAACACAGGAACACGTACTAGGTTAGGTACATGGATGAGGGAAGGTACAGGGATAGAGAGTGGATGTACCTAGGTGGGCAGGAGGTGATCCTGGTGCTAGTAGTAGTAGGGTACCAACGAGAGCTAGACAATGATAGAGAGGGGAGGGTGGATCTTTAAGAGTTGTTGGGGTTAAGGATAGTGGTTCTAGGGAAATAGAGGGTGGAGGAGAAAAGAAGAGAGTGATTCCTAGATAGGTTAGGTAGCAGAGAGATGAGCATGGAGGCAAAGAGGGAGATGTAGGGAGAGAGCAGGGAGTACTAGACGTAGTATGGTCTTTGAGATCAAGGTTTCAGATGTTTGCAATCATAGTTGACAATGGCATAGACTCATCTTGCAGAGTGAGACTGACAACTTGTAGAGATTAGAGCAGAGCATGATGCACTTTAGTGAGAGGTTTTGCATCAGACGAGCCATGCAACCTATTATGTCGCAGCTTATAGTGTAGCGGTCCTAGTAGAACAAAAGGTTGTTCTGTATTCTTAGTATATGGCTCAATCTGAGGGAGATAGGGCACCCAGATAGAATATCAGTCAGCAAGAACCTCCTCCTCCACCTACCTATGAGGGAGAGGCAGAGAGCTAGCTTGTTATATCTAGATTAGATTTTGTTATATACCCTATTTTTGTAGCCTATGTGATTCTTTCTCCGATGAGACATTGTATTTGATAGTGGATATCTTTTGTACTCTGAGATATTGAGATTATGATGATATATACGAGCTCTTGATTTGATTTCATTGTAGTTGTGTTGGTTTATTATGAGATGGATTTCTATATGCTTTATTCTCTATGTATGCATATCTTTTCAGTATGGATGTATGTAATACTGATGAATATGGATGTTTGTTTTTTGTTTCTATTTCATATGCAATAAATGATGAAAATGAGTAACTATTAATGCAAATGTTTAGTTTTTTATGCAATAATGCAAATAAATATGTAATGAAATGTATGGATCTATATAAGATGATCATGTATGCAGCTAACATCTCAATACACAAGTATTTGATCAGAGAAATGATGATGAAAAAGAGACCACTTAGCTGAGAAATGATGATTGCTTCAAACTTTCATTCAAAAGATAAAGAGATCATTGTTATCATGCCCAAATCACTTAAAATGCATCAAATTTAGAATGAATGCAACCTAAACATAGTCATTGGATTTGGTATGCTTAATTTTCATCACTGAGTATTTTACAAACACAACATGCAAAATAGTGTTCCTTTCTTTTCATATGCAATATTAATTATCTTGTCCGCAATGACCCTCTTTTTGTTCATATCCTTGGACAAATTATGGATGCATCCGGATTGCACATTAAAGCAATTCCCTCAAAATAGACAAAGAAATGACTCCAACCTCCCTGTAGCATACAAATAAGTAGAGTCAAGGTATGTGTGGCAATTTCACCCTGATGTGAAGGCACTTACCATAGACACCCAGTTGATTAGATGTTTCTAGATCATTAGATTCAGTCCTACAAGAAGAAAACAAAGAAAAGCATTATGCCTCCAATCCTTGCTCCTCTTGGTCAAGATAGACTTCCTCGAGTTACTAAGAGGGAATAATAATCGAAAACAAATTTTAAAAGATAACGCCCAAATAAAATGGAAAGCATATATCGAACAATTTAGTGATTGTTTTCAGTAGTCTTGTTTTGCTTGTTTACCTAGTGATAAAAATCTTTAGTAGTTAGCAGATAGGTGAGTGACTCAGAGTGGATGACTTGGTACTACTGACAGAAAGATGACTTGGTAATACTAACAGAAAGATGACTTGGTTGATACTTAGAACATGTAAATTGATAAGTCAATTACCCTAAGACTAGGACATTGATCTGTTTCAAGCCATAAGGGTTCCAAAAGAACCAGGATGTCACAAAAGCAACTAAAAATTATGTACAAGTGAAAGCAAAGATGTAGGAAAGCGGGAATGAGAATGGGAAATGCCAAATTTGCATTGATTGATGGAGCGCTTGAGTACAAGAGGTGCTTGTTTACTAGGTTTTCACCTGCTTGGCAAAAATATTTTTAAAAAAAATTTAATTAATTTATTTTTCAAGACTTTTTATGATTTTTAGGATGTTTTCCAAGACATTTTAGCTATTCAGGTTGCTGGAGCAGAGAATACTAAGTGAAGAATTTCTTCAAGTAGATGGTGTTGATCGGTTCATGGAGCTGTTCTCCTTCTGATGTTGAGAGTTGATAGGCACCAGAGCCAAAGAATGCAGTAATGATGTAGGGACCCAGTCAGTTGGGTTCAAACTTCCCTTTGTTGTCTCGAAACTGTTGATTTTTAGAAATTTCTCTCAAAATAAGGTCACCAACCTGAAATTCTCTTTTTTGAACTTTCATGTTATAACCTCTAGACATTCTCTTTTGGTAGGCTCTCAGATGATCAAACGCCACTTTCTGACATTCATCCAACAACTTGAGTTCTTGTAATCTAGATATTATGTAGTCTTTATCATGAACAAGACCTTACAAAGAAAATCTCAAAGATGACATTTCCACCTCAATAGGAAAGACTGCTTCAGACCCATACACCAAAGAAAAAGGTGTAGCCCTAGTAGGTGTTTTGATACTTGTTCTATAAGCCCACAGTGCAAGATTGAGCTGTAGATGCCAATCCTTTCTAGATTTGTTTACTATTTTGTGTAAGATTGTTAGCAGATTTTTGTTAGATGCTTCAGCTTGTCCATTACCTTGAGGGTAGTATATGGATGACCAGTGCTGTTTGATTTTGAATTTTTCATAGAGCTCATCTGGATCTTTGTTTTTGAACTGTCCTCCATTGTCAGTCACAATTGAGGAAGGTATCCTATACCTGCAGATGATATAGTTAAGGATGAACAAAGATACTTGTTTACCAATTGATTTGATTAGCAAAACTACTTCTACCCACTTATTGAAGTAATCAGTGGCAGTTATAATAAAATTGTGTTTGTTAGATGATGCAAGATAAATTTGGCCAATGAGGTTAAACACCAATTATTGAAAAGGCCAATGTGTGATGAAAGGTATGAGATTTCCATGTAGCTAACAATTCTCACAAGTTTTAGCAAATTTAATAGCATCTTTCTCCATATCTTGCCAGTAGTATCCAACCCTTAGCAACTTTCAAGCTAAAGTTAGACTATTTGAATGAGATCCACAAATACCTTCATGGATTTTAGATAATGTGCATTGGCACTCTTCAGTTTCTAGACACCTAAGAAAAGTACTATCCAAACCTTGCCTAAATAGATCATTAGTGATTATGACATACCATGAAGCATTTCAAATTAGGTTCCTTTTCTCATTACGGGTAAGATTAGCAAGATCAATTTGGTCACGCAAGTAAGATTAAATGTGGCTATAGCGAGATGAGTCATGTCCAATAATAGAATAGACCATCTGGGACTCGGGAGAATCGTATACAGGATAATGTAACTCTTCCACCAGGAATTCAAAGCAGAAGTTAGATTCTTTTAGCTGTGGTATAGATGCCAAGGTAGCCATAGCATTCGCTACTCTATTTGTTGATCTAGAAATCTTCTGAAGTGATACAAAGGTAAATTATTTCTTGAGATAATCAACCATTCTCTTATAAGGCATCAATTTCTTATCCAGAGTCTGATATATATCATTAATTTGGTTGATAATTAGCTGAGAGTCTCCATAGATGTGTAACTCAACAACCTTCCATTCGATATCTAGCTTGATCCCATTTACCAAAGCTTCATACTCTACAATATTGTTTATGCAAGGAAAGGGAATCTTGTAAGCCTTTGGGATTGAATATTTTTGAGGAGTGATAAAAATTATTCTAGTACCAGAACCATGTTGAGTGAAAGACCCACCAAAGAAAATTTTCCATGATTGCTGAGTAAGGTGCATGATGGAATCATCCATAAATTCTATGTGCAAAGGTTGATTGTCTTCAAGTGGAGCATCAACAAGTTTATCTGCAATGACCTATCCTTTGATAGCTTTGTGTTCTATATATTCAATATCAAATTCTCTAAGAACCATGACCCATTTAGCCAGTCTTCTTGTAAGTGTTGCTTTGCTGCGAAGGTATTTGAGCAGATCAATCTTAGCCACCAGCTTAATAGAATGTGCTAACATGTAGTGTTTTAATTTTTGTGATGCAAAGACTAATGCTAAACAAAATTTTTCTATGACGGTATAGTTTATCTCATAGGACATCAAGGTTCTACTAATATAATATATAGCTCTTTCCTTTTTATTCTCATCTTGTTGTGCCAAAAGTGCCCTGAGTGATATATCTATAGTTGATATGTATAGAATCAATGGTTTACCTTGAATTGGTGGCATAAATATAGGTGGGTTTGAAAGCTAGTCCTTGATTTGTTTTAGATGTTGTTCACAACATTCATCCTAGTTGTCTTTGACTCCTTTTCATAATGCCTTTGTGAATGGTTGAGCTTTACCTGCTAACTGAGAAATAAAATGTCTTATTGATTGGAGGCATCCTTGTAAACATCTCATTTGACTGATATTGTTTGGGGGTGGCATTTCCATGATAGCCTTAACCTTTTCTAGATCCACTTCAATTCCTTTCACTGAATAATTATATCCTAGGATCTTACCATATGTAATTCCAAATGCACATTTCTTAGGATTTAATCTGAGGGTGAATTTTTCCATTCTATCTAATATTGGACCTAGTTCTGATAGATGTGTTGATCTTTTCATGGAATTAACTAGAGTGTCATCGACATAATCCTCCATTTTTTTGTGCATCATGTCATGAAAAATTGTTGTTAGGGCTATTTGATAAGTAGCACCAGCATTCTTTAAACCAAAGGGCATTACAATCTAGCAGAACATTCCCCATGCATAGGTGAATGTTGTCTTCTCTTGATCCTTAGGTGCAGTTTTGACCTGATTGTATCCTGAAAAACCATCTATTAAAGAGTACATTTCATAGCTAGCAGCAAAGAAATGGGACTCGGACTCAGCTTGGACTCGGCAAGGCCGACTCGGACTCGGACTTGGGACTCGGCGTCAGACTCGGCTCCAGACTCTGCTGGACTCGGGAAAGTGAAAAACTCAAGAAATTTAGAGATTTTTAAAGATTTAAAACTTGTTTTAGACACCCTTTATTGAATGCACCTTAAAGACACAAAAACATCATTAAACTCGGCTCATTTGATTACATACACAAGTATACATCAATCACATAAGCATAAACGCAAATTGTAGCTGAAGAAAATAAGAAACATAGATATATAAATATTGTCAAATGTATACAATATTACAAAACTCATGGAATAAAAAATCCATGTCATCATATGATCATCATCAAATGTTTCATACAAATACCAAAGGTAAATAGTAAAACTAAATACAACTACAAGTGTACAAGCCTATGGCTGAGATGGTCATGCACCCTCTCGCCCTGGCCCCCTGCAAAGGCGTTTAAAGTAGGTCCTGGATGATTCAGCAGCCATAGTTGCTCCCTGTGACACCATGCCATGCTCACCAACATCAGGAACGACTGTGTCATGCTCACCAACAACAGGAACAGTTGTGTCACTCCGAGTCTCAGTATTTCTTGTCTCTGCTCATGTTCTCTGCTCCTCCTCTGCCATGGCTACAGCCTCAGCCTCTATATCTACCTGGTCGATCCAATCAATGTCATCATCACTAAATACAGCTATAGGAGTCCTAGGAGCTATCTAATTCTCATTGGCCCACTCTGCTTCAAGATCAACCTCATCTAGAATGATAGGAGACATGTCAATTGTTGCATTCTTTCTCATTCTCAGGCGGAGGTTGTAGTGAACAAAGACGAGATCATTCATCTTCTCCACAGATAATCTATTGCGCCTCTTGGAGTGTATGTGCTCAAACATACTCCAATTGCGCTCACAACCTGATGCGCTGCATGGTTGGCTCAAGATACGAATGGCCAACTTCTGAACATTTGGTGTCTCTGGGCCAAAAAAGTTCTACCAATGATCTGAGTTTGAAATGAGAAAAATAAATAAAATCAGTCTCACTCATGAACTCATTTAACAAGTTACAATATAGTATTGAATAAAACTAAAATTAAGCCTAACAATTTATTTTTACCTGGCATCATAGTTGTTCTAGCATGTTTGGCAACAGGACGAGAGAAGGTCTCCCCTTGTGCATCTGAGAACATCTGTAGCTCTCGAAAAAGGTCTATCTGAGAAATACTGGTAGGTCCCATCTTCTCCATGATTGCATATAGCCCATTAAGGACCTCCGCATCAACCTTGAAAGAAGGGATAAAACGGAATGCTGGATTCAGATAATAAGCTGCCGCATGGATGGGCCTATGTAGCTGATGATGCCATCTCCTATCAATGATCTCCCAAATGGGACCATACTTGCTCTCATCTGCTCCATAGATGAATTTGATGGCCTCCTTCGCCCTATCCATGCCCTCATATATATAGCCCATTGCCGACTTATCTCCATCCGCAACTCGCAACAAAACCACCAAGGGCTTAACAAACTGCAAAATTGAAAATATTGTGTAATTTAGAAAAATGAGCAAATAAGAGAATACATATAATAACTTATAAAACATGAAGCTAAATTGTAGAATTTATAAAAAAATTACCTTCACTATCTCATCACAAGGGACCCAAAAGCCTTGCTCATCAAAAATGCAGTCTGCCATCTCTATCCCTGCAAGGGTGGTAGCATAGGATGAGGAAGACCACTCCTCACCAACAATCATACGTTTCAAGGCAGGCTTAGACCTAAGCATGGACTGCAATGTGAGGAAGTTTTTGGCAAATCTTGTGATTCTTGGACGATGCAACTCCTTCTTCTCTGTGTATTGTCTCATAAGAGCCAACACCCATGAATGATTATATACAAATTTGCAGACATTTCTTGCCCTTTCTACACATCTCTTGACCCATGGGATTTTTCCAATATCCTCCAACATGAGGTCAATGCAATGAGTAGCACATGGAGTCCAAACTATAGATGGGTGCCTCTCCATCAATAGTCTACCTACAGCAACATAATTTGTTTCATTGTAAATTGTAATTAGTGGAGGTACAAACTACAAGATAGTAATTAATTTGCAAACAAAATTAGTTTGTAATCAAAAGTTTACCCGCAGCAACATAATTTGTTGCATTGTCGGTCACCACCTGTACCACGTTCTCCTCACCCACATCTTCAATCACCTCCTCTATCTGCTCACATAGGTATGTGGCATTCTTGCAATGGGTGGAGGCATCAATGGACTTGATGAAAAAGGTGCCCCCTGAAATAAAAAAATAAAGCTAGGTCAATGATCATTCAATAAACCATTAGATAAAAAATAAAAAATTAAAGACTATATGAAACTAAAATTAATCAATCACCTGTGGAAGAAACAAGAAAATTAAGGAGAGTTCTATTTCTCCTATCCGTCCAACCATCAGTCATGATGGTGTATCTTTTAGTGCTCCATATGTGGCGTTGTTCATCTAAATCCTTTTTCACATCATCCACCATTTGAGACAAAATGGGTCCCCTCAAATCACTCTCACTAGGGGCTTTGAACCCCGCCCCGCATATGGTAATGGCATCAACCATTTGTTGCCAATAAGGAGACCTGTCGCAAAGAAACTCAATGAGATAAGTATAAAAATTCAATGAGATAGGTTAACTATAAAAATTAGAACAATCAAAGTTATCAAACATAAAAGTAAAACATTCACCTGGCTACAAAGAATGGAATACAGCTGTAGCTCCAAAACCTGCCAATTGCCATTTTAGCAGCATCATGGACCTCCTTGTTCCAACCCATGCCCTCAAGCGACAGTTGGGACCCAGGAGTAGTGCGAGGCACAAAGAAGGAATCCAACCTAGATTTACGAATCCTAGGTCCAATGGTAACATTCCCACTATGACTACTAGTGGTAGGAGCATGAGAAGTGGCGGTGGCAGTGGCACTGCCACTTATAGAAGCAGAAGTAGAAACGGAAGCACCAGCAGTAGCAAACTGAGTGGGACGATATGGAGGTAAGGAAGAAGGGCCTCCAACACAACCTAACTGTGTCCCTCTTCCTAAAACTGTGTCTCTCCCAATGGCCGCTCGATCCTCCTTTTGTTTCTTTTTTCTTTCAATCTCCTCAACCATTACATAACAATCACGTATGGCCTCAGAGACTGCTTTTGGGCATGGTTTGGCATCATGTCCACGCACACCAGCAATATGGTATTTCAGCCTATATATACCTCCATGGAATATTGTTTTGCAAAACATACATTTTGTTTGCCCCTTTCCTTGCCCTGGAAAATCCTCATGATATTTCCAAGCAGGGTCCTTTCTCATGGGGGGTCTAGAAGCTGAAGTAGACATTTTAGGATAGTTTTGTGAAAGCTGAAGCTGAGGCAAATAATAAAGTGAAGTTTGCTACAATAAAACATTACAAATACAAAATAAAATTAATACATACATTCAAAAAAACTAAAGTAGGGTTTGTAAATTTTTTTTTAAAAAAATTGTAGGGTTTGTCAAACCCTACAATTTAAAAAAAATAAAATTTACAAACCCTACATACAACCCTACATGGTACAACTACATACTACATGCTACATACAAATTACAAACATACAAAAGATCTTGCATACAAGAAAATATAAAACTTTCAAAATAAATAAATAGAAAATGGAATTTTTGCATATAAGAAACAAAATAATGTTAAAAAAAGCAATCTTACCTCTTACAACAAGGTTGAAATGAGCTACAAACTCTTCCTATCCAACTCTTGATGCACCAAATCGAAACACAATGCAGCTCCAATGTGACAAATTGAAGAAAACTAGAGCTTCCTCCTTGCTGGTTTTTCTTCTATGAACCCTTGTTTTTCTTCCCAACTCACTTTACTCTTCCTTTTTTTGCAAGTGAATGAAATAAAAGTCACTTTTAGGGTTAGAAGACATTTAACATAAAAAAACAGATTTAAAAAAACTATGCAAATTAATTTTTTTTTGTGTTTTAAACCATGCCCACGCCGGCTGAGTCCGAGGCTCGAGACTCGCCGAGTTTGGTGATTTTGGGCCAAAATCGCCAACTTGGTGAGTCTAGCGAGTTTACTCGCCAGACTCGGCCGAGTCCTAGTCTGAGCCCCTTGGACTTGTTTGGCCTGACTCGAACCCGGACTCGCCGAGTTTAGGCGATTTCGGGCGAGTCCCGTTTCTCTGGCTAGCAGTCATGTCCATGATCATGTCTTTGTTGGGTAGTGGAAAATCATCCTTCGGATAGGCTTTGTTTAAATTTCTTAAATGAGTGCACACACATATTAATTTGTCAAGTTTAGAAATAGGTACAATATTAGATATCCATTTAGCAGAGTCAATTGTTCTGATCAATCTAGGTTTTACTAATTTTTCTAACCCAACCTTAACAAGTAATGCAACATGAGGATGCATTTTTTGGAGTTTTTTCTTAATAGGTTTAACTCTGGGAGTGATAGAAAGATGATGTATTATCAGGTCAGGATCTAGACCTGAAATATCAGCACATGTCCATGCAAAATTGATCTCCCTTTCCATGAATAAATCAACAAATTCTTTTAGTTCTTCAGCTGACAAGCATTCAGATACATGTATGGTGTGTTGAGCTTCTTTTGTTCCAATGTTTACTGGCTGTGTAGGTTCAATTAGCAATGATGATCTCTCTTGAAACTGAACAGGAAAACTGTCAGGTATCTCACCTTTAGGAACCTCAGGGAGGTTTTCACTATTAGGTATGTCCTTTATTTTTACTATTTTTTATTCTGACACCACCACATTGTTGTTTTCGCCATCAGAACTCTTATTTTTCTTTTTTTAATTTTTGTGACTATGATACTTGACATTTGCTGCTGTCATGTTCTCACTTTGTTCACTAGTGGAAGAGTCCATTGGTTTAATTGCATTAAGATAGTAGGCTAATGTATAGTCATTAGAAAAGGTAGGTATATTCAAAGGTAGGTCTTGAAGAGTATAGTCAATTAGTTCATGATGTACCAAGGATAAAGTTTTAAGAGGTTCAAGGGAGTTCATAGTATTATAATCATAACTTCGGACTGATAAGTCAAGTTCTAGAAGACTACCTTGCGTAAGTGTCTCAAGGCTGGGAAGAGTTACAACATGATTATCGAAGTGCACATTAATATTTAGGGGACCTCACCCAATAGACCTACCACTAGCACCATCTTCTACTTTAAACTGGACGACATATCATGGTTTGACAGTAACATGATCAGCAAGCAAAGTCTCGACATTCATGATAGAGTAGTCATAATTTGGTGTCAAATAGGTATTATTATAAATATAGCTTATATCAGAGTGATCAAAGTCATAAGATGAGGTTTTTGACTCTTCTTCAAGTGATTTAGTAAAATTACATATAGTATCAATATCTACATCTTTGATGCTACAAGTTCCTTTGTGATTTGGTTCAATGATCACTTGTATTTGACATACATGCTGACATAACTTTGATGACTCTGTTAGTCTCTGTCATCTTTTTTATTCATCTTCCTCTGGACTGATGATAAACTTTATTTCTATAACCTCCAATTGTTCTTTTGTAGTTCCATACCTAATTTGTTCTATCTTATTAGAGGGAGATATAGTAGGTGAAGAATTTTCTTGTGCTCTTTCTTCTTTCAGTTGTTGTTCATAGTCTTCTTGTCTTTTTAGTCTGATTTCCTCTATTTTGTTTTGCATCTTCAAGCATATTATCCCTTGTGCTTCATCTATTATATCACTATGTTCTTTAGGAGTTTATTTAGTAGATGTATCTGAGAGAGGATCTGGACCCCATTTATACCCATTCGAGTCAGTTTGTGAATTACCTATTCACATTCTACCTATGTATGTGACCAGAAAGTTCATTGGTGCAAACAACTCTTTAATTCCTTCTATTTCTTCTCTCATGTCTTCTAGGATTTCTACTCCTTGTAGTGTTATTGCTGATACAATTGTAACTTGATTACCAACTGCTTCTTCTCTCTTGATTGCCATTTCTTCTTGTTCATTTTCATACTCTTCCTAAGTTTTCTGAGTATTTATTTCCTATGATGTTGAAGGTAGTATCTTTTTCCTCCACTTAGACTGATGATGAGAAGTATGTTTATGATTTGATGACATTCTTAGATTGTATCCAAGTCCAGCTTTATTATTTGTATACTTAGTTTGTAGCTAAATAGGTTCAACAATACCTTCTTGATGTTTTCCTAGAGGACCAGTACCTAAATATCCCATGCAATGAATCATCTTATAGCTTGGACCATATTGTGCCAGGGAAATTTCACACTATTGTATTTCTTTGTTTTTACTATCTTCTTTGAAAAGCCATTTGAGAACAACATCCTCTTCTATTTCATCTACAAGGGAAGTAGATGACTGCACAAAAATATCATCATAAATGACATTTGGAGTTGAAGTTTGTGGCTTCATAACCTCTAATGGTTTTCCTGACTATCTTAGTGATGGAGGAAGGGACATTAGTGAAAGTACAAGTTCTATTTTGTATCCATCCATGCTAGTATCTGTGATTTTTAATTTCTTTTCTAAATATTTCATCAAAGTTGTCGAACTTTCAATTGTAGAGGCTTCTCTATTATGAGGAACAAAGGTATCAGTATAGTGCATCAATGCATTATAGGTATAGCTTGTATTAGCAGAAATACTAACTTCAAATTCATTATAAGGAAATTTCAAGCACTGATGATATGTAGATGGTACTGCTTTCATTTCGTGAATCCATGGCTTTCCTAGTAAGATGTTGTATGAAAGAGGAAGGTCAAGCACCTGAAAAATAACATCTCTTTCCACAGGTCCTACCCTGATCGGTAATAGTACTAGACCTTTAGAGGTTCTCTCTTCTTAATCATAAGATTTGATTGTTATTTTCTTTGTTAGATCAATGACATTTTCATAAAAGCCCAGCTATGTTAGTAGATTGTAGGTACAAATATTCAACCCAACACCTCCATCTATCAAAACACATTTGACTCGGTGTTTATGGATCGTAGCTTTGATGTGTAATGGTTGGTTATTTGGGTGATTTAGTGAGATGTCATCTTCTTTAGAGAAAGTGAGGTAATGAGGCAAAGTTAGGTGACCCACCATAGATTGAAACTGATATACATCTAAATCTTTGGGGACATTAGTAGTGAAAAAAGCTTTGTCCAGGATCTCTCTATGAGCAGAAGAGATTTTAAGCAGTTCAAAAATGGAGATTTGAGCGGTAGTGCTTTTCAATCATTCAATAATGCTATAACTAGGAGAGGATTATGAAACCAGCTATTTAGATTTAGCTGTGATAGTATTTGGTCATCTATTTGAAGAAGTTGGCATGTTTGATGTTGTTTGATCAAGAGTTGAGGAACTAGCTCCTTGGAGAGTAACCTTCTTTTGAGTGCAGGTCACATCATTTGTAGTTTTTGCTTTATTTTGTTTATCTTTGATTATGATCATATTGCAATACTCAGATTGGGAAGATTCAATCATGTTGATCACATTGTCATTGTAAGTGTAGGTGTAATTGACTTTGGCACCTCCCTTGGATTTTGAGGAATCACCTTGTTCATAAGCAAGTAAGGGATCTTTAAAATCTTTCTTATCACCATTAGTCATATGATTTCCAACATTAATTTTGCTAGCATCGATGAGGTCTTGAATCTCATGTTTGAGTTTCATGTAGGTTTTTATTGTGTGACCCTTGTTTTGATGATATTCATATTATTCTTTATCTCTCCACCATTTGGGTTTAACTTCTAGATCATATGGTTTAGAGTTGTCTGGCAATGTTATCAGATCATTTGCCACTTAAAAGTTGTTTCATATGATTCTTTCAAAGGAGTGAAATCACATTTAGGCTTTGAAACCCAAGGTTTCTCTTTAAACCACTCTTTTAATTTTTTCAGAGGATTTTCTACTGCAGTTTTAGCTTTTTGGAGTGCTTGTGTGCTGCTAGCCAGATTAAATATTGTGGGTTTTGACTTTTTTTTTTACAGTGTCTACCACTCCATCATTAACAATGTTTATGTTGTTATCTTTGTCATATTTTGAGTATTTATTATTTTGTTTGGAACTAGAACCTTGTTGTGTTTCTTTCCAAAGAGATATTTCTCCTTTCTTTATAAGCACATCTTCTATTCTGGGGGAACTATCTACCATTTTGTTGAATGAAGGGTCCACTTGCATTGGATATTGTATTTTAATTGAGGGATTAGGTTATTGACAAAGATATCCATCTTCTTAGAGTCTGGAATAGGTCGTGAATATCTAAAGAACATCTTTCTCCAACGTTGAAGAAAAGTGAGAAAAAGCTCTCCTATTTTCTGTTTGGTACTGAAAAGCTCAGTCATAGTGATTGGATGACAAATGTTATAGGAGTATTATTAGAGAAATGATTCGATTAATTTCTCAAAAGTTTTAATTCCTATATCTAGGCTCAAAAACCATTCCATAGCTTGTCCTCCTAAACTCCTCGGGAAAAGGCACATGAGATACGTTTGTTCATGCATGAACTCCATACATAAAGCACAAAATTCTCTGACATGGTCTTGAGGATCTGTATTACCGTCATATTTTTCAAACTTAGGAATCTCAACTCTTGAAGGAAATGGAGGCATGTAAAGGTTTTTTTCAAATGGAAATGGGCATATCATGTCCAGAGAATATTGCTTTGATGATTTATCCTTGTTTTTCATTTTTGTGATTTCAGTCTGTAATGCTTGTAATTGTTTGTTTACTAGCGATAAAGGTGTCTCTTCCTCTTTAGTGATAAGGGTTTCAATGTTATAATCAATAGGAATTTTAGCACCTTTCTTTGCTAACTTTAGAAAATAATCTTCTTTTTCTCTAGCCATGATAATCTTCATCATTTTTCAAAAATCTTTATCCTTTTGATAGCTATTTATAACAACTTCTGTAGGTTTAGAGGCTTCAGAATCGCTAGATAAGGAATCATTTTCATTAGAATGGGTGTTGAGGTTGTCATAAGTATCATGTTTAGTAGCTTGTCTTTCTTGCCTTTCTATAGACATGGTGGGAGATAAGGGTTGATAAAAAATTGGTAAATTTGATGATGAAGGTTTATTAGAGACGGGGTCTTCTACAAAGAATGAATTATTTGAAAAGGATGGTCCTTTACCTTTGTCATCTTTCTTGTGAGAATTTCTAGTTTGAGTAGACATTTATAACTAATATGACCAAGAACTAGATGTGATACAGAAGTCAAGATCAAAATGAAGCTAGTTGTTTGTTTAACATAGTGATTGAGAGAAGTAACTAAGATTCAGTCTAGTTTTAGGAAAGATCTATCCTGTATAAGATGTGATCTAGGTAACTTAGTTTGATTTGAGAGAAGTGACTAAGACTCAGTCTGGTTTCAGAAATGATCTATCATGTATAAGACGTGATCTAAGTAACTGAAGTTTGATAAGTAGTTGATTGAACAAGCTAAAAGATGATTGACAAAATCATGCAACATAATGGTAGGGATACACTATCAAGATTGTTTATGCTTAGGATTATGATGACTAGTTTTATGCTCGCTGTAGACTGATTAGGAAAGTTTGACTATTCTAGAAAAGTGTGTAGACAGACAAGTTTCTAGACTGGCAAAATCAAAAATCCATACGACAGAGTTTTCAAACCTAGACAACAATTTAGAAATTCCTAGAGGATAGAGACAGTTTCTCATACAAGTTGCTACCTAGACTCACATGACAGTTTAATGACCTCCAGACAACAATCTATTGAGTATGATAGCTATTTGTATGATAGAATGCCAAGGATCAGAAAATAATTACTTAAAAATAGAATGACAATTCTATATACCTGGATGACAATTTTATCAGAGCTAGACGATAAACTGACAAGACTAGTGAAGAGTCATACGACAATAGATATGTAGCCAGATGACAATTCAGCAAACTCGTACGATAGAGGACTGGACAAAGATGAGATTCTGACACGGACAAAATTTTGATGACTACCAGAGACCAGTTTTTTATAAGGACTGAGTTTTTGATGACTAACAGAGACTAGTTTTGGACATGGACTGAGTTTTGATCACTGAGTTGTTGATGTTGTTGATTTCTTTTCTCTAGTTTCAGTATTTCAGTTTTTATTTTCAGGGATGAAAACACAATAAAAATGCAAGATGTATAATGAATTTCAATCACAGTACGCTAACCCTAGGGAAGTTGGCTTAGAGAAGAAAACCTTTGCTTTTAGACTTAGGTACACACCCAATAGCAAATCATAATATGGCCGCTAAGTCTCATGTAATGGATTATCAACACTGTATTAGCAAACTCCAAACACTAATGGGGGCATTATATGGCAAGTGTCTTGGGAGAGTTACTATCTCTCTTGAAATAATATTATCCCTCTCTGAGAGGTGAATCGAGAAGGCTCTATCTAGTTCTTAGTCAAGAATTTTGTTCAAAATTACTCCTTGAAGTCACATAAGCATGATTGAGGCCTATAGCCCGACAAGGTACCAAAACAAGTTGTAGTCACGTAAACGTGATTGAGACTGCAAGGCCTTAAAAAATGCCCAATATGAGAGATCTCAAAGACAAAACTCAAATAATCTCGTCCTCTAAGACTTTAATCACCAGAGGCCTATTAATTATAGGGAGTTAGAATGATCAGGTCCAACTGTACTCACTTGGGTCATTCTCACAGGGTGATTACTTTTTCCCACTGTGACAGGCCCACTAAAGGTATACAACTATCAAATTTAGGAAAAGCCTCAAGGGTTTCAATTTTTGATTATCTGTAAAGACAAGAACATACTCTCCTACCTCTTAGATTTTTCTTCAAACACAAAAGACATATTTGTTCATTAACCAAATAGCAATTTAAGTGCCTAAAAATAAATTTCAAGAATACACGATGTTTGGTCGATTCTCTTTATGCAGCCTGCAAGAACAACGCATCAGCAGTCATTTTGCTTTTGATTCTTTGATAAGCATATGTTTGATTGATAAATTATTTGACAAGAATTCAATAGAAAACCAGTTAGGATGTGAAAATATTGGGAAGACAGAAGATAGACCAAGGTTAGCGTCAATAAAATCCAATTATAACTCACAAAAAACCCTAAAAGTATATTGTTTTTGAAATGAGAAAAACATAAATACGTATGACAATATATACCTTTCCATACGAGTATTCCCACAGACCCAGATGAAAGAACATAGAATCAAATGCCCAGGGTAGAAACTGATATGAGTATTCTATATGAACCAGATGATAAATGACAAAAATTGTATGATGGAGGGTAAATACTCATATGACCTTTCGCAGATGCTATATAGACGAAACCTTAAAAATAGAAAAAATGATTTTGAGGCCGAAAGATTGAATTTTGAGCCCCACAGTCGGCACGAAAATGGTGTGTGAAAAGTGGATCGTATCTGTATTTGGAATACACAACACTTCAATTAAGTCATTATATGCATTCTTAGTAAATCAATCAATAATGAATAATAAACCATCACAAAGAGACCTATTTCCTTCTAGTAGATGCGAGTTTAATCTTGCTCTCAGATTTTTATTTGCAATACCAGTGACTAGAAAAAATCTAAACAAAAGATTTAATCTATATGAGTACAAAATTGAACTAAATGAGTGTAAGATTAAGCTAGATAAATGCAAGATATGCAAGATTAATGAATATTAGGCTAACATGATTAAGCTATGAATGAATATTAAGCTAAATGATTTAAAAAATATGAAATAACTAATATGCAAATATTCTCAATATAAAATCTTAGTGAACCTAGAGAAAAAACAACATAATAACAATATATTCTCCAAGATGCTTGATTAGGAGATGAGAGCCTAAATTTATAGAGAATCTAGAAAGAAATTGACGATCGAGATCAAATGATGATGAGTGGTCAAGATTTTTCAAGAAGAATCACAATCTCGGTGAATTAATGTGATTGGATGTTTTTCTTAGTTTTAAAGGAAATTGAATTAAAATTAAGATAAAATTAAAAAAAACTGATTTATTCTCTATTTTATTCAATTTTGAGATTTAATTGTTTTAATTGCTTTTCTTAGATTTTTTCCCAATTTTAATTTGATTTTCAAGATTGTCTCCATTTGATTTATTTTCTCAATTTTTAATTCTTGTTTTCCAATTAATACTTTTTTTGATGATTTAATGGCAAGTGGACTTATTTAATTAAATATACTAGGATATTTAATAAAATAAATAGGATAATTGTTTATAAATGATTTACTTGAAATTATCAATTAATTAAATTTATTTATTTAATTCAGAGTGATTAATTTGCCATGTGACATTCATGATTTAAAGAAATTTATGGCATGCTCAAGGTTGATTTAAATTGCCTTTGGTTAGGACCTTGGTGATGTTGTTGAGATTAGGGGTCCATGGTTTAGGTGACCATTTTTAGGGTATTACACCTACTGTTAAGGAGCACCCTTTCTTTCTATTACGCTCGACTCTATTGCTCAATTTTACATTTTCTAGTCTAAGTTCTAGATTTATCTGTGTCCTTCTAGTCCTTGTCCCCATTTAGAGCCTATATGTTACCCATAAATTTTTAAATTTCAGAAAGGGAGAAAATCCTTATTGATTCTTCTCCTTTTCCTTCCTTGTCGTGGCTTGTCTAAATTTCCTAACCTTTGTTGTGGGATTCTTAATTTTTAGAACCAACTGATCACCCGAGTAACTTAGGGAAGTCTTCATAAATTTGACACCCTTAGGAAGTCGAGCTTGCAGTTGCTTGCAAAGGATTTTCATGGTTGTGAACTTCCTAGATATCTCAACTTTCTGACATTCCTCGTGTTTGGATGGATTTGGAGCTCCTTTGATATTTTGAGGGACATTTTCGATTCCAAGTAAGGACATTCTAGTGATGCAACTACTAGTTATTTTAGTACCCTATCAAAGTGACATCATGAGTTATGGTAAAGATAGGTTATCCTTGGCTGTCGTCAGAATTAAATGAGTCTGTCAGGTTGATAAAAATAACTACTTCCTGCCACTACTCTTTCTTCCTCATCAGTTGCCACGTCATGGACTACTTTTAGGGAAAAAATCAATTGAAGATTTAAAAAGTACTATCATTAATGACAATTAAACAATTAAGGACATGAAAAGGGTGGCGGCATGCGTTACTACATTTGATGCTACCATTTTTGCAGGAAACATTAAAGATAGTTAAAGGAGGAAATTGTCATGATTTTACATGTATCAGAATGGTTTTGCCTCATGAAAGTGAGCTACTATTTGACAAACCATATTTGAATTGGTTGAAGAAAGAGCAGGAAGATATAGTCTGACAGTTATGGTCTTTTACATGAAAAGCACAAACTGATTTCAATGAATATAGGAAGGTCATCAGTATATTAGATAAGATTGCAGAACAAGTTGAAAATCATGAATAACTCTTACAGGGTGAGCTTGTAGCAAGGAGAAAACCGAATAATTGACTTCAACAAAATGGTGCTCCAAGATAAGATAGGTCTTGTGGTACAACCATATGTTGAGATATTATAGGGACACATTCTTTTGGACCTTTCTGACTTCTTCTAACCTACTGTTTTTTATGAGGAAGAGTTTACAGATCTCCTTTTGACACTGATTGAGGAAGAGGAAATAGTGGAGGAGATTGACAAATAGATTGTAGAACAACACCTGACACCCGATGCTAGACCCTGAGTTTGGTGACTTTATAGCCTTATCTATTGTGGAACGGTCTGTATTTTGATGTTTCTCTATAGAGTTTCTATTTTAGAAATGGTCATTTTCAAGACCGTTACTTTAGTAACCGTTTCTTGAAAACTGAAGACTTGGGGTAGTAGTTATAAATAAGTAGATTAGTAGATCTTTAGGGATCTTTTGGGGAAACTTTATTTTTCTCTTAAGAGCAAGAGACTTTTTTAAGCATATTTATGATTACTACCTTGAATATAGAAAATTTGTTGTTGGCTTCAGATATTCATTATCTTTGAATTATGGTGTATGAATGCTTTCTATTCTTTTGAACGGTTATTATTGGATGCATCTATATTTTAGATGGTGGATGGTTTCAGTTTTTCTATTGCTACAAAAATATTGTCTTTGAATGGTATTTTGTAGGAATCTAGTTGTTTCAAATATCTTGGAAAATCTTAAAATGTTTGTATTTTATGCATGCCTTTTCAAAACTTTCTGGTTAAAATCTCTTTCTTTATTTGCTTTCTAGGTAAAAGAATTTTAGTTAATTTCTATTCATTGAACATAATTAGAAGGTAGCTACCATGTGGTAAAATAAGAAGAGAATCAGTTAGTAATCATTTTGTTTAGAGTAGTTCAACGGTGGTTACATTTGTATCCTTTGTGGGCATCAATATGCATATTTAGGTGATAAATTCATTAACCAATAGATTTTTGGCAACTCTGCTAGGTATTGAACAAGATTGGAAGATTTATGAAAATTACTATGTCCTTGGAAATATTTTAAACATCTTCTGGTAAGAAAAATGGTGAGTCTTTTTGCACAGATCTAGAGAAGTGTTTTCGGTCAAATCTAAGTTAATACATGGTTAACACTTGAAAGTGAGGCTTAGTCAATGATTGTCTTCTCTTGTGCATATTTGTAAAAAGAGGAAAATAATGGAAATAAGAGGTATATATGTATCATTGTTAAGAAGTGAGTGTAGGAAAGATTTCTAAAGTTGCTTTGTCTAAAGTGTCCATGTCATGGGGCCGACAAGGGTAGAAAAGGAGGGAAGTATATCTGATGGAAAGTGTAAAGTTTAGCCTGGAGAACTATTACTAGGTACCTTTGAAGAGGAGAAGACATCTAAAGACTTTAAAAGGGGTTATGTTTTGAGTAGACTCTAGTGAGGTTTTGAGGATTAGTTTTGATGTGGTATAGTTGATAATGAAGGTCACATCAGTGAGGTTGAAGTGGAAAGGTTCATAAGTATTTTTGGTGGAGATGAAAAGAAGGAAAAACAACCTAAAGTCACTCTCCAAGATGGGCTCTTATAAATGAGGGAAGATGAAATCCTCCTGAGGTTTGATCCTATGCTTTTGGAGTGTGACAATCAAATGTCATCATGTACTTCTTGCATGAGCCCTTCTTTGGGTAAATCAAGAAAATATTCTCTTTCTAAAGGCCCTCTTTTTGACTTTGTCGGCTCTGCATGAGACGTAATACTCGAAGAAGGTTTTCTCTCATTTTCCAAAGAGCAGTCCCCTACATAGGAGATAGGGATTAAATGGAACCCTTTAATCCCCTATATTACCCTGTAGAATCATATCGCGGTACCAAGATTAGAAATAATCCTCTTTTTGAGGTGATAAGCCCTTAGCTAACCAAACAACTATCATCCCTCCATAATTCTGATGAGTCAGAAGAAGGTGTCCTTAAGGATAGCTCTGAGGGTAATGAATTTCTTTTGTTATTCTATCATACAGAGATGGGAAGTAGAGATGTCGAGTTCCCGAGTCTCAACCCCACAACGCTTGTTGATGATTATTTATCTATTAATGAAATAACTGATAAATCCTCATTTGTTGAGAGCCCTAAGTTGTTGCCATGTGAATTTCACATACATGACCATGATAGTTGTGCTAATATCTTAAAAGAGAGTTTGGAGGTGTATGATCAGAGATAGAATGCACTGGTTAAATATTTTCAGAAGGATTATTGTCAATTATCCCAATCAAGCCATGAAGAGGTAAAGGATCTGATTTTGGAAGTTTATCATGAAGAGTGGTTGTTTGTGCATGAATGCATTTACAAGAAAATTTTGTATAGTTGTATTCAAAAGCTTGGTCCCAGAGCCATCATCAGACATTGTTCATCTTTTGTTATGTCGTTCATCCCAAGCCCTTTGTTCCACACAAGTACATATTTCTCTCAGCCCATAAATGGTTTTTCTTGAATAATATTGCCCTCCTTCATCATAAGGCCCTTATGACTGTGTACATATTTAGGTTCCATTTTGGGCTTGCCATAGGTATAGTTTGTTTCACTTTCCATTTTTAGCATGTTATGTTTGAGTTTTGTCCAATCACCCCTCCACCCTACTGCTAAGTAGCACCCTTTATTTCTATTACATCCAACTTTGTTGCCTAATTTTACATGCACTGGTCTGAGTTTTGGAGTTCTCTACATCATGCTAGTCTTAGTCCCCATTCAGAGCCTATATGTTGGCCATAAATTTTTTAACTTCAAGAAGGGACCTAAAACTTACTGATTCTTCTCCTTCTCCTTCCTTGTCATGGCTTGTCTGAATTTTGTAACCTCTCTTGCAGAATTCTTAAGTTTTAGAACCACCCGATCACCTGACTAACCTAGGGAAGTTAGCATAAAGTCGACACCCTTAGGAAGTTGGGCTTGTAGTTGCTTTAGAAGGATTTTGATGGTTGTGAACTTGCCTAATATCATGAATTTTTGACATTCCTCATGTTTGGATGGATGTTGAGCTTCTTTGATATTTTGACGTACATCTCTGATTCCATATAAGGACATTCTAGTGATGTAAATTATGGTTGTTTCGGTACCCTATTAGGGTGACAACATGAGTTATGGTAAAGATAGGTTATGATTGGGTGCCACCAAATTAAATGAGCATGCTAGGTCGATAAAAATAACTGCTTCCTGCCACTACTCTCTCTGCCTCATCAACTACCACATCATGCACTACTTTTAGGGAATAAATCAAGGGAAGATTTACAAAGTACTGTCATTAATTGCAACTAAATAATTAAGGACACAAAAAAGCTGGCAGCATGAGATACTACATTTGATGCTGCCATTTTTGCAGAAAACATTAAAGATAGTTAAAGGAGGAAATTTTCATGATTTTGCATGTATGAGAATGGTTTTACCTCATGATGATGAGTTGTTGTTTCACAACCTATATTTGAATTGGTCAGAGAAAGAGCACGAAGATATAGTTTGATAGTTACTATCTTTTGCATGGAAAGCACAAACTGATTTAAGTGAACATAGGAAGGCCACCACCATATTAGATAAGATTGTAGAACAAGCTAAAAATCATGAACAACACTTATAAGGCGAGTCGTAGTAGGGAGAAACCCGAATAATTGGCTTCAACAAAATGGTGTTCCAAGATAAGAAAGGTCATGTGGTACAACTAGATGTTGAGACATTATAGGGATATATTCTTTTGGACCTATCTAACTTCTTCTGAGCTACTATATTTGATGAGGAAGATTTTACAGATCTCCTTTTGACATTGATTGAAGAAGAGGAAATAGCGGAGGAGGTTGACAAATAGATTGCAGAACACCACCTAACACCCGATGTTGGAGCCTAAGTTAATCAACAAAACACTATGATGCTTACCACTCTATGGATATTGTGGAATCATGTCCCTGACAATCTTTGTTTGACTTTGGTTCAAAATATAAACTGCATAGGCAATTACTTCAACCCAATACTCATTTGGTAAATTCTTTCCTTTCAACATATTTCTTGCCATATCTATTTTTATTCGGTTCTTCCTTTCTACGATACCATTCTCCTAAGGTGTATAACTTGTAGTGAATGGCATATTTATTCCATGATACCTGCAATAATCCAAAAAATCATTTGACTTGCATTCTTCTCCTCTATCTAATCTTAATACCTTGATGGATAACCCACTTTGTTTCTCAACCAATGCCTTCAATTCTTTGAACTTTCCAAATGTCTTACATTTATATTTGAGAGAGTAAACCCATATTTTTCTACTAAATTCATCAATGAATGTTAGAAAATAAATTATCCCCCTAATGATGGTTTTTGTATTGAACCATATAGATATGTATACACAAGTACTAAAGGTGCCCATGCTCTATATGGGATCCCTTTTGAAAAAAAATTCTGATGTTTCCTAGCCAAAATACAACTTTCACATGAACTCATTAGTATTTCAATGGGGGGGTAAACCTCTTACCATACTCTTCTTTTACAACAAACACAAACCTCTTACCATATTCTTCTTTTACAACAAACACAATCTTTTAAAATTTAGATGTCGATATCTCAAATTCCATACCATGCTTGATCTTGACTTGACGTCTTCAAACTTTCTTTTGTAGACATCTAAAATTTGATTAATTTAATTAATTGAATTTAGCTAAGTCAAGTGTGCTTTTCTTTTTTTGGAAAAAAGGCTAAAGATTTATTCAGAAATCACAGAAAGACGTTTCGGCCTTAGGCCCACCAAGACAACAACAAAAACTAAAAGGATCCTAATCAAGTGTGCCTTAAATAATTAAATAATTGAGTATTATTTAATTAATCATTGTACCCTCCTTCTAGCAAATCAATCTTATTAATTACACTATAGTCCTTCTTAATTAATTATTTGACAACCATAAATCATTTAATTAATGAAATTTGACCCTTTTCTTCTATTAAATAAATCAAATGCCTAATTTGATTATTTAATTCACTTTTTTCATTTCCTCCTAATATTCCCTCATAAAATTAATTAATTGAATTTATTAATTATATTTCCCGCACATGTCTCCTAACTTTAACCCTTATCTAGCCCTTCCTCTAGCCTAATAAACCTAAGTAACCATGGGTTTAGTCAACCCTATCCCTTATCCCTCATCATATATGTGCATTTCCTAAAATTTGGGGAAAATATCCCAACTATCTTAAACCATGGAAATATCCTCATTTTTGGAGGAACCATTTCCTAAAATTTGGGAAAAATATCTCAAATATCCTAAGTCATGGAAATATCCTCATTTTTGGAGAAACCATTTCCTAAAATCTGGGAAATATCCCAAACATCCTAAGTCATGGAAATATCCTCATTTTTGGGGGAACCCAATTCCCTAAAATTTGGGAAAATATCCTAAATTTTCTAAACCATGGGAATAGCTCTATTTTTTAATCTCTTTTGGAATACAACCTTCTAATTTGGGTGTCTCACTCCCAAATAGGCATGTGTCCTCAAGGACACTTTTCATTCTTTTGTATGACACTTTCCCTTCTCAAGGACACTTGTCATTTCCATCCATGACACTTGCCCTTCTCAAGGACAAGTGTCCCATTTAGTCAACCTTATCCTCTTTCCCTCACCATATGTGTGCACATTCCCAGATATCCTGAATTTCCTAAAATTTGGGGAAATATTCTAATTCTCTTGATATTTGGAAATATTTTCATATTTGGAAGGGAAACTTCTTATTTGGTTGTCTCTCTCTCAAATAGACGTCTCATCGAGGACACTTGTCATTCTTTTCCATGACACTTGCCCTTCTCAAGGACAATTGTCATTTCCATCAATGACACTTGCCATTCTCAAGGACAAGTGTCTCATTTTCATGCCCCTTATTCTCCTATCTTGGCCTATTTAAAGCCCCCATTTTCCTTCATTGTTCATCCACTTTCATTTTCATACTTCCATAATCCAAAAAATTTCATCCACTTCCATTTTTATACTCTCATAATGTAGAAATATTTTCTCATCTTTTACTCATTCACATCCATGTAGCATATAATATTTCATCACATGTTATCTTAGTTTCCACCATACATTCATTATCATGGAGCATAATAGAGTATCTATCATTCAGCAAGCACACATCAAATCAAGGAACTATCAGATTGAAGGATATTCTAGAATATACAGTTTCATTACTTCTATTTTATTTGTCTAGTTTTATTCTTTCTTAACGTCCTAATCTTGAGTGTGGTTGAAATATATGTTTGTTGATTGTTTAGTGCATCTTTTTAGACTCTAGGTTACATTCACAATTTTTTGCATAGAACTCCAATCTCCTCCATTGTTTCACTTTTCATGTGAAGTGGGAACATTTTGTTATTTGCCATGCAATCACCATGTTACTAGGAGAAATATCAAATATTGTGCAAACATTATTCTCAAAATCAACTCTATAACCCTTTTGAATAAGTTGTCCCACACTTATGAGATTATGTTTTAAACTAGGTACAAAATAAACATTAGGTATAGTTTTCTTACCAAGCTTTGTTATCACATTAATTACACCTTTTCCCATGACTTCAACAATGTTATCATTACCCAATTTGTTTTTTTAATTTGACTGAATTATCCAAATTCTCAAACAAATATTTATTTCCAGTCATGTGATTACTACCCCCACTATCTAGAAACCAAATATTACTTGAACTTTATTGAGCTACATGGCATGTAATGAACAATGGCCCTGAACTACTCTTAGAAAAAATATCATTTTTCTTTCACATATCTTCTTGTTTATTTCAACATTCATTTGTAAAGTTTCCATACTTCTTGTAGTAATAACATTGAACATTAGATTTGGCATGCCTTTGTCATGGTTGATTATTATTCCATCTTCTAGAACTAAAGCTTTGATTTCTCTTTTTTCCTAGATCTAGACTACTTGGGCCTTCTCTTTCATAACTTGTTCTTCCTCTTCCTCTTCCTCTAAATCTTGGATTTCCTCTTCCTCTATCTTCGTCAAATGTTATCTGTGTCTTGAGCAAATTCTCCAATGAAATATTGTTTTTTTGTTTACATGGTATTCATGAAGTAACAAAGATCCAAACCATTCATCTATAGATAATTTTGATAGACCTTTAGTCTCCTCAATGGTTACCACAACACTATCAAACTTTCTTGGCAAGCCTCTGAAAATATTTTCTACAACCCTCTTATCTAATAACTCATCACCATTTAATCTAATTTGATTAACAACATTCATGACATGATCTAAAAATTGATCTACTAAATCTAAATCTTTCATTTGAACATTTTCATTTAGTCTCTTCTAAGTGCTTGAAATTTATCTATTTTAACCTTATATGTACCCTGATATGTAGTTTCTAATATCTCCCAAAACATTTTGGCTGAAAATGAATTTTTAATTCTTTAGAAAATAAACTCTTCCATACCTATTTGTATAAACTGCAAAGCATTTCCATCTCTTTCTCTATTTTTTTGAATCTCTCTTCTCTAATTATCATTTAATGCAGACTCATCGTCTAGTTTTGAAAAATTCTTTTGTAACTATATCTAACAACCCTTGAGACTGAAATAGACTCATCATTTTTATTGCCCAATTGTCATAATTCTTACTCATGAAAATGGAATTTGGGGCTGTACATAATTGATGTTAGGTGCCATACTTTTAGTCTCTTTGATCTTCTCTATCCTACACTTTATAAAAAAAATCAACAATCTTCCTTTCTCCCATGACCTACTTGCTCTGATACCACTTGTAAGTAGGAAGAGGCAAAGCAAAACAAAAAAATAATTACAAATTTTTGCACAAAATTTCTAATTCTATTGCTTGCATAAAACTGTTTTACTCTTTTATAGAGGTGTATAAAAAATTCCACAATGAACTGACTTAAAAAAATTATAAAAAGTACTATATGACAAATAGATTTACATGACTAATAGAAGGAAATAACTAAAAGTTTAACTAACTATAAACTATGGTAGAAATTTCCTAAACATTGCAATAGTAAAATAAATTTTAGAAATTTCCTAATCGAGTAAGAATATAGAAATTTTCTAATCCTGCAGATATTACTAGAACATCTAGAACATTCTAACAATCAAGATAGAGGGTAAGTGCAAGAAGTTGTGTTTGCTATTTGGCCAAAAAGTGGAAGTTTTTTCCCTTTTTTTTCGATTTCATCCCATTTGACCTAAATATTTGAGGCACTTAAAGGATGATTCTTGTAAAAATTTAGTAATAGGAAATGTAGTGCTCGAAGTCTACTTTCCAAATATGTAATTTTTTTCAATACCCAGATCTTAAAAAGGAAGTTTGAATAGGCATTAGTAAAACCTATAGTTTAAAAGTCACTTTTTAGGACCATACCATGCGTGTGTACGCCAAGAATAATTTGACCTAAATGAAACTATTTTTCTTTATCTTTTTGGGAAAATATCTATAACTCACTCATCTTTGATGAGGATATTTTTTTGTAATTTTTTTCCATATATATTTTTTTTGTTATTTTTTAATTGGGCATAATCACTGTTTTGAAAAATCCGCGTGTATGGCAAGCATAATTTGACCTAAACTTAACATTTTTTAATTTTATTTTTTAAACTGTATAAATTTGTTTGTAGTTTGATGCCATATAATTTTTTTTTCAAAAAACTTAAAGCCAAAAAAGTTATTAAAATTTTTAAAAACCATGTTATTTCAAGTTTATGGATCTCTTTCATTAGAACTTATTTTAAAATTAAAAATATTCATCCATTCTCTTAGAAAATTATATATTTGGAATCTAGACAGTGTGTACTATAATGGGTTTTTGTTGTTTAAAAAAATTCTGAAAATTAGGTGTTCAGATATATTTTTGAAGTCATTTTTTTGTATGAAGCTTGATTTAGGCTTGAAGTTGTAGGTCAAACAAGTTCCAAGCCTCAAGATCGGCTTTCTGAACCATTTACCAAGCCTAATTTTGAACCTGCAAGTGGGCCCCAAAAAAATATTTTTACAAACGGGATCCCGTGTTGAGAACGCGATCCCATGTTGAGAATGGGACCTTGTGTTGAAAACGGGATCTCATTCTTTATTGCAAATTATTTTAAAAAAAAAAGCAAACGGGATCCCGTTTCAAATTAAAACGGGATCCCGTTTGCTTTTACAATTATTTTTTTTTTTTGAATTATATAAATATATGATCATTTAACATAATAAAACATGTCAATTCAAATGTGCGAGTTTTTAAATGATATATTATGATCTAGTTGTCCTTTGGATGCTTTTGGGTTGCAATTTTAGATCCATTTTTTGAAGGTGGCATTTATTGCATAAGTTTTTAGTCATGGGGTCTAAACAACGTCAGAAGAAGAAACAAAGGAGGAAATTGACCGTCAAGGAAATTCAAGAAGAATGAGAGAAGGAGGCCAAAGGTCAAAGGGATAGAAGAATGACGATTCAACAAATGAATAATCTTGATGCTTCTGGATCCACAACAATGGAAGAGTCAAACATTCCAAATGATGCCTTTGGGGATCAGATGAATGTAGATGATGCAATTATGGATGATGATGATGTGAATGAAATAATTATGAAGAATATTCCAAGTACAACATCCTCAAATCCAGGTACATCTTCAAATCCTTCTCTGCAAGACATGGATAATGTGATTATAGGTGATCTTCATATTTCTAATTTAGTAGAAGCTAGATATAATTGTCCATGAAAATGAAATCCTTCATGTTGGTAGAGATGAAATTCTTTTGAATGTTGAAACTGAAAATCCTTTTGAACATGGTGAAAATGAAAATCCTCCAATTGTTGAAGATCAGGGAAATTTTTTTATAAAAATTGAAAAAAATGTTTTGGATAATCTTCCTGGTAAGATTTCTTGGAGACAAATAAGAACATATGCCAATAGAATATACAAAGAATTTTTTTATCAAAAAAAAACTTGCAATTCAATGTCAACTTATGATGCAATTGATGAGAATGTGGAAAATGAGAAAAGTGATGAAAAAAATAGGCATCTATGTGAAAGCATCAAAAAAAGGTGAATCTGTTAAGCATGCTATGTCTAGTGTTGCAAGTGCCATTGAATCTATTGGTACAATGAGTCGATCTAAAGATAAGAATGCGGTGTGATGAGCTATAACAACTACCATAGTGAATAAAGCAACCTTGAATAAAAGGATGGTAAGCAACATTAGTGGAATTTTAAAGATGCGTCCTAAAACATTGGTTAGAGTAGCTAAAAGAAGAGAAAGTATTGAAAGTGATCCAATCAACTAAAGTTGGAGTTTTAGTGATAGACTTTGTAGGTCAGATATGAAATTGAATATTGAAGTGAAATCTTTGGTTGAAAAGTTTTGGCATGATAATACAAGGGTATCATCTAATGCTAGAGATGTTCTAAAGTTGAGATTGGTGTGTAAAATTCGTGACCCTCATCCAAAACACCTATTAGACAGAACTCAAACTAAATTTTATAGAAAAATTTTGGATGAAGTTTTGTTACCTGGAAATATCACTATAAGTCAAAGATCATTTGAAAAATGCAAGCCCTAGTATGTGAAAATTAACAAGCAAAGAGTCTCTTGTTGTTGTAAAATGCACGTGCAATTTCATTACTATTATGATGTTTTTCGATACATACGTTGTATTTTGCATAGTAACATGCTTATCCAGGAATGTGGTATTGGTATGCCACCTGAATCAATCAAAGAATTTGTAGCAAGTTTATTATGTCAAAGAACTAATGGACAATTATTTTATTTACATTCATGTATTTCTGGACAGTGTTCTAGTTGTGGCAATTTTTCATCACTAGTAGAATGTACGCATGAGAGTAGTGAAACTGATTTTGGACAACAAGTAGTGGATGTTAGAAGATTTAAGAATGTTGAGTATCCCTTAAAGGATGGGAAAATAGGAAAGCATGTCGATTTAATCATAGAGAAGGTTAGGGTACATGCATTCATGTCAGAATTTAAAAGTAAGATTCTACCAAAATATGTGACACACTCTCAACATGCTAGATGACTTGATTCTCAATTTTGCACATGTAGAAATGAATTTCCAGTTGGAAGTATACTATCAGTGGTGGACTTAGCAAAAAACTATAATCTTAAGCCACAAGAGGAAATTCAATCTCAATATTACAATTCCACTCAAGTTGCTATTTTTGTTCATATTGTTTATAGACACGCAGATGATAGCATAGAGGATGATAGAAAAATCCTAAGGGATTATCATTTCTATGTGAGTGATAATAGGATGCACTCATCAGAGTTTGTTCAATATTGTTTTAGCATATTCTATATAAATATAAGAGAAAGAGGAATCCAGATGACAAAACATCTTATATGGTCAGATAATTGTACTGGACAAGTCAAGAATGCTTGAATGTTTTATTGGTTAAGCAGGGCTCACAAGGAATACTATATCCAACATATATGGAGGATTTTTGAAGCTGGACATGGCAAAGGAGAACATGATGGAGCCATTGCATGTGTTAAAATAATTATTGCTAGAGAGCAATTAAAATTTAAAGATAATGTAAAATTTAAAGATGCACATGCAATTGTAGATTGGTGCAACACAACCTTATTTACTAGATCAAGTGTGAACTCTACAATTTAACGATTCTTTTAGTTAGTTGAAGAGGAAAATATTGTGCCGAAACTTGATTGTGAGACAATTAGTGGATTAGCAAAATGGAATTCATTTAAGAGTTCAAATGCAAGCACATGGACTATATGGATAAGGGAACTTGCATATTTTTGTCATTTTTGTATTTCAGGTGATTCTGATGTATGTGAGAATATTGAATGGGTTGAAGATTGGAATCAAATATCATTGACTTCTACTCAAGCACAAGATCAGATTAACACAATTGAAGATAATGATGAACTATTTGCATCAGATGATTATGATCGTGTTTCAGACCTTGTACAGAAAGGTAATCATTTTTTATTATTTTGTTGGCCATTTAATAAAATTAGTTTCAAACTTTTTATATTTGGTGTAAATTAAAAATGGCATTTTTTAATTCTAAATTGTGATAATTTATTAATTTTTTGTTTGTCTAGGACATGTGTATGTCATTGTTGCACCTGAGACAATGAAGAGGAAACAGAATATTGGTTGGCTCGATGTGTTGAGACTAAACACAAACTAGTTAATCCTCAAGAAGATGATGATGGTTTTCATTATTCGATTGGTTCAGTGGTAGTTGTTGGAAGTTGGCTAAGGAAATATTTGACAAGGAAGAATGGTTTTCTTGCTTTTGAAGATTATGAAACACATAAGAAGATAATACACTACTCACATTTGATTGTTGCAACAAATATACAACTAGTGAGATATCGTGGCAGACCTAGTAATAAAATGTTATGTACAATTTCTATGGAAGATCATGAGACAATTATAGATGCTTTGGAAAAAAGAGAGGATGTAGATGGTATAATGGAATAAGTATTTAAATAAAGAGGCATGTATACATGTTAAATGTATATATGCATATATTGTGTACATGTATAATTTCTTTTTATTACAAACCATTTGATCATATAGATGGTTTAAATATTATTGTTTAATATATATAGGTCCATCCCCTTATTGAGATCTCTTACACATTTGTGTTACATGTAATGGAATAAGTATTTAATATATAGAGGTACGTATACTTGTTTTAAAATTATATATATCTTTTGAAATGATTATAGTTGCTTTAAAATTATACTTCAAATGATCCTCTTTTAAGGCACATGTCCTATTTCTATTTTGATCCCCTTAAGCCGAGTCATGTCCTAATCAATTAATCTCCCCTTGAGCCATGTCCTATAATTTAGTTCAAATGATCCTCTTTTAAGGCACATGTCCTATTTCTAGTTTGATCCCCTTAAGCCACATGTCCCAATTGTACACCTATGCCCTTAAGCTGAGTCATGTCCTAATCAATTAATCTCCCCTTGAGCCATGTCCTATAATTTAGTTCAAATGATCCTCTTTTAAGGCACATGTCCTATTTCTATTTTGATCCTCTTAAGCCACATGTCCTAGATTGTAGACCCATCCCCTTAAGCGGAGTCATGTCTTAATCAATTAATCTCCCCTTAAGCCATGCCCTATAATTTAGTTCAAATGATCCTCTTTTAAGGCACATGTCCTATTTCTAGTTTGATCCCTTAAGCCACATGTCCCAAATTGTAGACCCATCCCCTTAAGCTGAGTCATGTCCTAATCAATTAATATCCCCTTAAGCCATGTCCTATAATTTAGTTCAAATGATCCTCTTTTAAGGCACATGTCCTATTTATAGTTTGATCCCCTTAAGCCACATGTCCTATTTCTAGTTTGATCCCCTTAAGCCACATGTCTCAAGTGTACACCCATGCCCTTAAGTCAAGTCATGTCTTAATAAATTAATCTCCCCTTAAGCCATGTCCTATAATTTAGTTCAAATGATCCTCTTTTAAGGCACATGTCCTATTTCTAGTTTGATCCCCTTAAGCCACATGTCCCAATTGTACACCCATCCCCTTAAGACGAGTCATGTCCTATTTTGGTATTTAAAATTAAATCTGACTTAGTTAATATACATGCATTTAATAAATTATTTCTAATTAAGTTCTGATTAAAAAAAATTTGTGTGCAGGTAGGTACATCTTGTTACCAGGCTTTTAATTGTGGAGATCTAATTTAAAATCTCTAGATTGCTTTTGAAACTGTGGAGATCTAATATATCTAGATTGCTTTTGAAACTGCTTTAAATGTCTTAGATTGGATCAAACTTATATAATACTTTAGATTTCAAAATATTGAATTAGACTTTAATATATATATAGATTTAAGACACATGTGGATCTTTAAAATTTTTAATTTGAGATACATGGATGAAGCTAAATTGTTATATATTCAAGAGATGCACCTGGATTAAACTTTTTTATTTTTAAGCTTTTTAGTATGTATATATGTGTGCATGTACATGGTAATTTTAGAAATTATCAATTACATTGAATTAAATTTTTAATGTATACAATATTTGTGTGTGTAAACATGTGTTATTTGGAAAAATATCAAAATTGCAAGTGTTTTATTTTTAATACATGATATATATGTACATGTGTACAAGTGTGCTATTTTTATAAATATCAATTCCTCATGTGTGTATATGTGTTCAATTGCACTCGCTATTTTGAGATGTGGATGAAGCTCTAAATTATTATATATTCAAGAGATGCACCTAGATTAAACTTTTATAAATATCAATTGCTCATGTACTACATATATGTGTTCAAAATTGCACTTGCTTCATTTATTTTTAATCTATTTTTTTAGTTTTAGTATCATGTAAGTACACATACACATACATATATAGATTTAGATTAAAAATAAATGAAATTTACATATAGCTTGAGATGATTATAAATAAATAAATATAATGTGACCCATGAAACACATGTATGTATGTGTACTAGAGAAGTGAACACTCCAACATAATACATGTGATATATATATATATATATATATATATATATATATATATCAAGTCTAGATGTGTGATGATCAACAAGTCCACATGTGGTCAACATGAAATATAATCAAAGTGTACGTGCAAAATAAACAAGTCCCATGGGATGGAATGATCAAATGTCAGTAAATTGCATGAAACATGTAACAAATCTAGCCCCTACAATGAAGATGGTTGTAAGCCCTAAATATGATGTAGATTCCTCTTCAAGCCACGTAGACGAAGAGGAGAAGATCCACTCTGCAAGACAAAAATGTTCAAGTTTGTGAGAGTTCTATGTAGTTCATGTTCATATATATATATATATATATATTTTAAAATAATTTAAAATTTTCAATTATAAGTTCAGTAGCACATACGTGTACATGAGTAGGTCATCTCCTCTAGACTTTACTGAGGGCTCTGCATCTCTAGGTGCTATAGGGGCAATTGATGGCACTGGTATCTCATGCTATATATAGTACATGAACACACACACACACACACATATATATATAGATCAAGATCAATTGATGATTTAAAATAGAAATATAGATCTAATTTATATTTAAAATGTTCATTTTGAACTAGAGATAATTTAATGTTCATATGCATACATACTTGACTCAGATTATCTCCTCTAGGCATTACAGTATCTAGGGCGACATAAAAAAAACTAAGCCACTATAAACAAGATCCTACAAGGTATTTAAAAAAGAGTTGCACGTGTCAATTATATGTATCAATTAATTTAATTTTTAAATAAAATATGATTCTGAAACTTGTATCAATTTTTTTTAATTTAAATCAACATTAAATACCTGAAATGATGACAATGTTTGTAGAAAACTATCAAGAGGATCAGGATGATCATATGGCCCATCTAGATGTAAACTCATCTTGATGGTCGTGTCCACCTATACAACAAAATTAATTAAATCTAGATATTAAATCAAATGTACATGATGTTTATTTATTTATTTAAAATATTGAATGTAAGTTTGATGAACAAAATTAATTAAATCTATATATATATATATAAATTAAGATAGAGTGTCAATGTATCGAATCTCTCTACTCATCCGCAACAACCGATGTTGGAGGAGTTGTACTCACCACAGTGGCAGATGGGTAATCCGACGTGGAAGTCAGTGTCATGGTGGCCCCAAACATGGGTTGGAGACATGTAAATGTGTAAATAGTGAAGACATATAGATAGAGAGATCTATATAAATTATGTAAATTTATATATATATATATATATATATATATATGTATGTATATATATATATATATATGTATATATATATATAACTGCAAACTGTACATGTATGTACTGGATCTCCCCATACCTGTTTACCATGTAAATCATGATCAGTGGATGCTCCTCATGCAACTGAAGAGGATGGACCATGATGTGAACTCAAAGCAAGGTCTGGACCATCACAAGGCCCATAGCATAGTCAATGGCAACTTGTACAAAAATGAGGTGTCAATGTATGTGGAATGGATGTACTCATGTCCACATCATCCTCACTAGTGTCAATGTCACCACGATCCAACAAATCGGTTTTCTGCTAACTAAGGCTACCAATGAGTGTAGTCATTGAGTCCAATGTGGAGATAACATAACACTGATGAATAGTCATAGGTATAGCAGGCATAGGAGCCACAATGGCCTGGCGACTGGCAGGTCTATTGGGGTCAATACATGCCCCCAACCTATCCTATGGCATGCCACCACCAACACCCTGGAATGCTCTTATATCAAAATAATTGGGCTTTAAACCCAAAATAAACTCTACATATAATTTTCTCAAGAAGTATAAAGGGAACTCTAAGTTGGCATGTGGTGGAGTATCAAATACCATCTGCAATCGATCCCAAAAATTATCGGCCATGCCTTGATGTGTACACCACCCCATGGATATGCGGGATTTGTTTGGTTGAATGGGTTCACCTATGATGGGGTTTGAAAAGTATGGAACAAGGTGAGATTTGTCTATTCTTAGGTTCAAAATATCCTTATAGGAGAGGCCATCAGAATAAAACTAGCATCTCTCCTCTCTCCATGCTCGATGTGAATCGAGCTTTGCATCTATAGACCTAACTACATCAATAACGTTTTGCATCTTCGATGCAAAACAGTGCATGTGTGGGGATATATGTGGTGCTCTAAGGATCTCATTAACTTTCCCTTGTATGAAAACAACATTCTCATCAATAATGGCTTGAAATCAACCCTCAGTAGAATCAAGAGGTGGAGGATGATGATCGGGTGGGGGTGGGGGTGGAGGAGGGGGTGGGGGTGGAGGTGGAGGAGGTGGGGGTGGAGGTGGTGCACCATGGGCAGGGTCATCTGGGGGGTTTGCTTAGGCCCTATTTCATTAAGCAAATATTTTATATCAAACAAATCCATGTGATGATGTGTATGTAATCTAAGCTTTGCATATATATACACATGTACACATAATACATTTAATTAAAAATCAAATAAGAATTTAAAATCTAACTTTTGAAACTAAAACATGAATTTAAATTACAAATAATTTTAAAACATGTACAATCTACATATATATACATTGTAAACATATATATACATATAGAAACTTTACAAATAGATAAATGATAAAAAATTACATGTGTACATATGAAAACAAGAACATGCATGATTTTACATATAATATATATGATCATGTACATAAGAATTTAAAATTTAACATCTACATGAAAATGTTTATAATTAATCATCAAGTGACACACATGACTTAAGGGGATTGGCCTATAGTTAGGACACGCGGCTTAAAGGGATCAAACTAGAAATAGGATAAATTTGGCTTAAGGGGAAAGGCCTAAATAGGTCGTAATTAAATTTTTTAATTAATCATTTAAGACACATGACTTAAAGGGATTGTCCTAACTAGGACAATTGCCTTAAGGGGGAGGCCTAATTAGGATGTATGTTAATAGATTGGCTTAAGGGGATAGATTGAATGTATGTTAATAGGGGAATTGTCATAATAGTATGTTAAGAGGCCCGTGTGGTTGTAAATATAGTTGATTTAATGTACTTTGAATATTAATTTCAAATCCAACATCTACAAACTATAGGATATATGTGGCTTAAGGGGACAAGCCTAAATTATAGGATGTACGTGCATTTCCTAATTACATGTGTCTTAAGGGGACATGGTCGAAATTAAATTACATTTGATCATAATTAAGTCTAATAAATTGAATATATAGTTAATAGGACCTATTTCATGCTATTTAATATATATGGCATTTAATAATATATATAGTTAATAGGTCCTAGTATGTCGAAAGGGGAATTGTCGTAATAGTATGTTAAGAGGCCCACACATGGCTTAAGGGGATGAGCCTAAATTATAGGATGTATGTGCATTTCCTAATTACATGTGTCTTAAGGGGAAATGATCAAAATTAAATTACATTTGATCATAATTAAGTTTAATAAATTGAATATATAGTTAATAGGACCTATTTCATGCTATTTAATATATATGGCATTTAATAATATATATAGTTAATAGCTCCTAGTATGTCAAAAGGGGAATTGTCATAATAGTATGTTAAGAGGCCCATATGGCTGTAAATATAGTTAATTTAATGTACTTCGAATAGGAATTTCAAATTTAGCATCTACAAATTATAGGATGTACGTGCATTTCCTAATTACATGTGTCTTAAGGGGACATGGTCGAAATTAAATTACATTTGATCATAATTAAGTTTAATAAATTGAATATATAGTTAATAGGACCTATTTCATGCTATTTAATATATATGGCATTTAATAATATATATAGTTAATAGGTCCTCATATGTCAAAAGGGGAATTGTCATAATAGTATGTTAAGAGGCCCATATGGCTGTAAATATAGTTAATTTAATGTACTTCGAATAGGAATTTCAAATTTAGCATCCACAAATTATAGGATGTACGTGCATTTCCTAATTACATGTGTCTTAAGGGGACATGGTCGAAATTAAATTACATTTGATCATAATTAAGTTTAATAAATTGAATATATAGTTAATAGGACCTATTTCATGCTATTTAATATATATGGCATTTAATAATATATATAGTTAATAGGTCCTCATATGTCAAAAGGGGAATTGTCATAATAGTATGTTAAGAGGCCCATATGTGGCTTAAGGGGATGAGCCTAAATTATAGGATGTACGTGCATTTCCTAATTACATGTGTCTTAAGGGGACATGATCGAAATTAAATTACATTTGATCATAATTAAGTTTAATAAATTGAATATATAGTTAATAGGACCTATTTCATGCTATTCAATATATATGGCTTTTAATAATATATATAGTTAATAGGTTCTAGTATGTCAAAAGTGGAATTGTCATAATAGTATGTTAAGAGGCCCGTATGGTTGTCAATATAGTTAATTTAATGTACTTAGAATAGGAATTTCAAATTTAGCATCTACAAATTATAGGATGTATGTGGCTTAAGGGGACGAGCCTAAATTATAGGATGTACATGCATTTCCTAATAACATGTGTCTTAAGGGACATGGTCAAAATTAAATTACATTTGATCATAATTAAGTTTAACAAATTGAATATATAGTTAATAGGACCTATTTCATGCTATTTAATATATATGGCATTTAATAATATATATAGTTAATAGCTCCTAGTATGTCAAAAGGGGAATTGTCGTACTTAGAATAGGAATTTCAAATTTAGTATCTACAAATTATAGGATGTATGTGGCTTAAGGGGAGAGGCATAAATTATAGGATGTATGTGGCTTAAGGGGACAGGCCTAGAAATTATAGGATGTACGTGCAACATTTCCTAATTACGTGTGTCTTAATAGGACATGGTCAAAATTAAATTACATTTGATCATAATTAAGTTTAATAAATTGAATATGTAGTTAATAAGACCTATTACATGCTATTTAAGAGGCCCGTATGGTTGTAAATAGTTAATTTCACATAAGTTTAGAATAGGAATTTCAAATTTAGCATCTACAAATTTTGTAATTAATTATTTAAGACACATGACTTAAACAGATTGGGCTAATTAGGATGTATGTGGCTTAAGATGATAGGCCTACTTAGGATGTATGTGGCTTAATACCATCTGCCTAGATTATAGGATGTATGTGGCAAGTAAAGGAATGAAGATTTACTTTAAATATAGGACACACATGTAGCTTAAGGGGATCATTTTATAAGGTCCTAGTATATACATATAGTTAATAGGTCCTAGTATACATTTTAAAATGTCCTAGTATACATATAGTTTATAGGTCCTAGTATACATATAGTTAAGGGGATCATTTTATAAGAGTATTTACTTTCAATATAGTTAATAGGTCCTAGTATACATTAAAATGGGTATGATTGTAATAGTATGTTTTAAGAGGGGTATAGTCATAATTAGTTAATTATTTAATTTCATGTACTTAAGACATGTGACTTAAGGGGATGGATGTATGTACACAATATAGGAGATCTTTTATGGTCAAATTGGGTCATAAGGGGTACATGTTGTGTACATAAATGTTAAAAAAGTGGCATGTGTGTGACGGGCCTTTAGGACCACATTGTGTTGTAAGGGGTCATGCATGCATGACCCCTTAGGACCACATATGAGCCCTTTTAACATCCTATACTTAGTATATGCAATATACCCCAGCTACTAGGATGGTAAAAGGGGTCATATGTGGTCCTAAGGGGTCACACATGTGTGACCCCTTAGGACCAGATTATGACCCATTAGAACAAAATTTGGTCCTAGTAAAGGCTCGTCACACACATACACGCATTTTAACTCAAGGTATAATATAGACATGGCTCAAACTAAATTATAGGACAAATGTGGCTTACAATGTACATGTGCAACCCTATGCGATCATGCATAGTGTCCTAAGGGGTCATGTATGTGGTCCTAAGGGGTCACACATGTACATTAGAATGTGCATGCATGACCCCTTAAGACCACATACATGACCCCTTTGGATACTATGGTTGATCCTATAGGGTCATATGTGGTCGTAAAGGGTTGGATGTGATGTGATCCTATATGGTCATAGGGGGTATGTTGTATACAATTTAAAAATGTTTTAAATAGTTTCATTTTTGTTGTAATTTTTTGGTTTTGGTTTTCATTTTCATTTTTGTTTTGGTTTTGATTTTTTTGGGGGTTTTCGTTTCATTTTAAAAAAATCCTAATCTAATCAATTCATAAAAAAAATTCAAACTAAATTTAACTAATTTTTAAAATAAAAACATACTTTTCTAATTAAAATAAAATTATTGAACTAAAACACATTCTTTTCTAACAAAAAAACTAAATTTAAAACTAAAAATTATTAACAAAAAAATTAATTTTTAAACTAAAAATCTAATTTCTCAATTAAAAAATTAATCTAAACATGAATTATTGAATAAAAATGGGTGTTGGGCATACCTAGAAGACTAGAAGGTGAGTTTCTGGAAATTCTTGTGAGGATTCCACACCTTGAATCGGGATCTCGTATGGTAAAAATGAACCACATTACGTTAAAAAAAAAATTATATATTCGAAATGGGATCCCGTGCTGAAATGAAACGAGAGTTGAAATGAAACAGGATCTCATGTTGAAAACGAAACAAGATCCCGTGTTGAAATGAAACGGGATCCCATTTCATTTCAACATGGGATCTCGTTTCATTTTCAACACAGGATCTCGTTTGGAGCTCTAGGCTTGGGATCCCGAGGCCCACGGGATCCCATTTGATTTTAGGCTTAGGATGCCAAGATCCAACGGGGTCCTGATTCATCTCCTATTCTTTCCGCCTGGTTTCAACTTTTTAACTAAGTCCAAAACTTCCACATTAAGTGGACATAACTTCTTGGACTTACCCTAGAGCTATATAAGGGTCACTTTCGGTAATGTAGGAAAAAGTGACTAATAATGATGATATCTACAAAAAAATGAATTGCCTTCACAAGTTCATGCATCTAGCATAGAAATTTAATTGGTTATGTTAGAGTAAAAGGTATTAGTTTACTTAATTAATTAAATCATATTGATTTAATAATTAAGTCACCTTTTCTCTATTTCACTTAAGCTAAATTTAGGAAGATAAACTTAGGAATATTAATAATTAATTGTAATTATTAATTATTAATTGCTTTTAGGGTTTATGGTTCTAGGTTTGATCTCATTTTATAAGGATTGATCCCTTTGTAATCTTAACCAATTTGATTATTACTATTGCATTCTTTTGCTCTAGGTTTTCAAAGCAATCTTTGTGTTTTGTGAATCTTTCATTGTTGTGATAGGTTATTTTCATACATGTGTTCTTTGGGTTCTATGAGGTTGTATTTCCACAAATTTCATAGGCTATATGGATAATACAATGATTATACAAATTATACATTCTCACGAGCAGGAAACATGGAATAGTAGCATTATAAATGACAATTAAGTCTAGCATAGGATAGCCACATATGTAGTGTGAATACATGTTGATGTGATAGAAAAACATGGACCAAAGTTAATTAGTTCTCTCTTAACACATTCATCCTTCTTTCGAAGGTCTATTCATTTGAAGCATGAGAAAAACAATCTATAAAGACTACAATAGCCCCAACATTATGAAGACATGCATCACACATGCATACAACTTCAGCTTCATGACTATTTTATTTTTAGTTTAGATTTTTTTATTTTCTTATGTAGAATAAATATTGCAGTTGCATCTGCAATTCACTTAGATAATAGTTATATTTTTAATAATCTATTCTTTGTTTGTGTAGATAGCAGTTCTTTCTTGAAGAAATTTCAATGGAAAACAATAACATACCCTTGCAACTTCCACTATTCACTAGAGAGAACTATGAATATTGGAACATAAGAATGAAGATTCTACTAAAGTCCCATGATCTTTGAGAAATGGTAGAAGTTAGATACAATGAATGATCCTGGTGATTATTATTGTTTGAATGCATTGAATCAAATTAACATAATTAGTTGAGAGAAGATAGCAAGAAGGACAATCAAACTTTCTTCAACATTCAGTCGACATTGGATATTTTAATTTTTCCCATATTGCAAACATGACAAAGTCAAAAGATACATGGGAAGATTTATGAATTTCATACAAAGGATTTGACAAAGTAATATTTGTAAGGTTTCAAACATTTTGAAGGGATTTTGAAAATAATAGGATGAAAGAAGTTGAGTGTATTCATGAATTCATTACTAGGACTCAAGATATTGTTAACCAGGTCAAAGTTCAAAGAGAAATTGTCACAGAGAAAAAAATTGTATAGAAATTTTTAAGATCTCTTCCTTGAAAGCTTGACCAAGTTGTGATACCCATAGAAGAGAGTAAACATATAACTACCTTCTCGGTTGCAGAATTGATAGGTTCTTTGCAATCACATGATGAGTGTATACAATGTTCTACAAAGAGCCTAGTACAAGCTTTCTAGTCTACTGTGACAATTGAAGAAAATTATTTGAAACCTCCTTTTCACTCCACTAAATATCAAGGAGAGTCTTCTTCAAATAAAGGATGTTGTAGAGGAAGAGGAAGACAAAGCAACAGAGGAAGAGGAAGAAGTTTTGTGGATCGTAGAAACATCTAGTGTCAGTATTGTGACTAGTTGGGCACTATGAATTTGATTGCAAAAAGAAGAAATGTGTTTTGAAAAAATCAAGAGCCAGCTATGCTGAAGAGCCTTTTGAATAAGTTAAGTAAGTTTCACAAATTTTTCACATGAAATTTTCTAAAAGAAACTCAAATAGATGTGTAGTTCCTAGATAGTGGTTTCTCAAACCATATGATAGGTAAATCAAATCTCTTTGTCAAGTTGAATGACTTTGTGAAAAGTCAAGTTAAATTTGGTGATGATAAAGAGATTGATGTAATGGGAAGAGTTGTCCTAACATTAAAAACTAAGAAAGGAGATACTACTTTAATTCGTGATACTTTTAATGTGTTAAAGTAGAGAATGATCTTTTAAGTATTGGGTAGCTTCTAAAAATAAAATCATAAGGCCATGTTTGAAGATAATTGTACCAAAATATTTGATAAATCTGCTAGTCACCATCTTGTAGCAAAGGCTTATATGATAGAGAATAAGATTTTTCTTGTCACATTGGGTTCTACTAAGATGCATACTCTCAAAGGAACCACAAATTATTTATGGTTATGGCACCAATGATATGGTCATCTAAATTATCAAGGACTAAGTTGTCTTCAAAAAGAAGAATATGGTGAGAGGACTCCGAGTAATTTAGGCAAAACAAGAAGTGTGCTTAGGGTTTGTACTTGGAAAGAATCATTGCTATAGGTTCCTAATGAAAAAATCATGGAGGGAAAAAAAAACTCTAGAGTTTGTGCATGCTAACATCTATGGTGACATGCAAGACAATCTTTGGGTAAGAATATCTATTTTTTGACATTTATTGATGATTTTTCACATCACACTTGGGTTTATTTTATCAAATAGACATTAGGGGCTTTTTTATGTTTCAAGGACTTTAAGGCTTTGATAGAGAAGAAAAATGGGTATTCTCTCAAAATACCTAGAACAGATAGAGAGGGAGAGTTTAATTCTAAATAATTTTATTTATTTTTGTAGCACTAATGGCATCAAAAGACAACTTATTGTTGCCTATACCCCATAACAAAATATAGTTTCTGAAAGGAAGAATCATACAATTATGGAGATGGCATGAACAATGTTGTAGTCTCAAAATCTTCCCCATTGATATTGGGGAGTTGCTATAGCCACCACAGTATACATCTTGAATAGAATCCCTACAAAGTTGGTTAAGAATATGACTCCAAAGAAAGATTGGAGTATTCACAAGCCTTTAGTGGCTCACTTTCATTTATTTGGTTGTCTAGACTATGTTTATGTTCTAGATTAGACACGAAAGAAGTTAGATGCAAAATCCCAACTTTGTATATTTGTGGGCTAGTCTGAAGCAATTAAAGGGAAATTTTTTTATAATCCTAATAAAAAGAAATGAATCATCAATCAAGATATGGTTTTTGATGAAGGGGGAGTATTACAATGTAATAAATGTTATCAACAAAATATACCACTCATCATGGGTATTGAAGATGATCATGTTCCTCCTCTTCCCACAAGTTCAAGTGGAAGTTCAAGCTCCAATTATAGCTCAACCATGATCCCTCCAAGATTGTATCCTTTGAGTTTGACAAATAGCACATCATCAATTGATAGGTGGAGTCTAGCATCCAATCCAAGTTCTTCTTGAAAGGTATGAAATTTGAATGAAACTAATCAAAGGAGCTCTAATATTAATACAACTATCAATTTTTCTTTGTTTAGTTCAATTCATTTTGAGCCTTCTATGTATGAAGAAGAAGTTAAAGAAAAAGTATGGATTGATGCTATGAATGAGGAGATGCATGCAATTGAATAAAATAATGCATGGGAGTTAGTGCAACTTCCTAAGGGAAAACAAGTAATTGGTGTCAAATGGATCTACATGGTTAAGCATCATGTTGATGGTTCTATGAAAAGAGAAAAGGAAAGATTAGTTGCACAAGGATTTTCCCAAACACCTTGAGTAGATTTTTTAGAAACCTTTGCTCTAGTTGCAAGATTTGGTGTAGTTAAGTTTATCTTGAATATCACTGCACAACACAAGTGGCCAGTTTATCAGATGAATGTTAAATTAGCCTTCTTAAATGGTTACATTTATGAGGAGGTCTATGTGGAGCATCCTATTTGCTATAAAATAAAATGTAAATAAAGGGTTGGTATACAAGTTGAAGAAAATATTCTATGGATTTAAGTGAACTCCATGTGCATGGTATGCAAGGATTGATATTTATTTTCTATAGAAAGGCTTCCATCAAATTTGTCATGCCCAATATTTTAGCTAAGGAAACCCAACCAATTTTTTTCTTTTAGTAAAACTTTGTTAGAAAATTACTATAGTCTTAATTATGAAGCACGACATGGAGATGAACTAATAGCACTAGGTTCTAATGCTTTTGCAACCTAGTTGTGCCAACCCTATCATTCAGATGTAAACTCCTTATTTTAAAACAATAATTCAATCCTTCTTAAATTTAGTTTTTTTCATTTTTTAAGTAACTAGTAGAATAGAACTTTCTTACTGGTAATATAGCATTATTGCTATCAAATATTATGTGACACTTCATTATTAAATTTATTATTCCATTGTTTGTATCAGGTTTGGCATTTGCAATACATCCATTGCTAGCATTACACTTCAATGGTACATTACAGACCTCTTGTGTCCACCTGGACATTGCTCACAACTAGATATTACAATCTGTAATTTTTTTTTAATATATATATTTTACTACTTTTTAAATAATTCACTATGTTGTTATTATTATTATTATTCTAATGTTCATGTATCAAATAATGTTACTACTAGCTCTATTGCGAGTAACACATTACAAATGATAGTAGTATTACTAATAATGAAAAGTTAGTAGCATTCCATTAACATAATCACTCTATACAAATAATATTATTAGGGAAAGTTAGGAATATTAATATTCATAAAATGAGATCTTATACCAAATCTCTTACTCTTTTCATGGACATCATTATTATTAATTATTAGAAGTTACTACTAACAAAAAAGTAATAATTCCAACCCAAAACTCAATTTAATACCCATCTATAAAATAGAAATAATCCATTAGCACACTTGACTCTCTTAATATGTATAAATATCCTTTTTTTTCCATTATTACACAATCTATTCAATTATTATTATTATTTTGTGTTTCCCTAGGATTAAATAAGTTTCTTTACTCTCTAAAAGAAGTATCCAAATAATATGCATATTTATTTATCAACTAATATAATTTTATATATCTACACAATAAAGGATTTAACTCTTATTTTAAAATTCTATTATAGAATAACTTCAATTTTATTTTTTCTGCAATTCTAAATAGGATATCAAAATATAAATATTTAAATTTCTAACTTAGAAACATTATTTTTCATTATGTTGATCAATGATCTTATCATTATTTTTCATTATGTTGATCAATGATCTTATCATTATTTTTCATTATGTTGATCAATGATCTTATTTATATAGGTAATATCATACCTCATGGAGAGATTTCAAGCTGAAATTAAGAAAGAATTTGAGATGTCAAGTTTGAGACTAATGCATTACTTTCTTGGTGTGGAGGTTCAACAACACTGTGAAGGTATATCCTTTTCTCAATCCCCACATTTAGCTAATTTATTGAAGAGGTTTAGAATAAAATCATGCACTTCAGTTGCCACTCCTATAGCCCTTGGTTAGAAATTAACCAAGGAAGATGCAAGTTCTAAGGTAGATGCCACCTTATACAAAAGTTTGGTTGGAAGCCGCATGTACCTCACTACTACTAGACCTGATATTATATGTTATGAGCCTTATCAAAGATCAATGAACACAGATGAAAAAATCATAGTTCTTAAACCAATCAAATCTTTTTTAATGTTGAACTGACCGATATACAAGAATATTTATGATTAATATATGATAAATAACCCCCAAGTCCTATAGTAATTGTATCTTGCATGATAGTCAGCTCTACAAATAGGTCAATTGTTGAAGATACAATAAATTTATTACTATGACTTCTTTTTAGATTCACTACAACTGATATTACAAATATCATTATGAATTCCATTAAAAAATATGCATACCTTATGCATCCCAACATCCTTTTGCCTACCATTGTTAGAGGGACCCAATAGCTACCTTTGGCCAATTGCAATTGGCACACTACAAAAAATAACAATACCAAAAGTAGTAAATTTTATCCAATCAAAATTTGATTGCCATAAATGATATTCCTTGACATTTATTATAATGGTAAATTAAACTTTCCCAAGAATATAGTTTTAGAAGGGGAAGGGAGGGAGGGAGAGGGAGAGAAGGGGGGAGAGAGGGGGAAAAGGGAGGGTGTGTGTGTGTGTGTGTGAGTGTGTGTGTGTGTGTGTGTGTGTGTGTGTGTGTGTGTGAGAGAGAGAGAGAGAGAGAGAGAGAGAGAGAGAGAGAGAGGAGAGAGAGAGAGAGAGAGAGAGAGAGATGAAGTGAGAGAGGGGAGGGAGGGGGGAAATGGAGAGAGAGACATGGGGGAAGAAAAGAGAGAGAGAGAGAGAGAGAGAGAGAGAGAGAGAGAGAGAGAGAGAGAGAGAGAGAGAGAGAGAGACAGAGAGACAGAGAGACAGAGAGACAGAGAGACAGAGGGGGAAAGGGGAGGGAGGGGGGAAAATGGAGAGAGATACATGGGGGAAGAAAAGAGAGAGAGAGAGAGAGAGAGAGAGAGAGAGAGAGAGAGAGAGAGAGAGGGAAGTATGGGAAGAGAGGGAGTGGAATGACCTTAACTATATATTATCAATTAAAAAAATTATAATATCTAAGTCGTAGTCAAAGTGGGAAAGAGAGAGAGAAATAAATATTGTCAATGTGACACATTTGACATGAGCCATAATTGGTGTTTTCCAAATGAAAAAAATATTTTTTTCAGTTTAGTGCATGCCTTGCACCATACTTTAAAAATGCATTTTTAGAATTTGGCATGTTCCATACTTGGCATGCACCAAAGTATTTATCTTGGGAAAAACCAAGTGTTAGGCTTGGATTTGCTTTCAGCATCCAACCCAAAGGCTTGAACCACCTTTTTAGGCCTAAAATGTGTTTTTCTTTTAAACATATAAAAATTTCTCACATTTTTATTTGCACTCTTCACTAGGTTTGCACACGTTTCAATGCAAACAAAAATAAACACAATGATGAATTTAAGATCTCTCTTAGCTATCAATCATATAGTTTTTTCATATTTTGATTCTATTTTTTAAGTTTTTCATCATTAACTTATTTTGTTAGTTTGTCTGTTTTTTGTCAAGAACCAACATGTCATATTATGAGCATATATTTTTACTCATTCAATGAGTTTTGAAACAAACTATATTTTGGAAACTAGAGTCCATTAAACATAAATTGAAAAAAATAATTAAATTTCAATTAGTTTTCTCAAATTTTAAGGGGGAGAAAATTTCTATTTTTTAGGATGTGTCCACTTCAAAAAATAATAAAAAATCATATATTCATCAAAATTAGCTAAAAATCTTAGCATAAAATACATGTTTGTAGATAATTTCTCACTGGAGTGATATTAAAAATTCTAAAAAGAGTTGACATTTTAGGGGGAGCACACCAAGTGCTATGTTATGTTTTTCTAAAAAATTAGGAGCACTTTGTGTGCTACCCCTTTTTTGAAACCCTTAATATTCACCATTTTCAAAACAAATTAGTAGTTTAGAAAGTAGAATTGGATTACTAAAACTCTTATTTTTTTTGCATGTTTACATTTTGAGTGTAACTATCTTCATTTTCCTGTCAAAGTCCAAACTTTGTTGATTTAAAGAAAAAATGGCATCTTAAGACCCCTTTCTGGTCCCCCATCTTGGTGTACTTACCCAAAGGCGTAGAAACAAAATAATATGGGGGAGTTTAGGTGAAGACAAAGTCATACAAGGGCTACAGATAAGTGTTTACGGTATGCCTCAAGCTTTGTTGAATGGAGATGATGATAGCACAAAAATAAGCGAAGAGTTTCATGAGAAAATTAGAGAATGAATGAAAGCCTAAAATTCAAAATTACTAATAATTTTAGATTTAACTCTTTAAAAATCCACACAAAATAAAGAACCATCTTTTATCCCTAATAATACACCTAATGCCAAACTAAAGAGGTTGCCTTTCAACCATGATAAAATGTCCTTAATTAACCTTTTCTTCTCCTAATCCTCTCCTACAATCTCATTAAAACATATTAATATATTAATTAATGTCTTTTCAAAATTAAAAAACATAGAAACAAAGATATAGTCTCATCAAAATTAAGTTTCCATAGATATATAAATATTAAACAAAAATAAAAGTGACATTTAAAAGAAACAATCTACCATTTCAATCTTATAATGTACAACAAATATATATTTTTTCAATTATTAGTTAAAATTTATTTTTTTAGTTTTCTTTATTTTTTATGATTTTCTTAAATAATGATATGAGCTTTAAAGTTTAAATATAAAAAATTAGATATAAATAATTGAATTTTAGAAATTAGAATAAAATAATATACATATAATAACATTAAATGTTTTGTATGTAATAAATATGATTTAAAATAAAATACAATAAATTTTTTAAAATAGATACATTTAAGATATTTATATTAATAAAATATAATATTTAATTATAAAATTTAACCTTAAATAATCTCTTAAGCATCTTATTAAATAAGTGAAAGACTCATTAAAATTAAACTAGATTTCTTTGTCATAAAGTGATATACTTCCAATGCCAATAGAAAGTAACCCATCCAATGGTATTTGTAGGATTTTGCCAAGATCAAGGGCATAATGAAAAGCATAAAAAGAGAGACAATAGAATGAAAAGAAGAAACTGTATTCTCATCAATATGGAAATGATCAACTAGATTAACCAATACAATGAATATAGGCCTACTTATATAGGCAAGGCCATATGGATGTACGAGCACACAATTATGACATGTGGCTCAATGAGAAACAAGGGTTGGTAAGAAATACTAGGGGTAGGTAGGAGAAATAATATAATATTCCACAAGAGGTGGATGACCCACCGAATGTGGAGTGTAACAGCAAAATAAGACCACAAAAGGTGGAATTTCTCCTACAAGCTCTATCCCTATGTGCACACTTCCCTAAGTGTCTCAAATCCAAACTACGAAGAGATGCATTATCCTAAGTTAACTTAAGTAAAGTGTAATAATATCCAAAATGAATATTTATTTACACCAACACCCCCCCTTAAGTGCAACTTAGGGGAATGAAGACTCAAGTCAACAATGCAAGATGGGTCTCGGCTACTAGGCCATGATAGGTACCCATGTACAATATGCAAATGCAAGAAAAACCATGCAATGCAATCTCTCACAAACAGAGAAAGGGAGAAAACCTAGTGGGAAAAAACTTCCCCCCAAAAGAGAGATGAATGTACAAAAGACTCTCAAAGAAGAAGGACAAAACCTCAAGGAGGAAAAAATCCCCCCCATAAGAGAGGAAGGAGAAGTCAGCTGACCCCCCCTAATGACACATCCCGCACCCCCAAGAGAGCTCGCAATTGCTGGAACTTACTCTCGGTGAAAGGTTTGGTGAATATGTCAGCAACCTACTCTGTTGTAGGACAATATTGTAAATCAATGACCTGCTCCTGAATGAGCTCTTGGATATAGTGCATATCAATCTCGACGTGTTTGGTCTGCTTGTGCTAGATCGGGTTCTTTGAGATTGCAATAGCACTCTAATTGTCACAATGTAGAACTGTCAGTCATGGAATGGTGAATCCAAACTTTGTGAGAATCTACTGGAGCCAAATGGTCTCAGTCACTGCGTTAACAGCGCCTCGATACTCAGCCTCAGTTGAAGAGAGAGCAATAGCATGTTGCTTCTTGCTCTCCCAACAAATGGGGCCCAAACCAAGGTGAAAACTGTAACCAGAAGTAGACTTATGATCATCAAGATCGCCAGCCCAATCGGAGTCTATGTAACCAACCAAGTGAAGTCCTGTGCCTGCTGCATAGTGAATCCCATAGTGATGTGTACCCTAGATGTAACGAAGGATGTGTTTGGCGACTTTCCAATGAAGCTCATGTGGTTCCTGCATGAAGCAGGAAACCATGCCAATTGCAAATGAAATATCAGGGTGTGTATGAGTCAAGTAGATGAGACTACCCACAAGCTAATGATACAAAGTGGCATCAACTGGTGGAGAAGAACACTGAGCCTCAAGCTTGACTCATGAAAGAAAGGGAGTCGGGGCAGGCTTACAATCAGCCATATGAAAGCATGCAAGTAGATCAAGAGCATACTTGAGCTGCGATAGTGTAATCCTGGAAGGTGACTGTGAAATCTCTATCCTGAGAAAGTAGTGCAAAAGACCCATGTCAGTCATAGAAAATCTATCATGCAAAGCAGATTTGACCCTGCTAATGATGGATGCGGTACTCCCTGTAATGATCAAGTCATCAACATAGAGCACAAGTATCAAGTGAGAGTCATCCTATCACAAAATGTAGACATTCAGATAGGAATGACACCTGGTGAACCCTACGGAGAGAAGAAAGGAATCCATCTTGGTGTACCAAGCCCTGGGGGCCTGCTTAAGGCCATAGAGAGATTTCCTTAGTCTGCAAACCAAGGAAGTATCCTAGATGAAACCTTATGGCTGCTCCATATAAATCTCCTCATCAAGATCACCATGAAGAAAAGAACTCTTCACATCCATCTGATGTACAGCCCAACCATGAGCTACAGCAATAGCAAGTGTCAAACGAATGGAGTTCATCTTGGCTATGGGTGCAAAGGTCTCAGTATAGTCAACACCTGCAACCTGAGAGAAACCTTTCGCAACAAGCCAAGCCTTATACTTATCCACACTACCATCCGCTACAAACTTGGTCTGATAGATCCACTTACATAAAACCATCTTTCTCCCCTTAGGGAGATGGACTAAATCTCATGTGTTGTTCCTCATCAAGGAACTATACTCTTCCTCCATAGCTTGGTCCCACTCAGGAACCCTTGATGCTTCCCTAAATGTCTGTGGATCGGAAGCGGTAGCAATGAATGCATGTGGTAGATCCTGATGTTGTGATCAAGTTCTCCATGTATCTGAAGGATCCTCAACAAGAGAACCCATGGACTCAAGTGTCTATCGAGCCTAATGAGGTCTAGATGGAGGTGGAGAATGAGGCTCTTCAACTGCAAGTGGACCTTGTGGAGGTCTAACCCTGCGAGTTGGAGTTGAAGGAGTCTCATCATCTGAATCACTAACATCACTATCCACAATGGAGGAAGGTAGAGGAGGTAGAGAGGTGAAGCTAGGAGAGCTTTCCTTCAAAGTGAACACTCCTCTCAATGAACACCTCATGTGTCTTAGGATCCATCAATTTGTATGCCTTAACACCCTTAGGATATCCAACAAATATGCAAGGCCGACTTTGAGGTTCCAATGCTTTGTGTTTCTGCGGAGGTATGTGAGCCCATGCTGGACACCCAAAGACTCTGAAATGTCTCACAATCAGTTTCCTACCAGCCCAAGCTTCAAAACAAGTAATACCTTACAAAGCTTTGTGAGGAACCCGATTCTGGATGTGTGTGGCACAACTGATAGCCTCTGCCCAAAAGGCGGGATCAAGAGAACATGCATGTATCATACAGCTAGCCATTTCTTTGAGAGTTCTATTCTTGTGTTCTGCAACCCCGTTCTGCTATGGAGTGTATGCGATAGAATGCTGAAGATCAATCCCCTCAAATGTAAAACAATCCTCAAGTCTTTTGTTCACATATTCCCTTCCATTATTTGTATGAGGAATCTTGACCTTTTTCCTTGATTGCTTCTCCACACGAGTCTTGAAGTCCTGAAATCTATCAAATACTTCACTCTTATGAATGAGAAAGTAGACCCAAGTGAAGCGGGAGTAGTCATCAATGAAGGTGAGGACATAGCGGGCCTTACTAAATGAAGGTGCTAGAAATGGACCTACTACATCATTGTGAACAAGTTGAAGCACTTCCAAAGCTCTCTAAGCTTTCCCCTTATCAAACTTCTCTTCGGGATGCTTGCCCATGGAACAACCTAAACATACACCCTCTGAAAAACTAATTCGAGGTAGACCTGTGACCATGTCTTTAGTGCTGAGATGTTGAAGATAGCAGTAGTTGAGGTGACCAAACTGCTCATGCCATAGCTTAATTTTTGAATTTGAATGAGTAAGCAAGGTCCTAGAAGGTGAACTTGGCACAAAGTGGGAGAATGAATAAAGCCTTGAGTTGTCATTGACTTGTCCCACTGCTACCAAGGCATCATCATCAAGTTCCTTTCCACAACTAAATCTGGTGTAAACCCAACCTTTTTTCCATTCCCATAGTGAGTGATTTGGTAGATAGAGAGAAGGTTAGTAGACAAGTTAGGAACATAGAGAATATTCTCAAAGGTTCCATCATCCATGTCAACTGAATGTTTCCCTTCAACCTCTACTTGTGTATAATCACCTATGTAAATGTGAGGTACCTCAGATGGCTCCAATGAAGAAAACTGCTCCTTTGTAGAATCCATGTGATATGAGGCACCCGAGTCAAGTATCCATTGTTGTGAAGAACCTATTGTAGCCACAAACGCTTGCCCTTTTCCCTTAGAATGTGAGGAAGAGGAAGGAGATGAATCCTTCTTTATGTAGGCGGATGGCAAGTTGATGTTGTTTTTCTTAAGAAGATTGGTTAACTCATCAACTTGCTTTGCGTGGCATCGATGCTCATCATGACCATACTTCTTGCAATATCCACAAGTTGGTTTATCCTTCTTAGGTGGTGTCCCCTTCTTGGAAGAGGATGTAAAATCGCCTTGTGATGGAGAGGATGATTGTACTTTCTCCTGGTGTGGCTTAGACTTGGATTACTTCTTCTTCTTGTTGGAATCTTTGCGTTGACTTCCTTGATTCCCTTGATTAGCCACCAAAGCCTTGGACTTTGAAGACTTGAGAAGTCCCATGTTCAACAACTTAGATTGTTCCAATATCAACATTTCTGTGAAAGCATCAAATGAAAGCATAACATAGGAACTCCCCACTATCAAACAATGAGTTTGGAAGCTAGACACAAATGATGCATATTCTGGTGCAAGCTTGTCCAACAAGTTGAATATCAACTGAGCATCCTTTTTGTCAATTCCACAATCCTTAAGCTTTGCTCTTAGCTTATTTGCTTTGGTGACATAATCTTAGATTGTATCAAAACTCTTGGGATCCAAGTTGGTGAGCTCATTGTCAATTTTGTAACCTCTGATTTCATCAACCTGACCATACAATTTCTGAAACATATCCCAAGCCTCCTTGATTGTTGTACACTTCTCAATATGAAAAATGAGATCATCTGATACATACTTGTGCAAAGTTCCAAGAGCCATGCAATTCTTTGTGAGCCATTCTAACTGAGCATTAGTATCAGCCTTAGGATCAGGTGGTGCTGCTATTGTTCCATCTATGTAATGCATGAGACCTTGTTCCATTAATTTACTCCATACTTTAATTTTCCATGATGCATAATTATGTGGAGTTAAAGGTAGAAATTTATGAGGACTCATTGCAACAAAAATGAAAAAGCACAAAGAGAGGCACAATCACATAAGACACCCCCCAAAATTTACTCAATCAAAGAACCCCCCCAAAAGTGATGATTAGGCACTTTATAATTAGTGCATTTATAATGGGCCACTTGCCAAAAATGGCAAAGTGGACTTCTGCTTAAAATTTTACAACTACCTCAATAAGGCCAGAGACTCAAACTAATAATGCAAGAGATCTAAACTAAGATCCAAGCACTTTACAAGTACCTAATAGGCCAAATAAGACCAATATTTGAAAGTACAACTTCGACTCAAAATCTCTAAAATTTGATCATAGATTATGAAAGAAGACAAAAAAAGATGCACTTTGAAAAAAAATGGCACTTGAAAAGGAGGTCGTATGAGCTCAAACGAGGCCTTTGAAGTTGCAGAATTGAGGATTAGATAGGTACAACAGAGAGAATCCAAAAATTCCAAAAAACCTATACACTAAAATCGGAAAAACACCACACCACTATGAAGATCATGAAATTTTAGCCCATTTCAAAAAAAATTGCACCAAAAAAGGAGCAAAAATGAGCAAGATATGGCCATTCGAAGTTGAACTGCAAAATCAAAAAGCTCAATGAGAGGGACCTGCCAAATTTTTTTAAAATGATGACATTAGCAAACTATGGGGTTAAATTTGATGACCATATGACCATCACGAAAACTTCTCCTTGCTACTGACTAGGCGTCCGTATAGTACAGACTGATGACGTGGCGCGATCTGGTTGGCCAAAAAATATTATGTGGCAGTACGAAAATCTAGCATGGCAGGCTGATTTGGCTGCTGACATAGCACGATCTGACTAGGCGTACAATCAACTGCATGGCTCTACGCTAATGAGGCAAGTGACGTGGCGGTGCTAGGTGGCGGTCGGGGTGGGGGCCACGCAGGAGAAAGGGCTGCCGAAAGTGGAGGGTCTCGCCTGTCGGAAGTCCGGCGGTTACCGGAGGTGCTGGCGGAAGGAAGTGCCGGCGGTGGAGGGTCTGGCGCTGGCAAGCGGAGGTGCTGACAGAGAAAGCTGCCATTGGCGAGAGGCTCTGACAACAGGTAAGGACATCGTCGGGGAGGCGTCGGAAGTCCGGGGAATAGCGGGAGCACGCGTAGACTTCCATGCAGCAGTACAACGGTGACAGACCTGCAGACCACGCAGGGTATGGAGAGCACGGGGGGGGTCTGGGGACTCCCAAAAATATTAAAAAAAAATTCGAAATCTGTACAATAATAGCCAAAAATGGTTAAAAAATGTTTCTCACCAAAATAGGTCGACTTTATAGTTGAAATTCATGGAAACAACCTCCCGGATTCAACAGTGATGTCCAAATCATTGTACGACACCTCAAAAAATAAAGATCCCCAAATCCGAAAATAGAAGCCTCCAAAATGTCTCCAAAATTTTAATCAATGAAGCCCCAACAACTCTGATACCATGTAGGATTTTGCCAAGATCAAGGGCACAATGAAAAGCATAAAAAGAGAGACAATAGAATGACAAGAACAAACTATATTTTCATCAATATGCAAATGATCAACTGGATTAACCAATACAATGAATATAGGCCTGCTTATATAGGCAAGGCCATATGGATGTACGAGCACACAATTATGACATGTGGCTCAATGAGAAACAAGGGTAGGTAAGAAATACTAGGGGTAGGTAGGAGAAATAATATAATATTCCACAAGAGATGGATGACCCACCGAATGTGGAGTGTAACAGCAAAATAAGACCACAAAAGGTGGAATTTCTCCTACAAGCTCTATCCCTATGTGCACACTTCCCTAAGTGTCTCAAATCCAAACTACGAAGAGATGCATTATCCTAAGTTAGCTTAAGTAAAGTGTAATAATATCCAAAATGAATATTTATTTACACCAACAGTATTCAACATTAAAAAATAAAATCAATGCAGTTGTATGCAAACCTAGAATAATAACATGATGAACCAAAAAGCCTCTGAAATCAATTGTTAAGAACAATGAATTTTTATTATCGTTAATAGCATTATTTAAAAAAACATTTCTTAAAAATAATTTTTACAAATTATATTTATAAATATTATGAAGACAATATTAAATAGTATAAGTCCAAAAGATTGATAATTCTAGTCAAAAGCTATTCAAACTTCGACCAATTACCGATCAAAAAAAATTAATTAATATTAAATTTACAATTTATATATACATAATATAGAAAAACGTTTTAAGAACATATATTAAGTTTTCAAGCTTAGGCTGTACGATACTTGTCACAGAGATTTATAAGTGTCACACCTATTTTATAATCTGTCTTTCGTTTTCTGCAAATTTCTACACGCTTGCATTCTACGTGTCTTTATTAAAGTTGGTCCGTTGTGGTATAAATAATGTGACTCTGTATGATGCTCATCAAGTGAGTTAAAAGAGTCTTTTAATGGAGATTAACACTATTGGAATGCTTTCTCATCATCTCTATACTGATGATCTAATTAAAAACAAATGGTGAGTTTTTTTTTTAATATGTTTTAATACATAAAATAAAGTACTCTAGTTATTTATTTATAAGAACATTAACAGTAAAGAGAAGACTAGTAGAAGTGTGTTCACAAGATAAAAATCAACGTAGTCAATTATTATATATTTTTTATTTCTAATATATTTATAAAATTTTTAAAAATCATTGTATACTAAGAAATATTCATGTTTATGTAGGAAGGAGAAGAGAATGGTGGCTTTTGCAGGAATGTAGATGTTTCTGAATTGAGAATCTTAGAATTATTTTCTTTGCATCTTGAAAAAGGAGGTTTATTAAGATATTGTTGAGATCCAAAATGAACAGTTACGCAAGTCCTCCTTTTTTTGGTGTGGATAAAGTTTTTAAAGAGAGGAGAACAATATATAATATTTGTATCACCAAGATTAGCTTTTGTGATCTTCAGTGATCAAAGTTTTAATCTGCTATGATGCTTCAAAAAATTGGTAATGTTTTTTAAGAGAGGAGAACGATATATAATATTTGTATCTGCAAGATTAGTTTTTGTGATCTTTAGTGATCAATGTCATTTTGTATGCTATGGAGAGGAGATGTGTTTTTGGATATAAATGAATTATTTATGGATCTGATTCACAAATCTTCAATACTACTGAATGAGCCACTTTTGAATCCTGCTAACTAGCATTTAGCTGTGGTTACTCAGTAGATTCTTAGTCTCTATGGGTTTTTCTTTAGCTATGTTACCTTTTCTAGCATTCTCCTAGAATGCAATAGAGTTGCAGATTGTCTAGTGCCAAATGGACATTTGATCACGTTTGGAATGTTGTCTATAAAAAAAATTTACATTTTGATTTATCTCATCTCATCTCATTGATCAATTAGTTGTTGGGGATGAAACTATTTAAGTGATTGTTCTTATTAATCTGATTCTTGTAAAAATGATTTAAAGATTTTCAACTTTCAAGTGCCACATAATAAAAATAATTTCACCATAAAATTCTTATACTGTTTTGTGTTTAAAGTAGAGCTTTTAATTGCATTTCTCTCAAGGAGAGATTGTTTTGATCGTGTGACATTAGTGTTAAACTGGAACTGAAAAACCTTTTAATCACAAAATTTTGCCCTGATGAAAAAGAGAACGTAACTGGCTGTTTGAATTAAGTCTTAATGTTTTCAAATGATTTAAGCTTTAATAATAATAATTAATATAGTTAAAGCGTAATTAATAATAAGTATTTACCGATATGGTTACACTGGATTATTTAAAATTGCAGAAACTGTAAAGCACCATTCTTCCAATTGATAAAAAAATTCAAAGCAATCAATTGGAGGTATGTGATATTGAACGGTCAGCATTGATTGTTTTCTCTCTTTTCTTCATAGGTTTCAATTGTCTTTGTAGTTTTAATGGTAGTTTCTAAATCAGCGAGAATTTCAGGAATTGCCTTTGTAGTTTTAATGGTAGTTTTAATGATTGCTACAAGTTTTACTAGCAGATTGTAAGTATAAAAAATATTGTTACTCAAACTAAAATGGAGCTTGATCTTGAGGTAGCCATGATTTAGAGGTCAAAAGTTTCCCCAGGAGGAAAAATAATTCCCTTATGGCATCAAGTACGTGAAATAAAGCCTTTCAAACTATTGCCTGTATAAACTCTTGCTCATCATTTCTTTAGTAATCATCAAACTCATATTCAATTTTACAAGCAAATTCCCTATTATTGTGCTAAAATGAATTGACCAAATTTGCACCTTCAAATAGAAATGAGATCCAATATTCATCATCAAATCTCCACCTTCAAATAAAAATGAGATCCAATCTTCATCACTATGATCTTGGCTTTGATGAACTATTTTTGTTTGTTCAATGAGAAGACATCAATAGAGAGGGCATGTAATCTGATGGTGATCAATCCATTTATCCAAACAATCCCTATGAAATATGTGAGATTTTTCACACAATGCACTCTAAATTAGTAAAACAATGGATTTTAGGGTTGAGATTCTTGCGAGCCATTGGATTTACATAATCATTGAAACTTTATCCCTTTTTTATTCCCTATAAAATCCCCATAAATTAAATTTCTATGTTAATCAAAATAAATCTTGTGACTTAAGTTCCCCACATGTTATAACATAGATATATATTTATTCCCTTCTTAAAATATTATGATAAATTAAACGACACTAACATTAGAATTCAAGTTTATATATTATTGTTATAACCTTAAAATTGAGTTGTATGCAAAGTTCATTACATAGGAAAAAGATTGGATGAAAATGATGAGTAGTTTTAATGAAGTTTAATCTACTTAAGAATGACAAAAAGAAAAAGTACGAAATTAAAAAAACTAAAAAATAGATATCCTATTTTCAATTCATCATTTTATTTTTAATCTCTCTTTTGATCCATGAAGGTGAGTGAGAGGGTTGATTTGGATTGGGGTTGTGGAGGGATTCTTTAGCATTTATTCATTTGTGAATTTTTCTAGGTTGACATTTATTCATTTTCAAAATATTTAAGGTTTTTATATAACTTTTGGTTTTATTGTATTTAATAGAGGGTTTTACATTTTATATTTTTGTATATGTTGCAAGTATGTTTTCATTATCTTTATGAATAACTTCTTTTCAATTTTAATAAACTCATTTGAATTGCAAAAATGAGATCAATGCATTGTAGAAGGAATGCAAGATGCCAGTGAGAGATGTAAATCTATTTTAGAACTAATTATTGATTCATTTAACAATTAAAAACAATGAATTATTTCAATTTTAAAATTTGAAATGATTTGCATGCAAAAAGAAAAGGTAGAATAAAAATGTTATATGTCTAAATTAATTAAAGGTTATGAGTAAGATAATTTTAATTATAAGAAATTTTGAACTATTTTAAAATGTCTATATTTTAATTATAGTAAACTTTAAAATGTATTTATTTCATTAGAACAAAGCTTCAGGGTAATTATTTCATAAAAAAATTCAAATAAAGAAAAACAATATTCATAAGAAAAGTACACAATGTTAAATAATTTTTTAAGAAAAATACATAATGTTAAATAATTTTTTAATATTTTATAAAAAATGACAATAAGTGTTATGAATACATTATCTTACAATAGTTACCTATTTATAGCCTTACCTTAGAAATAAACTCTAATTAACTATAACCTAAACCCCTAAACCTAATCTCTCTAAATAAATGCAAACCCTAACCTAATCTTAAAGTTATAGTTTTTAAATTTTTCAAATTATATCATAAAATTTTAAACCCTTAATTAATTTTTTGGCTTGATTACCATTAGGGTTTGATAAACATTCAAAAGCATACTCTAATCATTTAAAGTTATATAAGTTTTGGTTTTAAATTTATTCTAAAAGTAATTGTTGATTAATTTAACAACATTTAAAAATAAATTTATTTTAATTTTAAAATTTGAATATTTTCATGCAAAAACAAAAAGGGTAGAATAGAAATTTTGTTAATATATTTAGATTAATTTCTTTTCTTATTTCAATTTCACAGCATAATCTAATAATTTAATATCAATTAAATTTTACTAATACCTATAGATTATAAGTTTAAGTTTTATTTTAAAATATATAAATAAGGAAACAAAATATTCATAATAAAAGTACATAATAATAAAGATTATTTTAATAGTTTATAAAAAATGATTATGAGTGTTATGAATGCATTATCCTACAATAGTTACCTACTAGCCTTACCTTCAAACTAAACTCTAATTAACTATAACCTTAACCCCTAAACCTAATCTCTTTAATTGAATGCTAACATAACCTTAAAGCTAACTCTAACAATATAATTTTTAAATTTTTTAGATTATATCATAAAGGTTAAACCCTTAATTAATATTTTGGTTTTATTACCATTAGGCTTTGATAAACATTAAAAGCATACTTTAATCATTGTTTTATTTTTAAATTTATTCTAAAACTAATTATTGATTCATTTAACAACATTAAAAAAATACAAACCCTAACTATAATGAAAACCTTACCATAATAAAACCCTCACCTTGACAATATCTTTAATCTAGACCTCATTGAACTCTAAAACATAACTTGACCCTAAACTTAAATATAACCCTAACTTCACCCTTACTACAATCCTAACCCTAACCATTAACACTAACACTTAACCTATGATACAAACCCTAACCCTTGAGATAATCCTAAATGTAACCCTAATCCTAAGCCTAACCATAATATTAACCCTATCCCTAACCTTAACCCTAACCATGATATAAATCCAAACCCTAACCATTAGCCTAACCCTAATAATGATGTGAACCCTAACTACAATCCTAACCCTAACCCTCTAATATAAACCTTAAACCCTTAACCCCAATCATAATGTTGTGATAAAAACCCTAACCCTAAAGACAAAACTAACCATAATCATAAATCCTAATCCTAAACCTATTCATAATCCCATGATATAAAGCCTAACCCTAGAAATAATCATAACAATAACACTAAATACTAATCCTAACAATAATTGTAAACCTAACCATAACCTTAACCATAAATCTAACCATTAACCTAACCTTAACGATGATGTAAACCCGTACTGCAATCCTAATCCTAACCATTAGCCTAACCCTAAAAGTGATGCAAACCATAAATATAAATCCAAACTATAACCATAACAATAAATATAAACCCTAAACCTAGACACAATCCTAAATGTAACCCTAAATCCTAAGCCTAACAAAAATCTTAACCCTTTCCCTAACCTTAATCCTAACCATGATATAAATCTAAACCTTAACCATTATCCCAAACTTAACAATGATGCAAACCATAACTATAATTCTAACCGTAACCTTTAACCCTAACTCTAACCCTCTAATATAAACCCTAACCCTAACGTTGTGATATAAACCGTACCCCTAAACATAAAATTAACCATAATCATAAATCCTAATCCCAACCCTGATCCTAAGCCCATGATATAAACCCTAACCTTAGAATTAGTCATAACAATAACATGAAACCCTGACCCTAACAATAATCATAACCCTAACCCTAATTCTAACCTTAAACCCTAAATCCAAAACCTAACCATTAACCTAACCCTAACAATGATGTAAACCCTTACTACAATCCTAACCCTAACCATTAACCTAACCCTAAAAGTGATGCAAACCATAACCATTAGCCAAACCCTAACCCTAACCATGTTGTAAATCCAAACTCTACCCATTAACTTAACCCTAACAATGATATAAACCACAAACATAATCCTAATCCTAACCCTAACCTTATGATATAAACCCTAACCATTAGCCTAATCCTAACAATGATGTAATCCCTAACTACAATCCTAACCCTAACCCTTAAAACCGTAACTCTAAGCCTCTAATATAAACCTTAAACCCTTAACCCCAATCCTAATGTTGTGATATAAACCCTAGACCTAAACACAAAACTAACCATAATCATAAATCCTAATCCTAACCCTAATCGTAATCCCATGATATAAAGCCTAACCCTATAAATAATCATAACAATAAGACTAAATACTAATCCTAACAACAATTGTAAACGTAACCCTAACCTTAACCCTAAATCCAAAACCTAACCATTAGCCTAACCCTAACAATGATGTAAACCCGTATGGAAATCCTAATCCTAACCATTAACCTAACCCTAAAAGTGATGCAAACCATAAATATAAATCCAAACCATAACCATAACAATAAATATAAACCATAACCCTAGACACAATCCTAAATGTAACCCTAAATCCTAAGCGTAACCATAATCTTAACCCTTTCCCTAACCTTAATCTTAACCATGATATAAATCTAAACCCTAACCATTAGCCTAACCTTAACAATGATGTAAACCCTAACTATAATCCTAACCCTAACTCTTAACTCTAACTCTAACCCTCTAATATAAACCCTAACCCTAACATTGTGATATAAACCGTACCCCTAAATAGAAAATTAACCATAATCGTAAATCCTAATCCCAACCCTAATCCCAAGCCCATGATATAAACCCTAACCCTAAAAATAATCATAGCAATAACATTAAGTCCTAACCCTAAAAATAATTGTAACCCTAACCCTAACTCTAACCTTAAACCCTAAATCCAAAACCTAACCATTAACCTAACCCTAACAATGATGTAAACCCTTACTATAATCCTAACCCTAACCCTATGATATAAACCCTAAATCCTAAGCATGACCACAACCTTAAACCTAACCCTAGCCTTAACCCTAACCATGATGTAAATGGAAACCCTAACCATTAACCTAACCCTAAAAGTGATGCAAAACACAACTATAACCCTAACCCTACACATAATCCTAAGCATAATCATAAACCATAAGCCTAAACATAATCTTGACCTCGACCCAACCCTAACCATTAACATAAACCTAAGAATGATGTAATATCTATCTATAATCCTAACCCTAACCATAGACATAAACCTAACCATAATTCTAAATATTAATCCTTTGAACCACAATCATAAACTTAACCATAACCCTAACCCTGATGCGAATCCTAACCCTAACATTCTGATATAAACCCTAACCATAAATGTAAAACTAACCATAATCATAAATCCTAATCCTAACCCTAAACCTAGAAATAATCATAACAATAATACCAAATCCTAAGCCTAACCATTAACCTAACTCTAACAATGATATAAACCCTTACTGCAACCATAACCCTAACCATTAACCTAACCCTAAAAGTGATACAAACCATAACTATAACCCTAGCCCTAACCCTGACCCTTAACCCTGAGTATAACCCTATGATATACATCCTAACCCTGCACATAATCCTAACCATAACCATAAATCCTAAGCCTAAACATAGTCTTAACCCTAACCCTAACCCTAACCCTAACCCTGACTCTAACCATTAACCTAACCCTAACAATGATGTAAAATCTATCTATAATCTTAACCCTAACCCTAGACATAACCCTAACCATAATTATAGATGTTAAGTCTAACCATAATCTTAAAATTAACCATAACCCTAACCATTGTGATAACCCTCACCCTAACACGGTGATGTATAAACTGCAACCCTAGACATAAAACCAACCATAAATGTAAATCCTAATCCTAACCACAATCTTAACCCTAACCCTAATCATGATGTAAATCCAAACCCTAACCATTAAACTCATCCTAAGAATGATGTAAACCCTACCTATAATCCTGACCCTAACCCATAATCATAACCACCATAGCCCTATGATATAAAGGTCCTAACCCTACATATAATCTTAACCATAGCCCTAAATCCTAAGCCTAACTACAATTTTAACATTAATTGTAACACTAAACATGATGTAAATCCAAACCCTAACCATTAACCTAACCATAAAAATGATGTAAACCCTAGCTATAATCCTTAACCCTAACCCTAACCACAATCATTACCCTAACCTTATGATATAAACTCTAATCATAGAGATAATCCTAACCATATACCTAAGCCTAACTAGAGCCTTAACCCTTACAATGATGTAAATATAAACCCTAATCATTAACCTAACCCTAACAATGATGTAAACCATAACTATAATCCTAACTCTAACCTTAACCCTAGACATGATCCTCACCATAATGATAAATCCAAAGCCTAACCACAATCTTAACCCTATCCCTAATCCTAATCATGAAGTAAATCCAAACCCTAATCATTAGCCTTACCTTGAGAATGATGTAAACCCTAACTATAATCCTAACCCTAATCATAGCCCTATGATATAAACCATAACCCTACACATAATCTAACCATAACCCTAAATCCTAGCATAATCACAATCTTAACCTAATCGTAACACTAAACATGATGTAAATCAAAACCTTGACCATTAACTTAACCTAAACAATGATGTAAAGCCTAACTACAACCATAACCCTAACCCTAATAGCAAGACAAAATCAACCCTATTCCTTATTGAATTATGCCTACTATTTTAAACTAAATCAAATCCTAACCCAAATAGTAAACCATAACGAACCCTGATCCTTATTGAATGAGGCCTACTATTTTGATTTCAATCCTAACTATAATTATAAATCTAGAATTGAACCAAATGGAATCCTAAACTATACAACAATATATATATATAAATTAATTTATGTCATGTCTTTCAATTCATGTTGCGATTGCTACTAGCTTATATATATTTAATAATATATATAGAATAAGCCGTATCCTTCTTAAGGAACCTATTGCACTTTAATGTTGATAAATCAATTAAAAAATAGGCGCCTCTAGAACGATACCTCTCCACTTATTCTATATATATTATTAAATATATATAAGCTAGTAAATTAACAAATCACAAACATAAAGAGCAATAAGTTCTTATGATAGTAAATATGGAATAGTGTAAACTTAATAGTAATATAATATTAATTGTAACAAAAATAATAATATTTATATAATATTATTAAAATAATTTAATAATGATTATAATAATATATTAAAGTAACAAAATTTAATCTTATATTATTACAATTAGAATAGAATATATTAATTAACATATTCATAATATTAAAATATATTGTTCTTATATATTGGGATTTCTACTACTATTAGAGCATTTGACTTTTCAAGATCTACTCTCATATTTGATAAATTTTTAGAGTCACTATTATTGACATTTATGTTGAGCGTATATAATTTGGAACTAAATTAAATCTGAAAGAAACCCTAACCCTTATTAAATTATTAATAAGAAGAAATTTATTGATACTATCATGACTGTAATTATTATAATACAATAATAATATTGTAATAATCCTAACAATATTAGTATAATACTAATATAAATAATAACATTATACTCTATTTAATATGTTAATATTAAATTTAATATTAATAATTATACATTGATTTATTTAATGTCTTATATGTGGCATTGGGACTCCTACTAACACATACACATACACATACACATACACATACACATATATACATGCATACATACATACATACATGTTAAGTTTTAATCTATATCTTCTTCTTATTCTTGTTTTCCATCCTCTTAAACTTTCAATTTTTCTTTTTCTTAATCTTGTAATATATCTTTTAGTACTCAGGAGCTTCCAGGCATTTCCATGACTTGCCTTATTAGTACTTTCCATTAATCAAATACTAGTGTAATGAGATTTTCTTTTTTAGAGTTAACTAGTTATTAAAAAATTTAATTTCAACCAATTACAAAAAAGGTTTTATTTTTGTTTTTAAAAATATTTTTATTTTCTAAAGTTACTTGTGCAATTTTTAAGTTTACATATTATAAAAATTATTTTTTTGTATCCTGATTGGCCAATACAACTTTTGTTGTTATAAGCGGATTTTTCGGAAATCTAAAACAAATAATGTTCATGACAACCACACAATACCAAGCATATCAGTAGTTTGGTGTTAAATATTTAGATTAATTAGTTTTATTGATGTTTTTTATTAAAATATTATCATATAAAATTTATTTTATTTAATTAATATACATAAAAAACTAAAAAGTCATGACAATTAATTATTAGTTTTATTGCTAACAATGTGAATATTCATTTCTTGCAACTCTTCAACCCTCTAATATACAACTCAAATTATTTAAGATTTCAATTACACTCAATTAAAAAATTAACAAAGGCAAGTACTCGCCACTATGTGACACTTGTTATTATTATTATTATCATTATTATTTAATTGCTCTTTCATTCAATATTTTTATTTATAATACTTTATATCTACTCTCCCAATAATTTTTCCCCCTTCTTGTTGTATTATAGAGTATGGTCCAACACAATGAAAATAAAAAATATGCACACTCAAGAAGCTTGCATGATAATTCATGGATTGAGAAAAAATAATTCCATCTGGTTAACAATTAATTAAATTTATTTATTTATAATTAATATTAAAATTTGATTTTATATATGTATATGTATAACTTTTTAATAATAATTATTTTATTATATTAATAATAATCTATATATAAATTATTTATGTAAGATTTATCAATTTAAATAAATATCATTTGCCTCTCCCTCCATCATGTTCTTATGGGCCAATTTTTTTTAATATTCTTTTAATTTATAATAAATATAAATTCTTATTTCTAAGTAATGTATTTAGTCTATATTAATTTAATTTACATTTAAGAAGTATTTTGATTAGATTTCTCAATATTTTTATTAAATGTATTTTAAAACTAATAAAATAAGACGTATTATCATCAAACTAAAACACTGTAAAGAAGTTTTTGCATAAATGTAGAATATTAATAAAGGCCACAATATTTAAGGAGGGAGAATAAAAGCCGCAACTACTAAAAAATGGTATCAAACCTCAAGCATCAACATCTCCCTCTTATTTGCCAAGGCTAACCCTAATATGGCCTCCTTTTGTAGGATTAAACAAATCCCTACTTAAATCAACCCTCTTCATGTGATCGAATAGAAAAATCCCCCTACTCCCCCTTCTAAGGAAATTGATGTAGTGGACTTTGAGTAGGAAGAGGCTTCTGAGGACTTTGATTCTTCCTAGACCATAGGTTTCGAGTAGTCTCTAGTTAATTTTGCAGAGGAAGCCCACTTCACACCTACTGTAGGCCCCCCTTCCCTAGTTTCAGGTGATTATACCCTTAAGCATGATTCCCCTACTATGGCAGATAAAGTTAGTGGTCTATGTGAGGTCATCAACATACAAGATGCTTCCATTCACTAACTCCTTTCCTAATTGAATCTAGCCAAGAAAAAGATCAACAAATTGGAAGTGGTGGCTAAGGTGGAGGCTCATAGTGATAGTTGGACTATGGAAGAAAAATATTAGAGGGTTTGGAAGGTAGCCAATGACATGGCAGAGAAAATAGAAAACTAGGAGGTCATGGTGGAGAAACTTAAAGAGATCAATACAAATATCAATCTGAGGGATGAGAGGAAGGATATTGAATAATTAAAGGAAAATAATGAGACCCTAAAACAAAAAGTACAGGAGATGACTACCATGAGATAATATATGGAAATGAAAAACTCTACCTCTGCATGCCATTTAGAAAGAGATTGAAAGGAGGAATTGAAAGAGGAAGCAACATCTGAAGTCTCCAACAATTACATTGGACCCCATCACCTCCACTATTAAGGCTACTTTAGATTCTATTACAATTTCCTTAAGGAAAGATTCCAACAAAAATCTATCCTTTGCTAGTAAACTTAAAATATTATACCATGAATGGGAATTCGATAGTACCCCCACTTAGTAGACCATTCCTTTGTGTCTGTGGTGGGTGATTGGTTGTATATTTTATTTCTATCTAGTCATTTAATGGTTATGTCTTGGTTAGTTGCTTGGTTTTTCTTTGTTTTGTATTTGGTCTTTTGTTGGGCATACATCCCTCATGCGCCCTAGGTAGTTGCTTTTTAATGGTTATGTAAAAATTTTGGGCCTATCCCACTTTATTCATTCAAAGAATCACCCCCTTAGTTCTCAAAACCTAGGGTGTTAATCTTAGAGATGCCCTCCATTATCACAATCCTCATTGATTTCTTAAGTAATTTGAAAACATAGATGCCTTCTTTCTTCATTGATCCCCACACTAAAAAATATTGGTGCAAATAAAAGGCCTTCAAAGAATATTGATGCTACCATTCAACATTTTCATAATAACTTTAGGAAATGGTAGCCCAATACCACAATCACCATCAATATTTCCTTAAACAACCCAAGAAACTAAATTTTGATAAGGTAAGATTTATCAGATATTTTTCTTTAATACTTGGTCTAGTAGAAGAAAAATAATGGGTATGGATGAAATCTTTGTGCTGATCTTGTATCAATGTTCTCCTACGAAGAATATCAACCAAAATCCATTGAATGGCAAAAAGTAGTAGTCCATTATGGATTTTAAAAACACACTTTAGTCACATCTTTGAGATCTTTACTAGAAAATATATTTGTGTATGACCACCCACAAGGTGAACAAAAAGGCCCATGAATACAAATTAGTTACCACCAAAAAGGAAAGATATATTCATATATTCATATTGGCACATAAGATCTATCATTACTTAAACTTTGCAAGAGCGTACTATAACCCATTATATCATTTTGGCATAATTGAGAGGTAAGAAATAATAAATGGAAAAAAAAATGATGATTGAATCCCTTCAACCCTAAAAATAACGCATTGAAAAAATTAAATCAACAATAACTATCCTTGTAGCATCTTTGAGAAGTCCTTTCAAGGGAGGCAATATATTTGCCATCATTTCAACAATAATATCTTCCTTCCTAATAATATCTAGGGTGATAGGAAAATATACATGTAGATTGATCTCACAATATAGATGATTAATTGTTCATTCTTCCAATGAATTTAATAAAGGAAGAGCCAAGAGAATATTTATAATATTAATGCAATGGGAATATTTATTTCTAATAGCATTGACAATGATAATTGAATTGCTTTCTATCTCTTATTTTTGGTAAATTGTGATTAAAAGAACAATTGTAAACTTAAGAATGAGAGGTTACAATTTGACTTCATTATTAATTTAAGGTTTAAGTTTTTTAAAACCCACACAAATGACACAAATGAAAGAGTCATCTTTTATCCCTAATAATACACCTAACACCAAACTTCCCAAGGTTGCTTTTGTAAGCACCATTAAAATTCAATTTATTGTAACCATGAGAAAGTAGCGTTCATTTACCTTTTTTTCTCCTATTCAAATAATCCTCTCCCAAAACCTCATTTAAAAAAATAATATATTAATTAAATAACATATTTAAGTTTTAATGATATTGATTTTTAAAATAATGAATAACAATATTGATATTTAGAAAAATAATATATTTTAAAACTGCTTTGTTGCCAATTATATTTATAAATGTTATAAAGACTATAGTAAATGCTATAAAAATTATAAATTTATACATAAATAAAAATTGAAAAAAAAATTCAAAAATAAATATTTATTTAAATTGAATTTTTATTTTCTAGGACACATCCAATGCAGGTTGTATGATACTTGTCATGTAGAACCCCTACCCTATTCAAACCCTTTTTGGCCTTATTGACCAAGGTTGACTTTTCAGTGGCTTATGTGGATGGTTGATTTATTGTGATTGTGATGTGTATTTTGGTATTACACTTTGGAGTATGTTTGGTGAATATGATTATGCATTATAGTTCATTGAGGAATAGATATTGAATATACATTATTGCTTATTGATGAGCAGTTCTTAACTCTGCTTCTACATCGTATTTTATTAATGATGAAATCTTAAGTTTCTTTATGTGTTACTAATGATGGACTAACACATTTACTTTATGTGCGAGTTGCTTCATGTATATGTCGTCATGTTGTATGGAAGTGTATGGGGTGTGCGGAGATGATTTTCCATCACTCATTTTGGTGAGAGAGGGAACATCATGATTCTCCTTCACCGATGTGTCTACTATGTTTGTATATATATGCATATGTGGTTCATTGATGCAGGAAATTGTAGGTACAAGTACCGTATAGGTACGAGGTATCATCTCCACCTAGCTCCATAGGTCTCAGCATACCTAAGTAACCTAATGGAAGTGGAGGAGGTAGTTCTAAGGTCCTAATGTTAACCCTATCCTTTTTCAATTGTGAGCATCGTCAGTCTTTTGTTTGCCTTGTCGGTTCGTCAAGTAGGCCACTTTTCCAATGTTGGTATGTGTGTCATGTTCTATTTTGGTTTCAGTTGAGTTTTGTGTGTGATGCGTTTTGTGCATTTAATTATTCTTTTCTTGAGTAGTTAATGAGAATTTAATGTGTCATGTTGATTAAAGGGAATTAAGAATAAATTATATTAGAATCAATTTTGTGGTTAATTAATTAATCGACTATTTTTAATTGTCTAAGTTAGAGTGAATGTTGAATTATTAGTGAAAGTTAAAATATATTTGGCTTCAGTAATTGTTCAAAAAAAAAATAAGACCATTGTTTTTTATAAATTGATAAATCAAATTCTATTAAGCTAGCAAATTAGAGTATTTATTTATTATGATATGCTGGAATTAAATATGTGTTATACATTTTTGAACACAGAGTCTTATTGTTTTCAATCTTGCAGATTTCCAACCATAGAATGAATTTTTGGAATTTTGATTGAGAAGGATTTGCTTGGAGGATTTGTGGGTAGAGGCTTGTTGGAATTGTGCAAACGAATGCTTTGTGCTGTCCAAAAGATTCAACCTCTCCTGGTGTGTATGGATTGCATCTTCATTTTGTAGTTTTCCTCAAGTGTGAGGCGTGATCTTTGATTTCTCTCAAGATCCATTTGAGTTTATTGCAAAAGATTAGTAATGTGAAATAGAGAATTCTTTTAATTCAAAATTCTTCATTTAACTGATTCCACACTTAGTATGTTTCAATTTTTTTTAAATGAGAGTTTCTTTCAGGGAAATGCTGCCCAAACTTTTATGTATTTCTAGGAAATGAATTTTATTTCAAAAGCGTGATGTTGTTCACCCATCAACCAATGGGTTTTAAGGAATTTTTGATTTGGCTAGTTTTAATTTTTTGAGTTTTTGGAGGTCCATCAATGGTGGATTGCCTCCAAAATTTGGTTATTGGTCTCCTTAGACTTTTTGAAAAATGTGAATCAGATGTTTTAAATCTGAAAGTATTATGTGAAATAATGATATTATATATGATAATTTCATTTGTGGATTAAATCAGATCCATTCTCCTAGCATTAGGGCCAATTGAGTAATTGAATACATGTGTTGGAAATGCATTGTTGCCATGAGTTAATCATATTAGCTGTGCAAATTAAATTTATATTGTTAGCCATTAGTTATGTTTATTTGATATGACTTTGAATTGGAAAGATTATTTTGGTTTATATATTGAATTTAGTTTTCAAAAGTATTTTAAATGTTAATTTCATTATCTTGAAATTTGAAATTCAAGTAGTCTTTGTTATAGCCAAATTGGCTTTAATTGAAATGATTTTATATTTGTCTTTAAATGATGGTTTATTTAGGCTTTGTGTTGTTATTATTTTTAAGGTGTATGGTTTAAAATCAAATATTGAACAAGTTTACTTGAATGTATGTTTACTTAGATCCTCTTCATGCGATATTCCATATTGTGGTGTTCTTTTCATAAAAGAGTTAGTTATTGAATAGCTGTAGTTAGATGATATTATTGTTTTAATATTTTATGAGTGATTGTTATGATTCCTTAACATGGATGATTTATTGTGCAAGTAGATTCGTTTGAGTGTTTACTCTGATTGGTGAATTTTTTGTGTTGATTTGGTAAAGTCATTCTCATGTCATGCTGGCATGTTGTTGAATATTAGTTTAATGTGCAAGTTGATATGGTTAAGTTTTGGTTGTGGTTGTACATGCTTTATTATGGTTTTGGTCTTGTTTTGTGGATAGACCAATTGTTTGTTTCATACCTCCAATTGGCTTAACCATGATAGAAGATTTGTTTAATCATATTGTCCTTCAGTTTGGTTTTTTTTGAACTCCTTATGTTAGTTGGATTTTGTGTTTTCCCTTGGGGTTCTTCGGAGGTTGTGTAGTGTCATGAGGAAGAGTGGATTTTGAGTGGGGGTCGTGCCCAAAGAGGTAGCAGGATAGCCCATAAAAAGTTGAGTAATAAGCGATAACTTAACTAAAAAATGGGGGGTTGGGTTGTACAAACATTATTCAAGATAAATTGTGCCCCACTCATCGTTGAGTGCTTGTACAAACTCATGATGCAATGGGAAGGCCAAGAATGGCAAACCAAATACCTTGTCTGCACGAAAGGTTTGTTGGGTTCGCATGAGACATGGATGGGGGTCGGAGGTTTGGGAGAGGCTACCAGGGTAATCTAGGATGTGGGCCGGGGCCTATGAAGGTCTGCTAGGGTAACACATACCAGCTATACAATGACACTCTTCCCTTATGTTCACTATTATGTAGTCATGTGTTGGTTTTTCTTGGAGCACTCTTGTGAGAGTCATTCTTGTATGCTTATGTCTTGTGTGAGTTCCTTATGTACATGTGAGGCCTCGTGATGCTTTGTTATGGCTTGCTTGAGGGCCTTAGTTATATCTCCTAGCACGTAGGGGTGGTTCCTTTTTGGGCCACATGGTCGGGTGGTAGTGTCACTTTTCATTGGGTATTTTGTTCATGCCTTCTTGCGATGGATTAGATTCGCAGGTGCTCCAGATATTTCTCTTGGATTCATTTCATTATGTTGTTCTAGTTGGATCGCCTTTGATACCTCAGATCATATTTGTATATCTTGGACCCTTATGTGGTCAGTTGTATTACTTGTTTATGTACGCCTTGATGGCAAGATGTAATTGTTGTAAACCTTATTTATTTTTCATTTTTTATTTTATAGAATGGTCTTGCACTTGAAGAAGACCTGAAGATGTAGCCCATTAGGGGTGAACTCCATTATCAATGTTTGTTGTATGGTGTATGTGTTCATCTAGTTCCTTTTAATTTTGGATGTATGAATGGTTTTATGGTCAAAATGTATAATGTAATTTAGGTGATATTAATCTTAATTGCATTGTTGGCATTGGGTTGTCATTGATGTCAACTGGTATGGGATGACTACTGGTATAGGAGATGTATGTGCAATACTATCAAGGAGGAGTACAAGTTGAGATATCTTTGATATCACCTTGTGTTGTAGACAACTAGTAAGGTAAGGAAGATCACCCTGGGAGTCACCAGTACACAAGTTAGTGCTTGACTTGTGTGGATGAGATGGTGAGGTGATCAATACCAATACAATGTATCACTGGTAAGGCAAGGATGTCAACAGGTAAGTGATATGTTGACATGAGAAAGTCAAATCAACCAAGTGAGTGGTTGTCAGCCCACAAAGGTCATGACCAGTGTATAAGCAGGATGAGCAAAGTGTTTGGATGTTGTTTGTGATGAAGAGGTAGAATGTTACCTAAATCACATCAACACTGGAGAAGAAGAATGAACAAATCATAGGTCTGATCTAAGGTTACAGGACAACATGACTCCTGCCTGATGAAGATGTAGTCATCATAAGAAGCAATGATTGACAGTGAATGTGCCCACACTAGACCACATGTGCCTATTTGAAGATACGTTGCACAAACAGGGAAGTCACATGAGTACATTGTAAGATGTAGAAGACAAGGTGTCACTCCACCAGTAAGTGGAACTTATCTCCTATTACGCATTGTATGCATCATAATTTTGTGAGGTAAGGAAGAAGAGGTGTGCATCAAGTGCATGGAAATCAGGGCTATGCACTGGACCGACTGAGAAGGCATGTTGATATGCTGGAACAGATGGAGTGTGATGTCTTTGTTGACAAACCGGTTGTGATATGGTCCAAGTTGATCAAGGAGAGGCATGGATGAGCAGATGCAAATAGAGGAATGTGGCCTGACCGAAGATAGAGCCTGGTGATGGTTGATGACAGAGTGTCACCAAGAGTGCTTACTAGTATATAAGTCCACCAATAATATGGATATGGTGCAGATGTAGATGTCTTCCCACCTTATTAGAATGATCAGACTTTGGATAGACATGTTTGGAGACCAGTTTTGGTATTCCACCAACAGTTCAGAAAAGATAAGACATGAGGAGTTAATCGGTAGAGTGTGAGATGTCGGAAGGGTTAGTAAACTGATAGAGAAGAGAAACTGGTAGAGTGTATGGTCGGTGATCCTATCTAGACCGACATGAAGAGCCTTGTTGGCAGCTGGCTGACATGAATGCCACATGGAGTCAAGGTGGCGGACCTTCATTCAAGTTGAAGAAGGAATGTACATCGACGGGGTAGTTGTAGAGTTGGTCGACATTGATGGAAGATCCCACAAATTATGGGACATGTTGCAGAGTCCTTGTAGAGGTTTGCAGCTCGAGGTTTGGAGGACAACTACGAGCCAACTAAGAGTGATTGAGGAGATCGAGGTAGATGAAGGAAAGAACAAGACAAATCTTGGTGTTCGACCAAGAGATCAGTCGATAAGGAAAATAAACCTAGTCTAGAATAACAGCAAGGGAGAGTGTACTGAAATAGTATTGGCTTTATTCTTCTTTTGAAACTAATAGTTAATATAGTGGTTTTGCAAAAGAAGGCATTGAAAATTTGTTTTGCAGGAGAAGGATTTAAATTTTTTTTTGTAGGATAAGTAGAAGGTGACTATGATGGAAAAAGGGAACTGGAAAGCTGGACAAAAAGACACTATCCCATGCCAAGCATAGATTCTCCATATGAAGGGCTTTTTGACAAGACAAATTGTAGAACCTATAAAAGGTCAATTGTAATTTAAAGGTTATTAGTTTGACTGGACTGATGGTCCCAGGCAAGGCCGAAGGTTTTCTCCTCTCTGCTCTTTCCTACTGGCACCCGCACTGAGCAAAGATTGTAATATTTTTTATCAATAAAATACGGCTTGGGCCTTTTTACCATAAAAAAATAAAGATATTTAAAAAAAAATCATCTACCATTTTAAAATTATAATATAGAGAAAATATTTTTAATAATAGATAATATGAACAATATGTTTTATGAATTTTTATTTTCAATGATTTTTTAAAGTATTGCCAAATTAAGTTAAAAAAATTAGTTGTACATAATCAAATTTTGAAAATAAAATTAAAAATTTTGTATAGGAAAAAACAATGTATATAAATAAAATTTAAATGTCTTTGTCTATAGTAAATATAATTTAAAGTAAAATAAAATATTTTTAAAATAATTCTATATTTCATTAGATAGATATCTATACTAGTAGATATACATATGCATAGACATACACATATAGATATGCATACATACATACATACATACATAAAATTCTAATATTTAATTATTTAATTTACTTAAAGTATAAATCATTAACAAGGGATGGATGAAATATAATAAATATTATATTTTAATTTTAATTTATTAAAAAGCCATCTTTCATAATCCTCTTAATGAAGAAAAATCAATATATTAATAAAATATAATACTTATTTTATACAATTTTTATTTTAAAAATAAGAGATAACAATACTAACAAATCAATTATTAATTTTAAAGAAAATTTAATATTTTAAAAATAATTTGTTTTAAATGTTATGAAGACAATATTAAATACTATATAGTTTACAAATTTATATATAAATAAACTTGAAAACCTTTTTCAAAAACATATATCTAATTAACTCGAAATTTTTACTGTCAATGACACATCTGAGGTAGGTTGTACGATACTTGTCACATATATTTATAAGTGGCACATCTATTTTATAACTTGTCTTTATTTTTCTGCAAATCTCTACACGGTAGCACTCTACGTGTCTTTATAGAAGCAAGTTTGTTGTGGTATAAATAGTGTGACTGTGTAAGACGTTGATCAAGTGAGTTTCAGAGATTTTTAATGGAGATTAACACTATTGGAATGCCTTCTCATCATCTCTCTCCTGATGATCTAATTAAAAACATAAGGTGAGCTGTTTTTAATACCATTTTAATATTCAAAATAAATGGTCTAATTATTTATTCCTTACGGTTAATTCTGAAATTCTTCTTTGTCAGTTGTTTGAAGCAGTATGAGATCTCTCAACATCTAAAATGTTTAGAGATCATATGAATGCTTGGAGTTTGTGGGAGATGTCATTTTGGGTAAAAAATATAATCATATTTTTATTTAAAAGATTTAATTATTTCATATTCAATTGAATTTAATTTCTTTTTTCACTTTGATATATCTGACTAATACTATTTGAAATGATATATACATCATATCTATAATTTTCAGATGAAGAAGTTCAAAGACGCCAAAAAATCTTGGTGACATTGTAGAATCCATCCATTCTGACCATTCAAAGACTCCAAAAATTCTTGCTGATATAGTGGAATCCATCTTGCTCTCACCATTCAAAAACTCCATTGTTTTTTGCTGATATAGTGGAATCCATCAGAGTATGACCATTCAAAGACTCTTTGTTGATATAGTGGAATCCATAGAGTGGAATCCATCAGAGTGCTACTTCAAGAAGATGGAGAGAACACACTATTTGAAATTGTATTTAATGGTGATTATCTTTATTGTTGGATATTTTATCGCTAGTTCAATAATGCATGACCACAATAAAATTGGTGCTAATTTATTTGTGAAGCATGGGACTTACTTTTGTCAAATCATTGTGTGTAAAAAATGCAACATAATAGAATAAAAGTATATAGTAATTGAGTATTGAAAAAAGATTATTTTACTAGTTTGTGTGTATTTTTATTTTCCATCAAAGTTTTAGAAAACATTGGTAGAATATTATTTTCATTCATCCATGATTCATATTTCTTATGAATAAATTTTTAATGTTTTTTTAAATATTGAAAGAAAATATTTTAAAAATATTTTATTTTTTTGTATCAATTAGTATGATAAAGACATTAATCAATAAATAAATTAGGAGGTCAGTATAAGGAAAGGGGAAATGAGGAGATTGAAATAGTTATTGGCATAAACAAAAAGAGATATAAGCATCACAAAGGGATTAATGTGTCATGTCTTTAAAAGAAGTAAGGTATTCGTACATTAGAAGAACATCCACTTTGCAAAATTGTAGTGGAATAACACAAGTAGGTGAGGGTGTAGTAATACAAATGAATTTTGATCAAATATAATTGATATAAATTAAAGTTTAAGGGTGACGCAATAAGATATGATCACTTGAAGATTGGATGGACACAAAGTTGCAAGGTATTATCAATGTATGGAAAAATCCTATTTGGTTTCACGTACTTATTATTAATAGAATGGGTCATGAAATTGAAATTTTTAAAATATTTCCATGTCTCTAAATATTATATCCAATATCATTAAAAACAATCACAACCTACAACATGGCAAGGAACTTTGTATGATCATCATGAGTATAAATAGCCCAGCTATATGTATAGAATTGGAACCAATTTTTCCTTGCATTGTATATGTTGTAGGAAAGGATCCAAGGCCTTAATTCTTATTGAATCTTATCTAGTAGATTTCAATATTTTATGTTTTCAAAAATGGCTCGAGTGGATTCCTTCCCCATCAACAACTCTAGTAAAATCACTCCACACTATACACATCATCATTTATAGTTGTTCTAAAAAAATAGGAATACTTGAGAGGGGTATATCAAATGTTCACACTATATTTGTGGTCACATGATTGTTACAATTTCTAATAAGGTTTGTCAATCCAAAGCATATGACTCTAGGTTAAAAGTTGATATGCAGAAAGATGTTACCATGTATTTCATGTCAAAGTACTTAGCATGATCTTCACAATATTATTATAATTAGAATAGCTGATTATTTCATTAAGGACCTTGTTATATTGAGATAATTTCATTGGTGTGGTAAGCAATAAATTGAGGAAATGAGGTGGACCTAGGGAAGGGTTATGGATATCCTTCTTACTATCAAGGACCTTGATAAAAAGGCTATCTAGGAATGCCCTCATTACTTTCTCCCTAAATTGATAATCATTATTGGAGTTCTTTATATGTTCATTGAATTAGAATAATTTATATTGTAACCTATTTAACCATAGATATTAGATTCTTTACCTCTTTCTAAATACTATATAGTGAGAGATATTGTGAGTCATTATCCCATTGTTAATATGTTGACCAAGATCATCAAATTCATCATTTTTTAAAAGAAACCTATTAGGAGTATGTGATCGTAATTCAGGAACACTATAGTTTGTTGTTAATTACTAAAGCTCTTAGAAAAGTGTCTAGTTTAGAATGTGTATTAGTGAATATCAGTACGATACACTTGTTGTTCTTAATCCCTTCTATAATTTTGTTTCTATATTAATATTTCTATTCCATTACCATGAGATAGATTGCATGAGTAACTATGCAACCTTGAGTAATTGATAGGGATAATTCAAGATTTATTTATTAGGACGGACTTGAAACCTAGATTGCTACTATATAAAACCACTTACTACTAGGTATCAGGATCATAATTAATATAAATAATAAGTACAAATGTTATCACATATTGGACCAGTATAAGAATACGTGACTATACTCTTGGGCAAATAAAATCTATAATTTAAAAATATTAATATTATTAAAATAATTACATGTATATCTTCATATGATGATCTAAAATATGCATTGTCACGTTTACTTAAATATTCAACAAAGGCATGAAATATACTGAAGCAAATTTATAATAATTATTTTAATTTTTCAAATAGATTCGTGTTGTCTTACACGTGTATCTATTTCTAACTAGGAAGGAAACCATGTTTTAATATGATTATGATACTCAATATTATTGATCATATTATAGTATGACATGATATTAAATCATATTGATACTTTGCATGGTTATTGAATGGTGACAATAACTTGATTGATACTAGCTTCTACTTTGATATGATTATATTTGTTTTATATCAATTATCTTTTATTCATAATTTGTGTGTATAGATTTAATTTTGACATTTCATCCTTACAAGACACTATTTTCTAAATAATGTCATGTAAGATGGTGATATTGTAATAGTCTATTAAGTAAATATTATTGATAAATGGGAATGGAGTAATTTAGAAACCCTATTCATGGAAGTACACCATCTAAACATATTAAACTAATTCACTATTAATTTTTTTTATATATGTACATGTGTAGTTATATCATTGGATTCTTATAAAAATTATCCACCATTATTGGGAATCTTTGCTTGAGTTGTACCTTGTTGATATACATTATACAATGGTTATTCTTGATATTTGTATGAGATATCTTATCCTGGGAAGTATATGTCCTTGTTAAAATAGTAGAAATACTAAGAGAATTAAATAAAAAAATAATTTAAGCTACATTAACTATTGATCCTTTGATCCCAAAATAGAAATGTAGGTAGAGTCATCAAGAATGAACCATTGAGGATTAGGTTTAGGTATATGGATGACCTTGACATGGTGAGCTTAGCACATTACATTATTATTATCATATCAAGGTGGTATAGAGTTGTCACTATGACTATAATTAATTTTGGGAATTGAAAAAAAAATTTATTAATTGAAGGTGAATTATTACATGATGAAGATAAAGAAGTTTTCTATTTTGTCACAAATCTATATAATTAGGTTTTTAATGTGTATATGCTATGGAAAAACAAAAAATAATAGGTCCTCCACCCAAATGTTTGCTCCAACGTTTCTAGAGTTTCACATTCCTACACAAATAATGTACATATGCTATAGGTTTGTCAATAGGCCAAACAACACTAATCCATCTTTGTCAAGCAACATCCTGTAGGAGTGGAAGGCTCCTGAACAAGGCTAGAGTAAAATTAAATTTGATGGTGCATCTAACGGGCCATTGGATGTTGGTTGTATTGCTTTTGACTGGATGGGGAACACTTTAATATGGAGTAGGTAGAAAGTTAGGCCGGGCACTAATAACGAAGCGAAAGCAAAAGTGATGTTCTTGTTTGTGAAATTAGCAAGGAAAATGTCAATCCCCTTGACTCATTTGGAGGGGGACTAGAAAATAATCATGAATGCACTAATAAGGAGTGGTTTAGAGAATTGAAATTTGAATAAGTTGGTGAAGGCTACAAAACTCTTTCTCTCATTGTTTAATTTTTTAACAATTTCACATGTGTGAAGGAAGAGAAAGAATGGTGGTAGATGATGTTTACAAGTTAGCGGTGGAGTTAAGACAAGAGATTAAAGAGGAAATATGGCAAGGTCTCTGAGGAAGGGATCTTAGTGAGGTGGCAGCCAAAAAGGATGGTACCATGTAACGGTCTATAAAGAATTAATTTCCACATCTATAATTTCCCCCCTACCGTATTATGGAGAGTGTGAAAAGTGAGGTTAAAAGGTTGGATTAGCTATCCTCGCCCATTTGTAAAATTTTCTTGATTAATCATGCTTGGTTGAGTGACACTTTATTCATCTACAACTTTTCTATTGGTGGTAGTTGTGTGGTGTCAAAAATATTAGCTAACTTTTTCTTGGAAATTCTTAAGACAATTGTAGATTTTTTTGGGTCGAGATTTTAGAAGAACACATCAAACACATTTTCAGGTTTATAGACCTTGAATTCCTTCACCAAGTGATGATTATTTTAGGTGATGTTTTTTTGAATGTTGTTTAGAGGTACAAAATGAATGTGGATATCACCTTCATGTTTTTGGCTTGGTGCTTTGAGTTGGGTACCAAGGAAGATGCCTATTGATTGGTGAATCAATGTATCTTGGAAGAATGGTGTTGGGGTCTAGCATCCATCATCACCATTTCTAGCCTAGGGGGACACTTTGTGATCTAGGTGGTGAGTAGATTCATGTTAGATAATTCATTCATCCTCTTTGGTTGTTCTTCCTTTAGGGTGTCGAGGATGACAAGGAAGTGCATTGGGTTACATCTTAAATTAGGCTGAGAAGTATCAAATAGTACATTAGAGCAAGGGAAGCTAGAGCTTATTGTGGGGAGATGGAACCTAACTTGTTACAAAACAAGGGTCGAAAGAAGGAGGATCCAAAGTGCAAGCGTGGTCATCCAGTGGGATCTAAGAACTTCATGAGGCCTAAGATAGAGGTGATGGCTGGGGAGACATTGGACTAAGGGTTGCAAGAGATTGCAGCTAATCCTAGTGTGTCAACCAAAAAGGGATAGTTATGGGTGGTCATGTTTTGCTCCTATGAGTATGGTCTCTTAATGGTGGAATCTAATTTTTTTAATTAAATTTTGTTTTTTGTTGAAGAGGACATGTCAATTACCATGGATGACTATATTTTTTGTAAATTTTTTATATTTGAGGATTAGGTAAGGTTGTATGGGGTTGTTGTTGATGAGATTTTTTTGATTCCTAATATGTCCCTCATTGTCAATATATGGGTTATATTTTTTACTCATATAATCATTATAATTTTTTTGATACTAATAATAAAATATACAATATTTACTAATTAAAAAAAAGAATATCCATATGCATCTATAGAAAATCCTTAATCATTTGTAATCTTTTTCTAGAGTGAAATATCATTTAAATATTTTTAAAAAGCATGTTTAGCCTTGAAAATGTAATCTTCAAAATAGTAAGGTAAATCTTTGAAATAGTTATGACTAGTATCTTCAAAAATCTATCTCCAATAAATAAATAATTTAGTAGGGATGATTCCATCCTAAAATTTGATAGCACTTCAAACTCCCTCTATCTCATGGGTCTTCTAATCATGTAATTGAAAAAAATAATAGAAACATAGTTAAATGGAATCCTCGTCCTTCATCCATGGTCAAACTAACTTTTTATGGTGCCCCTTTAAGCAATCCATGGTCAAACTAACTTTTGGTGGTGCCCCTTTAAGAAATCCATGGTCAAACTAACTTTTGGTGGTGCCCCTTTAAGCAATCCATGACTTTCAAGTGCGAGGGTAATATTAAAAAATAGACTTGATATAACTTTTAGTTGTGGTATTTAAAAAACTCTAGAAGGCTATGATTACAATTTATAGAAATCAAAGATCTTCTTTTGAAATTCAAATTATTAGTAAAAAAAACTTTTCTTAAAATATTATTCAAAGAGATTGAATTATCAATGCTCTCAAACAACCCAAACTAAATAATTAGAAGCCAAAATGCATCATTTTTCTATAAAATTTGAGTATAACATTTGTGTCCACTATTTCAAAGAATTCCACCCTCTAGTTAATGCTCTTGTACACCAAGCAGTTTGCTCATGGGATAGACATTGGGAACATGATGAAAATTCAATAAAATTTTATCAAGGATAAGAAATTTAGGGGATGGACTTTATCTCCCCCACTGCCATGGCTACTCAATTGATATGTTGACTTACAATTAAATTGATAGATCTCCATGTCAATTATGTTATTGATTAATTGGAGAAATTATTAGTAATCATATCTTACTTGGATCTCAAGTACATCAACATTATTAAGAAATCATGGATGGAATTTCATGTAGACATAATTAAATCTTAATATCTCTATCAATGGACATATTAGTTCAACTTAAACCTAACATAACAAAATTGACATGTAGTAGAAACCTATTGTACTTTATGTTCAAACGTCTAGCATTCATATACTCTACCTTGATCCTTTTATTCTCACCCATGACTATCTAAAGACAATGTGACTACATTCAGTGACAATCTATAATGATGTTTCCTTCCTCTCCTTAAGATCTCCATAATGCCATCATTCCTTTGAGTCAATGTTTCTCAAGGGTTGTTAACTCAAGATAATTTAATGGTAAATTAATCACATGTATTTTCCTTTAATTATTCTAGTGTGGAGACAACTTTGCATTTGTTCATTGGTGAACTATAAAAGTTTCTCTATCCTAAGGTGACCTTTATGTTTCCTCAATCATCATGGACATTATAAAAAAATGTTAATTCTATTGAGGTAGTTAATTTTGGATACATTTAGGAGTATTCACTTCTAGTCGGGAAGTTTAGGGTTGCCTTGGAATAATACATCTTCATGATGATATCCTCTCCTTATACTAGCTTGGTTTATTATCTTTACCTTTGTGATGACCTTACTTTGAAGTTTATGTTCTAGGCAATTCAAGTAGGTTTTCTAAATGACACTGGGCTTCCCTTTGATACAGATAAATATGAGCTAGAGGAAAGGTTTGTCTTGGGTGTCAAAAATAGAATAGTCATTTACTAAAAGGCATTGAAGAATAATATTCTTGAAGTTGCAATAGGTTATATGATGTGATATAGTGTATAACTCAGTACTGTAAAAGGTGTGACATGAATGTGGGTGTCTTTGGAGCATGTGTAATTATGGGTAATGCAACAATTTATCAGTCTAGGATAGCTTCAATTCTTACCTAATTAAATTAAAATAATAATCCCCACCTAGACACTCTTTTTCTTCCTTATGTGCTCTATGATAATTTTTGCACTTGATGGATTAGAGTTGAGAAAGGATTCTTTGGTAGCAGGCTTTTTTGTAGTAGGCTTATTAAAAGTTCTCCTATTTATGTGATTGTTTCTCCTTATATCAATAAGGTTAGTTCTAAGAGTCAAGATGGACATACTAGTAACATTGTCTATAATTCTAATCATCCCTCTAATTCCAAATACCCTAAACATACTAGTAACATTGTCTATAATTCTGATCATCCCTCTAATTCCAAACACCCACATCCAATGGTTAAAGGTGATGCTTATCTTTGGGTGCATCTCTAGTTCCAAATCCAATCAATAGTAACCTTGTTGAAAATGCTCATCAAATGTTGGAGGTAAGTGTTATTACAGGCTTATTATTTTTTATTTTCACCTTTTTAGATTATAAGATGCCTTCATTAACTTTTAGGGGATAATGACATAGTTTAAAGTGTAAATCTAATCAGCGTTTAAAATTTTTAGTAGGCTTACTTTTTACGCAGATTGTTATGTATGTTGCATCTTGTGGTTTTTGGCATTTCAAAATTTTAAAATAATATGCAATAAAACTTTATAAAATGCATTTTGCATGCATATTTTATAATAATATAGTCTATCAAGCTTACTATAAAGGAAGGTGTTTTGGTTGTCATATAAAAGGATGAACCTTGGTGGGAATCTGAGAAGTATCTCTAGTGCCTTATAAGAAACCTATCAATGGTATAATCTTGATGAAAGTTTTATTAATTACTTTGAACATCTTTAATTTTTTTTATCCTCCCAAAGAAATCCAATAATTTTATCCTATTTTTTAACTCAAAGAAACCTGACAATATGAATTTTATATGGAGAAAAAACTTGCAGTCAGGAACAAACTAGAGAAACTAAATCCTTCTTTGGGACCCGAGGTTGTGGTACCACACTTTGCTAGAGCAAGAACTCTTTTTTGGTGTGTGGTTTATGGATGAAGAGGTGGTCGACCGCATGAAATAATCCCTACTACCTCCCACCTAACCTATCTTGTCTCAAATATCATATCTCCCAACATTGAAGACAAGCATTGAAGGAAGATTTTATAAAGATTTGATTTGATATCATTCAACCTGTCAACTATCCAAGCTACAGATTTCACACGGATAATTGTGGGTAGTCCAAAATATAATATTTATATTGTGTCTCACTCCACCATTTTTCCTCAACTTTCTATATAATGGTTAAGTCTGTATTTTCTACTCACTCTTCTAGAGAGTCCAGCTCCACAAAGCTATTAGAAGTTGAGTCTGTCTTAAATGTATGGAGTTGTAAGGGGATTTTAAAACAACAAAATGTAATGGTATGTTTGAAGAAGCTGAAGCTAAAGTTCAGATTGTCAATGTAATATTTGAGTCTAATGAATTTATAAACTCATTCTTACAAATGGTATCAAAGCCCATGGCTAGACCAACCTAGACCACCCTAATAACAACATGGGGTTTATTAGGTTTGATCTTTAGTATTTGAAAATTTTAGATACCGTACAACATAAGTGAAACAGACTATGAATACAATCAGAACTTGTAGTTGATATTAAGAGGGAGTGTTGGAAATTGTAAGCCCAACTACTCTAGCAAAAGATGGCATTTTTGTATTCTTCTCATTAGTTTTCAATCTTAGTGCTAAAGAAAAACATTAACATTAGATCTTGATAAAGATTTGGAAGGATTTTGTCTTAATTTCTCCTATCTATCCACCATCAAATCTACAGAATACATTTTGAAATATAAAACTTGTATTGCAATATTTTTCTTGTTCTTTTCATCACTGTATAGGTAAGGGCATTTAATAGTTTATATTTTCCCTCCTTTGTTGGATATATTTAGAAGACTCTAGAAGAATCATGGAAAGGGGAACATGTTTATAGCAAGAGCTGAACAATTTTGACTGAAGAGACTAAGAAGTCTTCTAATAGGTTGTTCATTGTGAAGAACAAGGCAATTCTGTTATTTCTAGTTTTTGTTTGTAATGATGAAGATTCTATGACTGTAGCAACAACAAAGTAATAATGTTTAGAGTCAAAAATAGGGGATTTTGTTTCTAAGTTTTTTGAGCATACAAAGAGAAGCAGCTCTATTTGAAATACATATATAAATAGAGATATAATTTTCTACCCTTGTTTGGATTTATCTGTCATTATCTATTTGTATCTTTTCTCAATTTGTGTTGCAATCCTCCACCTCTGATAAAACAAGTGAATCACACCTAAACCTACAATGGACTGGTAACCAAAAAGGGCTAGAGCTCATGGTTAGAGCATCCCAGCAACAACATAGGATTTCCTAGGTTCAATCTTTTTAGCATATGAAGATATTAGATGTCATAGCATTAGCGAAGAGACTATGAATACAATCAGAGCTTGTAGTTGAGATTAAGGAGGAGTGTTGCATATTGTAATCCCAACTACTCTAGCAAAATATGTCACTTCTATATCCTCCTCATTAGTTGTCAATCTCAGTGTTAAAGACAAACATTGTGTATTGTGTATCCATAAGAAATATCAAAACTACAACCAGAGAATTAATGTTTGAAGTCAAAGCCATTAGTTAGTGATGTTTGATGTGACACATAAGATTTGAGTTCATCATTTCATAAAGGTAATTTAACTCAAATTGTTTATGATGAAGAATGTCAACATAAATATGATCAGCTATTTGCAAATGATGTTAGTTGTGATGATAACAATGTTGGTTTGAAAATTGTGAAAAAAATGGGATATGAAAGAAAGGGACTAGAAGAACATGAACAACGAATCAAAGATCCTATTGAGCTAATTATGAGGCCAAAATATGAAGGCCTGGGATATACAAAAGGTGAAAGAAATAAAAATGATATTTCAAATGATATATGTTCAAACAAATTAGTTAAAAGAATGCAGTGCATTCAATGTTCTCATTGTAACAGAGAAGGTCACATTAAAGAAATATATTGGGATTTGCATCCATGTAAAATTTGTGGTTTAAGAAATCATTCTGAAAAAATAGGTTCGAATAGAGAATGGAATAATGAATCTATGGGAAGTTGTATAAAAATGGATTTGGATGGACCTATGGATCTAGCTGGCAAAATCATACAAGTATGTTCAAAAGGTTATACAAATTTTCATATGTGAAAAATGTTAGCAATCATGAAAGGTTTGAATGTTCAAAATAGATGAAAAATGTTTCAAGTCAAAAGAAATAATTGTCTAGCACGACGACTATAGATTGTGAAGTTGCAAGAAGTTCTAGGTTAATGTTTTGAAGACTTGAAAATGAAGAGTTTGAGAGACTACTGTAGTGGCTGAGTAAGCCAAACAAATGACAAAAGGTCTATGAAAAGAAAGGATTTGAGAAAGTCTGCAGACTTCATTAGAGGCAAAATAAAAGTTGACGAATGAATCTAAGCAATGTGAATGTCAAAACATTCATAGTAGTTGTGATTAAGGGGTGATGTTGGAAATAATCTCAACTACCCCACTCCAATCTATAAATTCCATAGTCAGTCACAATATTAAATACAAACACTAAAAATAGATTTTCATAAGGATTTGAATGGATTTTTCCTTTGTCACATCTCTAGTATGGAAAATATTGTTTTATATGAAATTTTTTGGATGTTTCTTCCCGTTACCTCTAGCTTCTTCAAATATCTAAAGACCTCCATAAAAAGAGGCACTTGTAATCAATCTATAATGCGTGAATGAAAATATGGTCCTCTCTTTTGTATTTGTCTACCTTGTTTCCTCTCTTGTTTCTAACAATCTAGAGGTTTCCACTTACTTGACTTCCTACTAGTTTTTTGGGGAACATTATTTAGAAGACTTCTTTTGAAGGATAAGGTAATTTGTTTCCATTGAAATTGAACCATGGAATCAATTCTTTTGTGTTTTATTGTGTATGCTCTTAGAGATTTTGAAATTGACTTTTGACTATTGATTATGATATTTTCGGAAAGGTATTTTTCATTTCTAAATATTTATTTATAACTCTCCCACCAAGATGGTTGAGGCAAAATTTCACGATACAACAACAAATAATGTTTGTAAAGAAGAGGCCATGATTCAAAAAACTTGACCAATTATGACTCAAGGGGTGCATAGTAACGTATCTTATCAAGTAGTCACATCCAACATGCATTTGCACACTGGCAGTTTAGAAGCAAATAGTCTTTGATTCTACCTCCAAATCACAAGAGCACAATTAAACAACAGGGAAATACCAATGGAAGATAAAGAAATGAAAAGTAAAGCCAATAGAGAACAAAATAACATAACCTCTTAGAAAGGAGTGGATAATCATACTAAAGAAAATAGGACGAAAGAGACAAGTGTATCTAAGGATAAATGAGATGTGGAATTAGATAGAGATAAAATTGGAGTAGTAGATCTCAAAGGCATTAGCCAATCAACTACTATACTTCTAGAACCTTACAAAGGAAAAAAGAGAAGAGGAAGGAAGATAAGAAAACATAAAAGAGAGGAGGAAGCAATTGAAAAAGGTTTGATATCAATAGAAGACTTCATCACAAAATATAAGAGATGACCCCCTCTCTTAGAGGGTAATGAAGATTACATCATGGAATTCTAGGAGCTTAAATGATCATGACAAAATATGCTTGATCAAACATCAATTAAAGAAAGAAAATGCAAATATCATAACTCTACAAGAAATAAAAATGGACCTAAATGAAGCTGTGAAATTTGTATAGTATTAGAAATTGTGGTTAGGAGAATTTGTGGGGGTAGTTGATACAATAGGAGGACTAGGAGTACCACAAAAAGATGTTGGCATGACAATAAAGGTAATAGAAACTCATAAGAATTGGATGGAATGTCAAATCAAAAGTTTTAATTCTGATTATCTTTCAACTTATTCAATGTCTATGGGCCAACAAAAAGTGAGGAAAAGAAGGAAACATGGGTCAAAATTGCTAATAGAATTAAAGAGTTGGGAGATATCAAGATTATAGTGGGTAGAGATTTCAATGTTATTTTGGAACTCAATGAGAAAAGTGGGGGACTAAAGAAAATAAATAGAAAAAAACAATATTTAATAAACATTATGGATGAGACAGGATTGGTGGATTGACAAACCTCGAATACTATTTTACTTGGACTAACCAAAGACTAGGCTTCAAGAGGATTTTAGAACGACCAAACAGGTTATTAATTTCATCAACTTGGAATGAAGAGGTACTTGTATTGGAAGCCAGGATACTCCCAATAATGGCATTGGATTACTACCCTATCAGTTTGAACATTAAGAATGGAGAATGGCCCTATAACTTGTGCTTCAAATTTTAGTCAAAGTGGTGGTGAGAACTAATCTACTACTAGCAAACTTAGAGAGTTGGTAGAACTCTTGCCACATCTCCAAAACACCTAGGTATGTTCTGTTCAAGAAGCTATAGTTTATCAAGGCAAAACTAAAAGTTTAGAATAATACATATTCAATGAAAAGAGAAAGAGAGAAACAAAATTAGAGATTCTAAATAACAAAATAATAATAATAGGAATATTTAAAGAGGACTAGGAACAAGAGAAATTAGTCAAAGGCATGTATAGAGAAATACTAGCAAGAGAGGAAGAATATTAGAGGGATAAAGCTAGAGAAACATAGATAAATGCTTGCGATCTGAATACCAAACTCTTCCATATATCGACCAAGGCAAAAATAGGAAAACACAAAATTCATGAGATAAAACCTATGGATGGATTGCCTTGTTCTCAACTAAAACAAAGATGGCGAATGTTGTAACCTCTTTCTTTGAAACACTAGGGAGAGAGATTAGTGATAGTATAATCTTATCAAATGAGGTTGTATAAACAATGGTTTCAAGAAAAAATAGTGGAATGTTAATAAAGCTAGATAGTAAATCATAGAACAGGGTAATGATTTACAGATGTACTACAAAAGATATTCTATTAATTGACTTTTTTAATACTACCAATCTATCATTTAAAAATTACAATGTATAGCAAATATTCTTAGGAAATCATTAGTAGACAATATGAATAACTGAATGAGTTAAACAATGTATTTTATTTATTTATTTTATTAATTTTTTTAATAATGATAGGAAGTTGAAATTTGAAATAAAAAATAAGATGTAAATAATCAAATTTTTGAAATTAGAATAAAAGTTTTATGTTAAGCAAAAACAATGTAGATACAATAAAAATTAAATGTCTTTGTCTATAATAAATATAATTTAAAGTAAAAAAATAAATTTAAAGTAAATAAAATAGTTCTATATTTCTTTACATAGATGTATTGAAGATATATATACACATACACATTGGTAAATATAAGTATGCATACATACATACATACATGCATTAAATTTTAATATATAATTAATTTATTTAATTAAAATATATTACTAAAAAGATAAAAATAATGACTATTATTTCTTGGCTTTAAATTTGAAAAAAAAAATCATCTCTACAATTTGTTCCAAACAAAAATGAATATATTAATAAAATATAATGTAAATTTATATATAAATAAAATTGAAAAACATTTCCAAAATCATATATTAATCTAAATTCACTTTATGTTTTCAAAGACAAATATGAGGCAGGCCGTACGATACTTGTCACACATATTTATAAGTGCCACGGCAATTTTATAACTTGTCTTTATTTTTCTGCAAATTTCTACACGTTAGCAGTCTACGTATCTTTATAAATAGTGTGATTGAGTAAGACGTTCATCAAGTGAGTTTTCAGAGAATTTTAATGGAGATTAACAGTATTGCAATGCCTTCCCATCATCTCTCTGCTGATAATCTAATTAAAAACATAAGGTGAGCTTGGTTTGTTTGTTTTTTTGTTTTTTTTCTATTTGGTTTTAATATATGAAATAATGGGTGTAATTATATATTTATTTATTTATATTTATATATATATATATATTATAGTTATGATGACGAGAGATTATGATGGAGCTTCGCTTTGATGAATAAGAAGTGTGATTAAGAATTATAATATTAAAAACAGATATATAATTGCAATCTGATTTTTTTTCCATATATTATAATAGATTATGAGAAAATTACATTTCCAATATGATATACCCTTCAACTAAATCATTTCTTGCCAAATAATGTATATTCTCACAAAATTTAAAAATTCTGATATCTTTTTCACTCATACAAATATTCAATAATTTATTAATTTAATTGTATTAAAGCTTATAGAAGGAAAAATAGATAAGAATTTGCATTCTAATAAATTTTTCCATCTTATATAGAATTTTAAGATTTCACTATATTCTAATTAGGTATTACAATGTTCATTTACTTTCTATTGAATTGAGTGATCAAAATATATTTGTGAATATGTATGTATGTATGAACATAATTTAAAAATAATTTAATATAATATTTATTATATAATTTAATTATAACATAACATTTTAATAAAAATTTAGACTCTTTAGTTTTAATGTTAAATATGAAAAAATGAATTTTCATTATAATCATTATTCTTTATTAAAAAAAAATTATTTATTTATTTTTTTTTAATTTTTTAATTTTTTAATTTTTTTATTTTTAATTTTTTTTAATTTTTTTATAAGTGGGTAAACCATTGAATTATATTAATAATTATTCTTTATAATTTTGATTGACTTTGTAAATAAAATAACATTTGAAAAAATTGATATTTGAACAACTTTTATTTGAATCAATCTCCTACTCTCACATTGTTCCTAAGGAATGGTATTCTATTTTGTCCTCAAGTAGTTTTATATCTTCATCTCACACAAAAATCCAAAGGGAGGTAATATCATATATTTATTAAAGGCAAGGCCAGGGTTACTGCTCTTTCAAGAATTTATCACTAGATAATTATTTGTTAGCAATCACCTTATGAGATCTTGTGTGGAGATAGAAATAGACGTGACTCCCAATTTGTGTCCTAGTGTACAAGGAGGAAACAAAAACCCTATCCAGTAGTTTGTTCAAATTTGGAATTTTTTCCATGGAAATCTACCATTACTTTCAATATTCATATATTTTTGAAAAAGAAATTAAATATTAATTATCAAATGTTAAGATAGTTATAGTTATTGTTATTGGTATAGTGTGATGATTAAGTTGTGGCCTTGTTGTTTATTTCATCAAGGGTCAAACTTTATTGATTGTTGTTAAATTTATTCATTAGAGATGAGGCTAATTTTATATTAGGGTTGATATTTACTTTATACTATGTACCATAATGAATTAAAACATAATTGAAATTCAGTATCTATTAACATCATGAAGTCTCAGGGCCAAAAAAACTGACAAGAGATACTTGATCAAGTACCAAGCGGAGAAGGAAAATGCAAATATCATAATTCTACACAAGAAATAAAAGTAGACCTAAATTATGCTATGAAATTTGTATAGTATTGCAAATTTCGGTTAGGAGAATTTGTCAAGGTAGTTGATTCGATACAAGGACTAGGAGTACTATGGAAAGATGTTGGCATGACAGGGAAGCAACTAGCAATAGTTACAAGGGAAGATTTCGACAAGATTGTTTAGTTTGTAACTATTATTGTGAAGAAAATTTCCTATGATCTTTCCTCACAGATTAAAAGAAGATTCTCTCCTAACAAACTACTTGAAGCCATGTCTATTGTGTTTCCTCAATATTGGAGCCTCGATAGTCTAGCTAATTTTTGAAGCAAGCTACTGACTTTGATAAAACAATTTTGCATATCTAGAGAATTGAATGGAGTAACTATAAATGGAATATTAGATGAAACTCTTCTTAGAGAGAAATTAGCTTGTTTTGCATGCACTATGATGGAATAGTATGACAGAATGGAGAACCCCCACAAAGAGGGTTCAGTAACAAGCCACTAGAAAAATCTAGGTGAGAACGAAGTGTTGTGTGATTCAATACCAGAATATTTCAAGCTTCTTGATTTATGTGTTACCATGATATTGGGTTTGGTGGAAGATGAGAGATTTTTCACTTCTTTGGGGTTCCTAAAATCAAAGCTAAGAAACAAACTGGACAAAAATTTGAAAAATTTCTTGAGGCTCTATACATCTAGGTATGATGTCCACACTTTTCTTTACAATAGGATACTAAAAATATGGAGGTCCAAATATGAAAGAAGATGTTTAGGAAACACTTCAAACCAAAGTGCTTGTGGGACTATTGAGTCATGTACTAGAGCTTCTATAACATTGAGATGTAGTTCAATGAAGGTATGCAGACTCAGAGTGAAGAAAACATAGACAAGAATCAAGAAAGCTCTAAATTTGATGAGGAGGAATGGCAACTTTAATATATTGGTATTTATTAATCTTATTATTGTATCTCATCATTCATATTATAAAAGCATATTATTATGGTTGATAAGTTGATGATATTATATGAATTTATCAACTATTTGCAATTAGAAATTAATATTGATTTGTAATTTTATTTTTCAACTTTCTATTTCCAGATTTAAAATAGCATAATAAAAGACCATAATGTGTTTATTGATACAAAGATGTTTATTTAGACATGTTGAGAACTTATATTTTCATTAATTCTTTAAAAATATAGCAATATGATACAATTCATTAAATACACGACTCTGTGTGATTCTCCATGCAAAAGTCAATACAAAATTTTAGATCCCTTTGTAAATGACCAAATTCCCTTTTATAGAAACAAGGGAGGAACAATAGCTTCAGGTTAATTTGCAACATGTGAAGACTCAACATAAAAATCAATTACTAAGGCACTGAACCATGAATATATCATCCCAACTACCATTGGCATCACAAACTCAGCAGAAATTTATATGGTCATCATAGGTTGGATTAGTAATTTAACAACTATTACATGTCCCCTATTCAAAAAATAGAGTTCAAAATTAAATATTAATTCAAGCCATAACAAATTAAATATAGATAATAGCAGTGTCCAAAACCTAGAAATTAGAAATAGAGAAATGCAGAAATGTTAAAACTTGGGAGAATTTGAGAATACAAATTTACAAGGCTAAATGTTTGCACTGTGCATCATAGGATGGATTAGCAATAGTGAGTGTTGGTTTTTTCCTATTCATAAAACAAATTTATTTAAAGCGATGCCATGCTTGAAATAGAAAAAACATAAAACTTTGAAATTAAGAATAAAAGCAGAAAACTATGCAATACATACTATGATTCTTGAGATTTTTGTGTCAATTTTGGTAGGGTGCTCCACTCTATGTCTGATGAAAGTCCAATTTTATTTAAACTATGGTAAGTCAACTGCAACTTCGTCAATAATCTATATGATGAAAGTCCAATTTTATTTAAACTATGGTAAGTCAACTGCAACTTTGTCAATAATCTATATGATGAAAGTCCAATTTTATTTAAACTATGGTAAGTCAACTACAACTTCGTCAATAATCTAAATTTAGAAGAGTGACTTGACATCACTGTTTCACCCAATACCACATTCAAAGTTGTAAATGGTTTGATGAATTCCAAAAATCTTTGTGGAGTTGTGTCCTTAGAAAGCAAGTCTAAATCAGACTATTTTTTCCTTCATTCTATTTTTGTAAGCTTCTTTTCCAATGAATTTATTTGATGGGTCAAAGGACTTCAGAAAACCAAGTTTATTCAAAGTGGATGTCTTTTCTTTTAGCTTCAATACCTTTTTGCCACCTTTATCCATAATTTATGATGTTTCCCTTAGTTTCTAGTATTTTTAAGGATAGATGATAACTGTGGCATGAATGCGGCTATTAATTCCCTTCCATGCCAAATAGCTGTCACTAGTACTATAGACTACTTGAAAAATTTGTTTTTCCATATCCTCTTTTGAATAAACATGTATGCTCTTATCAATGTGCCCTTTGATCTTCAAATAAATCAATCTCTGACTTTCATTCAATTCAAACCATTCACACAACATGTCACTCCTCTGCTTTATTTGCCCCTAGATGTTTTCTTGTATATACTTCATTGTATTTTCCATATTATATTTCAATCTATCCTCTAAATTTTTAATTTTATCATTTGCATTCTGCAGGTCTTCTTTCATTTGTGGACAACTTTTTCTTTCTTCCTCTAATTTCTCTTCCAAATTTTTTTCTTTTTCCTTCTCATGATCCAATAGGTCATGCACTTATTTTATTTTGGCAGCAACAAACTCATAAATTTTGTATAGTTTTTATGAATTGGCTCTTTCATCATCAATTTTTTTACTACTTTCAGTCAGTTTTCCTCCCAGTTCCTTCAATTTTGCCTCCATCTTTCCATGCTCTACAATTTCTACTGTAGAACCCAAATCTTTTATCCTTTTCTATAAATCATTGCACTTGTTATCTTCTTCTTTCCTTTTTAAATTTTTATTTGCCAGGTCTACCTGTAACTTTTCTATTTGTTTCTCTAGCTTATTTTTTTCTCTCTCCACCTTTAGGAGTGAAGTGTAGACCAGTTCATTAGTCTTTTTTGACACACTGATTTGTCCACATTTTGTACTTTCAAAAAACCCATTTGGAGGGTGCTAACTTGAAATTAAGAGGGATATATCTGATTGTGTGGTGGATTTTTATCTTTATTTGGGGGCATACCAACCATGAACCCCATCATATCTTTGTGTGGGTTATATGTTGGAAATAAACTATTCGTTGTAGGTTGTTCCTCTAAAACTTTAGTCAGGGCAACCCTCTGCAATGCTATTTTTTTTCTTTATTTGCATTTGTTGTGTATTCAAATTTTTCATAGTAATCACGTAATTGAAAATCTAGGCTTGTTGAAGCAATTGAATGTTTGAAAGGTGAATTAGCACAGACTCCATTTCTACATATACCTGTGGTTTTAACTAATTCATTATGAGAAGTACCAACAACCATTCCTGATCTCGTCCCATTGTCACTTGCATGTGTAGTTTTTCTATCCTTTTGAGGGGTCTTCTCTGGAGCTGCAAATGATAGTTTTATAGCAGCAGCGGCACTTGATGTAGGATTTTGAATAGTATGAGTATCTACCACTAGTAGCTGCTTGTGAGAGATATTTTGTTGTTGCACTTGTCCAACATCAATACAACTATTATCAGTAGCAGTACCTAGAGATTACTTTAGTGGCGAATATTCGCCAATGGCGAATTTTTCACATCGGCCCTGTCGGAAATGGCGAATATTTTGTACCGTCTGGGGGTGGCCATGTCACCAGAACATTATCAATTTCCGTCAATGTCATGGCCTAATCGCCATATTTTTTATGCAACTAAATGTTTCTATGCGATGATTTCGCCAATACAATATATGGTGGACACACGGTAAATTTAATTATTTCGCCTACACTCTCTAAGGTTGCCTTAATAGATGACCTTAATTTGCCTATAGGCATGTGAAGATTTGTTATCTAGGGGAACCCAATTCGCTTGACAGCTTGCTGACGTGTGTCTCTAGTCACCCCAACTTTTGCCAACTATATTGTATTCGCTATTCGCCTATTGTTTGGATGACCTATAATCACCTCGAAAATTACGTAAGTCGTATTTGGATGACCTATAATCGCCTTGAAAATTACATAAGTCATATTTGGATGACCTATAATTGACTCAAAAATTACATAAGTCATGTTAAAATTACACGAGATTCACCAAATATTTGTATACTGGTAAATTCCAGTGGAATTCATCATATAAGGATTGGTATAAATACATGCAAAGATCAGATCTATCTCAACACAATCTGGTGGGTTCTAGGATCTAAATTCTAATCAATAGTGAAGTTTCAGACCAAGGAAAATCATTGTTGTTGACTGTATTGGTGACTACTAATTACCTAAAGCCTAAAGGTGAGGGATCATATTTTTGAACTGGTATATTATACATTATAGTCTATTATTGCTTCTTCAGCAAATTGATATTTTTTTGGCAGCCTTTATTTCGTTGGAGATGTCGAATAGGAAGAGGGGTAGGAAACCTAAATGTGGGGAAGGCCAGGAGAGGCCAATAAAAAGTAGAATGTTGTCTTCGTACTTTGGCATCGGAAAAGATTGTGGTATTGGTGAAAATCAGGAAGGTACATCATCACAAGTACAAGTACAAAATTTTCCACCTACACTACATGTTGAAGATGGCGGCGAACCTGATATCTTAGATCAGGATGATCTTGAAGAAGATTATCTGGTAGATACCCAAGTTAGCTGGAATGATATAATCGACTTGGGTGATAATTCGATTGATGATAATGCACGGAAGGGGAAAAGAAAAGCCATATCAAAAAATGGTGAACCACAATCAAAAAAGGATCGGGAGTGGGATATGTCAGTCAGGAATTTTCAAATTAATTGGGCATCGAAGTATCCATTCATTGAACCAGTGGAGAATCCAATTGAAGGTGAGCCTCCAATAGAATGCAAGTTTAAGATTTGCACTTGGAAAAATAAGAAGGAAATTAGGTTGCAGCTAAAATTTGACACCATAGAAAAGCATATGGGTAAAGTTTATGAAAAACAAATGATAGACGAGGTTGAAAAATCAGTGATAAGATGGAAAACAAAGGATGAATGTAAGCATGTGAGGAATGCCGAAGAGTATTATTTTCATGTGAAATTATAGATGAAGCCTGCTGAAGTTAAAGGTTCTATTGAAGCTATTTTTGGAAAAGCAATGCAAATAGAACAACTGGGAAAAGTTGTTCAGTTAAGATTTGTTTTTCATATTTTGAGCAAAGGGTGTGCTATGATAGATTTCCCATCAACTGGTGGTTTATTACACTTTTTGAAAGTTCCTAACTATCCTAATAGACACTGGTCAGTAAACAGTGGATGGGAATGGGCAAGTCGTCTTGCTGAGGTTGAAATAGAAGATGTACAGGAAAAAATAAGAGAGTCAAACTTCATTGCATTGTATTTAGACGAAGTTACGGTAGTAGACAATACTTCATGGGTATGCATGCATGTTTATACTATAGAGAATCATACCCGCCAACCTCATCTACTATCTGTTGCTAAAATGAAGGAGAGTGTGACAACAGAAAATTTATTTCAACTAGTAAAGAGAAGTTTAATTGAATATGGGGGTATGGATGACATGACGATAGCCAAAAAATTGGTTTGTGTTGGAGCAGATGGAGCTTCAGTAATGCAAGGTCATAGGAACGGTATTTGTACAAAAATTGAAACTTCATTTGTACCGTACATTACTGCAATTCACTGCATGGCTCACAGAATGAATCTAGCTTTTGGAATTGTGAGCAAGTTTGCTTCCGTTAAAAAAATTGAAATTTTAATCAGACAGCTCTACTCACACTTCTGTCGAAGTCCCAAGCGATTTATGGAATTTCAACACTTTGCTGATGGATTAACTGATGGGAACAAGCTTCTCAAGGATAATGATACCAGATGGATCTCTTTGGATGGTCTAGCACATCGAGTGTTTTCAGAATATCCATCCTTGATTGGACTATTTCACACAACTCGTGATGAATCAGATCAACTGAAATTTCCTGAACTTCTTGGCAGGTTAAGTAATTTAGAGACACTCTTAACTTTAGTAGCTCTTCTGCCCATGCTAGAGGAAATGAGGAATATTATGAAGGCTGCCCAAAAAAGAGCTCTCTATAATGCAGAATATGCTACGCTGCGTAAGATGACATGCATGACCCTCGACAATCTCTATCAAAATGAACCAACACTACCTGATGAAAAATTTGTTAAGTGGCGGACACTCACAGATTTGAACAATCCTAATAACTTTTTACAAATCGGTGCAGATGGAGAGGTATGTGCTAATGTATGGGGAGTTGAGATACCAATGCACTTCTATGCCACGGTTGACCTCGAGGAACTAGGAAAGCACCCCATGAAGAAACTAGCAAGAGTTACAAAGGAAGATTTCGACAAGACTGTTGAGACTGTAACTACTTCAGTGAAGAAAATTGCATATGATCTTTCCTCAAAAATTAGAAGTAGATTCCCTCCTAACAACCTACTAAAAGCCATGTCTATTGTGTTTCCTCATTATTAGAGCCTCAACAGTGCATCTGATTTTTGAAGTAATCTACTAACTTTGATAAAACAATTTTCCATATCTAGAGAATTGAATGGAGTAACTATAAATGGAATATTAGATGAAACTCATCTTCGAGAGGAATCATCTCGTTTTGCATACACTATGAAACAACAATATGCCAAAATGGAGAACCCCCACGAAGAGGGATTAGTAACAAGGGTTTAGAAATATATAGCTGAGAATGCATCCTTGCGTGATTCAATGCTAGAATATGTGAAGCTTGCTGCTTTATGTCTTACCATGATATTGGGTTCGGTGGAAGATGAGAGAGTTTTCAATGCTTTGGGGTTCCTAAAATCAAAGCTAAGAAACAAACTAGACAAAAATTTGGAAAATTGCTTGAGGCTCTATACATCTAGGTATGATGTCCACACTTTTCCTTACGATAGGGCACTACAAATCTGGAGGTCCAAATGTGAAAGAAGAGGTTTGGGCAACACTTGAAACCAAAGTGCCAGTGGGACTAGTGGACCTACTAGTAGCATTGAGATGCAGTTCGGCAAAGATATGCAGACTCAGCCTCAGAGTAAAGAAACCATAGACGAGAATCAAGAAAGCACTGAATTTGATGAGGATGAATGGCACCTATAAGAGATTGGTATTTATTAATCTTATTACTATATCTCATCATTCATATTACAAAAGCATATTACTTTTTGCAAATAGAATTTAATATTGATTTGTAAATTTATTTTTCAACTTTCTATTTCCAGATTTAAAATAGCATAATAAAAAAAAACCATAATGTGTTTATTGATACAGAGATGTTTATTGTTTATTTATACATGTTTGAGTCTCAAATCTGTGTGATATATTTCATAACCATATGATAAATTTCATTCAATAGTAATACACATGTCGAGAACTTAGATTTTCATTAATTCTTTCAAAATATAGCCATATGATATAATTCATTCAATAGTAATACACCAATCTGTGTGATTCTACATGCTAATTGCAAAAGTGAATACAAAATTTTAGAACCCTTTGCAAATGACCTTGAATTCCCTTTTATAGAAACAAGAGAGGAACAACAACTCCTGTGTGATTTTCCAATGTCCATGCAAAAGTGAATACAAAGTTTCAGAACCCTTTGCAAAATTGCAAATGACGCTGAATTCCCTTTTATAGAAACAAGGGAGAAACAACAACTTCAGGTTGAATTGCAAGTTTGCAACATGTGAACACTGAACATCAAAACCACAAACTCAACACATATTTATATGGCCATCACAGGCCGTATTAGCAATTTAACATTTGCTACATGTTTGATGTCTCATGTTCAAAAAATAGAGTTCAAAATTAAATATTAATTCACGCCATGAGTCATGACAAATTAAACATAGATAATAGCTATAGAAATGCCTAAAACCTACTAATCAGAAATAGAGAAATGCATAAATGTTAAAGCAAGGGAGAATTTGAGAATACAAATTTACTGGCTAAAGTTTTGCACTGTGCATCATAGATTCATAGGCTAGATTAGCAAAATAGAAATAGTGAGTGCTATTTTTTTCCTATTCATAAATTAGATTCATAGGTTGGATTAACAAAATAGCAAATAGGAAAAAAAAAAACTTGAAATTAAGAATAAAAGAAGAAAATTGTGCAATACATACTATGATTCTTAAGAATTCTGTGCCAGTTTTTCTAGGGTGCTCCACTCTTCATCTGATGGAAGGTCAATATTTTGTAAACTATGGAAAGTCAACTCCAACTTCGTCAACATTCCATATTTAGAAGATTTACTTAACATCACTGTTCCATCCAATAGCGAATTTAGAGTTGTAAATGGTTGGATGAATTCCAGAAAGCTTTTGGGAGTTGTGTCCTTTGGAAGCAAGTCTAAATCAGACTTCATTTGTTTCTCCATGATTTTTTTTTTAAGATTCTTCTCCAATGAATTTATTTTCTATGTCAACAGGCTTAGGCAAACCAAGTTTAATCAAATTATTTTTCTTTTCTTCTAGCTTCATTATCTTTTTTCCACAACTGTCCATAACTTCTGATGTTTCCCTTAGCTTCTGACATTTTTGAATGATAGATGATGTCTTAACCATGGCATCAACGTGGCTCTTAATTCCCTTGGATGCCAAGTAGTTGTCAATGGAACTGTAGACTACTTTTAGAATCTTTTTTACCATTTCCTCTTTTGAATAAACATGTGTGCTCTTCTCATAGTGCCCTTTGATTTTAAAAAAAATTTGTCTCATACTTTCAGTCAATTTAAACCATTCACACAACTTCTCACTCCTCTGCATTATTTGCCGCCAAATGTTTTCTTGTATATACTTCATTGTATTTTTCATATTATCTTTGAATCTATTGTCCAAAGTTTTTATTTTATCATTTGCATTGTGCAGGTCTTCTTTCATTTGTGCACCTCTTTTTCTTTCTTCCTCTACTTCCTCTTGTAAATGTTTTTCTTTTTCCTTCCCATGATCCAATAGGTCCTATAATTTTTTCATTTCGGCGGCAGTAGACTCATAACTTTTGTATAATTATTGAAAATTGGCTTTTTCCTCAACAATTTTATTACTGGTTTTAGCCAGTTTTTGTGTCAGGTCCTTCAATTCTGCATCCTTCTTGTCCTACTCTACAATTTCTACTACAGAGCCCGAATTTTTTATCCTTTTCTATAATTCATTGCACTTGCTATCTGCTGCTTTCCTCCTTGATTTCTCATTTTCTAGGTTTGCCTGTAACTTTTCTATTTGTTTCTCCAATTTTTTTTTTTCTCTCTTCACCTTTAGCAGTGAAGTGTAGACCACTTTGTTAGTCCTTTTTGACACACTAATTTTGTCCACATTATGTACTTTGGAGAAATCCATTTGGAGGGTGCTAACTTGAAATTGAGAGGGATCTATTTGACTGTGTGGTGGATTTTTATCTTTAGATGGGCCCGGGGGCATAACAACCATGAAATCCATCATATCTTTCTGTGGGTCATATGTTGGAAATACCCTATTCCTTGCAGGTTGTTTGTTTACAACTTCAGACATGGAATTCCTATGAAATACTTTCTTTTTTTCTTTATTTGCTTTTGTCGTGTGTTCAAATTTTTCATAGTAATCACGAAATTGAAAATCTGGGGTTGCTGAAGTAATTGAATGTTTGAAAGGTGACATAGGAATGCCATAGGCTCCAGTTCCACTTATTCCTGTGGTTTTAACTAATGCTTGACTAGAATTAGGATTACCAACAACAGTTGCTGATGTTGTCCCACTCCCACTGACACTTTCATGTGTAGTTTTCATAGTCTTTTGAGGTGTGTGATCTGAAGTTGCAAATGATTGATTTGTAGTGTCAATGGCACTTGATATAGGATTCTCAATAGTATGAGATTGAGTATCTACCTCTAGTGGCCTCTTGCAAGAGATATTTTGTTGTTGCCCTTGTCCAACACCAATCACAGCAGCACTTGACTGAACAATAATAGGAATACTATCCCCAGATTCCCCACCAGTGGTAGTGGCACTTAATTCACCACCAATGGGAATGCCATGATGTGGTGGTGGTTGTGGATTTGAACTAGAAACAAATGTAGGTGGACCCTGAGGGTAATGAGTAGTACCTATCCCTGATGAATTTGAAGAATCAAGTCCAATGACTGGTCTATAAGGACCTTTTGATTTTGACCTTGATGGATTTTGTACCTGAAGTGGATACCAAATGCCCTCTCCTTTGGGACCTAGACCACCACCTTCAAATCCCATTTTTTCCACAATGCTTGACCCTTTGATATATTTCTCTTTCATTGCCTCATTGACTGCACCTAATATTTTAAGGACTTTAGTAGTTGTTTGAGTGGGCTCAACCTCAGGCTCATACTGATCAACATCTTCACTCCTGTCATATGATGTTGTGGGATGCTTCATATTCCACAATTTGCTAAACTCTTCATCCTCGTCGATGCTACCAAATTCTGCACTTGTCTTTGGTTCACCAAGATTCCTCCTCATAGTCCAAAAATCATTTATTTTGGTTTGAGTCTAGTAATTCTCTTTACATTCATGCAAAATTGATTTGGGAATAGTTTTCTTAGATGGATTAGCAGATTTTATGTAGAAATTGTAGGACCTCCTATTTTGGATGCCCTGGCCCTCCATAATTTGTGATGAAATTTCTTCTATTGAAATGTTATTATCAGCTGCAATTTTCTCCATCTCTTTTTTAACCTCATCCTAGGAGTCTTTGTTTCTAAGCTTTTCCAGCAATGGTTTACTTTCATGTTGACATAATGCTGAAGAGTTACCATTTTTCTTAAGCCTTGCTTGAACTACACCGATTGGATCATACTGCCAGATACCCTCCTCACCAAAGTTAAAAACTGTCAAGAAATCATGTGCCACAATGAATGCTTTTCTCTCAAATGTGAACCCTCCACATGAGAAAGGCAAGGAAGGAAATATGCTCTTCTTCTGTTGACCATGGAAGTGCCTATTTGTGCTCTCCAATTTCCGTACATACTCTAATGCAAATACCCTCTCTGTTACATGTATTGGAAGTCTGTATGGTTTTACTACCGATCCGTAAAACCTTAACATAGTGAATTCTTCCATGAAGAACTAGTCAGCCAATTCTATTTGACTTCCGAGTTGAATGCAATCTCTACAAGACATAGGCAACCTAGGCATTGGAGTGCTTGTAATTTCATTATACATTGGTGCCAAAAAGAAGTCTACAAAATGGTTGTAGTTCTTTCTGTTATCATGCATCCTTATCTTTGGGCTCCACTCATATATTGGACAGTCTGTTCTCTTCCCAGTCTTCTCATCAATCTTATAGCTCACAATTTGAAGCTTGTTGGTTTCAAATATTGCACGATACTTGGATAGAAGGAGATAGCACAAGTAGGATGAGAACCTAAATGTCTTACAGGAACCTTTTTTGATCATAAGTAATTGTTTTTGCATGGATTTTACAATGTGATCAATAAAATTATATCTTACTGGCTGACTTGCACAATGGATATTATAAATCATTTCAAGAAGGCTTGCACCCACTTCCCTATCATTTTCCAATCCCAAGAAAAACGAGAGCAAGGAAATAGTATCCTCAACCCATGGATCAAAAATTTTAGAATCATCTCCTTATGATTCTGATCCAACACAATACTAGTACCAATATTTATTAGACCTTTGATAAATGAATCTTTGCGACTTGGATTGAGACTCTCATAACTCCCTACCAGCTTTTCAAGGTCAATTTGGATGTTTGAATTTTGGGCTTCAAATCCTAGGTTCAACAAATGAGCAAATTCTCCCTCGTTTATGGATAGAATTTCCTCTTTTGTAATTTTATTGACAATTGCTTTTTTATCTTCATCATAATTTTCGGCCCAGACCATGACAAAATCAGGGCAAGGGAATACTTTAGGTAACACCATGCTTCCCAATCCAACATCCCATGATGTGATTTTTTTTTTTTTTTGTTGTAACATTGGGTTGAAAATAGTAAATTTTTCCCTGGATGCATCTGCCACCTTACTAGACAATGTATATCTAATATCTATGATACGCTTTTCACCATGGATAGCAGGGTCATAAATATCATGGTATTCATCAGTGAAACCTAGTGTTTTAACCAGTTCGGTTAGGTTAAGGTACATTTTGTTTTTCACTTGGCTTCTTGTTGAACTACTACTTCCCATTTTCCCCATCACTAATATTGTTAATAATTCAAAATAATGCTAGGCAGCTAGATAAAAACCTGAAAATGCTAACCCTCAAATTGGACCACGAGATTACCAAAAGCAAAAAAGGTGGGATGTAGGTGTTCTAGATTTTACCCGGAAATTGGAATTTTTATTTCACTAGATTGGCACAGATAGTCTCTGTTGCAACTTGCATTCCTCAATCTAGTAGCTGTTTCTGAATCTCCCTCAATTTATAGGTTTATCCAAGAAATGAAAGACAATTATGATTTACGAGTCTCTTATTTTGAAAACTCTAAAAAGTAGAAAAGTAAAACCTAAAGGGCAAAATATCAAGAATCATGTTGTAATTTTATTAATTACTATTAATAACTATTCGATGCTGAAGGACAAAACATTCATTACTTTAGTATAAATTCTGAGGACATTAAGAATCATGTTGTAATTTTATTAATTATTATTAATTATTCGATGGCGAAGGACAAAACATTCAATACTTCAGTATAAATTCTGAATTTTTGAGGACATTAAATGTAATACGTTCAATTACGAGCAAAGTTCTCCCAAATGTGTTCACTTCCCACATTCAAGCCGAAATCCACCCTAAGCCATTGATCTTTGCTCATCCAATGGACGAGGGACCAAGGTACCTATTGTGAATTTACGGGTGTTCTTTTTAAGTCTATTTAATAATTTTAAACTTCCGTCCGAAAAAGTGCTTTACAGACTTACTTATATTTAATTAAATTTAAAATGTTTCAATTTCGGGCGACGTTCTCCCAAATGTGTTCATTTCCCACATTCAGGCCAGAATCCACCCTAAGTCATTGATCTTTGCTCATCCAACGGATGATGGTACCTGTTATAGTTGTCATGGGTCCCATCACTTCTGCTAGTTTTCAGGCACGTCACCATACTCGTGTCACTTTTTCGGTTTTATTTTTAGTCTATTTAATCATTTTAAACCTCCACCCGAAAAAAAGCTTTATAGACTTAATTGTATTTAATTACATTTAAAATGTCCAATTCTGGGCAATGTTCTCCCAAATGTGTTCACTTCCCACATTCGGGCCAAAATCCACCCTAGTCATTGATCTTTGTTCATCCAACAGTCGCGGGTTGATGGTACATGTTTTAAGATGTAGTGGGTCCCATGACTTCTACCATTTTTCTGGCACATCACCATACTCGTGTCACTTTTCCAGTTTGATTTTTAGTCTATTTAATCATTTTAAAATTTCGCCCAAAAAATAGATTTTTAGACTTAATTATATTTAATTAAATTTAAAATGTCCAATTTTGGGTGAAGTTCTCAGAAAGGTGTTCGCTTCCCACTTTCGGGCTGAAGTCCACCCTAGCCATTGATCTTTGTTCATCCAACAGTCGATGGTACCTATTTAAAGATGTAGTGAGTCCCATGACTTCTGCCATTTTTCTGGCATGTCACCATACTCGTGTCACTTTTCCAGATTGATTTTTAGTCTATTTAATCATTTTAAAATTCCACTCGAAAAAGAGATTTTTAGAATTAATTATATTTAATTAAATTTAAAATGTCCAATTTCGGGTGAAGTTCTCAAAAAGGTGTTTGCTTCCCACATTCGGGCCGAAATCCACCCTAGTCGTTGATCTTTGTTCATCCAACGATCGATGGTACCTATTTTTCGATGAAGTGGGTTCCACGACTTCTGCCATTTTTTCTGGCCCGTCACCATAGTCGTGTTACTTTTCTGGTCTGTTTTTAAAGTCTACTAAATCATTTTAAAATTCCACCCAAAAAAGAGATTTATAGTCTATAGAGTCATAGACTATAAGTATAGACTTTCACTTAATTCTATTTAATTAAATTTAAAATGTTCAATTCCGGGCATTGGGCAATAGTTTGAGATAACTATTAAAAATAATGTTAATATTATTTGTAAAAATTTTAAATTCAAAAATAGTATTAAACATGAAACTTAGTTTCTAGAATAAAACAAATAACTAAATAAAAATATAAATTTTGATATGCAATTTGAAAGGTAAAAGTTTAATATTAAAAAGAAAACATTCAATATTAAATCTAAAATATTAATTTAACATTTAACAAAATTCTTTGAAAATAGGTTTACTATATATCATTTTCAAAAATAGTTTAAAAATATATATAAAATTTCAACATAAATTTAGTCTATTAATTTAAAAAAATGTGCAACTGCAGTCCTCAACCTGTTAAGGCGAGAAAATTTGGAAAGTACAAATGCCAAGGTGGCGATTAATTGTTGCACAAGGAGTTGTCTGTGACATGCCGCATGAAAGGAGGAAGGGGAGGATGGTAGGAAATCTTTTTCTTGATCTCATGGCATTAATGTCTTATTGTGCACATTCATTACCCGACCTATAAGAGTTAAGACGGAGGCAGATTTTTTTACCTTTTCATCTGTGTACCACTTTTTGCTTTGAAGCAGCTGCAAGTGCAGAACAAATCTATAGTTCGTAGTTCGTAGAATCATACCTTCTATAAGACAATGGAGGCCAATTTCACACTTCGAACAGACAAGAAGTTGGTGCCCTTTTTGGGAAAAGTATCTGATAAATGAATGCAAGGACTATTCAGGTTTTAGGAGGAGAAGTTGTGGGCGGGAGCTCGACTGATGCTTGCGGAGGAGGTGGCACATATCAGTCACCAGTATTGAACTAACATGGAGGTTTACTCTTTGATTATGGTGTGGGCCTGTGAATTTGTACCAGAGTTCAAAAAGGTAAAACTCACATTGGTCAAATTGATTGATGGGGAGTTTTTGATTAACCTGGTTTCAATCTTGGAGTGGGTGGTGCTGGGAGTTGGCATTCAAATTATGGAAGGGGACGACCAGGAGGAATTGCTTCCTTTTATTTGTGGCCCAGAGGATGAAATCAAATACCAGTGCCATGAACGAGCCCGAGTGGGGTGGGAAGTGATGAAACTCTTTGTTAAATTAACGAGGGTGGATGAAGTCCTGAATGCTTTGCATGTGGTGGCAAGGATGGAGGTTGGTAGGGCATTGAGAGATAGGGCTGAAGAAGGAAGGGCCATACAGCTACTGGCAAGCTTGGAGGGTGACCCTGACTTCGGGTTCCTAAACTGCATTCCAAAAATGAAAGCTGAAGTGGCAAAAGGGAAAGCCAAAGCATCAACCTCTGAGGGGAGAAGGGATTGGGAGGACAAGGGGGATAATGAGACTGAGTGAGCGGCCTATCGGCAATGAACTAGTTTTTTTTTCTGCTTGCTATAAGCTATTGACAAATTTTGTATCTTGAAACATTTCAATTAATTGAATGAAAAAACCTTGACCGATAAACTTTTGTATCTTGCAACTTTTGAAATTTTTTATTTTGAATGACTATATAGTAATAGTATATATTTATAAAATTATAATCAACCATAATCAATGTACAAATAATTAATGGAATGAATTAAATTTTTTTTTTTTTATAGTATTACATAAAAAGATCATGGTATTAAATTTATTTCCATTGTTTAACAAATAATTAAAGTAACGTAGCTCATATACAAAAAGCATTTGAAAGAAATTAATTAATAAAAATGAAATAGAATTATAGAAAGCATTTTTATATCCATAAGAATGTAAGAGGCAAAGTGAAACAAACTGGAATTTGAAAAATTATCATTAAATTATTTATGCTTTTGAAATTTAAAAATTTTTCGTCAGAGACTTGAGTCCCCCCAAAACTTAAAAGCCAAAATGAGTGAGCCTCTAGCGCTCAGCCTGTTAGGGTTCAAGAACATAGGAAAAAAAACTACAGGTAGTGGAATTGTTTACAATTTTTCCCTATGAATCTGGCCCTCCTTCCATGTAGAATTCTTTAGATAGCATAAGCTGAGAGAATTCTTCAAGCCACATGTAGTTTGGAAAGTCGTCCAAGAGGAACCATTTCCCGGAGGAAGTCCTTGCCAATCTGCGTCCATTTTTTGTGACGCGTCAGCTGCTCTGCATTTAGGTTTAGGAGAAACGGTTTCCTGGCCCCTGGCAGTGTTTGGTCAGGGAGATGAAGCTTGGATAAATCACTTGCCTAAGGGATCCCCACCCCTACTTCTGCAAGAATGACAAGAGTAATGTCATCTCCAAGGAACTCTTCCTTAAAAACCTTCCTCAACAGCATCAGTATATCCACCTTGTCTCCTCCCAAGTCCATAAGAGATGCTAAGAAGCGGGATGTAAGGTCCATGTTAACACGGTACCTATTTTCATTTCGTAGAAATTCTCTACCCAGCACCATCTACACAGCTTCATTGGTGAACGACCCAACCTCCTTGCAGATTGATTGGAGGGTTGGGTCTCTAACAGAGCCTAGAAAGGCCCTCTAGTCCTCTGCAGGAATGCTTCTCAAGCGGATGGGAGTGTCCATCATGAGAAAATAGATTAACAAATTAAACAACCTGAGCAGTGAGCCTATAAACCTAAAATACCATGAGCTCTGACAATTTATCTACTAAATGGCAAAGGCTAATTGAAGATGAAAGAAGTAGAGATCATATGTAAATTGTTGAAGTTATTGATTGTAATAATTACTTATTTAACAATATTAATTGCTATAAATTTTTTAAAATATTTCATATCTCTGCAAATCTTTCCCATAATTGCACAAGTGTGCGAAATTGGAAATAGCTATGAACGAGTACCAAATTGGCAAGTATCACATTGGAAGTCGTGGGGACAAACTGGATTGCCGTAAGTGAAAAGATATATATTAAATGAATGAAATTATCGATCGTGATTCATGACATTTGATACGTGTCTATTGAATCCAATTACATTCTGGGCACTTTCTAGTGAGCTATGTTCTCTTCAGAAAATTGGGCCAAAATAAAACTTCAGCCATTGATATATGATCATTGAATGGTTTCAAATCATTGATAGATTTTAGGTATGTGTCACCCTTTACATGTGAAAGAGGCCACGCTTATTGATACATCGTGCAGAGTCTGCACTCAATGTATTATGTGATGTGATGTGCCTTGTCTATTAATGGCAATGAATTTATGAAATCGCCAATGAATTATATATTATACCATAAATAACAAAATATTTGCCAAAACATTTAAATAATTTTCAAGCGGTGGATAAAAATCACCAATACATTTAAATAATTTTTCCTTCGGAGTAAAAATTTTCGCTCATACAATTATATATTTGTTCCTTTTAACAATAATTATTCGCCTCCCACAATAAATATTTTTCCCATAGAACAAGGTATTCTTCGCTAGAAATTTATGGCATTCTCGCACACTAGAAAAAAATTCGCCAATACAAAATAATTTTTTCATCATTTAAAAAAAAAAAAATCGCCATTGATATGAAAATTTCCCCCTGAAAATAATGTTTGATTCACCAGGATTTTACACAGTTGCCTAGGGGGGGTTTCTTAAAGTTATCCCTGGTAGTACTCGTACCAACCCCACCAGTCATAGTGGCATTTGACTAAACACTAATAGGAATACTATCCCCAAATTCCCCACTAGTGGTAGTGGTACTTGATTCACAACCAATAGGAATACCATGATGTGGTGGTGGTTGTGGATTTGAACCTCTAACAAATGTAGTTGGAGCTGGAGGGTAATGAGTAGTACCTTTCCATGATGAATCTGATGAATCAAGTCCAATGACTGGTTTAAAAGGATATTTTAATTTTGAATTTGATGGAAGTTGTACTTGAAGTGGAAACCAAATGCCTTTTCCTATGGGACCTATACCACCACCTTCAAAACCCATTTTTTCCACAATGTTTGCCCCTTTGCTATATTTTTCTTTCATGGACTCATTGACTCCACCAAATATTGTAGGTACTGTAGTAGTTGTTGGAGTGGCCTCATCCTCATACTCATTTTAATCATCACTCCTATCATATGTTGTTGGAGGATGATTCATATTCTACAATTTTTTAAGCTCTTCATCCTCATTGATGGACTCAAATTTTGCACTATTCTTTGGTTCATCGAGATTCTTCCTCATAGTCAAAAAATTATTTATTTTGGTTTGAGTCCAAAATTTGTCTTTACATTATTGCAGAATTGTTTTGGGAATAGATTTATTAGATGGATTAGCAGATTTTTTGTAGAAATTATAGGACCTCCTATTTTGGCTCCCCTTCTCTATTGTGTGCAATGCCATAATTTGTGATGCCAATTCTTTTACTGAAATGTTATTGTTAGTGCGAGTTTTCTCCATCTTCTTTTTTACCTCATCCAAGGAGTCCATGTTTCTAAGTTTTTCTAACAATGGTTTACTTTTATGTTGACATAACCTTTCAGAGTTACCATTTTTCTTAAGCCTTACTTGAACTACATCGATTTGATCATAATGCTAGAGACCCTCATCACCAAAGCTAAAAACTGTCAGAAAATCATATGCCACATTGATTGCTTTTCTCTCAAATGTGAACCATCCACATGAGAAAGGCAAGGAAGGAAATATGCTCTTATTTTGATCACCATGAAAGAGCCTATTTGTGCTCTCCAACTGTCGTACATATTCCAATGCAAATACCCTCTCTATCACATGTATTGGAAGTTTATAGGGTTTTACTTTTGATCCATAGAACCTTAACAGAGTGTATTCTTCCATGAAGAACCAGTCAGCTAATTGTATTTGACTTTTGGTTTGAATGCAATTGCGACAAGACCCAGACAATCTAGGCATTAGAGTGCTTGTAATTACATGAAACATTGGTGCCAAAAAAGAAGTCTACAAAATGGTTGTAGTTTTTCTATTATCATCCTTCCTTATCTTAGGTTTCCATTCATATATTGGACACTTTGTTATATTCTAACTCTTCTCATTAATCTTATAGTTCACAATGTGAAGATTGTTTGTCTTGAATATTGCATGATACTTGGATACAAGAAGATAACACAAATAGGATGAGAACCTAAATATCTTACATGAACCTTTTTTGATCATTAGTAATTTTTTTTGCATGGATTGAACAATGTGCTCAACAAAATTACATCTTAATAGTTGACTTAGAAAATGGATATTAAAAATCATTTCAAGAAGGCTAGCACCTACTTCCCTATCATTTTCCAATCCCAGGCAAAATGCCAACAAGGAAATAGTATCCTAAACCCATGGGAAAAAAATGTGATAATCATAATGAAGCTTATGATTCCAATCCAATGAAGTACCTTGCACTATTAGAGCTCTAATAAATGAATCTCTATGATTTGGATCGACGTTCTCATATTTCTCTGCCAGCTTTCCTAGGTCAATGTGGACATCTGAGTTTTGTGCTTCAAACCCTAGGTTCAAGAAACGAGCAAATTCTCCCTCGGTTATGGATATAATTTCCTCTTTTGTATTTTTATTGACAATTGCTTTTTTATCTTCATCATAATTTTTTGGCTCACACGATGACAAATTTAGGGCAAGGGATTACTTCAAGTAACACCATGCTTCCCAATCTAGCATCCCATGATGTAATTTTATTTGTACTTTATTTTAACGTTGTGTTGAAAATAGTAAATTCTGCCCTATTTGGATCTCCCACCTTATTAGACAATGCATGCCTAATTTCTATGATATGATTTTTACTATGGATAGCAGGGTCATAAATATCATGGTATTCATCAGTGAAACCCAGTGTTTAAACCGGTTCGGTTAGGTATATTCTTTTATTCACTTGGATTTTTGTTGAACTACTGCTTTCTGGTTTCCACATCATTGTTACTATTAATGGTTTAAAATAATGCTAGATACAAGCTTTTTTAAAGTCTTTCTAATCCTTTTAAACTTCCACCCAAAATAGACCTTTTAGACTTATTTATAGTTAATTAAATATAAAATGTTCAATTCTTAGTGAAGTTCTCACAAATGTGTTTACTTCCCACATTTAGGCAGAAATCCACCCTAAGCCATTGATTTAATGCTCATCTAATGGATGGTGGTATCCATTGCAGTTGTCACGGGTCCTAGGAATTTTGCCATTTTTTGGCCACATCAATAGACACAATGACACTTCATCGTCCCATGGGTAGTTGGTTTTTTCAGGAGAAGTTTGGAAAAAAGTTTATCATTTCCACTTTCGGCCTGGAATCCACCTTACACCATTGATCTATGCTTGTTGCTCATGAAAAGGCATGGTCTAAGAATCCAATGGATTTAATTTTCAAATTTTTTATCAAAGTGATGGTCCGAGAGTCTGATGGATTTAATTTATTTCAGGAAAAGAAATTAGAAAATTAATTTTTTTCTAATTAAACAAATGCCACGAAATGGCTAGTACTTTCCTTTATAGTATTATAATATCTTCTTATTGTAATAAAATAATTTTCTATGAGCCTATGAATTTATAGATAATAAATAAGATATAATATAATATAATGTAATGAATTGTAAATATTATTTAAAAATATTCAATTTTAAAGTATAAATTATATTAATGAAAGCGTTCTTTTAGGGATAATCATAGGGTTGTGTGTGGTGGTGGGAAATTCCTCTAAGAGAGACTAGTTTGGTGAAGGAGAGAATTAAGATCTACAATGGACGAAAATTTCTTCTTCTCCTCTAATAAGAATCTTGTCCCATTTATGGGGAAGGTGTCATACAAAATATTGAAAGGCCTGTTCAAATGTAAGGGCAAAAAGCTTGTTGATGTAGTGAATCTTATTCTCTGCAAAGACATTTCTTATGTAGGCAATTGCTATCGAACTAACTACGATATTTTGGCCCTCATTGTAGCGTGGGGATTTCACATTAAGGAGGATGTTTTAAAGGTTTGGAACACTCTCACCACCCTCATCAAAGAAGACAACCTGGTGAATTTGGACACGGTAATTGCAAGGGTGGTGTTGTAGGTGGGACTCACTCCTATCGAAGGGAGCTTGGAGAGGGTGGCTACTATCCCATTTTTTAGGTGGAAAGAGGAAGGGTTGATGAGGAGGTGTAGAAGATGGGCCAAATATGAATGGGTAGTGGTGAAATTGTGCACCAAGATTATACGTACGGAGGAATACCTCCATGCCCTGCATGTGATTTCTCAGGATGAAGTTGGAAGAGAGTTACACCCAAGAGAGGCAACTAAGTAGGTCTCTGAGGTGGTGGCTAGTGTTAAAGAGGACCTAGAGCTTTGTTGCCTACTAGGTCTTCCTACTCCTGAAGAGTCCTAGTGATCTCTAGTTTGATGTGCTTTTTGATATGTACCCTACATGTTCTCCTTGGGGGTTAATCCCCTTTCTCCTCTTATCTATATTCTTTGAAATTTAAAATTCTTTAACTATGGATAGTTGGACAATTTCTTCTATGTCATACAAATCAGGTTTGGTCTACAACAATGGTTTAGAATAGGTGTTTTGTAGTCTGGTGGTTTTGTGCATGGCAAAAAGAGAAAACTACCCACCACAGTTTGTATCTTTCTTATATATTAATAAATTCTTAAATTATTCATAAAAAAAAATTTATGAAAGCGTATATAATCATAATTTCTATAAAATAGTAAAATAATATTTATGTATATGGAAATAAGAATTTTTTTTTAGGATCGTTAAAAGGCCAAGGGTTGCAATTTTATTAATAATTAATAAAATACTACATTTTACAAACTCCATTAAGTGCAGGCATCGGTAGGAAAGATCATAGTTGAGAAAATCTCTAATATCTCCCAGGACTATTAAGTCTAGCATAATTCCAAAAATCCTAAATTAATCTAAATTGCAAAGTTTCTCTGCCCTAAAATTAGCAGAAGAATTGAGGTGAGCATTTAGCATTTATCTCCCCATTTACATGTCCAATGATCTATTACATTATTATATATAGCATTATATTACATCAACTAAGGATTATCCTTTCACTATCTAATGATATGATTCATTCTCTAGATTTTAGGCTTGTTCGCTGACATCTATTATTTCCCGGATAGCTTCCACTCTTCCTGCCATGGTCCTAGAAAAACCACTCAACAATTCTTCTACAATCTCCTCTACAAGATTTCAGTCGAAAATATGCTTATAAAATAGAGTATATGAATCCTTAGTGATCATCAATCAAACAAATTTAACAGTTAGGAATTATCAAAAGCATAATGCAGAATGCCTTCAAATTACCAAAATACCCATGTATGATTACCTATTTATATCAAGTATGATTAACTGTTTAAGTTAAAAGTTACTGTTAAACTATATCACTTCAAAGTCTGATAGAGATAATATATTAGAGAAAAAATAGAATTTTGAGGGTTTAAATTTTATAACTATTTTAATAAAATTCTATCTTAGGTTACCCATTATGCTAGGTCTACACCTTGGCTAGAATTTTTGGTTTCTCATTTACCCAAATCCCTTCCTCTACGAGGTACTTTTCAAACCAGTCCTCACGACTGGGTCCTTGGACCTAAAAGAGCTATAGGAGAAAGTTTAGGCTCCACCTAATTTATGCTCTCCTCAATGCAAATTCTCTTCCATCATAAATTGTTAGAATAGTCATCCTTGGGACCAAACGGTTGTTTAGTATAAGGATATCATAGTGCCTCAGTTTGGGAATAGTTAATTCATCATCAATATTAACCAACACTTTGTCCAATTCCTCAAGGATTATTTTCATGAAAACCTCCTTGGAGATTCTCTCAACCATGTCTCTATCCCACTTACTATACATGGCAACCACAAGAAACATTGCAGCAATATTAGGATTAGCTCTAGTTCTGTCATCACTTTTCATGAAATCATTTCCTAATATCTTGGCCACTCCATGAATAACTATTTCATGTAGATACTACAAGATGCCATGCAATATTTCATTTGTAATCTCTCCCTAGAAGGTCATTTGTCTTTTTGATCTTTTGAGTCTTATCAGAGTACCAGTCTATAGCAGGGAGCTTTGTGAGCTTAATCTTAGATGTCAGCGTGTGATCAAATGTTTCCTTAATGCTTCATTTAAAGGTGAAATTTCACCTTGAGTAATAAATTATGAGGGGACATATCATAAATATGTGTGAGTTGTGACTGTCAACCTTTGCACATAAGCCTCATATGCAACAAGGGATAGGACAAGGTCAGGAATTAGGATTGGCCACGTAGAAGGGAAATCAACATCCATCATCAAAGGCCACCGCCGGAAGTACAAAAGCCAGCTTCATTCCTTGACAATAGAGAATGAGTGATACGTATCTTGATTACTATATCAGAGCCAACCTAGTTTCAAATTGCAGAATAGCAAGTTGCATTGGCAATAGAAGGTGGATGAGATCTTTAAGGATCTAAATAATAAATGCATTACTATAGATGGCAATGGCTACACAACCCTTAAATATCTTTAAGGATATTTTTGAGCATTAGAAATGGTTAACTAGTAGTTATGATGTATGTTGCATTTTTTTGAATGTGACAATGTAAGGGTTGTGTAGTCGTTGCCACTATAGTCCATAGACCAGGTATAAATTTATAATCATACACATATGAGTAATAGAGTATGTGAGAGAGAAATTAAATATAGATAAATAAGTAAATAAATACATAAAAGATGAATGGAACAACTACACAAATTATAAATAATATATATATATATAACAACAAAAAAAATATTAAAAAAAACTAAAAAATATGAGAATATACAAAACAAAATATATATACATAGGAGTATAAAAAAGATAAATGAAAAGATGAATAAATATAATATAATAAAGTAGTATAAACAAATCAATAAATATTTTATGTTCTCTATTTTATTTTATATTCTCTCAAAATATTTTATTTTATTTTTTGTGGTACAAGATTTTATGAGAGGATGTATTTTTAAGCATAATTGAAGTTTAATATTATACATTAGCCTAAAATTACACATTGGATGTTGATTTGAAGTCCTTAGTAACCTTCGATAAACTGGAAACTAATGATAAAAAGGTGACTGCTCTAAAGGGATATAATTCAATTAATTTAAAACATTTAAATTATGTTTTATTTAATTATGTATTTATTAAATCAATTTTAAATATTTAGATTAATTTTTATTAATTTATATACTTATTCAATTATTTTTAAAAAGAAACTTTAAAATCCACCTTAACAAATTAAATATAAATAATTTTAGGGGATGTTATGGCATCCATACGAATTGTTAACTCCCAAAATAAAACTCTTAAAACATATTAAAAAATTTATATTAACTATGTCAATTCTATTTTAAGTTAACCCTTTGAATTATATTCAACGGGACCATAAATACATGTCCATGTACCTAGTTAGTTGGACTTTTTTTTTATATTGAAATTATGCACAAAAAATTACAACAAGTTAGTTGGACTTTTAATTCACTTGTTTTCCCCCAGATAAACATCTTTATATATATATATATATATATATATATATATATATATATATATATATATATATATATATATATATATATATATATATATATATATATATATATATATATATATATATATATATATAATCGATGTACAAATAATTAATGAAACGAACTGAATTTTTTTTTTAATATTAAATATAGAGGAAGAAACATTACATAAAAATGATCACAATATTAAATTTATTTCCATTGTATAACTAAATGTTGAAATAATGTAGCTCATAGACAAAAAAAAAAGGCAGCTCATAGACATAGCGATCTTTATTGGATGCTATCACTTGCTGACATTATGTTTTTTCAAATATTTCTTTGTCAAGCACTTCAAATATCTTTTAAAATAGGCCATCTCAAAAGTGACATTGAGTTTGTTCTTTAATTTTAGGAAAGAAATTAGAACATAATTGCTATTTTTTTATGGTGAAAATTAAATCTTACATCCACAAAAATTAATAACTAAAACATAATGATTATGCTAAGTATCCTACCATGGCATGATGGCAGGAACAAATAATAAAATGAAATAGAAAGCATTTTTATATCCATAAGAGGCAAACTGCAATGAACTAGAATTTACAAAATTATCATTTATATATTTGTTTCAAAATTTTATAATTTTTACATGTCAGAGTTCCTCAAAAACTTTAAAGCCAAAATGAGTGAGGTTACAAGGAAATAGCCAGAAAAACAAAACTATTAGGGGGTCGGGGCTAGGGCACAAAAAGTGGACATATTCATCGTTTACCCTAAGAATCTTGCCTTCCCTCTACATAGAATTCTTCAGACATTATAAGGTGTGAGAATTCTTGAAGTCATCTATAGTTTGGAAAGTCATCCAAGAGAAAGCATTTCCGAAGAAAGTCCCTACCAATCTACACCCATTTCTTATGACGCATCAACTGCTCCGCATTCAGGTTCAAAAGAAAAGGTTGTTTGGCCACTATTTGGTCAGGGAGGAGAATCTTGGTTAATTCATTCACCCAAGGGATCCCCACCCCTACTTTTGCAAAGATGACAACTCTAACATTGTCTCTAAGGGAGTCTTCTTTAAACACCTTCCTTAACAGAAACAACATATCCAACTTGTCTCCTCTGAGATCCATAAGAGATGCCAAGAACCCAGACATAATGTCCATGTTAACACGGTATCTATTTTCATTTTGTAAAAACTCTCTACCCAACACCATCCTCATAGCCTCATTAGTGAGCATCCCAACCTCCTTATAGATTGATTGGAGAGTTGGTTCTCTAACGGATCCCAAAAAGGCCCTCTGGTTCTTCATAGACATGCTTCCCAAGTGGATAGGAGTGTCCATCTTGAGAAATTAGAATACCAAATTATACATATAGACCTAAACTAGAGGCAAAATTTAACTACCGTGAGCTCCGACGATTTATCTACCAAAGCCTTATTGAAGATGAAAGAAGTAGAGATCGTCTATAAATAGCTAAAGCTCTTGATTGTAATAATTCCTTCTCTATCCATATTAATTCCTCTAAAAAAATTTAAATCTTCCATATATCTCTACAAATTTTTCCATAATTGCACTAATGTGTGAAATTGGAAACAACTCTAAATCAATACCAAATACCATATTTGAAGTCATATTGAAGTTGAGGGGGAAGAGTGGATTGCAGTTAGTGACAAGACATATATTAAATGACCAACATTATTGAGCGTGACATTTTATATGTGTCTATTGAATCCAATTCCACTTTGGGCACTTTCTAGAGAATTGCATTCTCTTCAAAAATTTGGGCCAAAATAAAACTTTAGTCATTGATCTATGATCATCAAATGGTTTAAAATCATTGATGGACTTTAGGTACGTGTAACGTTTCAATAAGATTGCTTTTATCGATACATCATGCAGAGTCCAGACTCAATTTGATGTGATGTGATGTGCCTTGTCTATTAATGCTAATGAATTCATGAAATCACCAATAAAATATTTTTTTGTTCATAAATAACGAAACATTAGCCAAACAAATTAAATAATTTTTAAACGGTGGATAAAAATCGCCAATTCACTTAAATAATTTTTCATTTGAAGTAAAACATTTTACCCATACACATATATTTGTTCCTTTAAAGGAAAAACATTCGCCTCCTACAATATATATTTTCCCCACAAAACAAGGTATTGTTTGCCAAAATTTTATGAAATTTCATAGGAAGAAAAAAATTGCCAATACAAATTAATTTTTTTCCTACTTTAAAAAAAAATATTCAATCCTTTGCCCTTTGTCTTGTTTGATATTGTTTTTAGATCCGCTTTACTATTTCATTATTTCAATATCCTAAAAAGTCGTTATTTTCTCTCGATGTTCCATGATTGATTGTTTTTGTATTCCCGCAAAGCCAATCTGGAAGTGAATGAAATCTAGTTTTTTTGTCCTTTTTATCTTAATTGGATCCAGCTAATCAATGCTCACTCTAGGTCACATGTCTTGGCAGTCTATCACATTTATGGATATACCATTAGCATCATAGTTATTTTGAAATCATTAATTTGCCTACTTTAGGGTCCCATCACATTTATTAGTTTCTAAGGAGTTTCTCCCCCTTCCTTAAATCATCATAGTAGATGTAATGGATACTACAAGCTTCATCCATATTTAAATTCAAATTCCTTTTCTATTAGGCACCTAAATGCTAAAATTATATTATTATTACCCTATCCATCAACTTAGACTTCAGTTCCTATTAGCCACTGCTTTTACTAAATTGTCAGCTACCCCATTCCCTTCTTTGTATATATGGGTCACTCTGAAATCCTCCTTTTTTGTTATAACTTCTTGAATTGCGGCTAATCATTTGGCCATAATCCAGCTAGAGGATCTATTGTTATGGATGGCATTGATTATTATTAGGAAGTCCCCTTTAAGGTGGATTCTTTTTGCTCCAATTTTAATTCCCAGTCTCAAACCTAGTAAATTCCACTCTTATTTATGCCACATTATTAGATGCTATCCCTATAGGTTTCGATTCTTGATCTACGATTACCCCTTCTTCATTTCTAACAACACATCCTATTCCTCCTATATCCCGATTTTCTTTGAGAGCTCCATCAAATTTGATCTTGATCCAACCTGCTTGTGGGGGGGACCATCTCATATTTTCTCTTCTATCATTTCCTTTCTTTCTCCCACATACTTGATTATTTGTAGGAATGACCAATACTTTAAATTTCTTGCCTATATACTCATCCAACAAACTCAATGTATAACCTTTCTCCAATTTGTCCTTTGCAACTCTAATACCTAATTTAGCTATTTGGTCTTCTATTTTTCGGATAAGAACCTCTACCAAAATTTCTGAAATATCATTTTGTTTCTCTCCTTCCATATCTCCCATATCACCATGAAGGAGTTACCTGCCATACTAATTCAAATAGACCTTTTTTCCTCATTCCAATCCATATATTGAAACCAATATAGATACACATACACATAGATAAGTATAAATATGTATACATACATAGAATTCTAATATGTATTTGATTAATTTAGTTAAAGTATATTAACATAATGATTATTATCATTTAAATTTAAGTTTGTTAAAAAAACTTTTCCAAAATTCATTAAAAAAGATTAAAATTTAATAAAATAATTTTATTTTTTTTATATTTTTAATTTTAAAAAAAACATATAACGGGACTAACAAATCAATTATTTATATTAAGAAAAAAAAAATTAAACCAAATTTGCTATAAATGTTACGAAGACAATAATAAATAGTATAGAATTTACAAATTTATATATAAATAAAATTGAAAAACATTTTAAAGACATATATTAATTTATATTGAATGTGTACTTTCTAAGACAAGTCCGAGGCGATACTTGTCACAGAGATTTATAAGTGGCACATCTATTTTAGAACCTGTCTTTATTTTTCTGCAAATCTTTACAAAGTAGCACTCTACGTGTCTTTATAAAAGCTTCTCTGTTGTGCTATAAATAATGTGATTCTGTATGGCGTTCATCAAATGAGTTTCAGAGATTTTTCATGGAGATTAACTCTATTGGAATGCTTTCTCATCATCTCTCTGTTGATGATCTAATTAAAAGCATAAGGTGAGTTTTTTTTAACATGTTTTTTTTTTATTTGGTTTTAAGAAAATATATATATATATATACATCAATTGTACTAATTTCTTACTATGATGAAGAAAAATTAAAATGGATTTTGTTTAATAACATGTGTGATCAAGAATATAGAGAGAGAATTATAATCAGACTTTGTTTTTCATATATTATAATAGATTATGAGAAAATTATATCTGTAATAAATTTGATGGATTTTCTTAAAATAAAATCTGATATACCCTCCAACTAAATCATTTTCTAGGCACTTTTGTTCTAAAATAATGTATTTTATCACAAAATTTAACAATTTTGATTTATTCGCATTGATAGGTAATGCTCAAAACTCATTCGCAGTTTATTCACCAAGGACATTGTTGCACCATTTTACTCTTGTCCACGACCCTTCTACTTCCGGTTTTATTCACAGGTTAGTGGTTATGATTTTGTTTATAGCTTTTTTTTTTTTGTAAGTTTGGTTTCAAATCTGTTTCAAACCTACTTAACTAGGGCAGTGGACATAGCTATTTGATTAGGGCGATTATCCAGAGACACTCTTTCTATATATATAAAAGCCGTTTGGTGGTCATATGCAGTTCCATTCATGTCCAAGTTCACATGTTCATATATGGTGGGATTCTCAAGTGTGGAACTGTTTGTGGACATAGTCAGCACATTTGTTTCAATTTAGGCCTTTGGATAATCACTTCTGTTCTGTTTAAATCCAATGCTAAATTATTATGAAATTGTCATTTTCTTTGGTGATTTACCCAAATTCCAAAGACCATCTCCCTCTAGAAATTATGTAAATCTAGGAATCAATTGATTTCCAAGTGATAGTCGTGTTTTCAACCAAACCGTTGATAAGCATACCTCAAAATCTCGAGAGAAAGTAGAAAAAGTTGTTCCTGGATCTCTACAAATGAACTCTGCACTTGCTATTGGCATGGCTGGCCAGTCTACACCCTATAAAATAGAGGCGTTTGCATTCTGATTTGCTGGTAAAGGCATATATTGTATCTATCTAACACTTTTCTTTAGCAAATTGACCTATAGCTGGCAGTAGATTGATCAAAATACATTGATTTTGGAATTGATCAAATTCATTGTGCAAAATCATGTCAGCCACCCTCACATCTTTGTTTGGTGATCTTAACTTCAATTTGCACAGTTGTGTAAGAGGTTTGGGCAGTGCCATTGTTTGGGCAAACTGATATGTAGCATATGCAACACTTGAAATTTTTTTTATTGCAAATTAATTTTACGTGATTTTTCACAATGAAAACACTATTCAATTGGTTTTTCTGTTAAAAAATTCTGATTTCTGCAATCATGATCACACCAGAAATGGACATTCCAGGGGTGGAGGCATAGACAACTTTGGCCTGACTAGGTGAAAAAAGAAATGTTCAAAGCATCATTGGTAGCCTTGTCCCACTACATAGTATCATTAATGTACTACTGTTTTTATTGGTATACCATGCAAAAATTCTAAATAAAAATTCAACGCCTAACATAGCTAGTAATTTGTATCTTTGCAGTATGAAATTTTCACCATTTTTTAATTTTCAAAATTTATCCCAATTAATTGATAAATTAACCTTTAGTTACCCAAATCATGGAAAAGAGTTATGCTACTATTCACCATCCACAATCAAACTTCTGTGAAGATAGAGAGAAATACTTCTGTGAAGCTAGAGAGAAATACTATCTTTTAAACGAAAATGGTCTGCGGTCCAATTGACAATCTGTTTACTTGGGGATGTCTTATTTTGATGTAAGTTAAACTTTTGTGTAATTTTAAATAAACTCTCCATAACATCTTAATTTAAGATTCCATGGACAACGTTCTGGATGTGAACGCATAAGAATTATAATGAAATTAAATTTATTGGATCCAATGCAGTACTGATCAACAGTTTTGAGCCATGAGGAACCAAATGCACATTGATTTTGCCTTCCACTGGCCCTGCAGTCGTATTGTATTGAATGTAGGCACCATTGCTACCGTTGTCTCCAGCAGACAATGCTATGAAGAAAAAAACCTAAACAGAAGCCATTTCAGTTCCATCTCAAAGACAACACAACCACGTATGTATGATAGTCAAACATAAACAAATCTTAGATAACATCTAACCTCTTATCTTTATTTTCTTGGGTGGGGTTTATCATCACATAATGACAAAGTCGGCTGCCATGAAATTTTAATTTTACCTCCCAAACCATGGGTAATGATCCCATTACAAGTGGAGCGGGTATGTGATCAGGGTGCTGTATACGAATACATGATTGTCCCAAACTCAACTTTTCTAAAATAACTGATAAATTTGAACAAAAATCCTCTTATCCTGAAAGCATATCAATGTTCAATAGTTAGGCGAAAAAAAAATATACATTATATGAAACAATTTTCTGGTTGAGCTATAGTGCTCCATGAAATAGATGATAAAAATCCAAGACCAGTCTTGAAAGCCTATAAGAAATTTATCCATTTGCTGGCTACTGCCCAAGCTGGAGACTTTCACTAAAAATATCTAGCATCCTCTAACTGAAACATACAATCTGAGACATACAAAGAGCATCATGCCAATACCCGTCCTGGCAGCATTTGGCAGCTGGCAAGAACTACACTGCAGTGCAGCTCTTGTTGGTAGAGAAATGTGATTTGATAATAAGAATAGTTGGATTGAAAGCAGCAGTTTGTAGCAGCGAAGATAGATAAAGAAATGGATTTTTCAATAGTTTTATATTAATAAATAATGTATTGGTTATTGTTATTATTATACATTTTTATTTTCACTTAGCGTAGTTTTTGACAGCGTAAATGTTATATGTAAAGTTATCTTTCACGGATGAGACATATCGATAACATTGTGTAGATTCAATAACATTTCTTTATGTATTGGATGCATGTGAATTTCTTCAGCTAATTGTTAACTAAATCCTCTGCTATAATTAGCATGAATGGGAGCAAAAGCTAAAAGTTACATGTAGGCTGTTTTCAACAATGAATGAGCAGAGAAATAAATAGCCCATCGTTATTGAGATAATCCCAAATAAGAATAAGCATAGATCTTGGTGGGGGAAGAGCAAATAGATAAAGGAAAAGAAGCATGTCGGTTTCTCACTGTTTTTCACTTGAGTTTGTTAATTTCAGCGCTGGCTGAAAATTAGAGGCAACACCCTGAGCTTTATTTGGAGATCAAAAATGAGCTGAAGTGGATTGATGTTAGCCTGTTCAAATCTCCAGAAAACCCTGGCCAAGTGCAAAAGAAGCATTGGTTAGACCTAGTTGTTAGAAATCTTGATTTATAGAAAATAGGGTTCTCCTTAGAGCTGAAAATGGATTGTACAGTATTATTATGCTACATAATGTTAAGTTACGGTTAATATTTAGTCAATTGACTATATAGTGGGAGATTTCAACTTGAAACCTTTCTAAAGTCCATATAGTGGGAGGTTTCAACCTGAAACCTTTGTTACACTGTAAAACAATTAATGGCTGCTGTGAAACTGTAGGTTTTCAATAGTCATCTGATGAAATTAATGAGTTGCCATAAAACTATTGGTTTTAAATAGTCATCAAATCTTCGACTTGAATCAAATCTTTGAATCAAATCAGATCTCTGAATGGGATATGATTTCCTCACCTCATGGTTGAAAACATATTTTAAATTGCAACTAATATTTTCGTTCTAAAGGCTACAAAAATCTTGGCTCGAACTCAAGAATCCAACAGCTGAGCGGTAGGGATATTCATTTTGGCTGGCAAGAAAAATAATTGCATTTTCATTCGCAGTTGTGTTGGGAGTAGATAAACTGGAAAAACAGATGTATGCAAGATTTCAATAATTACATAAAAATTGTTGGTTGTGCGATTATACCAGTATACTACGCTAATAAGGATATTGGAGGCAAATTTTTGGCCACTTTAAAAATTAATGTATTTTAATAATTTTAGTATTTAACGCTAATAAGGAACTGCATGTTATTTGATGACAAATTCAAAAGGTTAGAATCAATCCTAAATTTAATTGAATCGGTTACCCCTTAAAGTCACTAAATTTTGATGGTGCCTCTAGAGGCAATCCAGGCCCTTCTGGCATAGGATATGTAATAAGAGATCACACAGGATCAATTATAAAGAAAATGGCAAAGTCGATTCCACCGAACACTAATAACATAGCAGTTTTCAAAGCATTGCAGCTTGGATTGATAGACTGCATAAAGCATGGTTTAAAAAACATTTCGGTGGAGGGTGATTCAGAGATAACAATAAATGCAATCAAGAAGAAAAATACTCCAAATTGGAGATTCCAAGGCATTTTAGACAACATAATAGCAAACTTGGATAGAATTGAGCATTATGAAGCTAAGCATATCTATAGAGTGTTAATTTTGTGGATCAAAATTAAAATTTATCTTGTTTTATGTATTATCTATCATTGAATTGTTGTATAAATCTGATTGTCTTCTTTTATGTTGTAGGAGAGGAGAAGCACTTTTCATTTCAATGTCCATTCTCACACATTTCATTTGGTATATGTAGTGGGCTGGGTATAGTCAAGTGATGCCTTGACCGGCCATGTCTTTTGGACATGGCCGATCAAGACATCACTTGATCGTGCCCCCTCACAATAATAAATATTTGAATGAGAGACTTCATTTATCTCTCATTCAATCATTGATCTTACCGAGGCTATCATGCATTAACACTCCCTCTTAGCTACATAAGATAAATGTAAAAAGTATTGGAAGCAATATTCATAAATCGTATGATGCTTATCTTGGGACCATAGTTTCAAGATGTGAATTGCCTCTATTGGCGATTCTATTCACAAACTCTTGAGTGGATTGCCTCAGTTTGCGATTCTATCCACAAGCTCTTGTGTGGATTGCCTCGGTCGGTGATTCTATCCATGAGCTCTCACATGGATTGCCTTAGTCGACAATTTTATCCATGAGCTCTTATGTGGATTGCCTCAATTGGCGATTCTATCCATAATCTTTTGTGTGGATTGCCTCAGTCAGCAATTTCTATCCACAAGCTCTTATGTGGATTGCCTCAGTCAACAATTCTATCCACAAGATCTTATGTGGATTGACTCAGTCGGCAATTCTATCCACAAGCTCTTACATGGATTTCCTCAGTCGATGATTCTATCCATGAGCTCTTGTGTGGATTGCCTCTGTCGGTGACTCTATCCACAAGCTTTGACATGGATTGCCTTAGTCGATGATTCTTTCTACAATCTTGAGTTATTGTAAGATCGTCACCTTCCAATAAACTCAAAATTATAAGTGGAAATTGTTAGAGTTATCTTGTACTAGCTAATAATTATTTATTTAATTATTAGTCTATTAAACTCTATGCTTAAGTTAAACTTAGGCATTTAATAAATATTGTAGGTATTTAATAATTATTCTAATTATTAAATACACATTATCCCTTTAGGGTTTCTTTAGGGTTGCATATCTTTAGGGTTGCTATTATCCTTTTATAAGGATTGTATTGTACTTTTTCATAAATTGATTCCCTTTCTGAATGATAATTTTTCTTCTTCAGAGCATTTATACTTTTTTGCTCTATGTGCTTCCATTATTCTCTTGTGACAGGTATTTGCATGCAGGTGTTCTTGGGATCTCTGAAGTTGTATTTCCTCAACTTCTTCAGAAATCATTTGGAAGTCGTCACTTCCTTATGATTTACACAGGTCCCAATAAACAATATTTACAATTTTTACCTCAGAAGTGCTCAATCTTGATTAGTAATCTCTCTCTCAATCACAAGGTATCTTGAGTTTTTTCTAGAGAACATATTTTTCTGAACATACGTCTAAATTTCTGACTTCGGCAAGGGACGCTTGTAGTTTAAGTTTGAGAGGACAAGTTCTTTCAATGTGGCCATATTTGAGACTTTCAAGGAGATATCAATTTGATCTTAATCTAACCTTCCTTTAGACGGTTAGGCTTTATAGAAGGAAACCTGGCTCTGATACCATGTTAATTTTGTGGATCAGAATTAAAATTTATTTTGTTCTATGTATTATCTATCACTGAATTGTTGTATACATCTGATTGTCTTCTTTTATGTTGCAGGAGACGAGGAGCATTTTTTATTTCAATTTCCATTCTCACACATTTCATTTAGTATATGTAGTGGGCTGGGTATGGTCAAGCGATTCCTTGACCGGCCATGTCTTTTGGACAAGGCCGATCAAGACATCACTTGATCGTGCCCCATCACGATAATAAATGTTTGAATGAGAGACTTCATTTATCTCTCATTCAATCATTTATCTTACCGAGGCTATCATGCATTAACATAGAGAAGAAAACTCAGAGGTAGATGCCCTCTAAAAAATTGTAGCCCAAGGAACTTTCATTTATTGGTGGGATCAAGGAACCCAACCTCCTGGCTTAGCAAATCAGGTTAATTAGTAGGAAAATGCCCCTAAAGTCCGTCAAGCTTAATGCAAGAGACACAATTTAGAGAGGCGAGAAAGTTAGTTAAAAATGCTTCCCATTCCAGACCAAACATTTAAAGTTCTTCTTTGGTAGTCTAGTGAAAACGACTAGTTCTCTTTTAAATTTCAAACTTCACTTTCCCTCGGGTAGAGTGGGCCTAGACCTAGTGATGTAATCTAAAATGCATTTTTGAGCTAAGCCTTTCCAAAATCGCTTCTCGAGACCTACCTGGAAAAGTTGTCAAATCAAATTATGGTTTGCATAGCCCAAAAGGTAGATTTGGCATGTTGGGGACAAATATCCTCTGCCACCTTAGTTGGCAAATTAAATGCAATTATGCCCCTCATAATTTAGCGTTAAAGGGAGTGTTTGATTATTTCTCCTCAATGTTTGTTGCAAGTCATTATCATCCTTTCTTGCCATTTTCATTCCAAAGCTTTGTTTGTTTCATTCCCTTTCTGGTCTGATAGCCCTTCAATTGCTAATCATGTCGATAGAGCTTCCATTTGGGTTTATTATGAGTGTCTACCCAAGGCCCGTCTCCTATTTTGGTGTAGACACTCCAATTTCCCTCTCAACCTCAACACGCCAAGTCTCTTTCAAAAAGATAACAAACCTAAGACTAAAGCGCCTCCTTCTCCATTCATAATTCCCTATTATATTGGCAGTCAAAATGATTCTGTGTAGTGGGCACTTGAACAGGGAGGAGTATCCCTGGGATAACACTAGCAGTTCGTCGAGGTTCGTAGCTTCTCTGACGGATTTAAAACTAGCAAAGAAAGAAGTATGGAGTCTCACAAAGAATTTATTCCCAGAAGAGATTCTCTAGGAGTATCAAGAAAATCTAAACAAGACTATCCATGATTAAGGGGCTCCTCGGCGAGGTGATAGAATTATGTTTAATGCCCATAGCAAGCTTATCAACTACTACCCTTTCTTGCTAGACCTGAAAGGAAAGGATTTGGATAGACATAGGGTTTTTGACAGAGTAGGTCTCAAATACCTTAAATGGTGGTTCTTGGGGTATAACTCGGAAGACCAAGGCAAGGAGGATGATCTTTTCTAATTTGCAAGACTTAATGGTCTACTGCCTATGAAAGCAGAGGATGAGAGACCCCAGGCTGAGTAGGTTTGCAGGGGTGGTTCTAGAAGGGGTTGTCGTGGGTCTGGTCATGGCCATGGCCATCCTCCGAGAAAAGCTCGTAGGATAGAAAGAAACACTACTTCTCAACCTTAAATATCCAATGAAACTGCGAGCTAGGTTTCTAATTGAGCTCTGTTTAAAGATACTTATTTCTTTTTTTAGATTCTCGTAACAAAAATTTTGGCTCTATTTAGTGAAATCAGTTAATTTGGCATTAGAGAATCTGCCACTCAGACTTTTTATATTTTTTTTAAATGATCGTAGACTATATATGATAGATTTTGAAAGGATACAATATGTTGGTTATGCTCTGCTTGTCTAGTTGCTCTCCTTCTCGAATTCTGAGAAGGCCTATAGATGTTTCCAACAAGATTTTTTATAATTTATCAACTAGCTATATCAATACTGTAATTAAGCATAATTAATTCAAATCTGGCTCTGCCTTTACTGATAAGAAAAAATAAAATTTTACATGAATATTTAGATGCATGTATGCTTAGATTGAAATACATGTATTTAGATATCTTATATAGTTTACATTTTTCCATCCTATTCCTACTTGGAATTACATTTCCACTGAGATCGTCAAATTAGAAAATTAAAATGCTTAAATACAAATCAAAAAAATAAACTAACGACTGAAAAACTATTGATTACAAATCAGGAGCTGCTTCAAAAAACTCAGCAATATGGGGCTTTTTTGAGCTCTCTCACAAACTACAAAGTTTCTTAGAGCTCTCTCACTAACTCACACATTACTCACTCGAAGCTACAAATGTCTAGAGAAATCATTGCTCCCAGCATAAACAATCACACAACTACTATTGCATACTCTAATTACTTAGAGAATATTTTTCTTCAACTCTTAACACTAACTAACATTGGGAAACATTCTTCCCTTTTTGTCTTATGTAGTTCACACAAAAAAATTCCCCCTCAAATTCAAATTCAAACTTATCTACCAACAATAAATTCAACTAGTTGTTACTACAACAATATTAGGAGCTAGTTGGGTAAGTAATCCTCAAGTCAACTATTGCAAATAGAAGACTACATTTACTCTTGGCTACTCTTCATAGGGTAAGTGCACATGAGAAACTATGGAGAGGTGCTTGTAGGCTCTGAAAAAATTCAATTTTCCAACACTCCCCTTTTTTCCTAAGCCATTAAACATGATCATTCCTAATCCAAATCAACAATGCCTAAATTTCTTCTTAGGCACTTGAAGTTGTCCTTTCTTAATGGCTTTGTGAAAATGTTTGTGAGTTGTTGCTCAAACCTACAAAAATCCATTTTGATTTCACCATTTTCAACCAATTCTCTAGTAAAATTATACTTGATTTCAATGTCTTGCTTCTTCCATGAAAGATAGGATTTTTCACAAAAAATTATGGTTCCATCCTCTTGTTCTTCCTTCAAATCTGCCAAGATTCTTGTCAGCCAAATAGCTTGGCATGTTGTTGCCTTTTATACAATATACTCAACCTCAATTGTAGATACTTCTTAGAAGCACATGAGTTTACACCCTAAACCATATGAAACACATAGCCCAATGTGCAATTCCTATCATCTAGACTTACTGCCCAATCACTATCCATGTAACCAACTAGGCTAAAATCATTAGCTATATTATATAAAATTTTACATCCCTTGGTGCAATTCACATACCTTAGGTTTCTCTTACCTTCTTGCTAATGGGTGTCCTTTTAACTCTCCATAAAGCTAGAAATTAGACTCATTGTAAGCATTGTATCAGACCTATTTTCTATAAACTAGATTAAATTTTAAACCTAGTGCAGGAGCACCATGGCCATTTTGGGTCAATAATGCACATAGGGGTGTAAATTTGAATTTGTGTCTCACCATATGTGATAAAGTCCTCTAGGACAATTTTTTATGTATTTGTGACATGTAGGGTCCAATTGTTAGGTTTTGTCAACTTTGTCAATATGTTACAAAAGTTGTAATGTTGCATTTTGTGTATTTTCTAGTTTATTTGGAAGATCAATGGTCAGTAGTTCAAAAGTTGGTTATGGACCATTGGTTTCCAACTTTTGGTGTTTTTTAGTCATATATATTTTCCTCTTAGACTCAAGGCAAAGGTTATTGATGCAAATTTTGGAAGGAAAGCAATAAAAACTAAATCATTTCTTGCATTTTTACTATTTTCTCTCTATTGCAATGAGTAGTCCATACTAGTACAGAAGGGTTATGACTTAAGTCTGGATGCATTTGAAATTAAATTGAATTTCATTCATTTTGGCACTAGTTTCATAAGTTTCATCAAGTTTTGTGCATTTTATAACCAAACCCTTGTTTTGAGGGTTTGGAGTGAAGGATGTTAATACGTGAGCATTACATTGATGAAATTTTACCAAAATTGATAAAATGGATTGGCTAGGAGTGTACCACATGGGTTTGGAAGGATTTATTCAACAAATGAAGTTTGAGGTATTTTTGAGCAAGTCCTAGCCTAACATCTTCATGTGTTGGGCTTAGGAGTATAGGTAGAGGTGAGATTTTGTTGGAGAACAATTGGATAGTGGAACTAGATGCTAAAATCCACATATTGGGACCCTATTGAAGTGTTTAAGAGGAGTGGTGGTTTGAAGTTTGGCACTTAGTTTTCATGTACTTGCTTTGGAAAAGTGGCTTAGTTAGGCCTCTATGCCACATTGCCAGTAAAAAACAAACGTATACATTCCAAAAAAATCCCTAGGAAAAATTCATTATGTTATAGAATAGCCAAAAGGGTATCCATAAATTGTTTTATTTTATCTAGAGACATCCCATATAGAGAACTAGGTTGGAAAAACCGTATGAGTAGGGCTACAAGGGTTCTATCCTACTTATGGAGCAACTCCCCATAAAAAATGTTAAAAGGCCCAAACCAGTGGATGGTGAGTTTTGTCATGATTGTTATAACTACATTACGTGTTGTCATTGATGTCAAATCCTTTGGTCTGGATTAAGTTTGGATGTGTTACAGTGAGTAGGAGTGTTCATTTTAGGTATGTTGTGTGGTTGAAGGTTTCTTGGTTTCACTGGATGCATTTGGTATCTTGGAAGATGATTTTTTGTAGTATCTTAAGGTCTGGCCTGGTCCAGAGCTTGAGGCCTTAGACCAGATATTGATATTTCATAGCATGTGGATGTATTTTAGGTTCTACCTTGGTGATGTATGTAGCGTGTTAAAAAATCGTGTGTTATGATCCACTCTTCATTCCTTGCCACCACCGGAATGTTTAGTGGAGAACTATTTTAGATCTTTGTCCCAGCTAACATTGAGAATTATGATTTTTAGACATAGTATATATAGGAGTATAATTTAATCATTCCATATACGACATTTTGTGTTGAAGACATGCGAGATTGAAGGAATCCAGTGATTGTGTGAGATATTTACCGGAAGCAGTTCTAACAATACAGACTGTGTTTTTCTTGTGGTGGATTCTCTTTGTTTTTATTTCTTCTTCACCAGTGAGCCTGACATCTATAGTGATAATTTTGGTAGTGAGACTTTCAGGGCAGTGAGCCACCCTTTGTAAAGATTACCTAAACCAGTGTTTATACATTGAGAATTAGCATTTTGCATGGTTTTTCTCTTCTTGATTTTTTCACGTAAATTCTGGTGTTTCTTGTGTCTTTTCTAAATTTTCTTAATTCTATTAATTCTTCTTAATATTTTGGATATGTGCATTAAGGTTAAAATGTTAAATTTGTTGTCAATTTATTCACACCACCCTCTTAGTTGCCCGAATATTCAACAATTGGTATCAAATTTGTGGTTCCTTTATATAAAGCTTAACCACTTGAGGTAGACCCTGATCCAATGGCATACAAGTTATCCATTCCTACCTTTGATGGATCAGATTATAGCTTTTGGTAACTAAAGATGAGAGGTTATTTAGTTTCTCTGGGTTAGAACACTTGGAAGGCTGTGGACAATAAGTATGATCTATTGACGAATGGATTCAATACTCTGAATGAGATTCAAGTTTATGAAGAAAATGAAAAAGAAAGGTATATTCAGTGCATTATCAAAAACTAAATTTACCAAGGTTATCTTTTTGAATATTGCTTGGGAGGTTTGGCAGAAGTTAAAAGGCATCTATGAAGGGAATGAAAGACTTAAGTTGATAAAGTGGTGAGCTGCTAAGAGAAGATCCAAAAACCTGAGAATGGAAGAAGGAGAAGATATTGTAAGCTACTTTGAAAAGGTGGGTATTGTAGTAAACAAGACTAGAGAACTCATAGGTACTTTGAGCGATGAAGATGTGGTTGACAAAATTCTAATGACATTACCGGTAAGTTATAGTGATAAGATCTCTACAATTGAAGAAACTTATGACCCGAATAAATTTACCAAAGAACAACTGTTTGGTACCCTAACTGTGTTTGAAGTAAGGAAATTTGGAAAGGATAAAGACAAATTAGAAACCATGTTCAAGGCATATTTTCACAGTTCAGTTGATGAGGGAAGCTCGAATAAGGTAGAAGTAAACTTTGTAAGAAATTTGAAGAAAAGAACTAGCAAATACATAGGTATGGTACCCTTTAAATGTTTTAGATGTGGTAAGATTGGTCATATTGCAACTAGATGTTGGGAAAACTAAAATAGAAAAAATTTTAAGGAAAACAAGGGAAAGTTCAATAAGAAGGCATATTATGTTAAGGATGATGCTAATATTTGATAGTTCTGATACTTAATATAAGTACAAATCCAATAGCCAACAAGATGAGATGGAGGGGTGAATCATACAAACTTAATCATCCATAAAAACATCAGATTCAACCTCGGTAACATATATATCAGTCATATAACCAAAAACTGTCAAACATGCAAACTCAAAAGAATATGAACAATATAAACCTCATAACACCATATTTAACGTGGAAAACCAAATAGGAAAAAACCACTATGGGATTTTAGACCCACTAAGAAATATACTCTTCTAGAGTATGCTCAGTTAAAAGCAAATCTTGTTAAAGATTACAAACACATTGCTAGATGTGACCCGGTTAAGGGATTTCCCTCAGATCTGTTAGGATCTTCAGTTTGTTAGAAGTGACCTTGTCAAAGGATTTCAAACACTCAATAAGAATGTCACCTTTCTAGAGGATTTACATATAAGACTATTAAGTCCACTCGGTTAAGAGATTTTCTGCTACTTCTCAAAATAACAGTAATAAAGATATGTCTGCAACTTCACATCTAAAAATGCTAAAGAATATTCTTATTTGTTCAATACAATCAATTCGTAGGACTTATCTTGTCCCTCTGCTAGGCTCTATACTCTGTTATTCTAACAGGTCTTCAAGCTTTTGTGCTTGGTAATCACTATGTAGCATCCCTGTGCATACACTTGCCCACATACATTGTTTATCAACAGTTTCCTATTTATAAACAATCTTCTAACCACTTAATCTCATTGATCACATTTCCCATGATCAATCATAGCCATTAGATCTTCAATCTTGTCTAGGTTCAATGTATTCTTCAATCTCAAAATGTTTTACCCCGCCTTGGAACTTGCATATTTACCTTGGAACTTGTGTTAGGGTATTGCGGTTCAATCTGAGCTGTAGATCTTCCTGCAGATCTTTCTTTACCATAGATTCTTTAACAATCTTCATACATGGCTTACCAATTATTTAATTCACTCTAGCTCATCAGCTTCCTTCATTAAATATCACATGTAAACATTTAATGCATTATGTTATAGCTCGACTGTAACTTGGTAAATACTAAACTTCAGTCGGTAGACATTCTGCCTTCATTAACCGATAGTGATAACCTTAGGGTTTACCGACTAGGTTCCTTAGGGTTTACTGACTAGGTTCTTTGCTTGGTAACATAGTGTAGTATTAACCTTTACATTTTACAACATATGTATGATGTTAAAACAATCTAAAACATCATGATCTCATCATTGTCTGACTCGGTAGTAGTTGCCCATTGAATAGCTTATCCCCTTATTCAACATATTCTTTCCCGTGTCTTTTACCGACTTCTTTATAATCTTCATATCATACTTCTCAAGATATGGCAACATCATACTGAATTAGAAAATCAATTTCTTGACATCAATGACAAAATAATAATATCAAGATAGTAAAACATCTTTAATCAGTTATGTCCATAATCATCAACAACCTTCTCAATATCCTTATTGAAATGTCAACAATCTTTCATTGTCTATTATAATGTAATCTTTCCAACAATCTCCCCCTTTGGCATTGATGGCAAAACCTATTGATTTGACCTTTAAAAGATTCAGATTGCTGTGATTTTGAAATGCTTTAAATGCTCTCCCCCATACATTAGACTTCTCTTCTGTTTTTAGTCTTTATTTCAATTTGTAGTCTTCTCTTAGTCTTCTCCCATATATTAGTCTTCTCGGGTCTTCTCCCCCTTTGGTAGGTCTTCTGCCCCTTTGACAATAATGCCAAAAAGAAAAGAACTAAAACATAATTTCTTTCTATAAGAAGTTATTTCCTGCTGTTGTGTATCAACTGAGTCTCAGTCAGAGCATTTGTCTTCAATTCCTGTTTCTTGTTTATTGTTTCCTGCACACCTTTAGAAAACATCCTAAAGTGTGTAACTTAGCATCAACTCCTAAAAGGTATTCTTTAGAGTCATTGAACTGATGCTTTCATCGAACTCGGTTAGTGAATAAAAGATAGGGGTAGGACCCCTAACTTACTTCTGAGATATTCAAAAGTGTCATTTGGTAGTGGCTTGGTGAAGATATCTTCTATTTGCTCCTTTGTGCTAACATATTCTAACACCACTTTCTTCTCTTGAGATTCTTCTCTAAGATAATGATATTTGATAGATATGTGCTTTGTCTTAGAGTGCATAATAGGATTCTTTGAAATATTAATGGCACTAGTATTGTCACAGAATATAGTTATTGGCTTGGTAACTTTCTCATTTATACCTTCCAATAGTTGTTTGATCCATGCAATATTGGTGCAATTCAGTGCTACAACAACATATTTAGCTTTGGCTGTTGACTGAGAAACACATCCTTGTTTCTTGCTAAGCCAAATCACTAGTCTTTCTCCTAAAAAGAAAGCTCCTCCACTTGTGCTTTTCCTATCATCAATGTTGCCTGCCCAATCAACATCAGTATAAACTGTTAAATCAAAATCATTTCCTTTTTCAAATACTAAGCCATAATCTTTAGTGCCTTTCAAGTATCTAAAAATTCTTTTGATTGTCGTCATGTGTGTTTCCTTAGGATCTGCAAAAAATCTTGCAACAATACCTACTGCATGTGCTATATCTGGCCTATTGTGAACAACATATTGCAACTTTCTAATCATAGATCAGTAAAGTGTCTCATCAACAGATGCAGATTCATCATTCTTTGATAGTTTATAGTTGGTAGTCATAGGAGTACTTATTGGTTTTGAATCCTCCATTCCAAATTTCTTCAAGATTTCCTTAATGTACTTGGATTGAGTTATGAAAATCTCATTTTTCATTTGCAGTATCTGTAAACCTATAAAATACTTTATCTCACCGATTAATGACATCTCAAATTCTTTTCTCATTTCATTTCCAAAGTTCTTGCATAAAGAGTCATTTCCACAAAATATAATATCATCAACAAATATGGCTAAGATCAGTATTCCATTTTCATCATTCTTCATGTACATGTTGATGTTCTCACTTGTCCTTATAAAACCAATCTTAATCAAATAAGAGTGCAATCTCTCATACCATGCTCTAGGTGCTTGTTTCAAACCATATAAAGCTTTGTTCAATTTAAATACCAGATCTTTATTATTGTCTTCAACAAATCCTTCAGGTTGTTCAATGAAAACTTCTTCTAATATACCATTCAGAAATGTAGATTTGACATCCATTTGATATACCTTGAAGTTCTTTAAAGCAGCATATGCCAACAATGTTCTTACTCCTTCAAGTCTAGCAATAGGTGCAAAAGTCTCACCATAATCAATTCCTTCTTCTTGGGCATAACCTTTGCAAACTAATCTTGCTTTATTTTGAATGACCTCCCCTTTTTCATTTAGCTTGTTTTTGAAGATCCACTTTGTATCGATTACATTTTTGTCCTTCGGTCTTGGGACCAGTGTCCATGTGTCATTCTTCTTCATTTGATCAATCTCTTCTGTCATAGCATTTATCCAATCTTCATTGTTAAATGCCTCTTTCACTATTCTTGGTTCAAATTCAGATATCAAACATGTGTTCTGTCTCAGTTTGTTCCTTGTCATCACTGGATCATCCTTATCTCCTATAATCTGACTTGGTACATGATGTCTTCTGACATACTTGGCTAATACAGGCTCAGTAGGCTCTGTATGATCTTCTTCATCACTCGGTAACTAGATATTTTCTTCATTTTCTCCAAGAGTTTTCTCGGTAGGACTTCTCGGTTGCACATAGACAAATCCATCATAGTCTTCTAGTTCTTTGGAATTTCCTTCATCATTTCTTTATGCAAATTCATCAATTTTCACATTTGCAATTTCTACTATTTTGTTAGATGATTTGATCAGACATTTAAATGCTTTGCTTCTAGAAGAATAACCTAGAAATGTTCCTTCTTCACTTTTCTGATCAAACTTGCCATTTCTATCATCTTTATGAACATAGCATTTAGTTCCAAAGATTTTAAAATAACTTACATTAGGTTTCTTGCCATACCAGATTTCATAAGGTGTCTTCAAAGTACCTTTCTTCAATTGAACTTGGTTCAAGGTGTAAACAGCTGTGCTTATTGCTTCTCTCCAAAATGTTTGTGGAACTTTCTTTTCAATCATCAGTGTTCTAGCAGAATCCACAATAGATTTGTTTCTTCTTTCAGCTATTCCATTCTGTTGTGGAGTTCTCGGTGTAGAGACTTGTCTTTTTATACCATGATCATTGCAAAATAGGTTGAACTCATCAGAAGTAAACTCTCCTCCTCTATCTGATCTAAGACATTTCAGTTGTCTTCCTGATTCATTTTCAACTCTAGCCTTGTACCATTTAAACATTTGAAAAGCTTCTGATTTTTCTTTTAAAAACATTACTGACATCATCCTTGAATAATCATCCACAAATAATATGAAATATTTATCACCATAATAACTCTGAACTTTCATAGGACCACAAAGATCAGTGTGCACAAGATCTAAAATTCCCTTAGAAGTGTAGGACTTACTTGTAAATCTTGATCTTGTCATCTCACCCATCTGGCATCCTCGACACATAGCATTCTCAAGTTTTTCAAGACTCGGTAGACCTCTTACTCGGTGCTTCTTACTTATCTTGATCAGATTATCAAAATTAGCATGAAAAAACCTTTTATGCCATAACCAGGTATCATCAATCTTTGCATAAAAACACTTATTGTGAGTTGAATCAAGGTGAAATGTATTACCTTTTGTTTGTGTCCTGATAGCAGCTAACTTTCCATTCTTGTCATGAACTTTGACAATTCCTTTCTGAAATTCTATTTGGTAACGTGTGTTGTTTAGCTATGCTACACTCAACAAATTGTATTTCAAACCTTCAACCCAATAAACATCATTGCATTTTGCATTATCAAGAAGTGTTATGGATCCTTTACCTCTTACCGGACATGGTGCATCATTACCAAATCTAACATAGCCTCCATCATAATCTTCTAACATAACAAACTTGTGTTTATCTCCTATCATATGATGTGAGAATCCACTATCTATAATCCAAGAATCATTAGTGTTTATGTGAGATATTAGGGCTTTTTCTGAATACCTTTCTTCATCTGATCCATCCTTGATAGCCACATAAACAACTTCCTCTGTATTAGTCTCATCTGATTTATCATCATCAGATTCCTCATCAGCTATTAAGCATGTCTTTCTATCTCTTCTTTTGAAGTCTCGGTGTCCTCTGTAATGATTATCTTTCTGTCTGTCATCTCAGTAATCTCTCTTTTCAGTAAAATCTTTGTCAGGATAGTTAGAAGCCATATGTCCAATCTTATCACAATTGAAACATTTCAAAGGTAGTTTTCCTTTATACTTACCTTTGCCTCTCAGTAACCTTTTGGCCAATAGTGCTTCAAACTCTTCTTGCTTTCTGATTTCTTCATACAGTTTGTGTACTTCTTCCATGTTCTTCCGAAATATTTCACTTGCTCCACTGTGATCTCCTTCAGAGTACTTATACTTTCTTTCATTGTAATCATTAGATTCATTCAAATGAAAAAAACTAAATGCAGATTCAACTTTATTTACCGAAGATCCACTATTATCAAAACCTCTTAACTCAAATGCATGTAGCTTACCAATAGTAGCATCCAAAGAAACTAGCATATTGGGTACAAACCTCAATTCATTGACTGCAGAGACTTAGATTGCATAGGTAGATAGAAGGGTTCTTAACAACTTACTTGTTACATCCTTTTCTTCAATAGTTCCTCTTGCTCCTTTGATTTGATTTACAATCTCCTTCAATCTTGTACTGTACTGGGTTATGTTCTCACCTTCATTCATCCTCATAGATTCAAGTTGTCCTCTTAGACTATCTACTTTTTCTCTTTGAACATGTTCATCTCCTCCATATATATATATGAGCTTAGTCCACATTGCCTTTGCATCATTCCAGCCTTCTAGATCATTAAACTCTGAATCGGTCAATGCACAAGTTATTTCAATCATTGCTTGAATGTGTTCTTGTTTTGCCTTTATCTCTTCCATTGTCAATGGATAGGTGCTCGGTGTGATGAAATCGTTCTCCAGATAATAGACAACATATTCTCCAACTCCTGATAGATGTAGCTTCATCCTTTTCTACCATGTAGACAAACTTGACTTGTTCAGCTTCGATGCATCTCTCTTATACATCTTTGGATCTTTAACTCTAGCACCTTTACCAATTGATAGTTCTAATACTTAATATAAGTACATATCCAATAGCTAATAAGATGAGAGGGGGGGGGGGGGTGAATCATACAAACTTAATCATCCATAAAAACATCAGATTCAACCTCGGTAACATATATATCAGTCATCTAAGAAAAAACTATCAAACATGCAAACTCAAAGGCATATGAACAATATAAATCTCATAACACCAGATTTAACGTGGAAACCCAAATAGGGAAAAACCACTATGGGATTTCGAATCCACTAAGAAATATACTCTTCTAGAGTATGCTCGGTTAAAAGCAAATCCTGTTAAAGATTACAAACACATTGCTAGATGTGACCCGGTTAAGGGATTTCCCTCAGATCTGTTAGGATCTTCAGTTTGTTAGAAGTGACCTTGTCAAAGGATTTCAAACACTCAATAAGAATGTCACCTTGCTAGAGGATTTACATATAAGACTGTTAAGTCCACTCGGTTAAGAGATTTTCTGCTACTTCTCAAAATAACAGTAATAAAGATATGTTTGCAACTTCACATCTAAAAATGCTAAAGTAGATTCTTATTTGTTCAATACAATCAATTCATAGGACTTATCTTGTCCCTCTGCTAGGCTCTATACTCTGTTATTCTAATGGGTCTTCAAGCTTCTATGCTCGGTAATCACTATGTAGCATCCATGTGCATACACTTGCCCGCATACATTGTTTATCAATAGTTTCCTATTTATAAACAATCTTCTAACCGCTTAATCTCATTGATCACATTTCCCATGATCAATCATAGCCATTAGATCTTCAATCTTGTCTAGGTTCAATGTGTTCTTCGATCTGACAATGTTTTACCCCACCTTGGAACTTGCATATTTACCTTGGAACTTGTGTTAGGGTATTGCGGTTCAATCTGAGCTGTAGATCTTCCTGCCGATCTTTCTTTACCATAGATTCTTTAACAATCTTCATACATGGCTTACCAATCATTTAATTTGCTCCAGCTCATCAACCTCCTTCATTAAATATCACATATAAACATTTAATGGATTCTATTATAGCTCGGTTGTAACTCGATAAATACTAAACTTCACTTGGTAGACATTATGCCTTCATTAACTGATAGCGATAACCTTAGGGTTTACCGACTAGGTTCTTTGCTCGGTAACATAGTGTAGTATTAATCTTTACATTTTACAACATATGTATGATGTTAAAACAATCTAAAACATCATGATCTCATCATTTTCTGACTCGGTAGTAGTTGCCCATTGAATAACTTATCCCCTTATTCATCATATTCTTTCTTGTTCCTTTTACCGACTTCTTTATAATCTTCATATCATACTTCTCAAGATATGGCAACATCATACTAAATTAGAAAATCAATTTCTTGACATCAATGACAAAATAATAATATGAAGATAGTAAAACATCTTTAATCAGTTATGTCCATAATCATCAACAACCTTCTCAATATCCTTATTGAAATGTCAACAATCTTTCATTGTCTGTTATAATGTAATATTGCCAACAATATTTTATATTATGAATCAAACTATGACGATGATGATTGTTTTCTTTTGGTATAAAAGGATATTCCTAAGTATCATATCTTTAAGACTTTTGCTAACACATTTCATGATAAAAGGGATAAGAATGAATAATTGATTGATAGTGGATTCTCAAATCATATGCCTAGTGATAAAAGTAAATTCATAAAACTTGAAAGATATAATAGAGGTTCAGTTAGATTTGGAGATGATCAGAGAACACAAATCATTAGTATTGGTTCAATTACCTTTTATGGAAAGAATAACACTAACGATGTTTATTACGTGAAGAGTTTGCATCATAATCTCTTGAGTGTTGGACAGATGTGCAAAAATGAACTCAATGTTGTTTTACAGGACAACAGATGTGAGATTCAGAAGGATTTCAGAATGGTTATTGTAGCTAGAAGAAGGATAAATGGAAGTATGTAGCAGTTAGAAGAAACTACAAAAAATTGCTTGATATCACAACTTGATGACAACTAGCCATGGCACCAGAGGATGTGTCAAATCGACTTTGATAAGTTGGTACAGATCAGTTTGATGAGTACAATAAGAGATTTACCTAGATTGTCTAAACTAAAGAACAACATTTGTAGGGAATGTCAAATAGGAAAGCAAACCAGAAGCACTTTTAGAGGAAAGAAGTACTCATCCACTAGATTACTAGATTTGGTTCATAGGTAATAGGAATTTCATGTTAGTGATTGATGATTATTCTAGAATGTCTTGGGTTGCATTTCTCAGAAAAAAATTGAAGCATTAGAAAAGTTCATGATATTCAAAGAAAAAGTTGAGAATGAAGTTGGTAGAAAAATCAACTGTTTAAGGTCTAATAGAGGAAGATAGTTCATCTCAGATGAGTTCAATGACTTTTGTGAGAAACATGGCATCAAAGGACAATTATCTACCCCCCGAACATCATAACAGAATGGTGTAGTTGAAAGAATGAAATGAACTATACAAGAAGCAACTACAGCTATGACAAAAGGAGAAAAGTTACCAGATGTTTACTGTAGAGAAGAAATTCACACAACAACATACACACTTATAGAATTTTGTACCAAAGGAAATATGGTAAGACATCTTATGAACTATGGTATGGCAGAACTTCGACAATAAATTTTTTTTAAAGTTTTTGGAAGAAAGTAATATATTAGGAGAGATGAGGATAATGTTAGGAAGTTTAACAATAGAGTAGATGAAACCATATTCTTGTGTTACTCAACAAGGAGAAAAGCATATCTATGCTTTAGCAAAATATTAAATAAGATTGTTCAAAGTGCAAGTGTAAAAGCTGATGAGAACACTTCAAAAGAGTCATAAATAGTAGTAGGATATGACTTAGATGAGTTCAATGAAAATGAAAGAAAGGAAGAAATTAGGAGAGAGGAAAAGAATGATCAAGATGCTCCAACATCTGCATCCAAAACACCATGGTATGTTAAGAAGAATCACTCAGAAGAACAAATCATCAAAGAGAAGAGAAAAGGAGTCATCACAAGAAGCAAAGCATCACAAGATTAGGTCTTATTGTGTTTTCTATCTGAAACTTAGACAAAGATAGTAGAGGAAGCCTTCAAAGATCATAATTCAATGAAGGCAATGAAAGAGGATTTAGATCTTATTGAGAAAAAAATAGACATGGGAATTAGTCAGTAGACTAAAAGAAAAGAATGTGATTCGTACTAAATGGGTAGTTTATAACAAGCTGGATGAATATAGGTTATAAGGATCAAGGCAAGGTTGGCTCGAAAAGGATAGACTCAAATTGAAGGAATTTACTTTGATGAGACTTATGCCCTGGTTGCAAGAATGGAGGCAATCTAGGTGTTCCTAGCATTTGCAATATTCAAAGATTTCAAAGTTTATCAAATGGATGTGAAATCAGTATTTCTAAATGGAGAGTTAAAAGAAGTTTACATTGAACAACCAAAAGGGTTTAAATGGAAGGATGATCCAAACAATGTTTGCAGATTAAAAAAGGATTTGTATGGACTGAAACAAGCTCCTAGAGCTTGGAATTAGAGGTTAGACAAATATCTAACTAATCAAGAATTTCAGAAAGATTCAACAGATAGTAAATTGTACTTCAAGACAAATCTAGGTAAAATTGTGATTGTGTTAGTATATGTTGATGATATAATCATTGGAGGAAATAAAAATATGTATAGAAGGTTTGTTGTTGAGATGTAAAAATAATTTGAGATGTCCATGATTAGTGAGTTGAATTTTTCCCTTGGATTGAGAGTTAATCAGAATGATAAATGAACTTTTATTTCTTAGTCTAAGTATGTTAAAGAACTATTGAATAAGTTTAGGTTAGAGAATTACAAATCGGTATGTACACCTATGACAACCAGATGCAAGTTAACTAAGGATGATAAATATCCTAAGGTAGATGAAATTTGGTAAAGATCAATGTTTGGAGGACTGTTATATTTGATTGCTACCAGATTAGATATCATGTATGTAATATTCTTGGTAGCAAGATTTTAGCAAGAACTGAAAGAATCACACATTGCGGCAGTAAAAAATATTTTTATATATCTTAAAGGTACATAAGAGTTTGGTCTATGGTATCTCAAAAATTTATATTTTAATATCACAACTTATACAGATGCAAATTGGGCTAGAAGTGTTGATGATAGAAAGCACACAAGTGAAGGAGCATTACTTCTTGGCTCCCAGTTAGTTGCTTTGTCAAGTAAAAAGCAATATTATGTGTCCTTATCTATGACAAAAGAAGAGTATATTGTAATATCTTCTTGTGGTACTCAGATTTTATGGATGAAGCAAAAATTTGAAGGACATTGGCATGAAATTTAATGACCCCATTCCAATCATGTGTGATAATACTAATGCAATAAACATTTCGAAGAATCCAATACAACATTCTACAATAGAGCATATATCTACCAGGTATACTTCTTCAGGGAAAAAGTTCAGGATAATGAGGTCAGACTTGAGTATGTGCCCACAAAAAACTAGATTGCAGATATTTTCACAAAGGCATTGTGAAAAGTTACTTCTGAGTATCTCCGATAGAAACTAGGGGTATTACCCCTTACCATTTTAAACTAATTTGCATTTTAGGTGTTCATAGGTCCAATGAGAAGGATGTACATTCTTTTTTGGACTGATTCTGATGTGCTTCCTCTCAGGTGGAGAAAGAGTTAATTTCTTGGGGGGAGTTTTAACCACCTTTATCATTGCTATGAAATGGGCAGAGAAAGATGATTATGCACTCCATGATGATCTTTAATTGACTGGTGTTGATGGATGTTGCCTTCAATGACAAGGGGGGAGATTGTTAGCATTACATTATGTGTTGTCATTGATGTTAAATCCTTTGGTCTAGATTAAGTCCAGATGTTGTATGATTAGAAAGAGTGTTCATTTTAGGTATGTTGTGTGGTTGAAGATTTCCTAGTTTCACTCGATGCATTTGGTACCTCAGAAGATGATTTTCTATATTATCTTTGGGTCTAAAGTGGTTTGAAGCTCAAAGCCTTAGATCGAATATTCACATTACGTAGCATGTGGATGTGTTTTAGTTCTGTCCCTGGTAATGTATGTAGTGTGTTGAGAAACTATGTGATATGGTCCACTCTTCATTCCTTTCCATGACTGCAATGTTTAGTGTAGACCAATTTTTATATCTTTGTCTTAACTAACATTGACAATTATGATTTTTTAAGACAGTATATATAGGAATCCGATTTGATGATTTCATATATGGCTTATTGTGTTCAAGACATATGGGATTGAAGGAAGCTAGTGATTGTGTGAGATATTTACCAGAAGTAGTTCCGGTAGTACAAACTATATTTTTCTTGTGGTGGATTCTCTTTGTTTTTCTTTCTTCTACGATAGTGAGCCTTTTAGGTCAGTGAGCCCATCTGTAGTGAGAATTTTGGTAGTGATCCTTTCAGGGTAGTGAGCCCACTAGCAGTGAGCACATTGGTAGTGAGCCACCCTTTGTAAAAATCACTTTAATAGGTGTCACATTAACTGGTGTTTATACATTGAGAATTAGCATTCTCTTTTGTTTTTTTCACATAAATTCTGGTGTTTCTTATGTCTATTCTAAATTTTGCTTGTATTTCCTAATTTTTTAATCCTTCTTAATATTTTGAATGTACATTAAGGTTAAAATTATAAATTTGTTGTGAACTGATTTACCCCCCCCATCTCAGTTGCCCATATATTCAACAATGATTTTGTAATTCACTCTAGAAGCCTTCCTTTGAAATATTGAGTCAGTTAGAGGTCTCCATTAAGGTTGTAATAATGGCCTATTACTAGGGGGCTACTGAATAGATAGGTGACTTAGGAGAAAGATCTCCTGTTTTGGGTTTTGAGAATTTTCCAAGGAAATTGAGTTGTGTTGGTTTTTTGTTGTTGTCCTTCTCTGCATCAAGTGGTATTAGAGCATAGGTTTTGATTGGGAAGAAGAAGGAAGAATATTTTGAAGTGGGAGTTGGAATATTGTTAATATGCCTCCAAAGAGAAATCCAATGGCTAGAAATATCAGAGAGTTGAAGGAACATCATGTTAGGGAGATGAGACAAGTTAAATATTCTCATGAAGAAGCACTTGCCAAAATTCCAACATTAGAGAAAGGCCTAAGAGGAGGTATGGTCAGTGGCAACCAAACTAACTAAGAGGAAGAAGAGGGTGAACCCTCAACGGGGATCCCAAGATAGTAAAGAAGAAGTGGATCCTAAAGAGGCAAGAATGATTAGGATTATCAATGTTGTCAAGGGAGATTATGCCAAGGTGAACATGGAGTTATCCATCTATAGTGAAAAGATAGATAGTTAAGAAGTGTTGACTTGGATTGATGCCTTGGATAATTATTTTGAATATGAAGAGATAGAAAATGAAAATAAGGTTAAATTTGCAAAAACCAAGTTGAAGGGATTTTCCCTAACATGGTGGAATTATGTACAATAGGGGAGAGTAAAGAATGGTAAGGCAAAGATCAGTTCATGGAATAGGATGCTAGCCAAGGTTAAAGGGGAATTCCTACCAACAAATTATGCTATTAAAACCTTTAAGAAGCTACAAATATAAATAAAAAGAACTTAGATGTCATGGAATACACTGGGGAATTCCACAAGTTGAGTATAAGAGAAGGATATACTAAAGATGAAGTAGAAAAGGTGGCAAGGTACCTAAATGGCTTGAGGTACAACATACAAGATGAAATCATTGAATACACCTAAGACAATGAAGAGTTTTCCCAAATGGCTATGAGGGAAGAAGAAGGGATAAGAAGAAGATAATTGCAACAAGGAAGAGGAAAAGGAAATAATTTTAGAGGAAGAGGGAATTTTAGTGCAAGGGGGTGGCCACAAAGACAACAAAGTGAATCAAGCAGCCAATAAGAGAAAAGTGGTGAGACAAGTGGCAAAGGTAACTTTAGAGATAGAAGGCCTAATGGAAGAGGAAGGTTTGGTAGACAAGGGAGAGGATCCAATTATTTCTCAAGAAGATCTTATACCTACAACCAGTTTGGACACCCTACATGGAAGTGCCCAAACAAACAAGGTACAAGATCCCATGGTGGTGAAAGGAGAACCCAAATTGTGCAAGAGGAGGATAATGAAAGTGTGAACTCACCTTCTCTACATGCTACCCTTGAGGTGGGATAGTCATTTATGATAAGGAGGACACTATTCAAGGTACCAACTACTAGAGAACCCCCACAAAGGAAGGCACTAATCAAGAAAACAGGCAAGTCACAAGGAAAGGTATGCAAAGTTGGTGTAGATTATAGTTATACTAAAAATCTAGTGTCTTTGGAGAAGGTAGTAAAGACTAAATTAAAGAGGAACCCTTATCTGACACCTTATAAAGTTTCATGGCTCAATAGGGGTCAAAAAGGCTTGGTGAATGAGCAGGCTTGGGTTGAATTCAATATTGGTGTATACAAGGATGAGATATTATGTGGCATCATCTCTATGGATGTATGCCACCTGCTCCTAGGAAGGCCTTGGAAATTTGATAGGAAGTAAAACATGATGGGGGGAACACATACATCATTAGAAAATGGAGTGTCATACACTCTTACACCCCTACAAGAATATGATCAGGCTTTGCATGAAGGACCAAGTGTGATGGTATTCAAGGAGAAGGAGTTCTTGAATAGTTTCAATGAAGAAGACATTGGTTGTGCCATCATTAGGAAGCCTACATAAACTATGATAGTAGAAGATGGAGGAGAGATACACAAAGATGTTCACACCCTATTGAATAAGTATGAAGACATACTTGTGGAGGAGCTCCCTTGTTCATTACCACCCATAGGGGATGTGAGCCATCATATTGATCTCATACCGAGTGTAAGCTTACCAAATAAGGAAGCATATAGAATGACACCCTAGCAGAATGAAGAGATAAGTCACTAGATTCTAGAAATGTTGGACAATGGTCTCATAAGGGAGAGATTGAGCCCTTGTGTTGTACCTACTATTTTGGCAACCAAGAAAGGTGGAGATTAGAGGTTATGCACCGATTCAAGACAAATTAATAAGATCATAATCAAATATAGATTTTCTATACCTTGGATGGAGGATTTGATGGATAGTTTAGGAGGTGAATGCTATTTCTCAAAACTTGATTTGAAAAGTGGGTACCATCAGATCAAAATAATGGAAGGAGATGAGTGGAAAACCATCTTCAAGACCAATGAGGGTCTGCATGAGTGGCTAGTAATACCATTTGGGTTGTCAAACGCCCCAAGCACATTTATGAGGCTGATGAATGAGATCCTAAAACTATTCATAGGAATATTTTTGGTGGTTTATTTAGATGGAATTCTTGTCAATAGAAACACAAAGGAGATAAACCTATAGAATTTGGACATGGTGTTGAAGAGATTTAATGAGGAGAGGTTGATGATCAATCTCAAAAAATGTGAGTTCATGAAAGAAAAAATTGTCTACATTGGCTTTGTGATTTCCAAAGGTGCATTGAAGATGGATCCTAGAAAGTTAGAAGTCATACTCAGTTGGCCAACTCCTAAATAAGTAGCAAAGGTAAGGGGTTTACATGGTTTTTCTAGCTTCTATAGGAAATTCATAAGAAATTTTAGCCATATTTGTTATCCTGTCATAGATACCATCAAGGGAGATAAGAAGAATAGGTTCCAATGGACTAGTGAAGCAAAGAGGATTTTTGAATACTTGAAAACTAGAGTGGCTCAACAACCCATCCTCACATTACTTGATTTGAATACTTCTAGGTATCCACCATTAATTGTGATGTAAGTAGTGGTTATGCAATTGGTAAAATTTTAAGTCAAGAAGGGAGATTGGTGGAATTTTTTAGTGAGAAGCTCAATGAATCGAAAAGAAAGTATTCCTCATATGACCTATAGCTCTATGCAATGGTGTAGTCCCTCAAGAAACAAAGACACTACCTCTTGCCAAAGGAATCCATTATTTTCACTAATAATAATGCATTAATCTTTTTGAACAGTAAAGACAAGTTGAGTCATAGGCACATGAAGTTGGTGGAGTATTTGCAAGCCTATACCTTCATAATAAAACTTAAGAAGGGTCAAGCAAACAAGGTTATTGATGCTCTTAGCTGAAGGTCAATGTTGTTGCATGAGATACAACTTCAAAGTATAGGGATAGATGTACTAAAAGGTATATACAAAGATGATAATGATTTTAAGGATGCCTTTTCTATTTGCAATCAATCACAAGATGCTTTTCATAGTGAGATCTTGGATTTTGTGTTACAAGATGGGTTATTATTCAAAGTGGCTTAGTTGTGTGTTCCCAAGGGTGGACACTTTGGTGTGGATAAGACCCTAGAATAGGTGAGAAGGTTTAATTTTTGGTGAAAGATGTATCTACATGTTAGAAGGTTTGTTGAGAGTTGTAGAATTTGTCAAAGGGCCAAGGGCTCTATTTTCAATGCAAGACTTTATCAACCTTTACTAGTGCCTAACTACCCATGAGAGTCAATCAACATGGAATTTGTATTGGGTTTACCCAAAACACATTGAGGAGTAGATGGTGTGTTTCTAGTTGTGGATAAATTCAATAAAATGACCCATTTTATCACTTGCAAGTGCACAAGTGATGCTTCAAACATTGCAGGTTTGTTCTTTAAGGAAATTGTGAGGATCCCTAGGTTTCCACTTGCCATAGTATAAGATAGAGACTCTAAGTTCATAGATCATTTTTGGCAGACCTTGTGGAGAAAATTGGGGACAAACCCGACCTTTAGTACTACCTATCATCCACAAAAAGATGGGCAGATTGAAGTGGTCAATAAATCATTGGTAAACTTAGGTGTCATACAAAGGATCATGGTTAGGAATGGGATCTTTTCCTCCCATAGGAAGAGTATACTTACAATGATTACCTTAATAGGAACATAGGGAATACCCCATTTGAGGTAGTATATGGACTAAAACCTAGAGGTTTCTTTGAGCTCAAAGATCTAAGTGGATTGTAGAAGAGAAGTGAAGAAGGAGAAGTGTTTTCTATAGCCATGAAGGATATACGTGAGTAGGTCAAGGAAATTCTCAAAAAGAGTGGGGAATCATGCAAAAAGAAAGTAGATTTGAAGAGGAGGAATGTTCAGTACAAGGTTGGAGATCTGGTACTTGCACACTTGAAGAAAGAGAGGATACTTAAGGGAAAATTTACCAAGCTATAGATGAAGAAGATTGAGTAATGCAAGATGGTCCATAAATTTGGAGAGAATACAAATGGGATAGAGCTCCCTCCTGGAGTTTATATCTCACCCATATTTAATCTTGTTGATCTATACCCCTTCAAGGGATTTGGAGATGTAGGTACAATTGTCAATACTGATGAAGATTGGGTGAAAGATCTACCCCCTACTGAACCATTGAAGCTTTAGAGTATATTTCACACAAGGTAGATCTTGAGAGAACAAGACACAAAGTTTGCAATGAATACCTTGTCAAGTGGCAAGGCCTCCCAACTGGAGATGCCACATGTATATCAATAGAGGATATAAAGAAGAATGGAACATTAGTACAAGAGTTTATCTAAGGAGGAACCTGAGATTCTTTTCTCTCTGAATATATGGTGCAGGAGCACCATGGCCATTTTGGGTCAATAATGCATATGCGGATCTAAATATGAATTTGTGTGTTTCATCATATATAATAAGGTACTATAGCACCATTTTTGATTTATTTAAGTCATGTAGGGTCCAGTTATTGAGTTTTGTCAACTTTGTCAACATGTTACCAGAGTTATAATGTTGCATTTTGTGGTTTTTTTTTTTTGAAGAGCAACGATCAGTAGTTCAAAATTTGTTTATGGACCATTGGTTTCCAACTTTTGGTGTTGTTTAATCATATATTTTTTCCTCTAAGATTCGAGGTAAATGATCTTGATGCAAATTTTGGAAGGAAAGCAATTAAAACTAATTTATTTCCTACATTTTGACTATTTTCTCCTATTGCAATGAGTAGTCTATATTGGTATGGAAGGGTTATGAATTAAGACTAGATGCATTTGAAAGTAAATTTAATCCACTTCATTTTGGCACTAGTTTCATAAGTTTTCATCAATTTTTGTGTATTTTATAACCAATTCTTTTAAAACAGCCCTGAAACCATTGTTTTGAGGGTTTGGAGTGAAATGATGTAAATACTTGACCATTCGATAATTGAAATTTTACCAAAATTGGTGGAATGGATGGGCTAGAAGTTCACCACATGGGTTTGGAAGGATTTGTGTAGGGGATGGAGTTTGGGCAAGTCCTAGCCTAACATCTTCATGTGTTGGGCTTAGGAGTGTAGGTAGAAGTGAGATTTTGTTGGAGAGAAACTAAGGAGTGGTGGTTTGAAGGTTGGAACTTATTTTTCTTGCACTTTATTTGGAAAAGTGGCCTAATTTGGCATATATGCCACATTACTAGTCAAAAAATAGGCATATGTTCTAAATTAATCCCTAGGGAAAATTGGATATGTTATAGAGCGACCAAAAGGGTATCCATAAATGCTTTTATTTTGTCTAGAAACTATCTGTATGGAGAATTAGGTTGGAAAACCTTTGAGTAGGGATACAAGGGTTCTAGCCTACTCACAAAGCAACCCCCCATAAAACATGTTAGAAGGCTACACCAATGGATAGTGAGTGTTTTCATGATCCCCTAAGTTTCCCTAGAATCCTACCATTGAAATATTGATTCAGTTAGAGGTCTGCATTAATGTTGTTACATAATGACCTTCGACTAGGGGTCTAGTGGATAGATAGGTGAGTTAGGAGAAAGATCTCCACTTTCAATTTTGTAGTGTCATAAAATTGTGACCCTAGAAATTTACAACTGCATTAGGGTCCTCATGCATGCAAAATCAAATCCTTTAGCCTAATCGAAGACCAGAGAGTGCTCAGCTTGCGAAAACAACTTCTTCCTTCACCTTCGCATCACTCTATCTACATTCTGCCATGGAGAAAGGCCTAGGAAAAGAGTGTGGTGCCCCTATCCCACCTTCTATAGGGGCATGGTGCCCTTCTCCTAGGATAGGGGCATGGCACCCCTATTCCTTGCCTATTTTGGGGCACAACCTTTCTAGAACATGCATTGTGGGTTGTGCATTAAGCTGGAAATCTCCCCGATGTCATCTAGTGACAAAATTCAAATCCTTCAAACATGTATTTAAGGGGAATTCATCCTCTCATTTGTATAAGTGTAAATTGCATCAATTCAAGAGGTGGAATTTTGATAAGGTCATAAGCGATCAAGAGCATTCAAGCATTCAAGCTTTGTTTTCTAGCATTGAGAATTCTCAATTCTCCCTTCAAGGCTAGGTGTTGCATTCAAGTGAAGGATTCAACCATTGAAGAGGAGATTGATTTCAACATACAAATCCATACGGGAATTTCTATCAACATTTCTACTACAACCTCCCTTGAGGTGATTTAGAATTCTTTCTTTCATTTACATCTACTTGCAAGTACTTTCTTTCATTACTTGGTTAATTCCAAACCTAGCGTTTGACCTAAATGAAAACCCCCAATCCCAACACATTTCCCTCTCTTTTCTATGTGTAGGTTGTAGGTGTGCAGCTGTACTTTCGAATTCAAGCTTCATTTGAAGAGGCCAAAAAACCCTTTTTTCATTTCACAAATTTCTTGGAGAACCATGTACATTCCCAAAATGGTCAAGACAACTTTTCATCAAATTTTCAAGGCAACTTCATCTCAACATTTTACTGCCAAATCTAGGTGCACAGCTTAATCCCATATTCAGATCTCAAGTTATAATCGATTATTTGTCACTTTTGCAGTACATAATTCAATCAATTCCTTTTCAAATAAAACAAAGAAAGAAGGGGTCATGCTAACATTCTTAATTTATTCAAAATTCAATCTATCATCTTTGTGTGCAGATTGAATCTAGTGAATTATCCCTTATCTTTCTAATGTAATGGGGAAAAGTGCATGAAGGATAATCAATAAGTGAAACTCTCATCTCTCTTTGAGGGAAAGGGTTAGTTTTCCTGTTGATATATCACTCATTATTTTCCCACCATTACATTTTAGTGAATCTGGCATCTTGCATACTTTCCTTTGAGCAACATTATATATTTTTCATTTACAAGTTTAAAATTTCTGCAAACTTAGTGGTTAAATCATTAAAAACCCTATTTTTTAAAGTTAAATTTGAAGTTGCCTATTAAGCAACATGATTTCCAAGACTCTCATGTTTTTGATGATGAAAATCTTAGCCGTTTGTTTCAAAATTATTCTCTAGATTTCTCTCTGGCTTTTCGGAAGGTTTTGGGCAAACGATGGCTAATGGAAAATGCATGTTGTTTTCTTACTAAGGTTGCATCTCATTTTTTCACTATCTATATGGACTTGCTCCTTGATTATTCTATGGTCAGGGTAGTTTTTGATGCATATTTCCATCCCTATTTCTATACTTCTACTGATTTGGATAGTGTATTGTCTCTCTATCATTTTGAATTTGGCAATTTTTATTATGGTAGTTTCCTACCTCGTTCTCAATTACTATCTTCTAGCTGGAACGGGGAACTTCTTTCAATTATAAGGAATGACTTCATTTCTAACCTTTATGATGATACTTTGTTTGCCTTGGTAGCTTTTTTAGATAATCTCTCGCTAGATTGTTTGGCGACAACTGTTAATATATTTTTAAGTATTCACTTTCTCTTGGACTTGATGAAAGAAGTAATTTCTTCACCAACTTTAGCTTTGCTTCTTCAGATGGTGCCTCCTATAGCTCTCAATGATGATTTTATCCCCCCTTCTTCTCCTCCATTGGAAAGTACTAGCTCATGGTTTCTGCATTCTTAATATAATTCTCTCAGTCAAAGAAATTTTGTACTCATTATAGGGGGTTGGGTTTTTTATTGCCCATTATGGAAATTGTGTAATCTTGGTTGGGCCTCTTATCAGGTTTTAATATATGAGCAAGATCGAAGGTTTTCTTTACTTGGTTCTTTCCTACCAGTTCTCTTTGAATTAGGTTGTTAAAAAAATTATAAATATTAATAAAATTTAGTGGTTCGCCACTTTTATCAAAAAAAAAAAAAAGTTAAATTTGAAATTCTGATTTGTAAAAATTGCTTATGGTTATCTTAGATCTGAAAATTGTTTTGTTTCTCAACTTCAATTTCCTTATTATCTTGTTTAATTTCCAATTAAAATTTACAAAATTAAGAGGTTATTTGTTAAAACCCTAATTTTCATAAATCATCTTGAACTAGTGCAAAAAATTGGATTTCCCTTTAATTATCAGATTTCTGATTGTTCTCAGTTTTGTCTTCAATATTAGAATTCAAAAATTCAAACTCCCCCTTTTTTCCCAAAATTCAAAATTCAAAATTAAGTGGTTAGGTCATCAAACCCTAATTTTTAAAATTAATTGGATTTTGTGTGAATTTTAAATCAATCTCATTTACATTCAGATTCTTAAACATTTTCCAAGGTGTCCCTATTCATTAGCTTTGACCCTTTCCAAAATTGCACTTCAATTCCTCTTTTTCTTCAAAACCCTATTAGGGTCCTATTTTCACCTTTGTGCCTTCATTTCGCCCATTTAGAGATCGTAAAATTCACTAATTTTTTGGGGTTAGCTTTAAAATCATTATAATATCCATCCCTGAAAATTTCAAAAAAAGTTTGTCAAACAATGTGCGTTCCTGCCATAGTCCTTGACTTTTTTTTTTGATATTTTGGGAGACTGTTATGACTGTATTTAATAGACTAAATCTAGAAGATTGGCTAATTTTATTGATTTTTGAACCCTCTAGAATCATAAATACCATCAAAATTCAACATTTCAACTTTAAGGAAAATTTTCAAAAATTAAGAGGTTAATGATTGTCTGGCCTAATTTTAAAAATTTAGATTTTAAAATTAAGTGGTATTCCCTTAGCCATAATTTTAAAATTCCAATTTCCTTTCATTTTTGGAAACTGTGTCATCCACTTCCTCCAACAAAGTTCAAATTGTGTAATCATTATTTTCTTGAGTTTCGCATTACTCAATTTTGTAAGCTTTGTTCCATAATCCAAAATTAAAATTTTCCCTATAGTGCATGAGTTTTACCACTATTAATCCTACCTATCCTATCCCCATTAGATAAAGAATTACAATTAAGGCTTCCCAAGGTTTAATTACTAAGGAGATGGAACCTAATTTGGGTGACTACTTTAATAAGGCTCATGCTAATTCTTCCCATCTTAATCATGCGCCCATTGATGGATCCCATGATAAAGAAGAAACTTTATCTAGGGTTTCTTTAGATCAACTTTCTACATTGGACAATCAATTTGATATCTTTCAACAATGGATGTCTCAATAATACCCTAATAGTGAAGCTCTTCCATTAATTGAAGGTCTTAAATGCATGCTTCAAAGTGATAAGAATGGAATTGATATATTGTGTGGCATTACACATATTGTTGATTCTAATATCATGCCTATCAATAGTTGTGTCGAAACCCTAGGTTACTCACAACCTTCAACACAACTCAATTCCTCTATTCCTTTGACTAATCCTATGACTAGTATTCCGACTTTCACATCTAACATCATGGTTACTTCAACTCAAAATGTCATTCCTACAACCATGGGTCATGGGGGAAATCCCTCTTCCTCATTTAATCCTCCATTAATACCTATGTCCTCCATGAGTGTTCCCATTACTTCTCAACCAATCAGTGTGACACAAGGGGGTTCAACAACTTTATTCCTCCATTAAGTGTCCCTTTTCCTACCCAATCATCATCGATGCCTACTTAACATAGTGTCCCACCACCTTATTCTCAATCTATCCATTCTTTCAATAACATCACACCACCTTCTCAATCACATATGTCTAACATGAATTCTTCTACCAAAATGACAATCAAAAATCTTTCCCAAACTATGTCTTCCTTACAACAACAAATTGCCTCCATGAGTCAATCTAAGTTTTGTGTGCCCACCTTTGATGTTTTGAGCCAACTTTCTCTTGATATTGTTAAAGTCATGCTACCTAAACATGTTGATATCCCTTATTTGGAACTCTATAATGTAAAAGGTGATCCTCTTACACATGTCAAAACATTTTAAACCTTTTGTATTAGTTTTTCTTATGATTAATGATTGGTTGCAAAATTGTTTACAAGAACATTAAGAGAAGGCTTTACAATGGTATTTCTCTCTCCATTCTTATTCTATCACACTTTTTAAACAACTAGAAAATGCTTTTATCCAACAATTTCAAAATAATATTGGTCCTAAAATCACTTTGACTAATTTAATGCATTGTAAACAAGCTGTTAAAAAGAAAGTTATTGTTTTCATTGGTAGATATAACCATTTGTGTGCTCAAATTTATTTTCATGTGCCTGATAATGATATTCAAAGAATTTTCATTTCTTAATTACAAAAAAATATCAGGGAAAAGCTTCTTTTGTCTGAGTTTACTTCCTTTCCGCAGTTGTGTGCAACACTCCACACTTATCAACTGGCTAAGTCAAATGGATAAATCCACTCCTATGGCCCCGAGTGATAAGGGAAAGAGTGTTAAACAACTGTTTGCAAAGTTGAAACCAAAAAAAATCTTCTTCAAGTTCAATGATCCAATCAACAAAAACAATGTGAATGTGACAACAGGTGTTCCTCCTATTTCTAAATTTTTCCAAAGAGAAAGACAGTTTACTCCTTTGAATGAATCTTTCCATAGTATTATGTCTCAATTATTACATCGAAATGTTATCAAACTTCCTCTTATAAAATAAGTTGATCCTTTCAAACTTGCATCTCCTCATTTTGATAACAATTCCTTATGCCAATTTTTTCGTCAACTTGGTCATGATACTGAGAAATGTTTTGTATTGAAACATAAGTTTTATGACATGGTTGATAATAATATGATATCTATGGCAGGTGTGAATGATAAAGGGAATAAATTAGTTTCTCTTCCTAATCAAAATCTTAAATATTTTACTGATACCTTACCATCTCGTACCTCTAATGTTATTGAGATTCTACCTATTTCTCTCTCTTCTGAAACATTCATCTATATGGCTCCAAATTTGGTTAATATGGTAGAAAGACAAGATATGCCTAAGGATCTTTGTATTACATTTGACCCTAGTAAGACTGTTAGAGAACCCAATGGCCCTTTATACATAGTTACAAAGGCTAAGGATATCCCTTGTCGTGGTGCTCTAGTCAACCCCTCTTGCATGGTTAATGTCATAATTGAAGAGTATCTTTTCATTTTACAATTGCATAAACCACTATATGATGCTTCTAATATAGTTGTGAAGTTATTTTATGGCTTCTCTTGTCCTACCATTGGTTCTATCACTCTACCTGTTGAGGTTCATGCTAAATCCATTGATGTTTACTTTGTTATTATAGCTTCTTCTGAGCAATTTCATGTGAATTTGGGCTATCATTGGCTATCTTCCATGAAGGATATTGCTTCTCCAATCCACTAGTGTCTTAAATTTCCTCACAATGGATAAACCATAACTATGAACCATAGCTTATTTCGTCCATCTGAAAGAAACCCCAACATTCCTATTAATCTCTTTTGGCCTCAACAATTTCAATCTCTTCCATCAATGAGAAATGCTCTTTTTCAATATTATAAAAATAGAATAATGATATGATCTTATCCTTAAGTCAACCTAGATTTCCAACACTTGACATTCCTATTATTTTTCAAGATGGTTCCACTATTAAGGAGGAAACCATTCCTCCTTCTTTGAGTGTTCCTCCTCCTTCTCATCCTTCTACTAAGACTTGACGGAATCGTTGTGCAAGAGACCACTAATGAAGATGTCAAATTTGAGATCATGAAGCTATCCCTCAAAATACTCAATCTCCTCAGACTCCAACATTTTCCATGATTTTGTCTTCTCCTAAGGACGATGTTCAACCAAAATCTCCAAATCATAAGTTGCATAAAACATGTGAGGTGTTACTCCTATTCATGTTCTTGTTCCTCTTGCTTTAAAAATTGATGAAGAAATGGGTGAAAATGTTATTCATAATGCAAATACAACTTGTAATTCTTCTAATTGTGAGTATGGTTATGTTGATGTGGAAAAGAATTTATTAGATGAGTTTTCACAAACCCTAATCCTAGCTCCTAGAATCGAACAAGGTGACTTACAACATGAGCATATTCCTTGTTTGGATCTTGTGATAGCTCCATCTATTGTGCTCTATATTGCTCCTCTGGCATGTTTCTCACCTTCCCAAAATAGTTATCAGCAAGATGGGGAGGCTAATATTGTGCTAGATTGGCAATATTAGCACTGCAAATTTATCTCTCTCCTTTATATCTCTCTTGTGACCATTATTCCCTATTCTTCTATTTTTTTCACTTCATGTCTACTTGGGGATGATGCAAAGAATTGAGATCTTCTCTTGGTCTCTTTCATGTTGACTCAAAAGACATCATCTCTTCCCTTTCTTCTAAGGTACTGTCTTTCTTTGGGGAATGGAAATTATTATATGCATATATATACATGATATACATGAGTTATCATACAATATACTAACCCCGAGGAAAGCCATAGTACCTCATTTTTGTGTTCATTATCCTTGGGTTTATACCTTGATTGGGGGCTAAATCCTTGCGATAATGTGCTCCCTTTCTTTTGTCTCTTTTTGAGTGTATCCTACCTTAAAGCAATCACTCCCGATAAGGTGTGCGCGATCACTTTAACGTGGAAGAGTACATTGTGCTCATACTTTCCTTCTTGTGATACTTAGAATTACTTAGTGAAACTTTTTTTTTCCTTTGTAATCTTTGTATCCTTGCTTTCATGACTCATAGTGAAGGGAAATTTTCTACTTGCAGTCATGGTTCTCCCCTTTTTGATCTCCCCTTTTACTTTGTCAATCAAAGTTGTAAGATTCTAATTCCACTGGGGGCTTGGCACATCTTTCCTCCTTGACATGGTAAAAGTCTTTCAATCTTGTTTCCTTGAACTTTACCGAGAGTATTAGCATATGCTTATAATCCCGCTAAATTGGGGGCTAAATTTAGTATCATAAAATTGTGACCCTAGCAATTTACAACTGCATTAGGGTCCTCATGCATGCGAGCTTGAATTGTCTAGCCTAATAAAAAATCAAAGAGTGCTCATCTTGTGAAAACAGCTTCTTCCTTGGCCTTTGCATCACTCTATCTGCACTTTTCCCTGAACAAAGGGGTAGGATAGGGGTGTGGCACCATTGTCCCCCCTTGGACAAGGGTGATAGGGGCTTGGCATCCCTGTCCCTAACCTATTTTGGGGAAGGACCTTTCTAGAGCATGCATTGTGGGTTGTGAAGTGAGTGATAAATCTCCCCGATGTCAGCCCATTACGACATTCAAATCCTTCCAACATGTATTTAAGGGGCATTCATCCTCTCATTTGCATAAGTGGAAATTGCATAGGTTGAAGAGGTTGAATTTTGATAAGGTCATAAGAGATCAAGAGTATTCAGGCATTCAAGCCTTCGTTTCCAGCATTGAGCATTCTCAAGTCTCCCTTCAAGGCTAGGTGTTGCATTCAATTCAAGGATTCAACCATTGAAGAGGAGGTTGATTTCAACATACAAATCCATACAAGAAATTCTATCAAAATTGCTACTACAACCTTCCTTGAGGTGGTTTACAATTCAATATTTCATTTACATCTACTACTTGCAAGTAATTTCTTTCTTTACTTGGTTGATTCCAAAACTGGGGTTTGACTTAAAATAAAACCCCCAATCCCAATAGATTTCCCTCTCTTTTCTGAGTGTAGGTTGCAGGTGGACAACTATACTTTCAGATTCAGGCTTCATTTGCAGAGGCGGAATTTCACGAATTTCTCAGAGGACCTTGTTTTTCTCGCCATGATCTATATAAATTTTTGGGAAATTTACAGGGTGACTTCATCTCCACATTTTATTGCCGAATCTAGATGCATAAGTTCATCCTTTATTTAGATCTTAAGTTATAGTTGATTCTTTGTCACTTTTGCACTACATAATTGAATCAATTCATTTCCAAATCAAACAAGCAAGAAGGGTCCATCCTAACATTCTTAATTCATTCAAAATTCAATCTATCATCTTTTTGTAGAGATTGAATCTAGTGACTTATCCCTTATCTTCCTAATGTAAAGGTTAAAAGTGTTTGAAGGATAATCAATGAGTCAAACTCTCATCTCTCTTTGAGGGAAAGGGTTCATTTTTCTCTTGATCTATCACTCATTATTTTCCCACCATTACATTTTGGTGAACTCGACATCTTGCATTCTTTCCTTTGAGCAACATTGCATATTTTTTATTTACAAGTTTCAATGTTCTGCAAACTTAGTGGTCAAATCATTAAAAACCCTAGTTTTAAAAATTAAAATTGAACTTGTGATCTAGAAAAATTGCTTGCGGTTATCTTATATTTCAAAATCATTTTTTTTTCAAATTCAATTTCCTCGTTGTCTTGTTCAATTTGCAATTACAATTTAGAAAATTAAGAGGTTATTTGTTGAAACTCTAATTTTCATAAATCATCTTGAACTAGTGCAAAAAAATGGATTTCCCTTTAATTTTCAGAATTCTGATTGTTCTCAAATTTGTCTTCAATCTTACAATTCAAAATTTCAAATTCCCCCCCTTTTCCCAAAATTCAAAATTCAAAATTAAGTGGTTAGGTCAATGAACCCTAATTTTTAAAATTAATTGGATTTTGTGTGAATTTTAATTCAATCTCATTTACATTCAGATTCTTAAACATTTTCCAAGGTGTCCCTTTTCATTAAGTTTGACCCTTTTCAAAAGTACACTTCAATTCCTTTCTTTTTTCAAAACCCTAATAGGGTTCTATTTTCACCTTTGTGCCTTCATTTCGCCTTTCTAGAGATTGTAAAATTCACCATTTTTTTTGGGTTAGCTTTAAAATCATCATAATATCCATCCCTGAATTTTTTTTTTAAATGTTGGTCGGACCATGTGCATTCCCGCCACGGTCCCCGACATTTTTTTTGAAATTTTGGGAGACTGTTATGACTGTATTTAATTGCCTAAATCTAGAAGATTGGTTGATTTTATAGATTTTTGAACTCTCTAGAACTGAAAATACCTTCAAAATTCAACATTTCAACTTTCAGGAAAAAATTTAAAATTAAGAGGTTAATTATTGTTTGCTCTAATTTTAAAAATTGTAATTTTAAAATTAAGTTGTATTCCCTTGGCCCTAATTTTAAAATTCCAATTTTCTTTCAGTTTTGGAAACTATGTCATCCTCTTCCTCCAACAAAGTTCAAACCATGTAATCATTATTTTCTTGAATTTTCTATTACTCAATTTTATAAACTTTATACCATAATCCAAAATTCAAATTTTCCCTCTAGTGCATGAGTTTTACCACTATTAGTCCTACCTATCCTATCCTTATTAGACAAAGTGTTATAATTAAGGCTTCCCGAGGTTTAATTATTGAGGAGATGGAGCCTAATTTGAGCCACTTCTTTAATAAGGATCATGCTAATTCTTCCCATCCTAATCATGCACCCATTGATGGATCCCATGATGAAGAAGAATATTTAACTATGGTTTCTTTAGATCAACTTTCTACATTGGATAATAAATTTGATATCTTTCAACAATGGATGTCCCAAGAATACCCTAATAGTGAAGCTTTTCTATTAATTGAAGGTCTTAAATGCTTGCTTCAAAGTGATAAGAATGACATTGATATATTGTGTGACATTGCATATATTGTTGATTCTAATATCATGCCTATCAAGAGTTGTGCCGAAACCATAGGTTACTCACAAACTTCAACACAAGTCAGTTCCTCTCTTCCTCTGACTAATCCTATGACTAGTATTATGACATTCACATCTAACATCATGGCAACTTTAAGTCAAAATGTCATTCGTACAACCACGGGTCATGGGGGCAATCCCTCTTGTTCATTTAATCCTCAATTGATACCTATGTCTTCCATGAGTGTTCCTATTATTTCTCAACTAGTCAATGTGACACAAGGGAGTAATTCTTTCAACAACTTTATTCCTCCTTTAAGTGTCCCTTTTCCTACCCAATCATCACCGATGCCTACTTATCATAGTGTCCCACCACATTATTCTCAGTTTATGCCTTCTTTCAACAAAATCACACCACTTTCTCAATCACCTATCTCTAACATGAATTCTTCTACCGAAATGAGAATCAACAGTCTTGCCCAAATTGTGTCTTCCTTACAACATTAAATCACTTCCATGAGTCAATCCAAGTTTAGTGTACCCATCTTTGATGTTGCGAGCTCACTTTCGCTTGATATTGTTAAATTTGTGGCACCTAAACATGTTAATATCACTCAATTGGAACTCCATAATGGAAAAGGTGATCCTCTTACACATATCAAAACATTTCAAACATTGTGTACATATTTTACTTATGATCAACGATTGGTTGCAAAACTATTTACAAGAACATTAAGAGATAAGGCTTTACAATGGTATTTCTCTTTGCCTTCTTATTCTATCACTTCATTTCAACAACTCGCAAATTCTTTCATCCAATAATTTCAAAACAACATTGGTCCTAAAATCACTTTGACTGATTAAATGCATTGCAAACCAAGTGTTAAATAGAATGTGACTGATTTCATTGGTATATATAACCATTTGTGTGCTCAAATTTCTTTTCATGTTCCTGATAATGATATTCAAAGAATTTTCATTTCTAATTTACAAAAAGATATGAGGGAAAATATTATTTTGGTTCATTTTACTTCCTTTCCCCAGTTGTGCACAACACTCCATAATTATCAACTAGCTATGATGCAAATGGAGAAATCCACTCCTATGGCTTCAAGTGATAAGGGGGAGAGTGTTCAAAAACCGTGTACGAATTTGAAACCAACAAAAAGCTTCATCAAGTTCAATGATCTAATCAACAAAAACCATGTGAATGCTACAATAGGTGTGCCTCCTATTTCTCAAATTTTCCAAAGAGAAAGACAATTTACTCCTTTGAATGAATCTTTGCATAGTATATTATGTCTGAGTTATTACATAGAAATATTATCAAACTTTTTCCTATAAAACAAGTTGATCCTTCCAAACTTGCATCTCCTCATTTTGATAACAATTCCTTTTGCCAATTTCATCGTCAACTTGGTCATGATACTAAGAAATGTTTTCCATTGAAACATAAGGTTCAAGACTTAATTGATAATAATACTATATCTGTGGTAGGTGTGAATTATAAAGGGAATAAATCAATTGCTCCTGATTTAATCAAAATCTTACAATTTTCACTGATCCCTTGCCATCTCATACATCTAACATTATTGAGATTGTGCTTAATTATCTCTCTTTTGAAACATTTATCTATATGGCCCCAAATTTCATTAATATGCAACAAACATAAGATACATCTAAGGATCCTTGTATTACATTTGACCCTAGTGAGACAGTTAGAGCATCTGATGGCCCTTTATACATAGTTGCAAAGGTTAAGGATATCCCTTGCCATGGTGTCCTGATTGATCCCTCTTCCATGGTTAATGCCATAACTGAAGAGCATCTTTTCAATTTACGATTACATAAACCACTATATGATGCTTCTAATATAGTTTTAAAGTTATTTGATGGATTATCTTGTCCTACCGTTGGTTCTATCACTCTTCCCATTGAGGTTCAAACTAAATCCATGGATGTTGACTTTCTTATTATACCTTCTTCTTAGCAATTTTGTGTGAAGTTGGGCTATCCTAGGCTATCTTCCATGAAGGCTACTGCTTCTCCAATCCACAAGTATCTTAAATTTCCACACAATGGCAAAATTATAAGTGTGAACCACATCTTATTTCGTCAATCCGAAAGATGAACCGATGTTCCTATTGATTTCTTTTGGCCTTGACAATTTCAATCTCTTCCATCAAGGAGCGATGCTCTTTTTCAATCTTATAAAAAATGGAAGAATTATATGATCTTATCCTTAATTCAACCTAGATCGCCAACACTTGACATTCCTATTAGTCTTCAAGATGAGGTTCTTCCCCTCTCGGATAGAACTAATCTTCCTCCTAAGGAAAATTGTCCACCAACTCCTATGAATGTGACTTTACCTTCTCTTAAGGAGAACCCCAATATTATTCCTAAGGTTAGACCTACCCCACTTCCCTATGATGGAATTGGTCTCCTTTCTACACCTAATATTCCTCCTTTCTATGGTGTAGTTCCACCTCCTTCCTCTTATCAAGAGAATAGGCTTTCTTCTCCTATTGTTCAACCAAAAAGACCTCAACCTAAACCTTCCACTATTAAGGAGAAAACCATTCCTCCTTCAAGTGTTCCTACTACTTCTTAGCCTTCCATTAAGACTTGATGGAATCATTGTGCGAGAGAACACCAACGAAGATGTCATGTTCGAGCTTGTGAAGCTATCCCTCAAAATACTCAATCTCCTCAGACTCAAATAGTTGCCATGATTCTATTTTCTCCTAAGCACAATGTTCAACCAACATTTCCAGATCATAAGTTGTGTAAAACATGTGATGTTGTTACTACTATTCATTTTCTTGCTCCTCTTGCTTTAAAATTTGATGAAGAAATGGGTGAAAATGTTATTCATAATAGAAATACAACTCTTAATGCTTTTTATAGTGAGTATGAGTATATTTATGTGGACAAGCATTTATCGAATGAGTTTTCACAAACCCTAATCCTAGCTCCTAGAATCGAACAAGGTGACTTACAACATGAGCATAGTCCTTGTTTGGATCTTGTGATAGCTCCATCTATTCTGCTCGATATCGGTCCTCTAGCATGTTTCTCACCTTCCCTAAATAGTAATCAACAAGATCAGGAGGTGGATGTTGTTTTAGATTAGCAATATTAGCACTGCAAATTTCTCTCTCTCATTTTTATCTCTCTTGTGACCATTCTTCTATATGTATCCATGTTCTTCTATTTTGTTCCCTTCATGTGTACTTAGGGATGATGCAAAGCATTGAGATCTTTTCTTGGTCTCTTTCATGTTGAGTCAAAAGACACCCTCTCTTCCCTTTCTTCTAAGGAGGTGTCCTTTGGAGAATAAAGATTATTATATGCATCTACATACATACATGATATACATGAGTTATCATACAACATACTAACCCTAAGGAAGGTGACACTACCTTGTGTTTTGTGTTCACTATCCTTGGTTTAATACCTCCATTGGGGGCTACATCCTTGTGATAACGTGCTCCCTTACTTTTGTCTTTTTTGGGGTGTATCCTACCTTAATGCAATCACTCCCAATAAGGCACATGCAATCTCTTTAATGAGGGGTCATACACTCTACTCATACTTTCCTTCTTGTGATACTTAGAATTACTTAGTGAATTTTTTTTTTCCTTTGTAATCTTCATATCCTCACTTTCATGACTCATAGTGAAGGGAACTTTGATACTTGCAGTCATGGTTCTCCCATTTTTGATATTCCCTTTTATGAAGTCAATCAAAGTCATAAGATCTCCACTTTGGAGTTTGTAGTGTCATAAAATTGTCACCCTATCATTTTATGACTGCAATAGGGTCCTCACGCATGCGAACTCGAATCCTCTACCTTGATCGAAGACCAGAGAGTGCTTGGGCTAAGAAAATAGCTTCTTCCTTGGCCTCCGTATCACTCTGTCCACACTTTTCCCTAGAGAAAGGGGTAGGAAAGGGGCATGGCTTCACTATTCCCCCTTAAATAGGGGTGTGGCGCCCCTATCCCTGGCCTATTTTGGGGTAGGGCCTTTCTAGAGCATGCATTGTGGGTTGTGCAGTGAGCGAGAAATCTCCTCGATGTCGGCTCGTGATGAAATTAAAATCTTTTAAACATTTATTTAAATGGTATTCATCCTCTCATTTGCATAAATGAAAATTGCATAAGTTCAAGAGGTGTAACTTTGATAAGGTGATAAGGGATCAAGAGCATTCAAGCATTTAAGACTTCTTTTCCAGCATTGAGCATTCTCAAGTCTCCCTTCAAGGCTAGGTGTTGCATTCAAGTCAAGGATTCAACCATTTAAGAGGAAATTGATTTCAAAATATAAATTCATAAAAACATTTCTATCAACATTGCTACTACTACCTCCCTTAAGGTAATTTACAATTCATTCTTTCATTTACATCTACTTGCAAGTACTTTCTTTCATCACTTGGTTAATTCCAAAATTGGGGTTTGACCTAAATGCAAGTCCGCAAACCCAACACATTTCCCTCTCTTTTCTGTGTGTAGTTTTCAGGTGCACAACTGTACTTTCAAATTCAGGCTTCATTTGCAGAGGCGGAAAAACCCTTTTCATTTCATGGATTTCTTGGAGGACTGTGTACATTCCCACCATGGTCTAGACTTTTTTTCAAATTTACAGGGAGACTTTGTCTCGACGTTTTGTTGCCAAATCTAGGTGCACAACTTCATCCCATATTCAGATCTCAAGTTATAATTGATTCTTTGTCACTTTTACACTACATAATTCAATCAATTCCTTTCCAAATCAAACAAAGGAAGAAGGGGCCATCCTAACATTCTTAAATCAATCTATCATCTTTGTGTGGAGATTGAATCTCGTGAATTATCCCTTATCTTCCTAATGTAATGGTTAAAAGTGTTTGAAGGATAATCAATAAGTGAAACTCTCATCTCTCTTTGGGAAAGGGTTATTTTTCCTCTTGATCTATCACTCATCATTTTCCCACCATTACAAGGTTTTGAGAATTTTCCAAGGAGATTGAGTTGTGTTGGTTTTTGGTTGTTGTCTTTTTTTGCATCAAAACCAAACTCTTGTACATAGTTAGATTCACATTGTTTCTACAATCTTCCTTTCTCAACTTAAGACCTATGACTGTTGGTGTTTGTGTAGGTTTACTACCTCACATTCTAAATATCATCAAGATCTCATTTGTATACTTTTATTGAGAGATAAATATACCATTATACCCTTTTTTTTACTTATATGCCTATAAAATATTTTAAGAGCCCTAAAGCTATTATTTCAAACTCTTTTTTTATTACCTCTTTGAATTCCAGAATGAGGAAATCATCATCCCTAGTGAAAACTAAGTCATCTACATACAAGACAACAATAAGAATCTTACCATTAGTTTCTTTGATGTAAAGAGTGGGCTCACCGTCACTTTTAATAAAGCCATTTGTCATCAAATATGAGTCAATATTGTTATAGCATGCTCATGGAGCTTGCTTCAACCCATTAAGAGCCTTCTTCAGCCTATATACCTTGCCTTCATGAACCAAAATCTCATAAACAAGGGGCTACTCCACCTACACTTCCTCTTTTAATAATCCATTCAAGAAGGTGGACTTCACATGCATTAGAAACACCTTCCATTTATGTTGGGCTGAAATTTCCATGACTACTCGCACACTTTTCATTTTTGTAATAGGGGCATACGTCTCATCCTAGTCCCTCCCAAATTGTTGTTTGTACCCCTTGACAACCAATCTTTCCTTATGTTGCTTTATTCTTCCTTTTCTATTTCTCTTGGTCTTATAGACCCGTTTAGCTCCAATAACTTGCTTGTTGGGAGGAAAATCAATTATCTCCCAAGTTCTATTCCTCTTTATTTCCTCTATTTCCTCATCCATGGCCTCACACCATTTCTCTTTTTTGAGATAATCCTTAAAATAAATTAGATCACCATGAAAAACTAATACCAAATTTACATTTTCATTAAGCCCATCATCATACCTTTCATTTTGTTAGATCTCCCTTAGACTCTTGGTCTTCTTTAGCATTAGGGAGGCTAAATTGTGGTTTGAAATCTTACTATTAATGTTGTTATGCTAGGTGTAGACTCTAATTGGAGTCGTATGTGACTGCTTTCCTTTCTTCTTGCTTAGACTAGGAGTCATTTGAAATTGTCCAGAGCCTCCTTAGACTAAACTTTCAGACAGTCTATTTAACTGCCTATCTATGTTAAGAATTGTTTGGAGTTGTCTTTAGAGCTCACCATATGTACTACTACAACATGATGCTCCTATTGATACTCACAATCTTCATCATCATTGAGAACTCCATGTGAGGTGTATAAAGAGGTGTCTACTGAGCCATCTCATGAATCATTCTCAATGAACTCCACAACTCTACTAATGATGATCTTCCTAGTGATGGGGTTATACAACCCATGTGCTTTGAAATCAACACTCTACCCCATGAAACTGCACTTCTCGCCCTTTTCATCCAACTTTTGCCTCTTCTTATGTTGCACATAAAAATATGCCACACATCCAAACACTCTTAAGTGCTCAATGGTCGACTTGCATTTTGATGACACCTCTTAAGGGATATTCTCATGAACCACCTTGGTTGGACTTATATTTATCAAATAAATAGTTGTTGGTATAACCTCTCCCCAATACTCATTTGGGAATCTCTTTTCCTTTAGCATGCTCATTGCCATTTTCTAATGGTTCTATTCTTCCTCTCAGGCACACTAGTATTTTGCAGAGTATAAGTAGCTATTAGTGCCTTCTTGATGTATTTTTTCTCACAAAATTTCACAAAAGCATTGGAGGTATACTCTCCCCCATGCTCTAAACTTGGTACCTAGATGACATGTCGACTCTCCTTTTTATCTTGGACTTTAAACAATTAAAACTTACCAAATTCTTCAAACTTATGCTACAAAAAAAAATACCAGGTCCTGTGGCTAAATCATCAATGAATGTCATAAAATAATGGCTCTTCCTAATGGTTATGGTTTACATAGATCCAACCAAATTTGTATGCACCAAATTTAATGGTTCTCTTTGCCTTCTATAGTTTCCTTATTGAAAGGGTTACTTACCTATTACCTACCCAAAATACAATCCTCACGCTTGCTACTAGGCTCTTCTATCTTTGGCAAACCATATACCATTATTTTCTTGGACATTAAACTTAAACCAGCATAGCCTAAGTGTCCATATCTGAGATTACATAACTTGGAGGGGTCTTGAATGACTACCTTATAGGCTAATTGTTGTACTTCTATACATTTTCCTTTCTTGGAAGGTGCAACCAAGGACTATGAAGAAAAACACATCTCTATTCTCAATGGAAACATCTGGTTCTTTGACATTTGAACTACAACAACTTTCTTACTCTCATCTTTATTAGAAATGATACATTCACCCTCTTCCATCAACACTTTGTATCCATTTTGGATCAACTATCTAGCACTCATGAGATTGTGCTTAATACCTAGGGTAAAGTAAACAATTCTCAATTTCCTTCTTCTCACCTTGCTTGGTGCAGTTCATGATAGATCCTTTTCCCACATCTGGAACTATTCCATTGTTTTTTATATTAAAATGAAACTTTAAAATTTTATCATTGAAAGAAAAAAAACTTTCATTACGACTCATGTGGTTATCATGACCACTATCCAAATACCAAACTTTGGGGTTGTCTTCTTCACCAATATTACACATGATGAAGGTTGTCGACTGCTTACTTTCAACCACATTCATATCAACCACATTTATAGTTCTCTTGGACTGATTATTGTGCTTTTTCCAGCACTCACTAGCATAATGGCCAAACTTATGAAAATAATAGAATTCAACATTTCTCTTGTCATACCTCTGATTCAAAACTATTGTTTTTGTCTTGTCTAGAGTTGGTTTCAAAGTTTCTTTCTCCCTTATGGCTTTGAGCTCATCTAGATCTATCTCCTCCATTAGTTCCTTATCTAAAGTTTTCTTGATCTCTACCTCTTAAGCTACTTCTAGCATTGTTCCTTATCTCCTTGCCTCTTGCACTGGCTTGAGCTTTGAAAGTTTCCTCTTGGAAAGATGTACTAGACCTATTTAGGCACTACTCATGGGTTTGAAGAGAACCCATTAACTCATCCAATATCAAAGAAGATAGGTCATTTGCCTCTTCAATGGCAATGAAAATTGCATCAAAATTTGAGGGAAAACTATGGAGGATATGCTACACAATCCTTTCTTCCTCCAACGTTCCTCAATTCATCTTCAACTGATTCAACAAATCGGAGACTCTATCATAAAAGTGGGTATGTGCAGGATCATGGTGGGCCAAACAAGCCCTTAAGTGGTAATGAAAAACAGAAAACAAAGTTAGGAAACTTGACATAAAAATTTGAATAAGTTACAAATGTTATTTCAAAAATATGTAAGAATAAAATCTATAGAAAATTGAATGTAGTTTCTAAGCTACTAGTTTTTTTTTTTGAAAAAAATTAATCTATTTGATAAAAAAAATAAAAAATTCAATGCAGTAGTATTGAAATTTTAGGAAAAAGATAAGAAGCAAGTGTTTGTCTGACCACCCTAATCATAGTTAAATCCTAATAATTTTTTATAAGATTTAAGATATAACTAGAAGACTCATGTCCAGGTGTGACACATATTGTTTTGTATTTTTCTTTGAAATAAATAATTAATTATGATTTTTTACTGTAGCTTTTGAAAAATTTAAAAAAACTCGTATGTCTAACCACCATAACTTGGTCAAAAGTTTATGAAATTCAATTTTTTCTTTTTAATCTTATAGTATACGAAGCATAGAATGTGATGCATATTTCAGATTCAAAAATTATGATACCATTTTAAAGTTATAGGTATATTTTAGTTAGCCTATCAATAAGAACTTTAGTCTGAATATCACCACTTTTTGGCCCCTTGTGATCCTGCACATACCCAAGTAAAAAATAGAATGACTATCGTTCATTTGAATATTATCAAAATCTATTAAAATCATTTAAAGATTCACCAATATGACTTAATCAATCCTTTTACAACTTGTTTGGATGATTTACCAGGCTTCTTTGACATACTTAGTTGTTACAATTATAAGAAATACTGCATCTTCCAAGGCTGCCTCAATCAAAGTAAGGGATTTTATATCTTTCCTCCTTGTCTCTCTCAAATAGGTCTTTTGATGCTTTGTGAGAGATAAAAACTAAGTTGGGTTAATTGTATCCACCAATGCATTGACCAAAAGCTCTCACAAATCATTTGCAACCATGATAGTCTTCACCTTCTTTGCCAAAACATCACAACTGTGTCCATTAATGAACAATGGCTACTTCTAGTTCTTTCCTTCATCTCCAACCATGTCTCCTACACACTAAAACTTGATAGCGAAAAAAATAAATTCCAAAACTCATAAGGATTTAGGGCCAAATGGCTCTAATGCCAAATTCAAAAATCATAATCCTCAAATATAGAGCTTTGATACCATGTGAACAATATTGAATTTTTAGAAAGGGTGAATACCTTTTCTCTTATAAATGTGAATAGCCATGTTTTATAAATCTTAAAAAGGTCACTATAGAGGAGGGGATTTTTGAGCCTTAAACTGATGAACATCAAGGAGAAAACCTTCCTTTTCTACCTCACTAAATCGGTGCTCTAGTAAGCCGAGAAGATACAAACAAGTAACTATCAGAACCTATGAGTGAAAATTACTAGATATAAAAATTAGCAAACTTATTTAACTTTTAAACCCAAAAGAATAGGCCACAAAGAATCTCTAGTGATATATTCTTATTCTCTACTTGATTATGTGTGCATGGGTTGAGGATCACAATGCAACACTTTGGCATCCAATACAAACAAAGTATAGAGAGTTATACTGAGAGTACAAAAGGAGTAGATTTCTCTAAATGATATGATAGTAAATAAAGTTACAATATTAACAAAGAATTAAAGGAAATAATAAGCTCACAATAGTCTCATTCTTTAAGCCTCCAACTAACTAACAAATTTTCTTCGATAACCTGCACAAAAGATAAAAATAGATAAAAATGTTGAGGCTATGTTTTAGAAGTCTACCATAGTCAGATTCCCCATTTGGTGTTTCAACCTCCATTAATAGCCAAGTAGATAGATCAAGATAAAACCTGATAATGGAATAACAAGTAAATATAACAAACAAAATGTTAATTAAGATAATAAAAAGAAAGAGAGAGGAGAAGTGAACTCCCCTTCCACACCCAAAGTTGAGAGCTTGATGAATGAATAAGAACTGTAGAATCCTCCTTAAAGTGTGATAACACCACTCAACATTTGAGAGAGTAAAGAGACTAGAGATGTAACCAAAGATCTTCAATTGATTGATGAATGAGCTCCTAGAGGGCATGGAGTGAATCAATAGAGAACACATAGATCCTCAAAATGAGGACATAGAGGGAAGATATGCATGCTATGATTGAAACCAACATTGGTTGTCATTCAGAGGGGTATTATGAACTATATTAGTCAAAGCTGTAATTCTCAAATGACCACATGCGGATTGGATATTCATGGGATCCTAGCATGACACGTGGACGTCTTTGTTGTGAATGAGTGTCCTTAAGTCAGATAGTCAATGAAGCTAGGGAAGAGGACAAGGTAGCATGTAAAAGAGTAATCCGTGCAGAAAATGAGACAAAAAGGTGAAGAAGATCTCTAATCAACATAAAATTGAAGGGACTTATGTAGCATGGAATAAATCAATTTCTCCTGCTTTAACCAAAATCTTACAATTTGCATTGATCCCTTGCCATCTCATACCTCTAACATTATTGAGATTGTGCTTAATTATCTCTCTTCTGAAACATTCATCTGTATGGCTCCAAGTTTGGTTAATATGCAACAAACATAAGATATGTCTAAGGATCCTTGTATTACATTTGACTGTAGTGAGATAGTTAGAGCATTTGATGGCCCTTTATACATAGTTGCAAAGGTTAAGGATATCCCTTGCCATGGTGCCCTGATTGATCCCTCTTCCCTGGTTAATGTCATAACTGAAGAGCATCTTTTCAATCCACGATTACATAAACCACTATATGATGCTTCTAATATAGTTTTAAATTTATTTGATGGATTCTCTTGTCCTACCATTGGTTCTATCACTCTTCCTATTGAGGTTCATGGTAAATCCATGGATGTTGACTTTCTTACTATACCTTCTTCTTAGCAATTTTGTGTGAAGTTGGGCTATCCTAGGCTATCTTCCATGAAGGCTATTGCTTCGCCAATCCACAAGTATCTTAAATTTCCACACAATGGCGAAATTATAAGTGTGAACCATAGCTTATTTCGTACATCCGAAAGATGAACCGGTGTTCCTATTGATCTCTTTTGGCCTCGACAATTTCAATCTCTTCCATCAAGTAGCGATGCTATTTTTAAATCTTATCAAAAATGGAAGAATTATATGATCTTATCCTTAATTCAACCTATATTGCCAACACTTGACATTCCTATTATTCTTCAAGATGAGTTTCTTCCCCTCTTGGATAGAACTAATCTTCCTCCTAGGGAAAATTGTCCACCAACTCCTATGGATGTGACTTTACCTTCTCTTAAGGAGAACCACAATCCTTTGTTCCTCCATGGTTTCTCGATTCATCCTCAACTAATTCAACAAATCGGAGACTCTATCATAAAAGTGGGTATGTGCAGGATCATGGTGGGCCAAACAAGTCCTTAAGTGGCAATGAAAAACAGAAAACAAAGTTAGGAAACTTGACATAAAAATTTGAATAAGTTACAAACGTTATTTCAAAAATATGTAAGAATAAAATCTATAGAAAATTGAATTTAGTTTCTAAGCTACTAGTCTTTTTTTTGAAAAAAATAAATCTATTTGACAAAAGGAAAGAAATTTCAATGTAGTAGTACTGAAATTTCAGGAAAAAGATAAGAAACAAGTGTTTGTCTGACCACCCTAATCATAGTTAAATCCTAATAATTTTTTATAAGATTTAAGATATAACTAGAAGACTCATGTCCAGGTGTGACACATATTGTTTTGTATTTTGCTTTGAAATAAATAATTAATTATGATTTTTTACTCTATCTTTTGAAAAATATAAAAAAACTCGTATGTCTGACCACCATAACTTGGTCAAAACTTTATGAAATTCAATTTTTTATTTTTTTAATATTATAGTATATGAAGCATATAATGTGATGCATATTTCAGATTCAAAAAATTTGATACCGTTTGAAAGTTATAGATATTTTTCAGTCAGCCTATCAATAAGAACTTTAGTCAGAATATCGCCACTTTTTGGCCCATTGTGATCCTGCACATACCCAAGTAAAAAATAGAATGACTATAGTTCATTTGAATATTATCAAAATCTATTAAAATCATTTAAATCTTCACCAATATGACTTAATCAATCCTTTTACAACTTTTTTTGATGATTTACCAGGCTTCTTTGACATAGTTAGTTGTTACAATTATAAGAAATACTACATATGCCAAGGCTGCCTCAATCAAAGTAAGGGCTTTTGCATCTTTCCTCCTTGTCTCTCTCAAATAGGTCTTCTGATGCTTTGTGAGAGATAAAAACTATGTTGGGTTAATTGTATCCACCAATACATTGACCAAAAGCTCTCACAAATCATTTGCAACCATGATAGTCTTCACCTTCTTTGCCAGAACATCACAATTGTATCCATTAATGGACAATGGCTACTTCTAGTTCTTTCCTTCATCTCCAACCATGTCTCCTACACACTAAAACTTGATACCCAAAAAAATAAATTCCAAAACTCAAGAGGATTTAGGGCCAAATGGCTCTAATGCCAAATTTGAAAACCATAATCCTCAAATATAGAGCTTTGATACCATGTAAACAATATTAAATTTTGAGAAAGGGTGAATACCTTTTCTCTTATAAATGTGAATAGCCATGTTTTATCAATCTTAAAAAGGTCACTATAGAGGAGGGGATTTTCTAGCCTTAAACTGATGAACATCAAGGAGAAAACCTTCCTTTTCTACCTCACTAAATTGGTGCTCTAGTAAGCCAAGAAGATACGAACAAGTAACTATCAAAACCTATAAGTGAAAATTACTAGATATAAAAATTAGCAAACTTATTTAATTTTTTAACCCAAAAGAATAGGCCACAAAGAATCTCTAGTGATATCTTCTTATTCTCTACTTGATGATGTGTGCATGGGTTGAGGATCACAACATAACACTTTGGCATCCAATACAAACAAAGTATAGAGAGTTATACTAAGAGTACAAAAGGACTAGATTTCTCTAAATGATATGATAGTAAATAAAGTTACAATATTAACAAAGAATTAAAGGAAATAATAAGCTCACAATAGTCTCATTCTTTAAGCCTCCAACTAACTAACAAATTTTCTTCGATAACCTACACACAAGATAAAAATAGATTAAAATGTTGAGGCTATGTTTTAGAAGTCTACCATAGTCAGATTCCCCATTTGGTGTTTCCACCTCCATGAATAGCCAGGTAGATAGATCAAGATAAAAGTTGATAATGAAATAATAAGTAAATATAACAAACAAAATGTTAATTAAGTTAATAAAAAGAAAGAGAGGAGAAGAGAAATCCCCTTCCATACCCAAAGTTGAGAGCTTGATGAATGCATAAGAAATGTACAATCATCCTTAAAGTGTGATAACAACGCTCAAAATTTGAGAGAGTAAAGAGACTAGAGATGTAACCAAAGATCTTCAATGGATTGATGAATGAGCTCCTAGAGGGCATGGAGTGAATCAATAAAGAACACATAGATCCTCAAAATGAGGCCATATAGGGAAGATATGCATGCTATGATTGAAACCAACATTGGTGGTCAGAAAGAGGGGAATTATGAACTATATTAGTCATAGCTGTAATTCTCAAATGACCACATGTAGATTGGATATTCATGGGATCCTAGCATGACACATGGACATCTTTGTTGTGAGTGAGTGTCCTTAAGTGAGATAGTCAACGAAGCTAGGGAAGAGAACAAGGTAGCATGTAATAGAGTAATCCATGCAAAAAATGATGAATGGATCACAAGAGACCCTATGTCTTTGATTTTGCAGTCTATATAATCATAAATCCCTTCTTCTACTATAACACCAGCCAGTACTTGAGACAAGGCATTATATTTCAATTTTCATTGTACAAAGTCCATAGAATCAACAGTTGCACTAGAACTATCATGAGATGCGGAAGCCATGATAAACGAAGAATTATGAAAATACCTTCGCAAATTAAAATTTAGGGCTTTGCAATTTGAACTTTGCTTCACACTCCTTTTATTACTGAAATACCGCTTTGCGTTCTTCACCCCGTCAATAGATGATAGCTTTAGGTTCTTCTCCAGATTTCTGATAAACTCTTTGAATCATAGTGTAAATCCCTTTCCTTCGCTCTACACTTGAAAAACATCTTTGCTTGAAAAATGATAAGTGAGAAATGATTTCAAAATTCCTTTTAAATAGGTTCTCCACCTACCATAATAAATGCTCCAATATTAGGGCGTAAACCATAATTTTCCTTTTACCGTTTCTGGTCTTTTTCCACCTGACAAGTATCTCATACCGGTTAAGGTCTTTTACTGGTGTAAACTGGGGGTTCGAAGTTTTTTTTCATTTTCTCCCCCTAAGCTTTTCTGATGCTTAGTTTGTTGGTTCCATAATTTCCACACTAGGTGCAAAAACCAGTTCTTCTTGCAATATTGCTAGTTTCTTCTTCTAGGTTTTGTTCATATCTTCTTGAATGGTTTCAACATCAATTTTTCCATCTGGAGTGACCAATATATCATCCTATATACTCTTTCTACTTTTGTAGAATCTTGCTGAATGACCCGGTTTGTTGCAATGATAGCAAATCATTCTAGGTGCTCTCCAATGTCCATTATTCATGTTTCCATTCTTCCTTCTGCATGTCGCCATAGTGTGACCATGACCATGGAAAATCAAACAGTTTTCTCTCCATCTGGTTGCCGCTTGATAGCCACCGCTTCCTGACTGATGATTAAAGGCATTAAATTAGTTGTGATCCCGACTCACAAAAGGTTCCAGACCAACTCCTTGAGTCCTCTAAGGATGTCTTCCAATGTTGTTCATAACAGACCTGCATTTAGATGCTCTATGCCCAAACTTGTTTCATGCATAACAATTACCATTGAACTTATTGGATCTAGGTACATTGTTTATAAAGTAAGGAAAATTATTGTAGGCTTTGCTCCTACACACATTGCCAGTATGTCCTTCTTTAAGACAGTTAAAGCAAATAGGTTTAAACTTTTTCTTACCTTTATCCTTTGATGTCGGTTGTTTCTTCAATTCTCCAGCATTTGCACCAGAGGTCTCACCTTCCTCATTACCAGAGAAACCAAGTCCATTGGTATTCTTTACCAATTTGGCTGATTCAAGCTTTTTCTCTAGCTTAACAATACTCTTGTTGAACTTAGCAAGTATTTCCTTTGACTTAGAGAGTTCTTTGGAAATAGCAACATTTGTCTCCATCAAGTTTGCATTCTCTGAGCTGGCTATGTTCAGTTCACCTTTTACTTCTTCTTTTTCTATTCTTCTCTCATGAAGGTGAGCAGTAAGTGCACTAATTTCTTGCTTCAACTTGGAGATCTCATGATCTTTTTTGTTCACCAGATCTTCAGGTTTCCTCTGGTTCTCAAGCTCTTGACACATACAAATAGTCAATCCTTCCAACTCCTTTCTGAAGTTGGAATTTGATTCATTCATCTTTTCTACTTCTTGAATTAGGGCTTCCATATCTGTTTCATTAGAAGAACTATTTTCAGATAGCTCCATCAATTTTTCAGCATGTTCTCTCCTTTTTGCCTGAGAGGCCTTGTATTTTACCATGAGTTCATCATAGGCTTGCTCAGACTAAGTGAGCTGATGAACAAGTTCCTTCATAGCGTATTCCCCCATATCTCTTTCCAAGTGGTTAGACTTATAGAAAGATTGGCTCTAATACCCATTGATGAATACTAGGGGGGTGAATTAGTATACCGAAAAAAACTGTATTTAGACACTTAAATAGTCTAGTGATAAACTGGTAGAATAGTTTAGCAAACAAATCGATTAACACACATGCAAACCAAAATGAAAATAAGACATTCACCCACAAAAGTACAAACACTATAACACAAGAGATTTTGATGTGGAAACCCAAATGGGAAATACCACGGTGAGATGGAACTCACAAGTAACTATCTACAAAATAGGAACCAGACCGGTTAAGGTAAGACCGGTTAAGGTCATACAATTTTCTTTACCAGAATAGATCCTGTTAGGAATCTCAATCTCTGTTATGAGATAAGTTTGGTTAAAGACTACCTTGCTAGAGGATTTTAGATCCACATATGTGAACCGCCTTGTTAGAGGATTTACAAAAGGCTTTTGGGCCTACCTGGTTAAGGGCTTTAGACTTGTCGAAGATGTGAGTAATCAACAAGTGAGTGATCTAGCAAATAGAACAGATTGCTTGGTTAGATACTTGATAGCTCATTTCTAATGCATTCCAACATTACTTCAGTCTTCAATACATTCACTGTCTATCTCTTCTTACAAAACTAAACTTCTCTTTTGTATTTTCCCTTACAAAAACTCATCAACCACCTTAAACCCTAGCAACAACTAAAACCCTAAACATGATGTCCTTGTAAAGAAATCTGATTTCATGTCGGTCCAATAGGTTTACAATCCAATTTCCTAGGTTCAATGAATCTAGACATACTTGGTGACATGACACAAAAAGCACCACCAGAGTGTCGACACCATCAAACAATTGGTGGATGGTAACTCATCAAAAAATGCTGGTTGGTAACTCATCACAAAGTATTACTGGTTCATACAAAATACTGGTTAAAGAAAAATACCGGTTGCCAGTTTGACAATAATGAAGACTGAGAAAAATGATTTGTGCCACTTCATTCCTTCATTCCTCTTGAGATCCTCAAACCGCTTGGGGTCTTCATACCGCTTCAGACCAGTAAACACTTTTTGTAAAACACCGATAGTCTAAAGACTATTAAGCATCATACCGGTTGGAACAAATGTTGGTTGAGATTTTAACTCATATATATATAAAGTGATCTCAATGTAAGTGTGTGTCCATCAATGACAATCACATCATAATCATAAAAAATGCCAACAGAAAATGAGACAAAAAGGTGAAGAAGACCTCTAATCAACATAAAATTGAAGGTACTTATGTAGCATGGAACTACATGGGGTGCTATTTAGGACACTATATTTTTCCCCTACTCTAGTGAGCATATGATTGTTACAAGACACAAAGATAAAGTAGAGATAAAAATGTTAGAATGATTTTACCAAGATCCAAAGGTGAAGCAAATTCCTCTAACTATATAGAGTTGTCCTTGCGGAAGAGATTGGAACATTCATAAGATACTACTAAGTCATTTCATCAAAAACATGTTAGCTACAAACAAGCATGTTAGACAAAAAAGCCAAAATTATATGATCAGACATTGAGAATACAAGATTTTGCAAGTATGGGTCACAATTTGCATTATGCTAGATAGCCATATGATAGGGTGACAATCACTTAGATAATAAAAAGAAAAAGATTTCACTGGTATAATAGCAAGTTGTGTTATGCTAGATAGCCATACAATAGGGGGATAATATATTTATCAGTAGTTTGGCCACCGCAAAAGAAAAAAAGATAATAAGGTCAATTGGATCAGATCCCACAAAGGCAATAGATAATAAGATCAAGTGGATTGGCCCCCACAAAGAAAGTAGAAAATAAGGTCATTAGATAGATAATACAAGATGCAAATGTAGATATGCAGAAATGAGAGATTTGATAGCCCTCTTTTAGAATGGTATGCATGTCATTATAAGGATAAAAGATGTTATGTAACTTAAACATAGCAAGATGTATCCATCAAATGCCACCTTGCAATAGGTGATATATTAGACCCACAACTTACACAAAAACATAGAGTACAAGGAGACCTGATAGTTCAACATAAAAAGAATCATAAAACTAATTAAATTTTATCATAATTTTAAAATGCATTCTCTTACTAGGTGGATCCTTACATGTAAAAAAATAAAATATTTATAAAGATGTATGTATTTATAGAAACTAATAGATATGGCTTGATTTATAAGGTATGTGTGTTGTGCAATACTAGAATTGTTAAATAAATAGTTCACCAGTAAAATTATGGACTAAAAATTAAAATAATTTATTATCATGATCTAACTACATGCCTATGGGTGTATTGTGCATCTAAAAAAGGTGCAAAAGGAAAAAATGATAGGTCATAATTAAGTATCTCTAAAAGAACTAGCAAGAGAAATCTTATTTTCTTAGAAGGGAATGAAGAAATATAACTACCAGGTTTAAGGGTTCCAAAATTGAGGTAAACTTTAAATAGTGTATGTGATTTTAAGCCATGTGATCATAAAGTGGATTAGAGTTTGGAAACTACTGGGTTAGGTGAAAACTAGTGTGGATCTTTGTAGGGGTCTTTAAAAGGTCTTTTCTTGTTAGTTCCATTTATTTTTAAGCAAAAATAGGTCCTTAGGATCAATACCTTTGGGTTGGGGACCTCTAGGACATGTGATATTGCCCTTTGGGCTTGATGGGACCCTTCAAAGATCACTTGTTTGAAAGTGACGAGTTAGGGTTTGGAAGGGAGTGTTTATGGTTGAGATCTCTATCGATCTTTTGAATGTTGAAGTTAAGGATATTACCCACTTCTCTATTTGGAGAACTTGGGTTGGGAGGAAGAAGGTAGATGGTTGAGAAGAGGAAGGATGCCTTAGATGGAGGTGAAGATCAACTTGAGAGCTTGGAAATAGAGATAAGTTATCTTCCTCTTATGTTTCTTATTTTTGGTAAAGATAATGCTTCATAAATGGATTGCTAGAAAAGGCAAGAGTTATAGTGAATGCTATGGATATGTGTGTATAATAAGAGATTAAGATAAGTTAATTATTTTTCACTATAAATCTTCATGGTGCCTAATGCGTCCTCTTTTCTTGGGGGTATGGCTAGATCCCATGAGGCTCCACGATGCCATTAAGATTGGCAGGAAAGAAAGACTTGAGTAAATATTTATTTTATATATTATTTCTAGTGCAAAGAATATTATTGTTTTGATTAATAAAAAGCAAGATAGGAATCATACCCTTAACATAACTAGGGGAACACACAAGTTGTGAGACCACCAAACACTAAAAAAGAGGATGCTCCTTTTCAGTTGCAAGGCTTTTGAGTAGAGAATCTAAATGGTGGGAACAAGGGTCTCAGACATGTAGCGGGCTTTCATTCTTAGAACAAAAGTGTGCAGGAAAACACCCTAAACCATTAACCAAGCAAAAACTAATGCATATTGATCGAGTAGTCAAGGAAATAAAACAATAATAGTGAGTTTTGAAAGGCATCCTGCAACCTTTTTCTTGAAGGATTTCCATAATAAAAGTCTTTCCCGACCATGGAAGGAGACTACAATGATATGGGGGCATCTAGGGACCTTACCATGACAAAAAAATGAATCCCAATAATAAAAAAATTCACAAAAATACAAGGGATTGGATTTGAACCAAAAAGACACCAAGGGTTTTGAAATGCATCCCTAAACCTTTTACAAAAAAAAATTATGCATACACCAAGGCCACCTCTATACGTCCTCTAGAAAAAATATTAATAATCACAACTACCTAGACAAACACAAGCTTCAAGACCACCTCAATAGGCCCATCATCAACAAGGTAGTAGTCACTATTCATCCCAATAGAACCACCAAAATAAAGGACCACCTCCATAGGCCCACTAGAAATTAAATTAAAAATCATAAGTACCCCTACATACACATGCATCATAACCACCTCAATGGGCACATTGATAATAGTATACAAAACATCAATGGAAACATAGAGAAAACCCTCATCATAATAGGTTTCATCCACCTCCAAAACACATTTAGTGGAGGAACCCACACACACCTTCCACCAAAGTAAAGGATCAAAAACAACCCAAGTGGAGAATAAGATAGCGAGTAGTACAAATGCCCACTCAAAAAGCTTAGATCCCAACTAGATAGAGGAGTGAAAAGAAGCACTAGTAGAGTAACAAAGACTCCAACAAAGCAGCCCACACCAAGGGATGGGACCACATCTACCCAACTTTCTATTCCAAACTAGCCCATAGAGGCCATCCTTCCACCATGGACACTTACAACCATGAAAGGGACCCATGTCAAACAACCAACACCATAGCAAGACAAGGAATGAAGAAGGAAAAAGCACCCTTCTACTATCATCTACCAATGTGCACCAGTATTTCCAGCAAAACACACCTAAATAGGTCACCCAAAAATTTGGGAGGGCCACACAAGGGCAACAAGGTTAAAACCTTATCCTGAGAGACACCTTAATCTCCACGATAAGCAAATCTATAGGAGAGTAGAAGAAACACCCATGGAGGAGGGAGACAAAAAGCACACACTCTCCATAGCTAAAGAGAAAAGAAATGAACATATAGGCCAAAAATCCAATGTAAGCCCCAAGGAAACAAATCTTATTTACCACCACCAAGTTTTCCATACTGGGAAGGAGTTGATCCCCATTGATTAACACGAAGGAGAAAAAGTAGGAAAATAGCCACAAAGGGGTATTAACCAAGGCCACACCAGGCCCATGAACCACCAACAAAACTCTATACAGAGATAGGATAGAAGTATGCAGCCCCTAATCATCTTCATTAGTCTCTCCATCTCCATATTCCACCTCAATATCCCTTGCAATGCCTTCATCTCCTGAAATCCTAGCTCCCCCTTCCTCTCTCTCACTCTCCATCTTCATCTACCTATAAAGCATATTATTGTTAAGGCATGATAGTTTAAAAAATACCTTGCTGTGGTTTTGGATTGAGAAGGTTTGTAGAGAAAGCCTTGTCCTTTATGCTTGTCCTGTTGGCATAGTCTTGTTTGGAACATATTTATTGAGCTCATGTAGATTATTAATAATTGACTATTTATTTGGCGGGTTTAATCTATAAAATATTATGTTATAATAAAAAAGTTAAAAGGGGGAATTTTCTCTCCTATTATTGTTAATAAGAAGTGAGGAATGACATTTATTTTAAATATGAAATACTAGGGCTTGTAAATTAAATATGAGGGAGTGCAATATTTGTGAGCATATCTCATGGTACTCATAAGGACAATATTTATCATTGATGTTATAGACATAATCCAATTAATGAATTCCAAAAGTAATAATTTTGTACTCATAATTATAAAAAAGTATGTTCACTTTTGAGTTTCATAGCTTAGTTCTTGTTAGTGCTTGTTATGTTTTTCCTCACTAAATTGCATATTATTTGTTATTTTCTAGTCTACAACAAGATATTTTTAAGATTTATTACTTATAAACATTCAAAACATTTCAATTTCATGGAAATTTATGGAGACTCTTTAATGTTTTTTCCCTTTTTCTTTGAAATATGATTGCCGAATTGATTTTTTCCAAGCATGTTTTTAGATTTTAAATTAGGTGAAGTTATTATTTTGATGTTGTTTGGAGAGGAGTTAAACCTAATGTTTTTTTCCCTTGTTTCTTTGGGAGACGCTTAGCTCATGGAGTGCAGTAGAATTGGGATGAGACATTCTCTAGAATAATTCACTTTCATTATCTATGCTTCCATTTTTACATACATGCCTACTAGAGTAGCTACAACAATTGAAAGCATTTAACAGAAACATCCATTCCTTTATTTTTTATGTACATTTCATATCAAATCCACCTTTAAAATTCATCAAAGGATAAACTCAACAAACAAGTATAGAAGTTCCTACCAAAGACTGGAAGAACAGAGTAGTGAAAGGTGGCCAATCAATTTCACTAACGAAAATAGTTGGATTCAGAAGTTTGCATCATATGCTTTCCTCGTTGTTACGTGGAGAGGCGGCATTCTTATATAGTCGCAACAGAGGGAGTAAAGGATAGAATAAAACTAGAATATTCTGTGTAAACCTTAAAGAAAACAGAAATATGATGATGGAAGATCAAGCATAGCTTGATGATCATAAGGTAGTGAAAGAGAATTGATTAATATTCCAGACAATTACATTTGGAAATCTAAGAGCCCACAAGGTAGCAGAAGAGAATTGACAGTTCCATTTGGCTTCACTCCTATATTGGCTTCACTCCTATATTTAAGAGCTTTATTTTTCAGGTCGGCCTCATAAAATGAGGGAAGCGAACATTTTGGAATACCCTGCAACATTGGTGATAGCAACAACGATAAGCGTAGTGGAGGCATGTGCTCTATGAATGCTTAGGGACGTAGCTTCCATGCCCTTAATAGATTAGTCCCTCTTTGCCAGTTACTTACTCACGCAGCTTCCATGGATACAATGTGGAGGCTACTCTCTTTACTCTAATTTTTTCATTGATCTGCTCAGTAGATGAATATGGAAATAATAGATCACTTCTAACATTTTTTTTTTTCGAAGATTTGATTATATTTGTCACCATTGTATGCTGGATTTTCACAAAGTTTTTTGTTTTTCAAATTCAAAGTCCAGAAATGCCATCCCTCACAATTGTTGCTACTCTATTTCTTTTGACCAGATGCATGATCTTGTTTGATGGACTAAAGAGACTAGGTCTGAGTTACACCATTTTAAGTTCTACTACAATTTCTCATCATCTAAATATTGATCCACTTTTTTATTGTGTAGATTGTTTGAAGAGGTAATATGTATGCATGTATTGTATTTATATTACAATGTACAATAATTAATTTTTTTTTTTTACTGCAGAACATCAGATTTGAAGTTCATTCAATTTAATATATTAAATAATAACATTTAAAGATTAAATATTGTTGGGGAGGGGCAAAAAATTGAGTTCTATTTGGAATTGAGGGTGGGCTTTTTTCTTTTTAAATTTGATATACTTTGTACTACTCTTAAATGCTAGCTCAAATTTGTGTGGTAGCTCAAATTTGTGCTCTAGAATTCTTGCAATCCAGTGGAAACATGACCTACAATAGGCACAACCTTGACGAATTTGTGCTCTTATAAAAATTATTTATTTCTCTTCTTAATGAGAGATTTTGAATGTAAGTATAGAGGATATTTTTAATAGCAAAGATCCTAATTGATAATCAATTTGTATATTAATTGATATGCTAGAATACAACGTTTTTCATAAAATTTAAAATAAGTTTTATTCTCAAAGTTTCTATAATTTAACCACTTCAAATAAATTAAGTTTCTGACAAATATCTTTCTATATTTTCAAATATCAATATAGTAACAATTTATTTTTCAAAAATCTACATATAAAGAATGCCCAAATAATATAATAATAAGGAAAAAACGTCAAGTAGACAAGTTTGTAGCTATCTTAGATGTTGGACTTCAATTTAGGAATGTTTTTCTACTATGCTTATTGATTTAGGAATGTTTGTAATGGATGTGTGATTGTATCAATTTCTATTTTGAATCAAAATCCAAATGTCTCTTTAATACACTCCAAATAAAGATGAAACTTTTTGAATCAAAATCCAAATGTCTCTTTAATACACTCCAAATAATAATGAAACTTTTTTATTTCAAAGAGTTGTTTCCTTAAAAGAACATAAATAATGATTTTAAATTTCTATTTTCATCTATGAACCATGCTTTACAACCAAGTTTCTATATCTATTATCCCTATTATCATGGATATGGGTGAAAATAATGAGTTATTTTTAGATAATTATATGAAAAATAAAATAATGAATAAATAATAAATAAATAATGTAGATAAATTATATATCTCTTAACTCAATAAAAAATAATAAAAAATCGTCAAAATGTTTGAAAAAGATGGGATGAAAAAAAATCTAAAAAAAAAAAACAATCTTATCCTTAACAAAATTCTAGACCATGTATTTAGCTAACAATGAAAGCAATAAAACAACCATATCTCATAGTACACAAGTGATATGGAAACGATTAGATTTTAATCATAAATACAAATGATAAAAAAAATATGAAAGTGACACATAAAAGATAATAAAATTAATATAAATTTATTAAAGACATCCATTTGAAGGATGTTCTTATATATTATATAGAAGTGTTTTAGATATCTATACTAATCCTAAATTTTTTAATATGTACAATATAGTTATGTTATTTAGCTAAAATTATTAAATTCAAAATTAATAGAATTTTTCTTAAACATTATTTTATTTTATTTGATAGAATATATAATAATTTATTTATATACTAAATTATTATATTATTTTACTTAATAAAATACATAATCTTTTCAATAAAGAATTTTTGAGAAGTAAATAAAAACAGGCTTGAATTTTACAAATAAAAAATATTTAATAACATGTAAAAAACATCTAAAAGTCTTAACTCTAACACTACACCAAATTGAACCTTATCCCTAAACCAAATTGAACCCTAACCCTAATTTAATTGAATAATAACTTAAATTTTAACTCTAATTAGACTCAAATCCTAAGCCTAACTATAATGAAACCCTTATCACAATTAAACTGTACTACAATTGAAGCCTAACTATAATTAACTATAACCCATTAAACCATAGCTATAAGATTTTTCTCTAAATGAACCCCAACCGTAACCATAACCCCGAGATATATCCTACAATAGTAGTTTCTTAATTGTAATCTAACATTAACCCTAACCCTAATATAACCTAACCTTAAAATTAATCCAAACAATAATTAAATCCTATCTTGAACTTGAACCTTAACCCTAAATTAACCACAACCATAAACCCAAATTTACCTTAAACATGTCCCTAATCTAAATAAAATTGATCCCCAACCCTATTTTTATCTTTATGACAACATAAACCATAACTATAATTAAGCCTTAACCCTAACCTAAAAATTAAACTTTATTCTACAACCAACCATGTTTGAATCCTAAAACTAAATCTTACTATAATACTAACCCCAATCCTAATTAAACCCTAATTAACTATAATTCTAACCCTAAACTAAATATTCCCCCTAATTCAACTACAACCCTAACCTAATCTTACCCCTAACCATTATTGTGCATGAACCATGACCTCAATTGAATTACAACTCTAACCTTATTTGAACTCTAACCATAATTTAATCCTAAATTAATATCTAACCTTAACCCTAAGAATGATGTAAACCTAATCCGAATCATATCCCTAATTCTAATCATAACCTAGCCATAACCATGAACCCTAACCCTAACAATAATCATGTATCATAACCCTAAAATGTAACCTTAACCCTAAAACTAATTGTAACCCAGCTCCTAAACCTAACCCTAACACTAACCCTGATGTAAATTATAACCCTGGCCATTAACCTAACCTGACCATGATGTAAATTCTAAAGTCAAATAGGCACCTTGATGCTAACTCTAACCATAATTAGACCCTAAATAAACTATAATATTAACCCTAACCCTAATCAAGATGTAAATACTAAAGTTAAATAGGTGCCTTGGTGCTAACTCTAATTGTAATTAGACCCTAAATAATTTTTAATACTAACCCTAACCCTAATCAAGATGTAAATGTCGACCCTAACAATAACCACAATTATAACCTTAAACCTAACCATAACCCAAACCTTAAAACTAACCCTAATCCTAACAATTATGTAAATACTAACTATCATCCTAATCCCAATCCTAAACCCTATCCCAAACCATAACCATAACCCTAAACCATGGTTTGAACCCTAAAACCAACCATAATCCTAGGCCCTAACCCTATCCATGATCCTAAAAATAATCCTAATCATGGTGTAAATCCTAACCATAATGCTAACCCTATACCTGACCCTAACAATGATGTAAACACTAACATTAATACTAACAGTAACCCTTAACCCTAACCCTAACCATGATGTAAACTATAACCCTAGCTTTAATACTAGCATTAACCATAGCCGTAACCTAAACCATGATGTAAACCATAACCTTTACCATAGTCTAACCAGAACTCTAAACCATTACTCTTATCATATAACCCTAACCCTAACCCTAAACAAACCTAATCATAACCCTAACTTTAACACTCAAATTATTGCTAAATATGACATAAACCCTAACCCTAATCATAATCTTGACCTTAACACTAAAGTAGCAACCTTGACCCTACCCATAATCCTAACCCTCACCCTATCCCAAATGCTAATCATGATGTAAATCCTAACCCTTACCCTAATTATATAATATTAAACCAAATCCTAATCCTTAACCCCTACCATAATCCTAACCCTAAACTTGACCATAATCTGAAACACTAAACCTAACCCTAACCCTAACTCTTAATTTAAACCTAATAGTGATGTTGACCCTTACCATAATCTTAACCCTAAACCTCACCCTAACTCTAATAATTAACTTGAACCTAACAATGTTGTTAACCCTAACCATAATCTTAACCATGACATAAAGCCTTACCCTAAGCATAATTCTAATCTAAACCCTAAACACTTATACTAACCATAAACCTAAAACTAACACTAACCATGTCCTAAACCTTAAACTAACAGTAACCATGCCCTAAACCTAGCCCTAACCCTAATAATATCCCTAGCTATGATATAAACCCCAAACCTAACCATATTCCTAACCTTGACCATGAACTCTAACCCTATTCCTCATTTAACCCTAGCCCTAATCTTAACACTAATTTTAACTGAATTTACCAACCCTTACCCCAAACATTATCCTAGAATATTAACCCTAATTGTAAGATATAACCTTGACCCTAAACTTAATCTTACCATAATTGAAACCTAACTATAACCTAACCTTAAATTTAACTCTAATCCTATATTAAACCCTATTAAATTGTATGCCTAAACTTATCCCTAACCCTAATTCAAATGTAATTTTAATTGAAACTCTAATCCTTGACTAATCCCTAACCCTAAACTTAACCCCAACCATAGCCCTAACCATAATCCTAAACCTAAAGCAAAACCTAACCTTGATGCTAACCCTACCCATTATCATAACCTTAACCCTAGACATAATACTAACCTTAACCCTAGAACTAAATCCTAACACTAACCCTACATGAAATAATCATAAATCAAATCATTATCCTAAGCCAACCACAAATTATAATTATAATGCTAACCCTAACTGTAATTTTGGTTACGCCGACCCAAAATTTGGCATAAATCTATTCATAATTGAAACACTAATAATAAACCCTTACCCTAACCATAAAATTAACCTTAACACGAAAACCTGACCTAACTGTAACCCTAACCCTAACCACAATCCTAAAGCTAAATCAAACCTTAACCTTGATCCTAATCCCAACCATGATCCTAACCCTAACTGTTATCATAACCTTGACCTTGAAACCTAACCCTAATAATAACCCTAATCCCAACCCTAAAAAATGATGTAAACCTTAGCCTTAACCATAATAGTAACCTTAACCCTAACCATAACCATAAACTTAACCCTAACCATAATTTTAATCCTAACCCTAACCCTAACCATAATCCTAAATTGTAACCTTGGTCATGATTTTAAGCCTAAACAAAACCCTAAGCTTGATGTGAAACTTAAACCTGGCCCTAACAGTGATATAAACCTTAAAATAATGTTTTCTCCTATCATTAAATAAAAGTGTCATGTATACTTTAATCTTACAACACATATATATTTATTAAAAATAGTCTAAATGGATATATAAAATTTCATATATCTCCACATAATAATATTATAATAATATAATATTAGTCAATTCAAGAAAAAGATATTATATAATTATATATATTAAATTTATTTTATGTTTTCCAAAAAATAGTAATGTTCCATGTGACTAGTGTTAAGATTTTCTAGGATCCAACGAGGCTTGTTCTACTTCTTTGTGATGTCCATTACAATAATTACCCAGAATACTGTTCACGTAATTTCTAAGGGAATAGATGACATGTAGAGTGCACAAGTATGGTACCTGCCCGTCAAAGAACTGTAGACCAAAAAATTACAAACAAACAAAGGACTTTTCACAAAAAAAATTGCAAAATTTGTATGTTTGACAAAAAAAACTCAATACCTAAGCAATTCCTTGTGAAAGTCACTGTTTGATAGCAATCTATTAAAATAGAATCTTGATGTACACCCTGATCTTAAGCATAGAATCTTGATGTACTATCAATCTGTGTTTGAAATGTTTGCCAAACCACCAGCAATTAGACTTGCTAGGAAACTCCACAAATTAGTTATATTTGAGCCAATAATCATCAACCTTAATCAATTTTATGGTATTTTAATATTCTATCAAATTCAACACTGAACTCTTTATGGACAATGCCACTGGCATTCATCTACAAATAGTTCAGCATTGACCTATTTAATGACACATTTAACCAACATGTACTAAGGAAGTCCTTTATACAATAGTAATCATAAATAATAAATGTTTTGAATAGTATGCTATGACTAGCTACATTGGTATGACAGTATAACAGTATACATCAAATTTCTGTGCATGTGAATGAATACAACTACCGATTAGCCAGATATGCGACCTTTTCCAGGATATATCAGACCTTCTCAACAAGGAAAGTGCAGGTTACTATGTTAGTGCCTTATAGAACTCCACCTGGTCCTACAAGTCCAGGTCACCGTCAAACCCTATTTCTAGTTATTATGTATTTTTGTTATCAATAATATCGGAGCTGAGCATCCCCCTAAATACAACTTATTATCTCACGAAAACTCATCTTCTTGTTATTATGTATTTTTGTTATCCTTTCCTTTGTTTAACACTGAAAATTGTATTGATTTTGAAATAGGAGCTGAGCATCCCCCTAGCACTTCCTTGTAAGAAAGCTTAGCAGTTTCTTCAAAAATAATCGGTCATTTAAGCCTGTTACCATTAACTATCACCTTCTCTGTACCTAACAAACGATCAATGATTATGTCTTTTGACACTGGTGGACTAGCATCAGCATTGGTAACTGCCCATTTCACCTGCAGCCTCATTTGTTTATCTGCAAAGCCCAGAGTAGTTCCTTGAGGGATGTGTGTTCTCTGGCATCGGTAATAGGAGGGATTGGTCGACATAGTTCTGGTCAGGTCCATTTTTTATTTTCTGTGTATGAAGGACTACACACCAATAATGTTATGGAAGCCCTTGCTATTTGGTATGCATTATGATTACTATGTCAAATAAGAGGTGGATTGCTAACATTCTCCCACAGATTTTCAATCTGAGTGCTTTTTTTTGATATTATCTTCTTTTCCTATATTCCTAGGGAATGAAAAGTCGTCGACTGTTTGGCTAAGTGGTGTCTGCTAGGTTAGAGGAGTGGAATATGATTGACATGAGTCTTTTGTCTTTAAATCTTTCTGCTGAATTGGATTAATTACTTGATAAGGATAGGATAGGTGGATTCTTTCCACCTTTTTCATTTTATTTACATATTTGCATTATAATTATGATTGCATTTATATGAATATGTTTTGTTTTATTTTATGAACTGTTTATTTTTGAATGTATATGCATTATAAGTGTAGCTAGATCAATACAACAACACTTCAAATAAATTTCAAGTAATTATTTTGTCATTCACATGTACATTAGATTTAAAATAGGTCCATAGATGAATATATAACTCCATAGAAACAGATTTACATTTGAAATGACATTTTTATACTTTGAGACCTATAAGGTATTTTGGATCATGGACCAATATTACTATACAAACAAAAGTATTACTACAACAATTTGTATTCTACTACATTGAACAATATATATCTATTTTTATTTTACTCCCATAGCTAGATTAACAGAAAGAAGACTTAAGAAAAATATATTGTATGTGTATATGCATCCCCATATGTGTATGTGTATGTGTATGTGTATGTGTATACTAAAGGGGTGATATTTATCATATATTGAAAAGGAGAGGTTAATGCAGCACCTACAAGAATTTACTACTATGCTTCATGGTATTACTCATAACAAAAAGAACCACATTTTTTTTTTCTTTCAATCAAGAAAATATTATTTACAAGGGTTAAATATAGAGAGAGACATTTTAGAGTAACTATGATGATAACATTTTTAAACTTGAAATCAGTCATTTTACAAGGGCCCATTAAGGTAAATTTTCTCAACATGGCAAGCTATGCATCCCAAATCATATAAGAATGGAAGAGGTTTTTCTAATACCTGAAATGATCAAATAGCTCTTTCAAAACCTAAACAACAACACAACTCTTCAAATAGCCAATGGGAAGCTTATTTTCCTACCATTGGATTGCCTGGAAGCCACCCTTGATATGGGAGATCCAACCAAACAATTTGGGATAGAATTTATACCACCAATAAAATAACATAGATCATTGTTTTATTTAACATAACTCCTCACTACTGATAATCTACAGAAGAGGTGATTCCAAATGGTGAATAAATGTATTCTTTGTGAAGAAAATGAGGAGAGAATCGACCATCTTTTATTCCATTGTATGTATTCTTGGCAGGTTAGATAGAAGATCACTAGCACCTCTTTGTTATCCTAGATGTGGAAAATATTCCTTAAGATGGTCTCTACTTCCTAAAATCTTCCTATAATACATACTCTCATCTAGGAACTCTAGTGGCAATCCTTTCTCCATAGAAGATAAAGCTATGGAAAGAACGCAACAATAGGATTTATCAGGGATTGAAAGACACATTGGCTAGTCCTAACCAATGCCATTGTTAATCAGGTTAAGGTGAATACGGAAGACTTTAGTCAGAACAAGCATCTGAACATGCCCCCTTGCCTATTGACTTGTGTATGGCCAAAAATTAGAAGTTGGAGGATGTCATGTCTTATTTTAACTACCCCCTTGTTGGGTTTAGAAATAGCATTAAATGGTCGCACCACTAATTTTGGTTGGTTGAAATTAAATTTCGATAGGTCCTCTAAAGGGAACTTAGGTTGGGAAGGAGGGAGTGGTATCATTAGAGACTCAGGAGGAAAAGTGGTTGCAACCTACGTGGCCAATATAGCTATCCAAACCTCCGACATGGTTTAGGTGATGGTAGTATTTCATTGCATTTCTATTGCTAGAAATAAAGAAATAATAATAATCTTTGAAGGTGACTCCAAGAATGTTTTGATGTTACAAGGCTTAGCAAAACTAGGCTGGCAGGTGGTGGACATCATCTCAAGCTTCCAAGACATCACAGACTACATTGGACCATGTGAGATATCACAAGTTCCTCAGGGAATGTAATAGGACTACAAACATGTTAGTCAAATTGGATCCTTTCTCCGAGGGTGCTTAAAATATGGAGGGATCAACAAAAATTGTTTTTAGATCATATTCAAGCCATTATTGATGAAGATATTAAAATCAAATTCTAAACATTTGGAAATGACATCATTTCTTTGTATCTTGTCCATGGTGTACCCCAATCATTTCATGAAGTGGATATGCCTTTTTAAAAGTGGAGAAAATGACATTTCTAAAACTACCCTCTACTGTGTTATTCTTGAACCTAGTTTGCGTACAACCCTATTTTGGTATCTAGTTCTAGTTTTTCTACAATGGTCATGGGAGGTGATTTAATTGAAATAGAGCCTAATAGTTGTGACAAATTCAAAAAAAATGAGGCTCTCTGGGAGAAAGTGGTTAAGGGTAATCTAGCGAACTATGTGAAGGCATGAAGAGCTTTTTGACCCTCATTATTAAAACAATTTCTATAGTCCTAGGAGGAAGGATATGTCTAGGTGGGGAAGGTGAAGTTCACAATGTCAATGGAAACTATTGTGGTTGCCACTGGGTTGGTTATGGAGGGCATGTCCTTCCTAGAAAAGCCTAAGTGCAACTATATAGAGGAATTAAAAATATTTATGGGCTTCGATTAGAATGTAGCCTATTTGTAATGTGGGTTTAAAAGGGACAACATGTCAAGAATATGGAAAGAGGCTAGATTGCTCTTGATGAAATTTGTCACCCTAGATGAGATATTTAAGCTCTTCCATTCTCAACTGCTTCTCACATGCTTAATTATTTAAGTATTGGTATCATAAGGAACTTTACCTTATGTATTTTCTCATCTATTTCCCAATCTATTGTTGTAGGTAAATTTAAAGATACCCTTCCCTTGTACTAAGGTCTCATCATGCACCTTTATAATTTTCAATTGGGTTTAACCTCATCTTGTGGCTTGACCATTAATCCTTTAGGCTCGACCTTATGTATTGAGTTACCAGTCAATTTGGTTGATATTAAAGGCACCCTAAAGCCCTAAATGAACTCTACTAGGGTTAACCCCTCTAGGACTACTAAATCTAAAAAATACTCTACAACCACCACCACCCCCCCATTCTTTTGAGTGTTGTACTAGAAAGCTAGAAATTATTGATCATGACTCAGAGGAGATAGTTTCTTTTTTGTCCACTAAATCTGAATGGACCCTTGAAAACTCGATGAGTAATTTTTCCACCCCTCCTCCAATCCCATGGCTGCCCTCCTTCTTCGTCACTCAATGTTCTCATAAAGGAGCAATTCCCCCTCTTTACGACCAAGGTGAATGAACTATTTGAGGGTTTCAATAAACATTAACCTAGCATTCATTGGCTTCTTGGGAAATTCAAGGTGACTAGGAAGAAAATCAACAAGCTTGAGGCACTTGTTGAAGTCGATGCATGAGCATCAAGTTGAAAAATCGATGAAAAGGACTAGAGAGTTTGGGTGGTGGCTCATAAATTAATCAAAATGTTTGACAATTGAGAAGGTTTGAAGAAGGTTGTGAAGGAACATAGTGAAAAAATGAACTAGGGAAATGATACTAAGGATTTGGTGGATGTAATTGAGAGTCTGCATGACAATTAGATGTCCATGAAAAGGAAAATGGAGGAAACATTTGCTCAACATATGGATCTATGACTAAGAATAACTTTGTTTCTCTCCAAGCCATACAAGAAGAAATTGAGAGGATGTGACATTTGGAGTCCTACACTACCATTGGGCTAGATATGTTTTTGTCAAAGGTGAAGGAAACCCCATATTCCTTAGCTATCTCCTCTAGGAAAGGATCTAACAAAGAGCCATCCTCTCCAAAAAAACCTAAAGATATGAGCTAGGATAGGAATCTGGTGATATCCCGCAGTAGGTAGGCCATTAGTTCGTGCCTTCAAAGGAGGTGTGTTTTGTTCTATTTTTTGGTTTGTTGATTATGCTTGTCTATAGTTTGGATTTTTTTTTGTAGTGTTGGATACTTATTGGATTTTGTTCCTTTTTGGCAATAGGCATCCTAGTCTTGGGTCCTCACTCCTCCTGAACCCTTTTTTTTTGTGGCTTGTTATTTTTTTATGGTTGTAAGGGTTCAAGCCTCTCCCAATTTAATCTATTAAGAACATAACTCATCACTTTACAACACCCATAAAGCTAGAAATAAGGCAACATATAAATATTCATCAAGATTTTATTCAATTAGAGATGGGATGGCAACCTCACCTTCTCATCACAAATAAAAACACATTACTCGAACACAAAAGTATAAGGCACTCAAGAACACATTTAGATATGAAAACACATCTTACATTCATCGATTTATATAGTTAACATCTACATTGAGACTATAAAGATCAAAATAAAAAATATCCCAAGAAATTTTAGAGATGATTTTAATAATAAACAAATACTGACTTTTGTTGGGGTTTTGGCATATCCAAAGAAAATACAAATTAATAATTATATGCAAAATTGAATACACAAAAGATGAATAATCAACACAAATAACATAGAGATTTAATGTGGTTCACCCAAGATGGGATACATCCACAAAACACAATTGTCCAATCTTTTCTTATTATTCAATGAAATAGTACAACACCATTACAATGCCCTTTTTATTCCATCGGCTTATAACATGCATTTTTGTAGGGAAGCCTACAAATTCAACCTTTTTAAGGGCTTTTTCAAATGTAAATTTCTCAACAAAAAAAATGCCACATACCAACAACTTCCTCCCAAAAAATCCTCTTTAAGCTTAGCTCCTCCATTACTCCCCCATTTTATAAGAATCTCCTATTCCTTTCCCAAAGGATGCAAGTAAAATAATTTAGCCTCCGTATTTGAAACTCAAGAGAGGTATAAGTAACAATGCCACACAATATCCTCTCTACCAATGGGACAATGAGACATGGAATTTTTAATGAAACATTGGACATTGAGGTATTCTACAATGTTAGAAGCAAGGGGTTGAGTGTAATGGCATGTGTGTTTTAACAAAAAATCTTATCTTTTAGTTTAAATTTGACAACCATTTACATGTCAAAATAGTAATATTAATTATAAAAATAAATATTTTGAAAATAAACACCACAAATTATAAGTTTTAAATAAATTTATAAATATTAAATAAAAAAATAGTAAATATAAAATAAAAATAAAGATATTTAAAATTAAAGATATCTGTAGTAGGGGGAATTAAAACTGCCTGTTTATAGTGGAAATATTGTGAAGCGCCTCTCTTCGGCTGTGACACCACCGCTCACCGTCTGCCCCCTCTCCTCCCTTGAGCTTGGGAACCACCATGGAAGGACTTTTTGGCTCAGTTGAGAGCTCTCTTTTTGACTGGGATACAAGACCCCAAGACCGAATCAACACGTGACGGTACAGTGGCGAAACACTAGAAACCCTTGAAACTGCCATGGGACTCGAATACAAGTGATAGAACAATGACAAAACCCTAGGAACTGACATGTTAGGACCTTTTGGGTTGAGTTAGACCAGTCTCTCTTACTGGGATAGAAGCCGGATCAAGAAGTGATGCAGCAGTGGTGAAACCCTTGAAACCCTAAGAATAGTGAGTGAGAAATGAAGAGGGGTAGCTGAACAAGTTACAAATGGCATGATTGGTGGTCTTCTTCTTAGGTAATCTCCATGGACAAAAGAGCCTATCGATCCATATAGAGAGTCGTAGAAAGGTAACCTGTAATTTCATCCTTGTTGACAAAATGGCCAAGTGTGGCGGGTGTCTTCCCATGTATAGAATCGGTACATATTCCAGGTTTGCTCTTTAACACATAAGGTAGTTGACAATCTACACATTGTCGTCACCAAAAGTTTCATGTCAAATCAGCATAATACAGTGATCAAACATGGCTGATAGAGAATATTTGGGTTCATGGGTGGATGTGGGCTGGGAAGACCCGCCTCATGTTCTGTAGTGGGTCTACACGAAAGGCAGATGGAAGGACATGCCGATACAGGTAAACCGAAGCAGAAATAACAAGGTTTTTTAGCTAGCTTCAAAATACTTTCAAGGCTTCTTTTGGAACAGACGCAGTGTGGCATGGAGGCAGAATAACAATGGAAGGAGATTCACTCAAGGGCATTTTAATAATGGTGTGAATCATGGGAATTCTGAGAAGCAATTCAAGGGATTTTCGAGGAAATGGTCTTTGGATCTGGGCAATCAGTGAACGTTTGCTAGGGTTGTTGGCTAGGCAAATAAGGAGACTGCAGCTAGGGTTTCTGTTTCTTCACAATAGGTGGGAAATAAGGTAAATGTGAACCTCAAGGAAGCTAGTCCAGAAAAGGTAAGTAAGATTCCATCTGATCCTATTCTGCCCGAGGTTTCTTCATCATAGGTTTGGGCTCCTATCCCTTGTATTGATCTTTTAGGTTCTTATGCCGGTAAGAAAGTGAATTGTTTGCATACGAATGTTATTTCTGGGGAAATTTGGGGTCATCAAATTAGTTTGTTAAAGATTTATCATAAATTGCAAAAAAGATGGGGCGATATGTATTATTTTCAATTATTGTCTACGAATGCTTTTATTATTGTCTTTGATTCTCCTTCTTTCAGAAATGAGGTATTAAGAACTTCGCATCATTGGTTTGGAAAACATTTAATTTCGATTGCGGCTTGGAAACCTTTTTTTGTTCCTTCTTCATCTAGTTCAAAACTTATTCCTTTCTAGTTTGGTTTACCTAAAATTCCTTTTGAATTTATGGATCCAGATGTTCTTGAGAAAATTGGAAATACTATTGGAACTTTTTTAACATCTAAAATGGACTTTGTGGAGGGGGAAGTTCTAGTAAAAATTTGTGTTCTTATTAACCCTAACAATGTTTACCCCTGTACTTGTAATATGAAGTCTCATGATGGTATTTGGCACCAGTCAATTGAGAAATTAGATAAGGAGCTTCTTAAGTCTCCTTTACTTTTGGATGCTCCTTTACTTATGGATTTTAAGAAAAACTAGTAGGGTGTTGACTCTGTCCCTAAATCCATAGTAGAGTTACTAGAGTTTGGAAGCTGCTGTTAGTTTTACCCTCTCATGGTTCAATTTTAAAAAAGAATGATGCAATAGGTAACAGATTCTCTGCTAGATGGAAACCTCCTCTGCAGGCGCACTTTAAATTGAATTTTGATGGGGCCTCTCGTGGTAACCCTGGGTTGGCTAGGGTAGCCATGGTAATTTATGATCACAATGCAAATTTTATTCGAGCTAAGTGTCATGCTATTGGTTTTAAAACTAACAATTATGCGGAATTTCTTGCTTTGTCTTTTGGATTGGATATGGCAATCTCTTTGGGAATTAAGGACTTAATAATTGAAGGTGATTCTATGGTGATTATTCAATGTGTTATGAAAAAGAAATCAAATTGTTGGAATTTGCAGTATATACTTGATCCCATTTTACAAAATTTAGAATTGTTTGAATCTTTCTTGGTATCCCATTGTTATAGAGAAGTTAATAAGATTGCAGATTATTTGGCAAATTTAGCCATTGATAGCAATGCTAATCAGCGAGAGGTGGGTTTTGAGGAAATTCCTTCTAGGGTATGGGAAGGTTTTTAACAATAGTCATATGATTTTCTTGAGTAATGTTGATGTAAAATTTTATGATGATAATTATTCACGCTTTCCCCTTCCATATCAAGTATTCATGTGCATTGTCTAGAGAAGAGTTCGAGGTCATGGTATTTGATATAATAGTGTTTTTCCAAAGGTTTTTTGATACTTTCTTTTTTGGCAAGAAGGTTTTTAGCTCATGGGATTTCGCACAGGGCTTTGGAAAATTTTGTCTTCTTCCATTGATAGCAGCTATGGAGTCTACATTTGAAAATTATCCGATGGGTTTTTTTTGGCAAATTGTCATATGTGCTCTATGCAAAACTGATATTATATGTGTTGTGACCACATTTTGTATGTGGTTTTGGGTGGGGTGTATAAATTGATCCATTAGATACTATAGGTTTGTTTTATGAGTTGTGACCAAAGGTTTTCTTCCCATGGTTCTTTCCTCTGGTATGCTCTTTGAATCCTGTGTAAAAAATAAAAAATATTAATAAAAAAGTTTAGTGGAATAATCCACTTTTATTGAAAAAAAAAAAGATATTTAAAATTAATTAATCTACCATTTCATAAGTAACCTACAATGTATTGAGAGCAAGAAAAGTGTAAAGACAATAAAATTTAAATGTCTTTGTCTATGGTAAATATAATTTAAAGTAAAGTAAACTAATTTTAAGATAATATTTCTTTATATAGATGTCTTTAAGATATCTATACTAGTAGATATATATACATACACATAAGTATATATAATTGTTTAATTTACTTAAATTATATTATTTATACATGTAAAATATCATGACAATTATCACTTAATTTAAAATTTGTTAAAAAACATCTCTCATAGACTATTCATAGAGAAAAAGAATATATTAATAAAATATAATATTAATTTTAATAATTAAGCCAAGAGGCTTCTACAATGTGATATTGTAGATAGAAGTATGTGATATTGTTTTACAAATTTCATATTGTTTGCATATTGTAGGTTTGTTGAATATGAATTAATGAGTCTATTTTATTTGCAGAATAATTGCAGAATCATCAGCATATTAATATTCAACTTTTTGAAAGCTACTTGAATTAGTTCTTTATTAGATTTACATAATCATTAAAACCTTTTTATGTTTTCATTTACAATTGTGTAATGTCGGGTTTGTTTGAATTCTTTGGATGTCAGGTTTGTTTGAATTATCAATGCAATCCCCTATACTTGCATGCGTTGAGATTGGATTGGTTTCGCTTTTTCATCTTCCCTAGAAGTCAAAGCTATATAAATAGAGTGACACAATCAAATATGCAAGTAATGCTGCACATTTGCCTGACACAATGTACAGTGACACAATCAAATATGCAAGTAATGCTGCACATTTGCCTGACACATTGTTCCAATCTTGTATAAATAGAGGATATCTTGCATTTTCCATTTGACTCCACAATTAAATCTTATCTTCCATGAGAGCTTATTTGATTGTGTTCTGAAATTGAAGTTGTTGGAAATTGTATTTTAGAAATGATGGTACCTCTTTCACTATGTTATCTCTGGGATATGAAGGAGGTATAAAGTCAATTTTTTGTGGGAACTCACATCCAACGGGCAATGGCCGTATGATGTGACATTTTGCGGAATCACCATCCTTCCACTAGCCAATTTGAATAATATTTCACCCTATTTCATCTTATCCTATTTCACCCGCTTTGTATTGCCAATTACAGATTCGTTATCTAGAGGAAGGGTATAAATAAACAATACAAAAATTGAGAACAAAAATATGCACCTCTAACTTAGTAAGACTTCAAATAATGGAAGCTTATAAAGAGTGTTTCATTAGTTTGGCCTCCTCTCGAGGGCAATGAGAATTATTTCTTGGAATGTTAGGGGCTTAAATGTCCCTAACAAGAGATGCTTAATTAAGTCCCAAATGGACTTAATTAAGTGTGATATTTTTATGTTGCAAGAAACAAAGTTGTCGAAAGAGTCTGCTGATTTGGTTTTTTCATCTTGGAGAAGGTGGAATTTTCTTTCTTCTCCGGCTTGTGGTTCTTTAGGAGGTTTGGCACTAATTTGGAATAATTATAATATTGAGGTATAGTTAGTGGCACCTACTACAAATTGGATGTTGACTCTAGTTATAAGCAAGATTTTGAAGGTTAAATTCTAGCTTTTTAACATTTATGCTTCGTCAAGAATTCAAGGGAAGAGTAAGTTATGGGGTGAATTAAAGAGGATTTCTTCTCCCTTAAAACATGGTTCCTTTATTATCTTCGGGAGTGATTTTAATGCTATCATTGATTTAGATGAGAAAAGAGGGGGTGTTTTCCCTAATAAAAGGGTTATGGATGACTTTGGGGATTTCATTTCTGATATGAGCCTTTTTTATCATAAGTCTCAGAATGGGGTTTTCACATGGACAAACTTGAGAAGGGATTTTTCTCAGATGACTGAGAGATTAGATCGGTTTTTGTTATCTGAGAATTGGATTGATTTAGATTTTGAATTCTTTTCCTCTATTCTACCAGTCTTAGGTTCTGATCATTTTCCAATTTCCCTTTCAGTTATTGAGGATAGGGCTTCTTTTAAGTCTCCATTTAAATTTGAGCCCATGTGGTTTAGGGATTCTTCCTTTTTACCTCTTCTTATGAAATGGTGGAATTCTGCTCCTTTTTGTTCTGGGTCCTGTATGTTTCAGATTGCTAAGAAGATAAATTATTTGAAATTGAATATTAGGGAATGGAATATCTCGCATTTTAAGAACATTTTTCAAGAGAAACAAAGGATTCAAGATATGATTGAGTGTTTTAATACTCATGTGCTTCAATATGGTATGGTGCCACAAGTTTTTGATGAATTGAAGTCACTAAAATTATAGCTTGAGGAGGTGTTAGCTAGAGAGGAAATCTATTAGAGACATAAATCTAGAAAGTACAATTTTTTGAAGTCCATTATTGTCTTTCCTAGTACTAGTAATAATGTATCAATATGTTCCTTACATCTGTTTATTGATTTTGCAAATAATTTTTCCTTCTCTTTATGCATTTTCTCTCTGAAAGTCTCCTCATTGATCTGATCAATCATTAGTAGATTGTCGGTTTTATATTAAGACATTGTGTCTATTTTGCTTAAAGAATCTTTATTTTATATATTACACTTGGGTGAAATCATCTTCAAAATTGGTATGGTGTCATCAATTGCCTTGTATGCAAGTGCATTGCAGTTAGTTATTTTCTTAATAGAATCAAGAAATACCTCTGTTACATTTGTTGGTTTGAATTATGTTAGTGAAGAATCAGATGATTGACCAACTACCTTAACAATTTGTAATCCACCAGTGTGAGTAACCTCTTTTCTTATGGTGACCTCTGGTAGGTTAGTTTGAGTCTTCATTTCTACAAGCAAGGGTTTTGGTTTCTTAGATGATATCGGTGGCACAATCTCTACATTAACCTTTACCTCATCCTTCTTCTCTTTTGATTTCTCAGTGTGTACCTCTACCTATTTCTCAGAACTTTCCACTACCATTTTTTCTGATTGTGACTCTATGTTTTCTACCAGTTTTTCTCTGTTTACCTTTGAACTGTCTACAGTTAGTATCTCAATAGATTTGTCAATGCTATCAGTTGTCGGTTGCTCAGTGTGTACATCAGTCTTTCCAGTAACCAGGGGATCAGTTGACTATTTAGTTTGTTGCTCAACCCTAATTTTAATGTTTCCAACTGTATCCTCAATATTTGTCTCAACTACAATGTATTTTGCCGGTGGCTCAGTTGCCACATCTCTCTTCTTAGTTGTTTCCTTATCAACCACAATGTTGATCTCTTGAGTGTCAATATTCATGGCATACAACACCTCCAAATCAGGATTGGTGTCTTCATGTGTTGTCTCCATACTCTCCACATTTCTTGTTACCAGTGGTGTATCAACAGTTTGTGCCGGTGGAGTATCAGAAGAAGGTGGGGGCAAGTTATCTGTTACCTTTATGCTTGGAGGACCACCTATTTTGCCTTTGCCTTTACCTTTACCTTTATCCTTCTCTTCAATGATCTCATTTACTTTGCCAGCCACTAATGCTACATGTCGAGGACCAGTGGAAAATACAGTCTAGTTAGCCTCACTTATTAGTTCATCAATCTCTTCAGCTCATCTCACTGGGTGAACCGCAAGTAGTTTCTGTACCTTTATCTTTTTGTCCAATTCAACAATTTCTATCCTTCTTGCTTCTAACCTTCTATACAAGTCATTAGGTAGGTCATCTACAACTTATATCAAAAATTTATTGTAGATATCTAAGTGTAGGATAACACTATTTTATATGCTTTCCTTTTCCTCATTTGAAAATGTATCATACAAATTGCTGATATTTGATAAGTTACCATCTTTAGTTATTTCATTTAAAAGGTTGTCTATGGGAGGGACAAATTTCTTTTCTTTCTTCTTTCTTGGTCTCATCTTCTTTGTTGGAGGCCTTACTGCCTATTGTTTCTGTCTTGTTCTCTTGGGTGCAGGAGAGGGTACCAGTGAGGGTTTTCTTTTTCTTTGTACCCTTTTGAACTCCACTGGTATTTCACTATCAGAGGAGGTAGCAACTGGTGAAAGATGTGCTTCTGGTTGTAATCCTTTCAAGTCACTCTCCTTAATAACAGTTTTATTCAATATATCTTCCTTAATTGCTTCTGCCTACCTTGTTCCCTTTCTAATTGTTTGTTCAGTTTTCTTTATCCTTTTCTATGATTGGATTTTTCTTTCAATGGTTTCTGCATTTCCAAATAATTTTTCAGTTGGTTCTTTAGGGGCTTCCATAAGGGCTTTAGCATAAGTTTCAATTATGTTTTCATCTGCCTCATAACCCATATTTGTAACCCAAACTATCCTTGGGACCACTGCCTCCATCCAAATTTCATCTTTCTTTATCACAAAGCATATCTCCTTTTGATGTTTGTTAACTATAGCTTGAGATAGTCTTATCCTAGTTTTCATTCTAGCCTTTAGTGCCTGCAAATGTTCAATTATGTTATTTTCTCTATCATCTCCCATGTTGTTCAAAATATCCAAAAGTTGTTTTCCTACCGGTATATCAAATCCAAAATCTTTTTTACTAATACCGAGAACTTCCTTGGTGATATATAATAATAGACATACAAGTAGGTTACCAAATCTGAATGTTCCTTTCTTGTCACCCTTAATTTTCTTCAGATTGTCTATTAGCTCATCTTTTAACCATTCACATATGTCAATATTTTCATTATTATTAACCTTGTCATAAGCACTTTTGATACATAAGCTAGAAACATAGTTTAATCTGTTGCCATGTGTAGCCTTGTATCCAAGAATCATGCTAATGAATCTTACATTGATATCTTTTACATCATTTACTCTCAGGGATATTTTGTCATAGGTTGCATCGGTTAGGGTCATTACAGTGTCTTTCGGAACCTTTTTAGTCTTGTTAGGTCTGCTACTAGTGGAAGGTAAGCCTGTCAGTGCCCTAATTGCTTATTTTGTTATCTTGTGAATGGAATCCAACCAAAAGAACTCCCCATGAACTCTTCTTAACATAATCCTTATAACATCCTTGGGAAAGTTGGGAATACTAAGAATCTCCACAAAACCTAGGGTTTCAACTATCTTGTGTTCTAGTTTTACATTACCATTAACATCACATATAACTATCCTATACATGTTCTTAATCTCATCATCGCCTAGTTCTTCAATATGACAATGTATGTAAATTCTAGGATCGTCAGCATATGCAACTCCTTTGGGTATTTTGGAAAATACTCCTAGGGTATTATCCTACTTTTCTACTTCAGGAATGATTTTAAATATGAGCCTAGGGTGTTTAATTACTTCAATCACAGTAGGGTTTGAAATGAATTCAGGTGCAGAGGAGGAAGCCATTGTATAAATACCTTAATCTGCCTTTAGGTTTGAATGCTTGAATGATTCGCTTCACTTCTCGTTGTGGATGCCTTTGCTTGGGTTTTTCATGCTCTAAGGAAATTTGAATGCTCGGTGAATGAAAAAGAGCCAAAATACTTGCTTTGTAATATCATTTCCTTAAACTACCACATTAAATGCCTTTCGGTTAAGTGAAACTTAACACATTTACCAATAAAGAAGTAATTCAACTTCTCACCATCAACTAAGGATAAATTGGCCTGTTTTTCAATTATTGCCATACCTCCGAAAGGTTTGTTTTCAGTTAGATAAAGAATCTCTTGCTGATGGTGTGATACTTTGTTCTACCAGTGAAGGAATAGCTTTATTAACATTCTGATCTGACTTTCTAATCCACTGTTTTGAGAATTCTTGCTTTACCTCTTCAACCTTCTCTTTACGTTTCAAAGTGGGTCCTTTTTTATTTGTCAATGATGCCTTACTTCTACAAAATTTTGCAATATATCCAATCTTGTTACAAGCATAACAAGTCACATTGTTTTTCTGAATAGCTTTTCCATATCCTCTGCTGGTATGTGTTCTGCATTGATTAGATAAGTATCCAAATCTTCCACAAACATAACATCTTACATTCATTCCGCAATTTTCTGAGTTATGACAATTTTTTTGCATTTAGAACATTGGCCGGTGGGTGCATTAGTGTTCTGATAGTTTCTAGATCTACACTTATTTGCTCTATGACCATACTTGTTACAATTAAATCATTTACCATTGAATTTGTAATCATTAGGTTGTCTTACTAGTTTATTATGATCATGATTGTTTGCAGTACCAGAGCTTTCACCAACTTCAAAGACAAGGCCATTAGTATCTCCATTAGGTTTCTAATTTTTCAGCATGTTATCAAGTTCTTCTGAGCTTTTCTTGAATTTCTCCTTGTGTTGATTTGCAGTAGCTAACTCATTTTGTAAGAACTCTTTATGTCTCATGCGTTCAGTTTTATCATGCTCCAAGTGAATCATATTTGTTTTTAACATATCATTTGCATGACTGAGTCTTAGATTTTCATTTCCAGCATCATTTATTCTCCTATCCAAGTCATCTTCATTCTTCTTTCTATCTTCAATATCATTACAAAACCTCATAGTCATATCTTGCATTGCATTCCTCAAAGTCATGTTTTCCTGCTTCATCTTGCTTACAGAATCATTAAGAGTTTATTTTTTATCATCTCTGTATCTTCTCATGAAGTTATCTTCTTTTTTTCCTAACAATAGTGAGATTTTCTTGAAGTCCTTGAATGATTTCCTATGCAGCCTTTAGATCATCTTCAAGTTTCATATTTTTCAACTTTTTTGTATCATAATCTGCAAGAGTTGTTTCCAATTGGTGTCTCAAGTTTTCCATCTCTACCAATGTCATAATCTTCCTCAAGTTGTTAGGCTTTCGAAAATAGAGGATCAGGCTCTGATACCAATTGTTAGGATTCCCAAAGATACTAAGAGGGTGGGGCGAATCAGTATCTTGTCGGTGATCAAATTTTCTTATCTTATTAAACAAATTGTATTCCAAATGGTGTATCGATAAGAAAGAATTAATGCACTAAATAAGAACAATAAACACAACATAGAAAGAACACCATAACATAATATTTTTAACGAGGAAACCCGGTATGGGAAAAACCTTGGTGGGATTTGTGACCCACAATATTCACTCATTGGCCAATAAATGAATATTACTTACAATAGGGGGCTGCAAATGCAGGAAGGCCAACTGCCTAAAGCTCACTGCTTAAGTACAAAAGGGAAGTCTGAATGACTTACAAAAATGGATTATGCAAATCCAATATCATGTACTACTTTGGTTCAGCATCTGCTATGCCAGGTTCAGTATCGATTTAAGCTCATACAACTTCCATAAACCTTATTCCAAAATCTGCCCTAATATGTTCGCATCTGCCTATCCATACACAAATGATCCTATAAGATCTCATACTTATATAGCAGTCCTATTACAATTCACCTTGTGAGCTTTACAAAATATTTTACAATTAAATACAAAATAAAATCCTGTCAGTTGGGGTGTCGGTAATCATCTTTGCTGCTGTCGGTGTCCATGGTTGCTGGTGCCATAGGATTGTAAGGTTTCCATCAATGATAATACCTTCAATCACCTACAATTTCTCATTGGAGTGTGCATTTTCCAACAAACATATAGCAGTGACTGTGCATAAGCCACAAACCATGCTGGTGAACACAATGTGCCAATTTAGCAATAAACCAATATAAGCATAGTGCCAAATCAACAAAGTAGACCTCCAAGAAGATAAGTGTTGACATCAATGAAAAAACCAATGCACCACATGAAAAATTCTTTCATAATACTAATAAAGATGACATATCACTTGAAACTAATCACCATCAGAAAATGTGTAATGTTTCTCATTGTTCTCCTCACTTGGGGGTAAGGATTTTCACTCCTTTTCCTTTCTTTCTTTCATTTATCATTATTTCTTGTAGGGGCTGCATTTTTCATATATGATTATCATTTCTTATAATGGTATTCTTTTAGGATTAATCCCTCCTCAAGAATATGATGCTTTTTCTCTTCTTTCAAAGATTACCACTTCTTGAGACATGTATTTTACATTTACTAATGTCTTTTCTTGCATGTGTTCATGTAATTTCATTTCACATTTTCTTATGTTTAATCTCTTTCTAGTAGAGTGTGTAAGCTCTTCTCATTTTCCCTTAGCTTGGGGACAATGATCCTTCTCTCTCTGTTTTTATAGGGATCCACTTTGCCCTCTTAAGTGGATGGTGTGAGTTATATTACTTGATGTCATTCCTTGTGCATAGTTGTTGGTTATTGGCTAAAGGAGTCTCTCTTATACAAAAGGTGTTAGTCATTGACTATGACCTCTTTTATACTTGGTAATGTACATTGTTGATATATTCACCCATCCCTTTGAGGGATAAAAGTGAGTCATCCCTAATCAAGAATACCTTTTACCTAGAAATAGGAGAAAGTATTACATTCTTGTTCTTTCCTTTTGTTGTTCCAGAAGATGTTATATTTATCTAAGACAACTCCTCTTGGGGGTAGATGTCTTCTAAACAGAGATCTCTTCTCCTCCAAGGATCTCCTTCACAATTTTAGCAAGATATCTATTTTCAACTATCTTACCCTTGCTTGAATACTATTCCCTCTCTAGCTTGGATCTATGACTGTTGTTATGAAGGAATGCACCCGTGATGCTAAGTGAAAAACCAAGAAACCCTATGAAACATGGAAACACCTTCGAGCATGTGGGTTGCTCAAAGTGAAGGTGAATTTTTGGGTTATGGGTCAGCTTCCCTTGAATCCCTCCTAAAACTAAACTATTGATGTGGAAAAGAGTGAGAAATAGTATGAAAAATACTGAAATCTGCAATTAAACTAGGAGGTGATACATCAAAATTATAATAATACTAACCTAAAACTCACAAGATTATGACATAAATTCACCCACACAAAGTAATTTTACTCTCCAACCACATAAACATTTCCAAGGAAGGCTAAGGAAATCATAAACTTGGAAGGAAAGCCAATTTCACAACAAGATTAACAATTATCTCTTCTACACAACCTAAAACCTGTGATTATATGAAAACCAAGGATACATGCAACATGAAAGAAAGTGAAATTCAAAGATTTATGGATCAAAACAAAGTAAATTTCTGTCAAATTTGCAAAATGAACATGCACAATTACCAACGCAAAATTATGAAAACTCTGTAATATCAAAGGAATCTTGCTATATAAAACTGAAAATAAACTATAGTGCTGAGATACAATGCTTTTTGCAAAAATGTGTATGCAAAAAAGAAAGAACCAGGGAAAAAAAAGGAGGAGAATAGAAGAATATATATATGATGAAGAATATCTCCTTCAAAACCCCAACACAAAAAAGGTGCATGGGAAAAAGCCTTCGGCGAATTTGCCCAAAATAGCCTAAAAAATTTATATGAAACTTTGGTAAAAATAGCCTCCAATTCTCAAAATAGGACCTCAACTGATGCTGCATGAAAAAGACCCCCTGTGAAGAGCACCAATAGCTGTCATAGCTCCATTGAATATTGATTACTTGTGGTCAAAAAATAAGGAAAATATGAGGACCTTTGCACATATGCACCCACATGTCGACGATCATCATTCACACCAAGGTATGAGCTACAATGTGGTTGGCAGGCCTCCATCCAATAGGGAAGCATCTTCACAAACACAAACTATGGCAATTGGTAAAGGGAAGAAGAGCTGCTAGGGTAGAGAAGAGGGAGGCTAGGGTTTCTCTGGAATGGTCAAGTATGTGGGCAATCCCCATCATCTCTCGAATCCTTGGTTGTGCTACCAATGAAAATAGCATTCCACTGAGTTTTCAAGAAAATACTTCTTGTCCTGGACATCCCCTTCGAAATCCACAATATTCTTTGTGCCTACATACCTATAGAGCAGAGCGTTATAGAAGACCTACTATGGATGGAGGAAGGGAAATGCCATATCATGGCCCCAAATTAGCCAATTCAATGATAGTTTTGAATTTGGAGAACTCTCTCCATCATGAAAGCAAGAATGTGGCAAGGAGCGAGGGTGCCCTAGTGGTGATAAACCCCAATCTAGATTGCATTAAAATTTTGAACCCCAGGGAAGCCATAGAATTAAGTAAATATTACAGAGGGCATGAAATATTTGCAAAATAGGGAGAGAATATTCAACCTCTCACCAAAATAGTTGAATGGTGGAAAACAACATTCCACAACTAGGTAAGTATTACTACCCTAGCGAATAATTTTTTGTACATTGAATGCTAAAAAAAATCTTTGAAAGCCAAGCTATTGCTTGAAGAATATGTTTTTTACAAAGGTGAAAATTTCAATTTCATTGAATGGAAACCTAAATTAGATGCTAATAGATATGAATTCAAAACAATATCAAAATGGGTAGAAATTCAAAATGTTCCTATTGAATTAATGCATGTTAAAATTTTTATAGAAATTGGGGATAAATTGGGCAAATTCATAGCCATAGAGAAAAACTGGTCAGATAAATCTAACAAAAAATTGCTAATAGAAGTAAATAAGGGCATGGAAAACCTAAAAAACATAACTCTAGAATTAATAGATGGTTTTTATACCCTAAAACTGGTATGGTATATTGGCTCGATAGTTGAAAATTTAGCATTCTAGAAAAGGTCGAACCCTAATCTATAGAAGCCTCAAGAAAAAGCAAGTGATAACCATAGAGATCCAAAAGACATAATAAATATTCAATTTAATAATGATAGAGGTGGCTTTATTATAAACGTTGGTCAAAAAGAGAATGCTAATATCCCAACCCCGCCTCCTTCCCTGATCTTGAGTAATAGTCTAAATAGAGCCGATAGCAACAAAGAAACTCATGTTTTATGATAATGAGGATTGAATCCAAGCAAAAATCAACAATGTTATAGAAAACATAATTGGGAAATTAGCTAAAGAATTTTTTGAGAAGGTACTCATTGATACTCCGACAAATAAGGCAAATAATGTCAACATCTCCAATACAGAACATGTTCAGACCCCCCTCAAAAACCCCTCAATAAACACCAACCCGACTGAGGTGGCTCAAGAGGAAAACATCAGAGTCTCTCCCAATTTGGAGGAATCCCCTATTGTGGAAGGATTGAATGCTAATGAGGAAAGAGAATTCATTATCAATGAACTGATCAATATGCAGGAAAATGACAACAACATATTATTACATAATAGCTCAATCAACCCACAAAATAGAGGTATCCTCTAGATGGGAGGTGAGAAGTTAACTCCCGACTGTGGAAAATCCATGACCAACAAAAGATGTTGGAATTCATTTTTAGGCAAAAGAAAGATGGATGGGGATGTGGAGGGGCAAGCCACAATGACAACCCTGTTGGGGCAAGGAAAATCTCCCCTCCCCCCATAGAGGAATAAACATACTTACATGGAACGTTAGGGTTTTGGAGGCCCCTAACAAACAAAGATTGATTAAGAAAAGCATATTGAAATCTACTATGGACCTAGTTATGATAAAAGAAACAAAATTGGGCAAGACTAATATGAACAATTTTAGCAAAAAATTAACCCAATGGTAGATCGAAATGGTGGAGTCTATAGGGCCATCAGGTGGACTAGTTATAACATGGAGAAAAAATGCAATTCCAATCACATGTCATACCAAGATGCAAAATTGGATGGTTGGAAAAGTAAGAGCCCTTAGTCTAAATCTTGAGTTTATTATCATTAACGTATATGGCCCAATTCCAACAGATAAAAAGATATAAGTTTGGCATGAAACTGAACACTACTTAAACATTCAGGATGAAAAACATATCATCATATGTGGTGACTTCAACACTATCTTGTACTCAACCGTTAAAAGCAGTGATATAAAAACCATAAGACAATCACAAAGAGACTTCGCAAACTTGATAAATAACAATAACCTACTGGAAATCATGACTGAGACAAGTTTTCACATATGGAATAATAGAAGAAAAGGTTTCTTCAACATTGCAGAAACACTTGATAGATTCTTCTTCAAAGGAGATCTAACTGACCTCAAAACATAATTAAAGACTATAGTTTTACCATGGTCAGACTTTGATCATTACTCGATGCTTTTATAACTTATGGGGGAAGCAAATCAAACTAGGTGTCCCTTCAAGTTAGAAATGATGTGGTTTACACATGAAGAATTCCTCCCCAACATACAAAAATAGTGGAAGGATAGTGTCTTTGTAGGATCTAAAATGTATTGTCTCATCTCTAAGATAAAAGAGATTAAGCATAAATAGCTAGATTGGAACAAAAATAAATTTAAAAACATCTTCAAGGAAAAGTCAAGAATTGAGAAAGAGTTGGAGACAATAATACTATTGTGATGTAAAATGGGGTGACCTCTGAAATATACGAGGCTGAAATTTTTTTTTTATGCGAATATTAAGGCATTCTAGTCAGAGAAGCAATATACTAGAAACAGAAATCTCGAGAGACATGGTTAGAAGAAGGAGATAGAAACACTACTTTTTTTTACAATAGTATCAAAATAAAAATGGCAGCAAATAAGATTACTCAAATCACCAATGATAGTGATCAGATCATTATGGATCAAGATCTGATTGCAAAAGATGCAACCAAGTACTTTGAAAATATTCTCAACAACTGGAAGCATTCAGACCTCCCTAACAATATAGTCTTATTAAATAACATACCCAAATTGATAATATAGGGTGATTGTGTATGGTGAAAATGGATTAACAACAATGATGAAAGACTAAATGAATTCAACCCTAAAACCCTAGCCTAACAACAACAAAGATCCACCATAACATATGAAGATTACCTAAGACAATGCAAATAAAATGAAATCACAAAGATTATACCATCACATGTCCAATAGGGTTTGGATCTCCATTCTTCCTATCTCCATTGATCTTGCTTGATATATTTGCTCTTAGATTTTATATGTGCAAAAGAGCTCAACAAAGATCGGAAATGTGGTTGCAAGTAGGTTCGCATATGAAAAGCGTAGTGTAATCAAGTGCATAAATTGATTAGCGAGGGTTTGATAATGAAGGAAGAATCTCCTTATATAGAAGACACTATAAGAAATGGAAGGATAAGATTGAGAGGTGTAAAAAGAGGTCGGCTATGATTAGAGGGTAGGTAAAAGAAATAAGAAAATAATGAAAGGGTAGGTAGTGTAGGAATTAAGAGATGAATGACATGTGTCATGAGTAGAAAAGGCTAATGAATTAATTAAATAAATAAAGATTCATTTAATTAATAGAGGAAGTTGGATAATTAAATAAATAAAATATTTATTTAATTTATGAAAAAGGATAATTTAAATAAATAAATGTATTTATTTAAATGAGAAATAAGGCTAGAAGAGGATAAATGAATTAATTAAATAAATAAAGATTTATTTAAAATAGAAGAATTAGGCTTAGAATAATTAAATAAATAAAAATATTTATTTAATTAGACATGACAATTTTAGGTGTCTACATTTTGCCCCTCTTTGAGACAATGTAGCTTGTCGCATTGTTTCAAAGAAGATAATATGAACTGATACAAAGTTTCCCCAAGATGGGAATGATATGCCCCCTCAAGAGATTGGATGAAAATTTCTAAAAAGATCATAGACAATCTCTCGATAAGAAAGAAAGGGTAGAATGGACTGACTGGATAGAGTGAGAGAGTCACAGGATAATGAAGATTGACTCGGGAAATGAGGGCTAGGGCTAGGGATAGGGTAGTCTATAAGATAGACCACAAGGGGAGTACATCCTCATTGTCATCCACACATCAAAGAGATCAGTGTAGAGAGAGAATAGAGTAGCAGCAGTCAACAGTGATGGCATTGGTGCATAGATTCGATCGCGTTCGCCGATTTTAGAGGCTAGTAGAGGCAAGAGAGCTGGTAAGTACCGCAAAACCTCCTTGTACTTTGTCGCAATAAATATTGTCATAAATGCATGCTAGGTAGCACAATAAATGCATGTTTAGGAAATGTCAAAAATGTCCAAAAATGTGTAGGTGCATCTACGCAGGTGCCAGGTGTGTCTATGCTGGGAAAAGCATCTATGCCAAATGCAAGTGTGTTTGTGTTGTTCAGGTGCGTTTGTGAAATGTGGCCACATTTGTGCAGGACAGGTGTGTCTATGCAGAGCATAGGCACATCTGTGTATTTCAGGCACATCTGTGCAGAGCAGGCACGTTTATGCAGTCTATAAGCACATTTATGTCTTCAAGGTCAAATCGACAGTTCTGTGATGAACATACACTGTCGATTGGATAAGCTGCTGAGAGGATACACTCAAGCAGGTCGTCTAGGGAAGACTAGGATAGCAGATAGGGCTATGATTGACAATTCTGTGACAGAACATACGTTGCCAATTAGGAAACTACTCAAGAGGATTCACTCAAGCAGAGGCCCTAGGATAGGATAGATCAAGGCAATTTGTGATGAACAGTGAGTGCAAATGTAAGAAGCACTTTGTGATGAACAGGGAGTGCAAAAACGTAGTACTTTGTGATGAACAGGGAGTACCACTAAGATAATCAACAACACTTTGTGATGAACAGTGAGTGTTACTAGCATAGAGGTAACACTTTGTGATGAACAATAAGTGTTACTAGGATAGATTACCATATGCACTTAGATAAAAAGTAGCATTTTGTGATGAACAATGAATGCCACTATGACTAACATGATTTATTTGCTTGACTGCAAGAGTACTTGCCTATGCTGGAGTCGTGAGAGAGATTCCTGTCAACTTAGAGGTTGCGACCAGAGTTGACATTCAAGGACAGAGCTGCCATTGAGGGTATGTGTTTGCAACATATTATGTGCCTGAGTTTTGGGTGAACCTAGGGTTGCTGACTGCGCTGGCTGAGAGATGGCACTTAGAGACTTGTACGTTTCATTTACTGATGGATGAGATGATAGTCACCTTAGAGGATGTTTATAGGATTTTGCGGATGCCGATCGATGGTGAGTTGATTCCTTATGATCAAGAGGGAGATAGGGAGGCCCTGAGATGAGTGTTTCATGATCTAGGCCTAGAGATGAGAGCTGGACATGTGGCATGGGGCACGATGATAGTGGTAGGACTGGCACTACCAACAGTGCTAGGAGGAGTGATCAGTGGGTTCCTGTGTCCAGACAGGGTGACAGGAGGGTTGGCTGTGGGTTGGGGGAGGACCTTGGAGACACTAGTTACACAACACACCAGATATGCCTAGGGACCATGTGTGCTGGCACACTTGTACTATGAGTTGCATCAGTTTGTGTATCATGGATCCGTAGGATTGGGCTGCAGAGTTACATTGTTGCAAGTATGGGCCTATGAGCATCTATTGGTTACTTGACTGATACATTTCAGAGGCAAGGGTCATGGATACAACTTTGTTCATTTATACGATATGATTACATCACAGCCACGGATTGGCAGGTTGGAACATTGGCGTCAAGTCCTGGATGAGATCGACACTGTGATATGGAAGCCGTACCTTGGGTATGAGCAGTGGGAGGATGATGTAGTGGATCTACCTTATACCTTCTAGAGTAGATATCTGATTGGGCAGATGCCCTATGTATTGGAGAGATAGCTAGTTGACAGGGTATGCAGGCAGTTTGGCTATATTCAGTAGAAGCCATAGGGTTCTGGGATGTATGCTTAGACAGTCAGGGATTAGGCACTTGGGCCATTGTTTTCATATGATCAGGCCATGATGCAGCTAGTGGAGATGGTTCCCTTGCCGTGGGATATGTGGCTAGAGATTGAGGATGCAAGCATGGATGCAGAGTACACTGCATATTGGGCTAAGCATCCATTCCCATGACTGACTGACCTAGGGGAGATGATAGATGTAGATGGTGGGGGGGTGGAGATGATGATGGAGATGGTGGAGGTAGAGGCCGATGGAGGAGGTGATGTACAGTTGGAGAGAGGAGAGTGGCTCCACGGAGAGAGGGTGGGGAGGAGAGATAAGCTCGGGTCGTGAGGGGTCGCGGTGGATTTCCATTACAAGTGCCAGTAGCATAGGGTCCTAAATAGGGGCAGAGGTAGGTACAGGTAGAGGCACAGGGGGATGAGGAGGAGGAGGATGAGCTACTTGAGCTGAGGGAGATCTACCAAGGACAGGCAGATGAGATTCAGGACCTGGAGAGGGAGATAGCTAGGCTTAGGAGGTGACTGAGGGAGATAGAGCATGAGCAGGATCAGGCTATCCAGCTCTATACTGAGCCTAAGAGAGCGCTAAGGGCTGGGAGGCAGGCGACAAAGGATACAAGGGCTAGATATGCCTATGTTCTACGGGCAGGGGAGGAGATAGGTTACTGGCGAGACCTATATTACGGGGCAGTGCCACCAGAGCAGCGGGTGAGGAGCTTCTGCAGACCATCGCGGATAGCGACAGCTATGGGAGGGAGCCAGAGGAGACAGGCATCCAGTGGTGGGGTTATGGGTCCTCCACCACCACTAGATATAGGGGATAAGAGAGATGATCCTGGGGTAGGTCCTTCTAGGGCTCAGACTCTGTCGAGGCCAACCAGCTCCGAGGGAGGGAATTCATCATAGCCTTAGAGGGCTCCCTATGTATCAGTGTTTTGTACCATTTTGTATTATGATGTAGACACCTTTGGGTGATTGTAGCCATATGATTTTGAGATCATTATATCATGACACTTTATATATATATATATGAGATGATTCATCTTTGCGGCAGCTATATGCATGTGTACCTATGTGATGTTGCTTTGATGTGATTTATGATGATGATTATGATATGGATGCAAATATGTATATGAGGAAATGCAATATTTTTGTTCTTTTATATTTTTAATATGTTATGCATGATGAAAATGTGAATGTATGAAATGCTAATGAATATGATAATGCAAATGATTATTTACATGATGAAAATATAAAATGTGCTAACATGTGTTGTGTGCCGGATGTGATGCAATTGTGATACCTATATGTATGTATGAAATGCTTAATATGTGGCAATGCAGGTGCAGCTACATGAAATGCAAATATTTTTTTTTTGGTGTGTCATTATACTTAGTCATGTGATAGCAAACTACACGGACTCAAGAAGGACCATGGAAGTCAATCAAGAAATGGGGATGGAAGATAGAAGATATGGAAGTGAAGGAGCTTCTTATGCGTTATCATCATTGAGCTTATTATGGAAAAATAGGTTATGACAATCAAGGCATATGTTCGACCCAAAAATTCATTGTACCTATTTGCATGGAGATAAGATAGTCACAAACAAGAAATTCCCTAGTTCACACTAGACTCTCAATGTCCTCATATCCTTGGACAAGTCATAGCATTACTAAGAGACAATCCATAGACAGCAAAAGAAAAATAGGTGACGATACCCCATCCTCACCTTTCTAGTCAAAGAAATCCTGGAGATAAATCTCTAGTTAGAGACATGCTGGAAAAGCTAAAAGACATGTCACCAAAAAGATTAAAATCAAAAGAAAAAAAAGACTCGACACCAACATTCACTGTAGTCCTCAAGTTTAGTGTCTCTTGTCACTTGTATAAGTCTTATTTGATTGTGGTCACAATGTTTACTTTCACAAAATGATAGATAGCACTGAACCATATGTTGTCTAAGTCTATCAAAAGATTTGATTTGTTGAAGCCCATTGTTGTTGTTGTCTCATCTAAAACTGACTGAATCCATAAAACTGATACTTTATTGCAGAGAAGATGGAACTTTATTGCAGATTGGTGATGTAAATGTTGCTTTATTGCGGATTGTGCGCGGATAGACTGAAGAAAATTGGAAGAAACTATACTCCTCAAAACATGTGATGCTCTCAGTTCCACACCCATCACTAGACATAGGATTTGCCTTAGCCAAAGATAGGAGCTGATTTATTATGGATGGAAAGGGGTGAAAAGGGAGGTTTATTATGAATGGCTAACCAATCTTGGGTAGATCAATAACAAGCCATGATAAGAATGTGTAAGTTTATTATGAATGAATAGGTCGTGAGTGTGTGCAAAGTGAAAGGATGAAATGGAATCCTGAAGGAGGGAGGAGCAATGTCTCTATGAATGGTGCCAGTGACCCGATTTTCACCATGGTACTTGCCCAGGGCACCACCGAAGTGGTTTTCACCGTTGGACAAAATTATTTCTCTTTACTTTTTTTGACTAGAATGTGGACCACATATCCCTTCATGTACTTCATGTAACACAATCTGAGCTTCGTCGCTTTCTAAACATCTAAGAAGAGTGCCATCTAGACCTTGACGGTATAAGATATCAGCTAAAATGACGTATCGAGAAGATTGGTGAATGAAAGTGCAGCGTTGGTTATTGGATAGGTTAGGAGGAAAGGTATTATCATGAAGGTATGTGAAAATGGAACCATATAACTAGGACTCAGGACTGATGACACATATTATCTTAGTAGGAGTGATTTCATATGAAGTAACTAAAAGGTTATCCACCAAGAACTCATAGTAGGTCTCATTCGGAGGTAGATCGATCAGTGAAGAAATTGTAGCCATGGCATCTGTAGCTCGATTCTGCTCTCTTGGTATCTGCTTAAAATTTATCTTCATGAAATGTTATTTTAGGTCATCCACCATTATTTTATAGGGCATTAATTTCTCATCCTTTGTTTGGTAGTCATTAGTTGCTTGATGAATTACAAGTTGAGAGTCCCCAAAAACACGATGTTCCTAGATCTTCCACTAAACTGTAATCCGTAATCCAGTTGTTAATGCCTCATATTCTGCCATGTTATTAGTGTAGGGAAATGATAATTGATATGATTTTGGTATAGAATTCCCTTGAGGAGTTATGAAGAGGATTCCAGCTCCTGTCCCATGCTGTGTGTATGAGTCATCAAAGTATAGTTGCCAAGGCTTTGCATGTGACATTGTTAAGATGGCTTCATCTAGAAATTCTAAAATTAGAGGAACATCATCTATCATGGGGGCATCTGCTAATGGATCTATGATGGCTTGTCCTTTTATTGCTTTTCTATCCACATACTCAATGTCAAATTAACTCAAGAGCATCACCCATTTGGCTAGTCACCCAGTAAGTGTTGCTTTATTGAGAAGGTATTTCAATGGATCGATCCTTGCAACCAACTTAGTCTTATGAGTTAGCATGTAATGTCATAATTTTAGGGAAGAAAAAACCATAGCGAGACATGCACGCTCAATTGGTGTGTAGTTTAGCTCATATCCCACCAATGTGCAACTAATATAGTATACTACCTTTTCATTGCCCTCAGCAACTTGTTGTGCTAAGAGTGCCCCCAGTGCTGTTGAAGTAGCTAATATGTATAGTAATAAAGGCTGATCTAGAACTGGTGGCATCAAAACTTGCAGATTCAAAAGATAATCTTTAAGTGCCTAGAAAGCCTATTGACAATTATCATCCCATTTGAATTTGATGTTTTTATGTAGCAAGTGCTGAAAGGGATTACACTTATCTGCAAGTTGTGCTATGAATCTTCATATGGACTGGAGTCTCCCTTGCAAAGATCAAAGTTGACTAATATTTCATGGTGGTTGCATCTCTAGGATGGCCTTGACTTTTGCTAGATCAGCTTCAATTCCTCTTTTTGATACAATGAATCCTAGGAGCTTCCCGGAGGTTACTCCAAAGACACATTTCTTGGGATTTAATCTTACTTTATACTTTTCCAACTGATCAAAGATGACTGAAAGTATGTCCAAATGTGTATCTTTGTCTATTGATTTGCCCAAGAGGTCATCAACATAATCTTCCATAGTAACGTGCATGAGATCATGAAAGATAGTAGTCGTGGCTCTTTGATATGTAGCGCTTGCATTTTTTAGCCCAAAGGGCATGACATTCCAATAGAAAGTTCCCCAAGGACAAGTGAATGATGTTTTGTGTTGGTCTTCGGATGCAATTTTTATTTGATTGTAACCAAAAAATCCATCCATCAAGGATAACATCGCATGACCTGCTATGAGATCAACAATCAAGTCAATATTTGGTAACAGAATATCATCCTTAGGACAAGCTTTGTTGATGTCTCTGAAATCTATACATATTCTGATACTATGATCTGGTTTACTGACCGGCACTAAGTTGGAGATCCATTCAGGATAATCAATTGGGCGTATGAATCCGACATCCAGTAATTTCTCAAGTTCTGCTTTGACTAATAATGCCACTTGTGGATGCATCTTTCTTAATTTTTGTTTCACTGATTTTGCCCCCAGTTTAACTATCAAATGGTGCATTACCAAATCCGGATACAATCCAGGCATATCAGCGTATGACCATGCAAAGTTGATTTGTCGTTCTATGAAGAAATTTATGAATTTTGACCTTTCTAACTGTATCAAAGATTGAGCCAGGAATATGTTGTGTGGAACTTCTTCTATACCAATGTTTATTTTGATAGTCTCCTCTACCAACATGGATGACTTTTCCTCATATGATGTTGGGAGAATGTCGAGCCTTCCATCTTCGGGTGCCTCGGAGAGGTTTTTGCCCTCAAATATGTCCTTTCTTTTTACTTTTTTGGGGTCAGATAGTGCCACAATGTGGTTTTCACTATAAGACCTTTGATTTGTTTTTATTTTTAGATTTTTGTGACTGGAAGGTCCAACACCCTCACCAAAATATGCCATGCTGTTGAGTTCTATGGTGTATCCCACTTTATGGTCCCCAGGGGGAAGATCCTCTCATATGCCAAGATAGTCAATAAGGGCTTCATCATTTTGGAATGTGTCAAACTGTGCAAGTCCTTCATGGTCCTAGTCAATAAGTTGGTGGTGAACAAGGGGAAGGCCTTTGATGTCTTCAAAGTTAGCGGGGTTAAGAGTGAAGATGCAGTTATATTCAGGTATGTCGAGGTAGTTATCGAGGTCATCGTTGGAACTCTCCTCATCAGTCTCGATCATGAACGAATCCAAATTATCATCACTAGTAGCACATTCCAGGACAGGTGTTCTCATTCTATGTGATTTCAACCTAGGACCTAGAGACAAAGATTGTATGGGATCCTCTGGGGTTGTTTCTTGACCAAATTTGAATTTTTTATTAAATTCCTCTTCTTATGTTGGTTCACTTGGTTCTCTAAATGTCTCGATGAGCTCATAGTCACTAGAGGATTTGTCTAAACCCCATTCCCATTCATTGGAGTCTGTGGAATAGCGATTTTCTTATTGAATTTCAACAGCTTTGATTTGTAATGCTTCTTCTATCTTTTGAGTATGAACCTTGGAAGTCATGAAACCAAGTCCTTTGGAACATTCCTTTTTGAGTGTCAATTTAGGTTGTAAAGGCTCAATGATGCCTTCTTTTCTTAATCCAAAAGGACTTTTGCCATCATACCTAAATTTTTGTAGGATCTTGAGCCCTTTGCCATACTTTTCACATGGTATGCTGATATGATCTTGTGTATCATTTTCAGGGTCTTTGTAAAGCATTTTGTATAAGTCTTCTTCTTCCACTTCACTCCATTTTTGGAAGATTGTACGATCCCATTTAAGTGTAATGATAGATATCTACTTAGTAGGATGTGGTCATCCATATTCTTTTGGTGAATTCATGACTTGTTGTAAGTACATGGTTTGATTCAAAGTGTATTCACCCATACCCTTGTCCTGGAATTTCCCTTTAAGCTCACCTTGTTTTGATGTCGAAGTTTTTAATGACTCGAGATCAATGTATGCAGAAGAAGGAACAACTTCCCTATTACTTGGGATGATCGTTTCCATTTTTGGTCTCAAGTTATTGCAGTATATGAATGGATTAGGATCTCCATTAACTATTATTTCAACTCCATTGTAAGGAAACTTAATGCACTGGTGGTATGTAGATGGGACTGCCCTCATTTCATGAATCCAAGGACATCCTAGTAATATGTTGTATGTGAGATCTAGGTCTAGGACTTGACAAACCACATCCTTTGTAACTGGCCCAACTCTGAGAGGCAAGGTGACTGTGCCTTTGGATGAATGCTCTTCATCATCATATGCTTTGATGGTAATTTTGTTTGTAGAATTCACAGCTTTGTCGGAATATCCCAATTGTTTAATAGTGCTCAATGTACAAATGTTTAGACCTACTCCTCCATCTATCAAGACTCGTTTGATTCTATGTTTGTGTATGAAGGCTTCAATGTGTAATGGTGCATTATGTGGCTGACTTACGAAGGTGTCATTGACTTCTGTGAATGTAAGAGAGTGTGGAATGGAAAGGTATCCCACCATGGATTGAAACTGGTCGACGTTCAGATCAGTAGGGATGGTAGTGTCTGTCAAGATTTTGTCAAGAATAGATTTATGTGCCGGGGATATGCGTAAGAGCTCAAAGATGGAGATAAGTGTGGGTGTCTTCCCTAACTGTTCTACAAGGTCATATTCAGGATTGGTTGATGAAGAAGTGGTGCTTTTAGCTAGAGCACCTTGCAAAGTAAATTTACCTCAACAAGTTGTGACATTACATTCAGAGGTAGGTTCGAAAGAAGATCGAATGCCTTTTAGGACAATCTTGGGTCTCTGGGTAGAATTCTCAAAGGTTTTGTCCTTGATGATAATAGTAGAGACATAATTATCCATTGAATTGTGATTGATAGTTGAATCTGATATCTCAATGATGAACCACTAGTACGAAACCGGTACTAAGAGGGGGGGGGTGAATCAGTACAAACACAAATACAATCCAAAACTGGTTTGATAGCAAATACTCCAAATGACTGATAAACAGGGATACCGGTAAAATAGAGTGCAACCGGTAACATCCAGTATAGCTCAATCAGTCATGAACCAGTCACTCAATAAGCTTTTCTCTTAGCTCAATACCACATTATCATTATATTCTCATGCATAAACTAGTAAACTTAACCATCAAATCTTCACAATAGTGAGTTCAATATGTTTAATAGACAGGCATAAAACATAGAACCTTCGTGTGCTTAATAGATAAAACTAAGCATCACAAGACAAAAGAATTACACATGACACACATATTTTTCACGTGGAAACCCAACTAGGAAAAACCACGGTGGGGATGAACACACATAAGCTACTTTTTGAACTCTTTAGAAGTCTAGTCTATTTGGAGCCTTGTTCGGTTAAGGACATTACAATAGGTTCTGGTAGGAACCGATCCTGTTAAGGATCACCTGGTTAAGGGTTAAACCCGGTAGGGTCACCTTGTTAGAGGATTTTAAGAACTCAATAGCTGAAAGGATCTCCTAAGCTTCTCTAGCTACTCAAAACTCATTAGCCTTGAATTACCTAGTTAAGGGATTTGAAACAAGCTGGTTAAGACCACCCAATTTAAGGGATTTTCAGTCAAGCCAATTAAGGCTACCCTATTAGGGGATTTTTCAACTATTGAAGTGGTTAAAGATCAACAGGTATTACAATGATATATTAACAACACTCAATGCTAATGCAGATCCGTTTAGGCTCCTCTTTTCCTTCTGCACATTCACTTTATAGGTATCTCTCCTCTCCTTTGGTCTGGCAAGAATCACGTTTCACTTTCCTTGGATACACACTCACAACTTTTGCCAACAACCTCAGACAAAAACCCAACATCGACCTTATAGGAAACATACAAGTCGGTAGCAAAAACCCTAAACCCTAAACATGTTAGGTTGAGCAATTCAAATAGTTCGATCCTGACTATTGAATCATAATACATTAAATGCACCAGTCTTGAATTGATCTCAAGACATTTTCCATCATCCATTATCCACCATTTTCATGGCGGCTGATAACCCATCACGCGTTATCACCATTTGACAGACTTTGCACATTCCCGAGGTAGATAGGAATAGTCATCTTCATGCAAGATCCTTCACGCACATAGAGATTATGTGGCAACATGATCTATCCTCCATCATACTGCTAACTCATCACACAAAGATCACTGATTGAGTCACATAGACTTGAGGTACTCCAACTGGAAACCCTGAAGTGGAAGTTGCCTACCAACCGGTAGTCATACAGTGCTTCCATGTGCTGATTCCCATAACTACATGTCGGTTCACTTTGAAAAAATATTCCACTTCACTTTGGCATATAAACTGGTTCACACATATGCTAGTTCCTCTCTCTTCACTTATCACATGTGCTGGTTCACAATATGTCTCATATTGACATCATTGACAACATACAATATCATTATGTCTTCATGGCAGTTCACATAAGGCTCATGCCGGTTCACATAATGCTAATAGAATCATAGTTATAGGATGCTTTGGTATAGTTGGTCTGGTCATCTGTGGCTACATCTTTTCCCTTGTCATGTTTTGGGAATGGTTCCTTAAACATCTCATGTTCTTGATTGGATGAGTGTCCTTCAATCTCAATGTCACCTCTATCAATGAGATCTTGTATGATGTTCTTTAGTTGATGACAATTTACTATTTTATGACCCTTGCTCTTGTGAAATTCACAATACTCATCATCATTCTACTAATTTGGTTTGACCTTTGGCTCATATGGAGGAAAATCTGGAATTGTGATTACTTTGTTTACCACTAGCTTTTTGAAAACTGACTCTAGTGGTTCTCCCAATGGGGTGTACTTCCTTCGTGATCTAGAAGTTGTTTGAGTATTCACTTGATTGTTTGTAGAGCTTGATCCCAAAAAAATAATTTTGGGTCGCACTGTATTGGCATCAACAACACCATCATTGAATGTGTTCTTGTTTTTATGCCAAAATCTTGGCTTATCTTTTCCTTTAAAGTCATCTTTGTTTTCCTTGAATATCTTAATGACTCCTTGTTCAATTAGGACCTTTTCCGTTGCTAAGCCTTTTTCAATGATGTCCTTGAAGGTGGACAAACAAGAATTCCTTAGATCATAGCCAATGTCTTTGTTAACATTCTGGGTGAACATCTCTACCATTTGTTTTTGTGGAATTTCACAAGAGCATCTGCTGGCTAGATTCCTCCATCTTTGTAAAAATGATGAAAAAGACTCTCCATCCTTTTGCTTGGTGTTGCACAAAGTAGTGACTGATATGTCCGTTTCTATGTTGTATGAGAAATGTTGGATAAATGCCTCTGCTAAGTCACCCCAAGACTTAATTCCAGGTGGAAGCTGGGAGAACCATTCCATAGCTTGATCACCTAAGATTTGTGGGAATAATCTCATCAAATATGTCTCTTCTGCTACTACCTCAATGCAAGATGTGAAAACTATCTTATGTGTGCCTTAGGATCCCCTTTTCTTCTATACTTATCAAACTTAGGTGTCACAAAGTATGTAGGAAAAGGAGGCATTGGAATGCTCTTGTCAAATGGATAAGGACATATGTCTCTCATTGTGTATGTTGGCTTCAGTGTATTTATATCCTGCATTTTCTTTTGTAAGTCCCTGATTTGTTGCTCCAAATTGTTCTTAGGTGGAGATCGACTTCTTGGACCATACCCCATGCTTGAGGCACAATTGGAGGAGGAGCATGTTTCATATATGGATGATATTGATCATACACATGTTCATAAGGAGGAGGTCTATAATGATGCTGCATATATGGACCACTTGGTATAGAGTCATGTTGAGGAACAACATATCTATTTTTTCCATGTATACCATACTCTATAGGCATGTCATGAGTTTGTTCTAGTGTGTTGCCCCCAAATTTGACGCGGGGTTTCCTTGTGTCCAAATTTTGAGCATGCCTTTGAATATCCAATTGCTTTGTTGGTTGATCCTTAGCATTAATATGTGATTGAGCATATTTTTCTACATAAGACTTCCATAATGGTCTGCAAAGGTGAGTATCATATGCTTGACCATGTGTGTATGGGGCCTCTGGTTTTTGAAACAAAGATGATGGTGATTCAGACACAAGATGTGGTCCTCTATTGCATCCACTATTAGGCCTCCTTTGATCCATGTTGGAGTGAGGTTGTTGCAAAGGTCAATTTTCCATTATTTGAGATATGTCAAAATCATGAGGGATCTTGGTTCCACTTTGTGCCATAACTTGTAGAAAATATTGTCTATCTCTCCTCATTATTTCCTCAACCAATCAATTGAAATGAGGATTCATAATGGTGTCTTCCACTTCTATTGAATGTACATTAAAGTTCTTCATATTGTTATTGTGTGTATCACTATTGTTTGTAGTGTCCATGTGCTCAACATTTGGAATGTTTCTATAGGCATCCATGTCGGGTAATGTAGTATGATCAGAATTGAAAAAGATATCATTGTCATACTCATAGGAACTCATGTTTGTGGATTATTGAGCCTCTTTAGCTTCTCTCCTAGATTTTTGGGAATGGGTTTCAACCATGAAATAGGTATTGACCAAGATGTGTGAGACTAGATGAAAATGGAAAGAGTATGGAAGACCAAGAGTTGGATGGAATGTAAATGAATCTAAGGTTTACTTGCAATGTCCAAAGTGTAGGACCAAGTATGTATGTAGTAGAGTAGGTGTGACTTTCAAAGAGAGGATAGTTTCTCTTAATGAGGTAAGTTGACCTTGACTCTAAGTAAGACCAAATGAGACCCAAAGGTGATAGACCTTGATGAGGGACCACTTAGCAAAATGTTTTTGTATGTAGTGTGTTGACAAAGTATGATGAGGACAAGCAAGTGACCTTTTGACTCAAGTTTAGACAAATGTGAATCTAATGTAAGGTGTAAAGCAATGATGGACTTTGTGAGACCCAAAGATAGGTTGAATGCTAGTTGAAAACCTGAAGAGACAACCTAGGAAGCTCAATAAGTCTGAAACTGACTGTTCTTGTTTGCTGAATTATGAAAGTTCTCAATCCTGAACACAGACGTGTCTGTATACTTCACAGACACACTTAAATGACACAGATGCTATTCTAACAGACACAAACGCGTTTCTAAGATGTTGTAAATGTGAAGTTTCTCAAAACACAGACGCATTTCTGCCCTTCATAGATGTGGTTATATGATACATACACTATTCTGTCAGACACAGATGTGTTTCTGCAAAATTTGTGCAATTTTTTTCCAATCTATGAAGTTGTTGTTGTGACCAAATCTGATTTTTTTTTTAACTTTTTTTTGTGACAAGAGGACACAATGTTGATGAAGACTCAATGTTTGCAAGTGTTTAGATTCAAAATGATTCCAAGGAAAGTGTGTTATTTGATGTAAGAATGTTTTGAATACACTTGAAGACACAAAAGACACAATGTTTTGCTGTTTGGTCTTGAATGTTTGATTGTTCAAAATAAGTCAAGCACAATTCTTATGGCTGGCCAAGACAATAGTTGTTGATCCCACATGGAGTTTCCCTTGAGGCTACGCTATTCAGAGCGGATACTTAGATGCTTGACCCCACTGGCTCCACCCTCGACACTCACTTATTGGGGCAGCCAAGCATCAATCCCCACAACAACTCCTCATGGCAAACTTTGTATCTCTACTAAGAACCATATGTGTGTGGGATGCTACCAGAGGTCTGACCTCCTGCCCCAACAACTAGAAGGATTTTGGCTTCTAAAACAAAAAGGTGCTAGTAAGGGCATTCACTTGTGTGGCCATACATGTGGCACTTTAAGCTCTGTAAATATAGAAGGCTCCCAGCCGATAGGGGTTACGCCCTACAAATGATCAAATAAATTTGATCAAACGGGTTTATGGGGAGACATAGTGTCGGTATGAACTAATTAGCACACATTATTCATAGTTTTCACCACGAATATAGTTATTTATAGTGGTTTGGAAGAAGATGGCTTTTCTTTTGCTACCACTTGGGTCGTTCTCTCCTCACTAGTAGTCCTAATGACCACATGGGGAGACAGGCCCTCTAAAGATTAAACAAAAAGAGCCTATTGCTCAAGACACAAAAGACAATGATTCAATTTTAAAGCACCAATTGAAGTGTTTGCTAGTCTACGAAAACAAAGCACACAATAAAGATCAAAAACCCTTGCCAAGGTCTACAACAAAGATTTGTTAGTAGTTTGGATTATTTCAAATGATCACCCCTTCCTGGAAGCACACAAGTTAGGTAAATTTTAGATCCAAAAGACATTGTGAAATAGGGGCCTTCAACAAAAATGATTTTGCTTTCAAGACAAGCAGCACCAATTTCGTTAGCTAGATATGCAAATGTTAGCTCAAAATAAACCAGATCTAAAAAACTGAATGACTAAAAATAGAATCAATGAAAACCCCAAAATGAAATTAGTGCACATAGACGTGGTTACCATAAACACAAACGTAGCTTCAGGATGCAGCCATGCTTCTATGAAACACAGATGCGGCTCCAAAACATAGACGTGGCTTCTGGACGCAGATGAAAACCCCATAGACGCGACTAGGGAACATAGATTATACCATCACATGTGTATATGGTGAAAATGGATTAACAACAATGATGAAAGACTAAATGAATTCAACCACAAAACCCTAGCCTAACAACAACAAAGATCCACCATAACATATGAAGATTACCTAAGACAATGCAAATCAAATGAAATCACAAAGATTATACCATCACATGTCCAATAGGGTTTGGATCTCCATTCTTCCTATCTCCATTGATCTTGCTTGATATATTTGCTCTCAGATTTTATATGTGCACAAGAGCTCAACAAAGAACGAAAATGTGGTTGCAAGTAGGATCGCATATGAAAAGCATAGTGTAATCAAAATTGATTAGCCAGGGTTTGATAATGAAGGAAGAATCTCCTTATATAGAAGACACTAAAAGAAATGGAGGGATAAGATTGAGAGGTGTAAAAAGAGGTTGGCTATGATTAGAGGACAGGTAAAAGAAATAAGAAAATAATGAAAGAGTAGGTAGTGTAGGAATTAAGAGATGAATTGCATGTGTCTTGGGTAGAAAAGGCTAATGAATTAATTAAATAAATAAAGATTCATTTAATTAATAGAGGAAGTGGGATAGTTAAATAAATAAAATATTTATTTAATTTATGAAAAAGGATAATTTAAATAAATAAATGTATTTATTTAAATGAGAAATAAGGCTAGAAGAGGATAAATGAATTAATTAAATAAATAAAGATTTATTTAATTAATAGAATAATTAGGCTTAGAATAATTAAATAAATAAAAATATTTATTTAATTAGACATGACAATTTTAGGTGTCTACAATGATAATCAAATGTTAAACTCCAAAATCACCCATGAATTAGTCAAAACAACTTTGGCACAATTTCAAGGAGATAAATCCCCTAGACCGGATGGCTTCCCTACTGGTTTTTTTAAGAAACGTTGGCACATTTTAGGGGATGAGATTACTAATTCCTTGGAATCTGGCCGCAATGCAGGGAAGTTCCTAAAAGAGATCGATAATACCTTTTTGGCCTTAATTCCAAAGAAGGAGAATCCCTCAAAGTGGGAAGTATTCAGGCCCATTTCTTTATGCAACATGACTTATAAACTACTAGCTAAAGTCATGGCCAATAGACTAAAACAATTACTGCCTACCATAATATCAGAAGAACAAGCTGGCTTTATACCCAATAGATCAATTTTGGATGAGATTATTATCATCCAGGAAGCCATCCACTCCTGTTAGTTCCAAGGGAAACCTAATATGTCGATAAAACTAGATATAAAAAATGCTTATGACAAATTGGATTGGTATTTCCTTTTTAGTTGCATGAAGGCCTTTGGCTTTAACAAACAATGGGTTAATTGGGTTTACTTATGTGTATCAAACCCTAGGTTCTCTATCTTAATAAATGGGAAACCGGAAGGCTTCTTTGAAGTATCTAGGGGACTCTGATAGGAAGATCCCCTATCCCCATTCTTATGTATAATTATGTTTGAAGCCTTACGAAGAATCCTGGATGCATCACAGAGGCCTGGCAGACTGGGGGGGATTTAAATCACCAGAGGCATAGATCCATGTACTCATCAATAGTTTGTTGATGACACAATGATTCTGGGAAAAGGGTAGTTGAACGAAGCTAAGGAAATCAAGAAAATATTACAATCTTATGGGTTGGCTTCCGAAGAGATGCTAAACAAAGAGAAATCAGATATATTATTTTTCAATATGGAGGCACAGGAGAAATACATAATAGCTTCATGTCTAGGGTAAAAAATAGGTCATCTGCCATTCTTGTATTTAGGGATACATTTGAACAAAGGTATCAGAACCAACAAACTTTAGGATCCCCTAATTCAAAGGATGAGGAATAAGCTATCATCTTGGAAAGCCTTATGGATGATAGGGGTAGGAAGATTAACCCTCATAAAAACAGTCTTAGCAGCAATGCCTATCTATCTTCTATCATGTATACCACTTCCAAAAGGGGCTTATAAGAAATTAACTCAAACAATTAGAGATTTTTATTTGAACAATGTAGAGGATAAAAACAAAATGAAACTGATATCATGGGACAAGATATGTTGAGAAAAGAGTGATGGAGGCATGGGAATATAGAAATTACTATGGAAGAATAAGGTTTTAGGGGCAAAATTGGCATGGAGAATGTACACATCCTCAAAAGCCAAATGCGACAAAATCTTTAGGAGCAAATACATATCACAAAATCAGAGAGAGGCAATATTTAGGGAAACAAACCCACCCAAGGGATCTAGAATCTAGAATTTTATAAAAGAAAGTCGATTGCTCATATCAAACCATCTATCCTAGGATATTCATGATGGTAAATCTGCCTTGTTCTAGGTATATTCCTGGGGGTTTACACCTTGATAGATAGTCTGATGAATACAACCAGTATAGAGGACCAAATGAAATCTTAATGGGGTAATCATATAAGGGATTATAGAACAATGGCACCAAAATAGGCAATGGGATGGAAATGGAAAAACATGCTCCAATTCTTGGCGGATAAGAAAGACAAAGAATTGCTGCAAATTCTCAAATGCAAATTAATAATATTCAAACGTAGGCCAAATGAGATTATATGGTTGAGATCAAAGGATGGACAATACAACTGTAAAGATGGTTTTAGAACAATATATGATGAGGCAAACAATGTCAATGATTACATCACTAATACACTATGTTGGGACAAATTTTGTCTCCCAAAAGTTGGCTTCTTTGCCTGGGTGAAATTTCAGGGGAAGGTTCTAACTGCAGAACAATTTAAACTTAGAAGCTATGAAGGAACCTCAATCTATTTCTTATGCATAAAATATGAGTAGACAAATGACCATATATTCACAACCTGCAACTACACATAGAAATGCTGGTATTGGCTAATGGCACAAGCAAGTTGGTCAGGTGCCCTTATCCCTTCCCTAAAGGAATGACTCAAAAGTTGGTCAATTATTAAAAGGAATAGCATCTTCCACAATTTATGGATATGCAGCCCAACAATAATAATTTGGGAGGTTTGGAAGGAGAGGAATAGGAGAATTTTTCAAGAAACAGAAATGAAGGTAGAGAATCTTATAGAAAAAATAGAAGCCCCCATCACAAATCTCCAATAATAAGAATGTAACCATCCCCCAACATGATAAGACATTTATAGTCCGGGATAACTACATCAGAAGGTAGTGGAAGAGGATTAAAATCCCTTCGTTCACAGGGAAGGATGGCATAGACAAGACCAAAGTAAGGAAATCATGCAAATGGGGGCAGAGGTTGGATGGTGCAAACTCAACTTTGATGGAGCATCCAGAGGTAATCTAGGGGAGGCAGGGGTAGGTTATATAATTCACTCAGATGAATGGATCTGTATTGAATCTAGATCCAAATATCTAGGTCATTTCACTAACAATAAGGTGGGGCTATTAAGCCTAATAGAGGGTTTAAACCTATGTAAACAAATAAAAATATCCAAATTGGAAATAGAAGGGGACTCTGCCATTATATTTAATGTAATGAGGACCTAGACAATGTCAAACTGGGAACTCAAAAGTTTATTGGACAAAGCCCTATCTCTAATGGAAAGCTTCTCAGATTACATGCTCAATCAAATATATAGGGTGGCTAATACATTGGCAGATAATCTAGCTAATTTAGGGGCAGATGGAGCAAACAAAACCACATCATTAACATATAGGCAATCAGACTAGGATACTTATAGGTAGGGAAGGGTTTAGATATAATCCTCAACAACACATTCACACACATATTGGAAGGTATACATATGTATATGCATAGATAGTGGTATATATGTACATATATATTTATACTTATATAATTATATCTGCATACATGCATATATATGGTATCAGATATATGTAGATGTGAGTATACATATATAACTATATATATAGATACATACTCACACCTATACAAATATATGTGTATATAATCATATATATGCATATCAATAATAATCTTAGAGAAGAGCTCATCATAACCCCTCCTTTGGCTCTTAATAGATTTCTCAATATAATAGATGCATACGATCATTTGTATACACAAAGTATGTTTGTATGCCTATATGGTTATATACATACATATATGCATATATATATAAACATATAAATATGTATATCTATATATGCATACAATTATATATTTATATACACACACATACATATACACATTTAAAATATATTATATATATATATATATATATATATATAGAGAGAGAGAGAGAGAGAGAGAGAGACTAATATATATATACATATAGATATATATTCAGATATGCATAGACATCATCATATGTCAAGACCTTATCATTTAGGTACGGTTCAAACCCTTAACAATCATTCACTAGAGATGTTAGGGTGTAAGACAAATAGAGAATAACGGAAAAACAATCAACTCTATAGTCGCTATGATAGGTGAGTATAGGGATGGAAATCTCCCAGATTTGATGGAGATATATAGGCATATACTCAAATATATATATACATACATATATGCATATATGCATATATAAATATGTATATATATGCATAAAGCTATATATGTATATACATACATGAACATATATAATTAAGCATATATATATATACACAAAAAAATTGATATATATATATATATACACACACACACACACACACACACACACATATATATACATCTATATAATATATATATGAATATGCATCATATGTCAGAAATCAACATAAAGGCACTACTCGACTACTTAAGTAATCATACACCGGAGGGGCTAGGTCATAAGGTTAACCGACAATCATGAAAAAGTAATCAACACTCCTATAGTCATTACAACAGGGCAATATGGGGATGGAAATATGTCAGAGTTATCAAAAGATAATCATAATATTTACCAAGAGGTGAATGAGAAACCATCACGAGAAAATCCTGGCATAACTGGGGTTACAACTCGATTTATCGATAATATAGGTTAACAAAATTAGTATATCTAAGTAGAGGTACCCACCATTTATCTTTGTAAAAGATGGACTCTGGTATTTGTCTTTGCCCTGAGAAGTGTTAAATGTCCTTTCTCAGAGAGATCTCTAGCAAACACTGGTTGGTTATTCTGATATCGAAAGATGATCTAGTGATACATGTGACCAAATAGATTCTCAACAATGAGATTATATAATCAGAACATAGGAAACAAGTCAATAGTAGCATCCCAGCAGGGTTTGTAGCAATACTACTCACAATGGGAGAAGATAAAGCAATCATAGTCTCACTATGCAGGCTAATATTCAAGAAAGAATATCTGGTTAACCTGGAAATGACTATTAAATGTGTGGATGACAAGATATATATAACTTATCCAAAGATTACACCGAAGATGTGAAAGCCATAGACAAGGAAGAGGCTCTCAATATAGAGTTTAAGAGGCCCATTCTCAGTAGCAAAGATTAGAAACTATGTCACCAAAGGAAAATAGAGATAACAAGGAGCATTGCATTCCTCAAACAATGGCTTTGTGTGGTAGAAGAGCCAAAAGTTGAATGGTGGGTAACTTATATGGTAGAGGAGGGCTGGACTCCATTCAAGACTAATAATCCTAGTGATATGGAGGCTAAGAAAACATAGGCCTCTAGCATGGAAGTCGTAGATGATAAGGAGGAATAGTAAGTTTTCATAACATAGTTTTGTTTGTAGTTACTAATATAACTAGTCTAATAAATAGGGATGTAGGATCTACAGTTAGTACAAGGCACATATCAAGCTATTTATGAAAGAACTTTGATATAAGGATGGCTTAGAAATGTATGACATTTTTATAGCATAGATAGCGAAGGGTAAGATACTTACTTGATGACATTTTTAATATATATATATATACACTAAATAAGTGAATTTAAGAATCCGGATGTTCCTTTGAGTCAGGCATATACTAAAATGCAGTAACAGGGAGTACTCTAGTAACTCTTGCATATTGGTTTAATTCAGCATTTACTTTTAGACATCTATTAGACCAAAATATCATGGTAAGATCATGAGTTGTAGGATATATGGGTTGTGTTATTATCAGTCTCTTGTTGACCAGTTTTTATACCTCTATTACTATTGTAGCCTGGGTAATGTTTCATAGTATAGCCAACAATTTTTGATGCTGACTTAATATGAAAGAAGCCTAGGCCATAATAACAATAATGAAAAGTATGCAGAGATAATACTAGTTCTTATTCTTTTTGTACTAACACTTAATGAAGTTGTTTGTAGCAGGATTATCTTGAGAATTTGTTTTGTAGGAAAAGTAGAAGGCAAAGAATATGGCAAAAGCAGCAACAATGAACAATGAAGTTTGGTAGAAGCAAGTTAACTCATTGGAAATTGTAGAAACTAGCTATGAAGGGCTTTTTGAACAGCCAGAATGAAGAATTTGTAAAAGACTATATGTAACTCAATACATGATATTAGATACTGATTGGACCTATGGTCTCGGGAAAGGCTGAAGGTTTTCTCCTCTCCGCTCTTTCCTACTGGTGCCCGCACTGAGCGAAGATTGTAATTTTATTTATTAATAAAATATGGCTTAGGCATTTTACTGAGCCAAAAAAAAAAAAAGACACCCTGTGCTAAAAATAGGTCCACTAAAGAGGTAAGACTCACTGTCCAGAACTGCAAGTCCTGCTACCAAATATAGAGCTGAGTGGAAACAAAAACCTACCCTCTAAAAACTACATGATATGTGTAATGCTGATAATAACTCAAACTGAAAGCAACTCCCTCTTTGTCGAAACTGCATGTTACTTGAGTGAAAAATAGCTCATGGACTGAAAAAACACTCCTAATACATTTATTAGTTTAATTATTTTATTTAGATAAATAGAAGCTTTTAATTTATATAATTTATTTTAAATATTCTTCCTTTTTTATAAAAATAAATAAATTAATAATTAATTATTATATTTAAATATTAATAATGGTATTTTGTGTTTTAATTTTTTTTATTTTAATAATATTATTAATAATTAAATATAATAATTAAAGCATTAAACAAAAAAAAGGGTTTAAAGCCCCCATGGCTATCATAAACTACGATTTAAAGTCCTGAGTGGGAGTTAAAATAACTCAACCAATATTACAATAATAAAGGCAATAGCTTTTATAAAAGGAATAAAACAAAGCCCATAATATTCTCAAACTAGGGCATGCAAAAATGAAAAGTGATTGAAACCTTTTTTATTGTTTCATTTTGCACTCCTATGACTTGCTAAGGAAGACTCCTTTTGTGGTTGTCATGTATTCTATTGAAGCTAGGTTTTCCATGACTTGACTTAAACTCTTGGGGTATTTTTTGTATGACAGACGTGGTATGTATTTATTTTTCCTCCATTTGATAGTAGTATCTCTTTATAAAAAGAAACAATTTATAGAAAAAAAATTTGTGGCAATTTCTGAGTTTGCACCTAGAAAAAAAGAAAGAACTTTGTATTTGTCTTCTCATGAAGGTCTCTCACTTTTATATATGGAGTGCTGGGATATTGCCATCGCTATCCTGCAACTGCATATTCTTAACATAGTGAATATTCTTGGCCTTCTTTTCATGCATCTCTTTGTTATCTTCATGGAAGAACATGAATGTCTTTTGTTTTCATGCTATGGTTGCTAATATCTCTCAAAGGGACTATCCTTGTTGTTATGGCTGCACTTAATGACTATAAAAAGAGTAATCATCTTTAGTGTCTTAAATTTATGTCATTATTAGCTCTTAATCCTTTGAATGGTCTCTTTCACTGTCTATTGCCCCATGCTTGATAATTTATTTATAGATTGTCACAACCTTATTAGCTGCATATAGCAAAATCTCTTTGTGCTAAGTTTGAGATAATAATTTTCTTGCACTACTATTGTGATTGTAATATCCACTATAATAATAACAAATGATGTATTTTGAATATGGACCATTAGAATTACATATGTGATTGCATTTTTCTATTAAGTTTAACATCACCCCACGATGTTGATTTCACAGAGTTTTCTGATGTAGAAGTATACTCTTTATAATTGAGTGTGAAGAATGTATTTTATGTGTATACTCTCTCTTATTGATGCTTCTATATTGTCTCAGTCTTCTTTGTCGATTGATATGATGATTGTTATCATGCATCCCGGAAATCGATGTATAACTATGTATGAAGAATGTACCTTAATGAATGTGTTGCATCTTTAATATTTTTGGCATTGCTTCCTTTGATGTTGAGCTACAAATTGTTTGCCTACTTGCACCCTTTCGGACTGGTTAAGGGTTCTCAAAATATGTAAACTGAGTTTTTACGATATTTTTTGGGTTACTTTGTTTCTTAACTTTCTAATTTTAGTGTAAAATTCATAAAAATTGGAATCTAGGTTTCTTAGAAATGACCAAAACAAAATGACTGTATTTTCGACTGAATTCTTGGGACAACATATTCACTTCTTTTTTAAAATGAGTTGCTAACTTGCTTATTGTTACCTTTACTGTGTAATTCTTTCTCATTTGGTACTTTGTTTTTTATGTGTTTTTCACTTCATGTGGTTGATATAAAGATTTGTGACTTCCATTATTTTCTACAACCTTCTATGATCCATCCACCATTAACTCTATCTCACTTACTCTTCTTCATAGTTTGTGATTGTTCTCTAGACTGTGTATGACTACAACTAAGATATTTTAATGTTTTGACCATGAAATTTCATTGTTTGAGAGGTATACATAATCTTCCTTATACTCTGTCTGGACTATTTGAAGAGCATACAAGCTTCGTATACTTATTGTTATGTATCCATGCATGTTGACTATATTTCTTTTTAGCCCTTTCTAAATGCATACACTATAATGTTGGATCTTATTTACTATGTAGAGGTTTGAATGCTTTTTATTTGATATTTTGTTTACTACATCTGAACACAGGAAAAATTTGTTACTCTGAGACCTCACTAGGGTTGTATATACATTCTATCATGTCACATATCTTTACCTGAACCATGATGTGTCATTTATAATAATGATCTTAAGGACTCACTATTATGAGTGATAGGCCCCTGTTTGATGAAGTTAGGCTGATATGTTAGCATGTTGGGCTTAACCCTTATGGGAGCCTCATTTATCCCCACATGCTTGATATTTCTAAAATGAGAACATGTATCTGCACATGAAATAAATAAGTTAGATAAAAACATGGTTCTTGATGATATCTCATGACATCTTTTTTGTATTGATCTGATATGATTTCTCTGAGTTTGATGTAGCACTTCAAGCATATCAGGAATAGTAGTCTATATGTTAGGATGAGGTAATTAAACATGAGCTCTAACAAATCTTTTCTTCTCTTACTTTTATAGGTGATTCATGGGGGGGACAACGAGGAACTTGAATTCTAGGAGATGTTGATCAACTATCCAAAGGAGCTTGTCAACCTTTTCAGGAAAAGACTAGCTCCTTATCTCTTCTTCACACACACCTTTTCTTTATTATATGTTTACAGTTCTATATTGGTGTATTTGTCTTAGCTATTCCCACGACTTGTGTGGGATCATATGTGCAGTTTCTCTTTATGAATATAAATGTCTTTTATGCAAATGTTTCATTGATGTATATCTCTTTGAATCAAATAGATGCAGTTTTTGAAAATAGGATATTTGTATGATATACATTTTTATTCAATAAAGATAGCAAACTTTGGAAAAAAAAATTGTACCTTTTATCTGCAATGAATAAAACCCCTATGGGTCACCAAATTTAGAAGTGATAAAAATTTGGTAAAATTTTTGATGACCTCTTAGGGGTGTTTTCCTACTAAATAGTAGTATTGAGTAGCCTTGAATATCCATTGGGCATTGAGTCAAATCTGCCCTCTTCAAAATTTAGAACTGCAACTTTGTACTATAAAAATGAAACTACAAAGGCTCTGCATACAGTTGAGCCTGCACACTATGCAATCTACACTTCTTGAAAAACCAAAACTAAAAACTAAATTGAAATTTAAAAATATACTCTATCCTACCCTAATCAAGTGTAAAACCTGGTTATACAAAACCATTCACTGCTTTCGATAAATAACATCCTTTTCTTCCCAGCTTAGAATGTTTCAAAATCTTATGAACAACTGACAAGAAATGATGAATGATGTTAGGATTTGCAAAGATACTAAGAGCGGGGGGGGTGAATCAGTATCTAATCAGTATATAAATTTACTTGATTTAAAACATGAAAAGCATATCAATACTGTGTACCGGTAAACCAGAAATAATGCAGTAAAAAAGAATAACAACCACATGAGAAGCACACCATAACACAATATTTTAACGTGGAAACCCGGTGTGGGAAAAAGCTCTGTGGGATTTGTGACCCATAATATTCGCTTACTGGCCAATAAGGGAATATTACTCTTACAATAGGGACCTACACATGTAGGAAGGCCAATTGCCTAGAGCTCAGTGCTCAAATACAAAAGAAGTCACATTGACTTACAAAAATGGATTATATAAATCCAATGTTTTGTACTGCTTCAGATTAGCATCTGCTATGCCAGATCTAGTACTGGTTTAAGCTCTACTACATACATAAACCCTTAATCTATAATTCACATATTAGGTCTGCATAATTTTGCCTATATCCTTATTACAAAACATTCTACAATGATCTCATACATATATGAGTCATATTACAAATTGCCATCTCATCTTACAATGATTTTACAATTAATTACAAAATACATTATAAACAAAATTCCTATCGGCTAGGGTGTTGGTATCCTTCCTTTCACTATCGGTGTTCTGTGTGCTGGTGTAGAGTTTGTCATTGCTAGTGCCGGTATATTTGTCTTGTCGGTATCATATGATTGCAAGGTTTCCATCAATGAAAAAAGCTTCAGTCACCTACAATTTCTCATTGGAGTGTGCATTTACCAACAATCTCCCCCTTTGGCATTGATAACAACACTCATGAGAAAAATCAAAAGTGTCCAAAATGATATCCAAAAATAGTCTACCAAAATTTTCTTATCAAAATTGTATGCTCAAAACTGTATGCTCCCCCTGAGAAGATGATATCCTTTCTTCTGATCATTTTTCTCATCCCACTACTCCCCCTTTGACATCAATGACAAAGGTTGTCATTCACTGTCAGTGGAGTTCTTCCTAGATTTTTGTAACTGGTGGGTTACAATCTAAAAGATATCTGTCAAAACTAAATTTATGCCATTGCTGAATGTTTTGTAGTCTTTTATAGCCTCTTATGTTCTTTGCATTGTACCAGTGAGTATGTGCATTTTCTCTTCTGGTGTCTTCAGTCTGAGAACCAGAGCCTCAAATATTTCTTTTCTCAAAGAAATAAGATACTCTAGTCTTGGACTAAGTTTGTATTTTAAGTCCTTTGCTTTGTCCTTTATTCCCTGTTTGTCATTTTCAGTTTCTTGATTTTCTCTTCCTTCTCTGCAATTTTTTTCTCTAATTCCAAAAATGAATCTGATGTTCCAATCAGATTATCAGCAATATTATTTATTTTCTCTTGTATTTTGTTGATCTCCTTGTCAATATCTTCTGTTAGGACATTTGTCTTGCAAGTATCCCTGTACAGTTTCTTGAAGTCATAGATTATTTCTCCAAGTTCCCATAAAAGGGTGTTCGTTTCTTCCTTATTCTTCTTTACAATATCCTTAAGGAATTTCTCTTTTTCTTTTATTAGTCTCTCCTTAAATGTATCCTCATTCATTTGGTCAATAGTTACTAGCTTGTCGGTGATAAACTTAGACAGTGTGTCTAGTTGACCTAAAGAATATTTATTCTCAATACTGCACTTGGGTGCTATCAATTTAAGAATTGGTATGGTATCATCAATAGCCTTATAGGCTTCTGCATTGCATTCGTTGATCTTCTTTATTGAATCTAATAAGACCTCAGTTACATTAGTAGGTCTGAATTTTGTCATAGTTGTACCAGATGTTTGTCCAACAATTTTTACAATCGCCATGCTACCAATGGTGGTTATATCCTTGCTTGGTTCGACCTCTGATAGGTCAGTCTGAGTTTGCATTTCCACAAACAAAATTTTAGGCTTTTCATTTTGGCCCGGTGGTACTGTCTCTGTCTGTACCTATGCTTCAACCTGTACTTGTTTGGGTTTCTCAAACTGTGTCTCAGACGGTTTCTCTGAATTTTCAGTTGCCAGTTTCTCAGATGTAATCTCCATCTTTGAAATTTCCTTAGCTAGTTCTTTTGATGTTTTATCTGTTGTTTCTACCAGTTTCTTAGTGGTATCCTCTGCCAGTTGCTCTGCTTGTGAAGTTTTTTCTGTGTTTAACTCAACCTCTACAGCCGGTGACTCAATAGTCACATCTTTCTCGTTATCCTTAGTGGTCTCTCTGTCAACCACAACATTATCTTCCTGTGTATCTATATTTATTGTATACAAAATTTCTGATTTAGGGTTTGTGTCTTCTACCAGAGTCTCCATACTCTTAGTGGCCGGTTGATTTTCAGCGATATCTACAGATGGAGTATCTGAAGGAGGTGGGGGCTTATTGTTAGTTATTTTTAAACTTGGTGGTCCTCCAACCTTACCTTTACCCTTATCTTTTTCCTTTTTATATACTTTGAAAGTTTTAGGTCTGAATAATTCTTCCTCTTTTTCTTTCTCCACAAAGAAAATATCGTATCCGTCAGCAGTTTCCTCAGAAAATTCCTTTACTCTGTCTGTCATAAGTGCCTCATGCCGGTGAGCAATAGAAAATACTATCTAGTTAGCCTCACTGATTAATTTATCTATTTCATCAGGTGAGTTAACTGGATGCACTGCTAGTAATTTTTCAATTTTAATCTTTTTATCTAGTTCAACAATAGATAATCTTCTAGCTTCTAATCTTCTATACAAGTCATTTGGAATTTCATCAACAAATTCCATTAAGAATTTCTTGTATATGTCTAAGTATAAGATTATATAGTTCTCTATACTTTCCTTATCATCAACTGATAGTGTATTGTACAATTTATTGATATTCTTCAGCTTACCATCCTCAGTTATTTCGCTAAGAAGTTTTTCAATAGGAGCAATAGTTTGTTTTACCTTCTTCTTAGGGGTCATCTTCTTTGCTAGAGGCCTTACTGCCTATTGCTTCTGTCTTGTCCTTTTTGGTGTAGGAGAAGGTGCTGGTGAAGGTTTTGTTTTCCTCTTAACTCTCTTGAATACAATAGGTATGTCACTTTCTAAAGAAGTTCCAACTAGTGAAAGGTGAGTTTTCGGTTGAAGTGCTTCCAACTCACTTTTAGTTATACCAGTTTGTTTTAGCACATCTTCCTTAATTGCTTTCACCTACCAAGATCCCTTCCTAACCTTTCCTTCTACCTTTTTAACTCTTTTCCTTGATTGTATTGTTCTCTCAATTGTTTCTGCACTACCAAATACTTTCTCTTCCGGTTCCTTAGGAGCTTCAAGGAGGGCTTTTGCAAAAGTTTCTATGATGTTATCATCTATCTCATAGCCCATTTCAGTTACCCAGATGGTTCTAGGGATAACTGCCTCCATCCAAATTTCATCTTTATTTATCATAAAATAGATTTCCTTTTGATACTTATCCACAATGGCTTGTGATAGCCTTACTCTGGTTTTCATTCGAGCCTTTAGTGCTTGAAAATGCTCATTTATGTCTTTCTCCCTGTTCTCTCCCATATTTTTCAATAGTTCCAATAGTTGTTTTCCTGCTGGTATATCAAATCCAAAATCTCTAGTACCAATACCAGGTACTTGTTTGGTTATGTATAGCATCAGACAAACAAGAAAGTTTCCAAATCTGAATGTTCCTTTCTTGTCTCTTTTGATCTTTCCTAGATTGTCTATTAACTCATCTTTAAGCCATTCACATATGTCTATCCTTGCATTATCATTTACCATATCATAGGCACTCTTAATACATAGGCTAGAAAATGAGTTTAACCCATTTGCATGTGTAGCCTTATAACCTAAGATCATACTGATAAATCTAATATTTATATTCTTTACATCATTTACCCTTAGAGATCTCTTATCAAATGTTGCACTGGTTTGGTTTATCACTAAGTCATTTGAGACCTTAGTTTTGTCAGGTCTGTTGCCAGTGGAGGGTAACCCTGTTACTGCTTTTAGTGCTTCTTTTGTGATTTTATGAATAGAGTGTAACTAGAAAAATTCACCATGTACTCTGCTTAACACAATCCTTATACATCCTTGGGAAAATCCAGGATACTAAGAATTTTAGTGAAACCTAGGGTTTCTGCCATCTTATGTTTAGGTTTGACATTTCCAGATTCATCATAGATTATAGTCTTATACATATTTTTAATTTCATCATCACCTAGTTCATCAATGTGACAATGTATATACATTCTAGGGACTTCAGCATATACTACTCCTTTAGGTATTTGAGAGAATGCACCTATGCCATCATCTTTCTTAGCAATTTTGGGAACTAGCTAGAAAATGGGTCTAGGTCGCTTAACAACTTCAACAATAGTAGGGTTTGCAATAAATTCAGGAGTGGATGAAGATGCCATAGCTATAAATACCTCAATCTTCCTTAAGGATGAATGATTTGATAAATGGCTTCACTTCTTCGCTTGGAATACCTTCGCTCGGGAATTTTCACACTCTCAAAGATTTGAATGCTTGGTGAATGAAAAAGGAGCCAAAACACTTTCTTTATAATGTTATTTTTGCCAACTACCACATTTAATGCTTGCCGATTAAGTCACAACTTAACTCATCTACCGGTATAGAAGTAATTTAAACTTCTCACCATCAACCGAGGAATAATAGCATGTTTTTCATTTAGTTGCTAAATCCCCAAAAGAATTTTCTTCAGTTAGATGAAGAATCTCCTGTCGGTGGAGTGTTACTTTGTTCTGCTGGGGGAGGAGTATTCCAATTAACATTGTGATCTAACTTTCTGATCCATTGTTTTGAGAACTCTTTCTTTACCTCTTCAACTTTTTCTTTACCTTTCAAACTAGGACCTTTGTTATTTGTCGGTGAGGACTTGCTTCTACCAAATTTAGCAATATGTCCAATCTTGTTATAGGCATAACAAGTCACATTATTTTTCTGAATAGCTTTCCCATATCCTATGCTAGTACATGTTCTACATTGATTAGATAACTATACAAATCTTCCACAAGCATAACATCTTACATTCATTCTGCAATTTTCTGAATTATGACCAAGTTTGTTGCATTTAGAATATTGACCGGTGGGTGTATTAGTGTTCTGATAATTTCTAGATCTACACTGATTTTCTCTATGACCATACTTGTTACAGTTAAAGCATTTGCCATCAAATTTGTAAGTAGTAGGTTTCCTTACCAGTTTGCTATGATCATGATTTTTTATAGTACAGGAGCTTTCACCAATTTCAAAGCCAAGGCCATTTGTATCACCATTTGGTTTCTGATTCTTTAGCATGTCATCAAGTTCTTTTGAGCTTTTCTTGAATTTCTCCTTGTGTTGATTTGTAGTAGCCAATTCATTTTCCAAGAAGACCTCCTGTCTCATGAGTTCAGTTTTATCATGCTTTGAATGAATTAGATCTATTTTTAGCATATCATTCTCATGACTGAGTCTGAGGTTTTCATTTGCAGCATCATTCAGTCTCCTACATAAGTCATCTTCATTTTTCTTTCTATCTTCAATTTCTTTACAAAATCTCATAGTCATATCCTGCATCTCATTCTTTGTTGTACTACTTTCTTGTCTTAGTTTGTTTACCAGATCATTAAGAGTTTCCTTTTCATCATTCTCATTCTGTATCTTTTCACAAAGTTCTCTTCTCTTATTTCTTGTAATGGTAAGATTTTCTTGAAGTGCTTGAAAAATATCCTAAGCAGCCTTTAGATCATCTTCAAGTTTGATATTTTTCAACTTTTCTATATCATAGTCTGAAACAACTGTTTCCAATTGTTTCTTCAAGTTTTCCATCTCTACTAGTGACAAGATCTTCCTCAAGCTATTAGGCTTCTGAAAATAGAGGACCAAGCTCTTATACCAATTGTTAGGATTCCCAAAGATACTGAGAGGGGGGGGGGGTTGAATCAATATCTAACCAGTATATAAATTTACTTGATTTAAAACATGAAAAGCATATCAATACTGTGTATCAGTAAACTAGAAATAATGCAGTAAACAAGAATAACAACAACCACATGAGAAGCACACCATAACATAGTATTTTAACGAGGAAACTGAGTTTGGGAAAAACCTCTATGGGATTTGTGACCCACAATATTCTCTTACTGGCCAATAAGGGAATATTACTCTTACAATAGGGGCCTGCACATGCAAGAAAGCCAATTGCCTAGAGCTCACTACTCAAATACAAAAGAAGTCACATTGACTTACAAAAATGGACTATATTAATCCAATGTCTTGTACTGCTTCAGATTAGCATCTTCTATGCCAGATCTAGTACCGGTTTAAGCTCTGCTACATACATAAACCCTTAACTTATAATTCACATATTAGGTTTGCATAATTTCGCCTATATCCTTATTACAAAATGCTCTACAATGATCTCATACATATATGAGTCATATTAAGACTCGCCATGTCAGCTTACAATGATTTTATAATTAATTACAAAATACATTATAAACAAAATTCCTGTCGGCCAGGGTGCCAGTATCCTTCCTTTCACTGCCAGTGTTCTGTGTGCCGGTGTAGAGTTTGTCATTGCCGGTGCCAGTATATTTGTCTTGCCGGTATCATATGATTACAAGGTTGCCATCAATGACAAAACCTTCAATCACCTACAATTTCTCATTAGACTGTGCATTTACCATCAAATGAAGAGGTTCCTCACATAATCTTGTAAGACTTCTATAAGAATGCAAATAACTCCGCCTACCTCTTCTTTTTATTCACACATATTGCTACCCAAAAGGGAATAGACTAGTTGATAACCTTTTGCTGAAGTGTTGTGCTTGGGTGTAGGCTCAATTTTTGATGTCTTATTGGCCTCAAATCTGGAAAAATATCTTTTAGGACAACCCCTTGTGTGAACAAAGCTTGGAATCGCCTTGCTAGTTTCTTCTTGGTTAACTATGTCTTGAATCACCACCATTTCTTGCATGCTATTATGCTCTATTTCAAAAATGTTTTTATCAATATCAACCTTTTGAACCTCCTCGACAATGTTGTTTTCTATTTCCTACTCATGGATCAACACTTTGTCAATATTATCCCCATTATCCTGATGTTGAACCATTATTAGGTCAACAATAACTTTTTGTTCAAATTGTGTGCCTTCAAATGATGATTGATTAGTGTCTAAATTTGTAACAAATAACTCCGAGTCATTCCAAAATGAGTCCTCTTCTTCATTATTTTCATTTTTCTTTAGGAGAGGACTATTTTGTACCTTATTGCAGCTTTCTTGAATGATCATAACAACAATTTTTTGAATATCCTGCTACTATTTTGAAGTTGTTATTGTTGCATTCTGAGGTTGTTTAATTTCATCTTTCACAAAACATGGTAGCTCTTCAAACAAATCCGTTAGAACCAGACAACTATCAACCTTTTTTGGATTTTGAACATGTTGTTCATCATCTATAACATCTTCCACATCTAACTTATCATTCAAAAAATTATTGGATTCATAGGTTGATGGGCTGATAGTATTAGGACAAGAAGGTTATTTTGAGATGTGTTGTTGAGGTTCTTGAGCTAGAAGAGATTTCTTAAAAGTTGGTAAAGGAAGCATCCTAGGTTCTTCTTTTATGGGTTGATTTAGGATGGGATCCTAATGGATATTTCTTTATAAGAGTGTACTTTCTCAAGGATGGGCTCTTGAAATAATTTAGGATTCCTGAAACTAGTCATTTGAAATTCAGGAGATTTAGAAGGCTCACTTTGTTTGAAACTTCATATTTTGAACTTGGAAGTCTCTCGATTGGAAGATAATAACCTCATCTACATCTCCTTTGTAGTGATCTTCTATTGAAGCTCTTCTTCAAACCATCTTTTTTGTATTTCATATTCACCATTATCTGCATGTGTTACCTTTTCTTTGATAAGAGAAGCCATTGTTACTAGAGGTTCTTGGCCGAAACCAGGAATTGGAAGAATCTGATCTTTCTGAAATTAAACTAATAAAGCCTTCATTTGCTCTTTTTTTCTACCAACACTTTTCCAAGCTGCTCTTCATGGTGTCTTTTTTGGTCCTCCATCTCTTTCTCACAAAGATAAATTTGATAAACCAATTCATCCTCTTTGATACTATGAGGTTGCTTCTTTAATGTGTCTTGCCTATCATAACAACACTCTTGAGAATCAACATGATCAATGAAATAAACTTTTGAAGTTTCTTCACAAGGCTACTCTTGAGCAATTGTAGGCTAAATTTTCTCATATGTGGGCTCATTAAGCATGAAACAAATGGTGTTAAATGAAGGAATTTCCTTACCAAAGAAAGGGTTTGGAAAAATACCAGCTGGGCATTCTTCTTGTTTAAGCACAAAATCTTGCAATGAAAGAGGAGGAATTGATTGTACCTCTAACTTGGTGATTTTCTTATCATATTGTCTTTTTTGAACTACCAACTGAGTTTCAAACTGCTTACCTTGTTCCTTCATTTTCTCCTCATAAAATTGAGCTTGCAAATCTAACTCTTCTTTCTCATGAAGATAGCCTTGATGAGCCCACTAATCTTTCTCTTGATCTAAATTATTGTTAGTCTCATCGATATGCACAACATAGCCTTGCAATATATTTTTGATGGATTGCAGGACTTTGAAATTATTTTTCACTATATCCTTGATTTGTCTAACCTTTGAAGCATACCTATTTGCATTAATAAAACCTCCCTAAGGCTGATGATAGGTTGGGTTAGGTTTCCATGCAAACTCGATTGCGGTGGGTGGGTGGTAAGAAGGATAGACTTACTGATTATTAGCTGAAATATGGCTATTTTGGTTAAAACCAACCTTATGACTATTTGGGTATTGCTGATAGGAAGCATTTTGGACAAAATTCTTATAATACGGAGGTGGGTAACTATACTATCCCTAGAAATTAGACATCTTTATTCACATAAAGAGATCGAAACTAAAAATTTAGAATTATTTTGAATCATACCGACACTTAGATTGTTGAAACCAGTAGATTTATAACACTGAGTCACTAGGTGTGGGTAGATCTTACCTCTACAAGCTAAATTTTCTAATTTTCACACCAAAAAAAAAAGTGTGTGGAAATTCTTTGGATTAAAACAATCCAAAGAGGTCCCACCGAGCATGCTAAAAACTATTATCGTAAAGGATTGTACCTATGATGCTAAGTGCAAAACCAAGCAATCCTGTGAAAGATGGAAACACCTTTGAGGTTGTGGGTTGCTCAAAGTGAAGGTGAATCTCTGGGTTATGGGCCAAATTCCCTTGAATCCCTCCTAAACTAAACTATTGATGTGGAAAAGAGTAAGAAATAATTTAAAAATACTAAAATCTACAATTAAACTAGGAGGTGATACATTGAAATTATAATAGTAATAGCCTAAAACTCACAAGATTATGACAAAAATTCACCCACACAAAGTAATTTTACTCTCCAACCACATAAACATCTCCTAGGAGGCTAAGGAAATCATAAACTTGGAGGGAAATCTAGTTTCACAACAAAATTGATAATTATCTCTTCTACATAACTTGAAACCTATGATTATATGAAAAGCAAGGTTACATGCAACATGAAAGAAACTAAAATTTAAAGGTTTCTAGATCAAAACAAAGTAAATTTCTATCAAATTTGCAAAATGAACATGCACAATTACGAAGGAAAACTTATGAAAACTCTATAATATCAAAGGAATCTTGCTATATAAAGCTGAAAATAAACTATAGTGCTGAGATAAAATGTTTTTTTCCAAAAATGTGTATGCAAAAAGGAAAGAACCAGGTAGGAAAAAGGAGAATAGAATAATATATAGATATCATGAAGAATATCTCCTCCAAAACCCTAAAAAGAAAAAGCTGCATGAGAAAAAGCCTTAGGCAAATTTCCCCAAAATAGCCTTAAAAACTCATGTGAAACTCTGCTAAAAATCACCTCCAATTCTCAAAATAGGACCTCAACTGATGCTGCATGAAAAAGATCCCCTGCGCTAATAATAGAACTGTCAATCTATTGCTAAAAATAGGTCCACTGAAGAAGAAAGACTCACTATCCAAAACTGCATGTCCTGCTGCCAAATATAGAGCTGAGTGAAAACAAACCCACCCCCCCCCCCCACTTCAAAATTGCATGATATGCATAATGTTAACAATAACTCAAACTGAAAGCAACTCCCTCTTTGTCAAAACCGTATGCTACTTGAGCCAAAAATAGCTCATGGACTGAAAAAGAACTCCTAATGCATTTATTAATTTAATTATTTTATTTAGATAAATAGAAGCTTTTAATTTATATAATTTATTTTAAATATGCTTCTATTTATAAAAATAAATAAATAAATAAATAATTATTATATTTAAATACTAATAATGGTATTTTGTGTTTTATTTTCTTTTATTTTAATATCATTATTAATAATTAAATATAATAATAAAAGCATTAAACAAAAAAAAAGGTGTAAAGCCCCCATGGTTATCATGAACTAGGATTTAAAGTCCTAAGTGGGAGTTAAAATAACTCAACCAATATTACAATAATAAAGACAACAACTTTTATAAAAGAAATAAAACAAAGCCCATAATATTCTCAAACTAGGGCATGCAAAAATGAAAAGTGATTGAATAATTTATTCTTTCATTTTACACTACCATGTCTTGCTAAGGAAGACTCCTTTTGTAGTTGTCATGTATTCTATTGAAGCTAGGTTTTATGTGACTTGATTTGAGCTATTGGGGTATTTTTTGTATGACAGGCGTAGTATGTATTCATTTTTCCTCCATTTGATAGTAGTATTTCTTTCTAATAAGAAATTATTTATAGAAAATTTGTTTACCACAATTTCTGACTTTGCACTTAGAAAAAAGGAAACAAACTCTATGTATTTCTCTGTTCATGAAGGTCTCTCACTTTTATAAATGGAGTCTTGGGATACTGCCATCATTATCCTGTGACTACATATGCTTATCATAGTGAATATTCTTGGCCTTCCTATCATGCATCTCTCTGTTATCTTCATGGAAGAACATGACTATCTTTTGTGTTCATGCCATGGCTGCTACTATCTCTCAAAGGGATTGTCCTTGTCCTTAGGACTGCACTTAATGACTCTCAAAACAATAATCATCTTTAGTGTCTTAAATTTCTATCATTATTGGCTCTTAATCCCGTGAATGGTCTCTTTCACTATCAATTGCCCTATGCTTCATAATTGCTTTATAGACTGTCATAACCTTATTGTCTACATATAGAAAAATATCTTTGTGCTAAGTTTGAGATAATGATTTTCCTACACTACTATTGTGATTGTAATATCAACTATGATAATAACAAATGATGATATTTGAATATGGACCATTACAATTACATATGTGATTACATTTTTGTATTAAGTTTATCATCACTCCATGATATTGATTTCACAAAAAATTTTGATGCAAAAGTATACTCTTTATAATTGAGTGTGAAGATCACATTTTCTCTGTATACTGTCTCTCTTATTGGTGCTACTATATTGTCTCTGTCTTCTTATCTATATTCTCTACCTACTTGCACCCTTTCAGACTGGTATAGCGTTCTCAAAATATGTAAACTAGGTTTTTATGATATTTTTTAGGTTTCTTCGATTCTTCACTTCCTAATCTTTGTTAGCACATAGAAGAAATTGGGATTTGGGTTTGTAAGAAAATACAAAAACAAAATAACTATTATTTTGGCTGCATTCTTGGGACAACATATTCACTTTTTTTTAAAATGAGTTGCTAACTTTCTTATCGTTGTGTTTACTGTGTAATTCTTTCTCATTTGGTACTTTGTTGTTATGTGTTTTTTACTTCATGTGGCTGATATAAAGATCTGTGACTTCCACTATTATCTGCAACCTTTTATGACCGATCTGCCATTAACTCTATCTCACTTACTCTTCTTCATGGTTGCAGATTGTTCTCTAGACTATGTATTACTACAACCAAGATATTATTATGTTTTGACCATGGAATTTCATAGTTTGAGAGGTATACATAATCTTTCTTATACTTTGTGTGCACTATTTGAAGAGCATACAAGCTTTGTATACTTATTGTTGTGTATTCATGCATGGTGATTGTCTTTCCTTTTTAGCCTTTTCTAAATGCATACACTATAATGGTGTATCTTATTCACTCTATAGTAGTTTGAATGATTTTTATTTGATATTTTGTTTACTAGAAACTGAACACAACAAACTTTTGTTACTCTCGGACCACTAGGGCTGTCTGGACATTATATCCTATCACATGTCTTTACTTGAACCTTGATGTGTCATTTATAATAGTGGTCTTCAAGAATCACTATTATGAGTGATAAGAATTTGTTTGATGAAGATATGCTGATATGTTATCATGTTGGGCTCAACCCTTGTGGGAGCCTCATTTATCCCCACATGATTAATATTTCTAAAATGAGAACTTTTATTTGCACATGAAACAAACAAGTTAGATAAAAACATGGTTCTTGTTGATATCTCATGGCATCTTTTGTGTATTGATCTGATCTAATTTCTCTGAGTCTGATGTAGCACTACAAGAATATCAGGAATAGTAGTCTATATGTTAGGGAGGGGTAATTAACCCTGAGCTCTAACAAATCTTTTCTTCTCTTACTTTTTAGGTGATTCCTTGGGGCGGACAACCAGGCACTTGGATTCTAGGAGATGTTGATCAACTATGCAAAGGAACTTGTCAACCTTTTTAGGCAATGACAAACTCCTTATCTCTTCTTCATATACACCTCTTGTCTCTTATATTTTCATAGTTCTATATTGGTGTATTTGCCTTGGCTATTCCCATGGCTTGTGTGGAATCATATGTACAATTGCTCTTTATGAATAAAAATTTGTGTTATGGAAATGTTTCATTTATATATATCTCTTTGTATCACACAAATGCATTTTTTGAAAATAAGATATGTGTGTGATATACATTTTTATTTAGATACGATAGTAAACTTTGGAAAAATTATGTGTATCTTTTATCTGCAATGAATAAGACCTATATAGGTCACCAAATTTAGAAGTGATAAAAATTTGGTAACAGTGACATTGTTGCATAGTGGATATCTTCTTCATGATGAAGGTAGGTATCCTTGTTCTGGATTCCTTAAGATATCAACATCAACCTATGTTGACATCTTAGGGGGGCGCACCCACACTGCTCCTTTGTACTATACTTCTCTCATGCATTTTATAGTGAGGCATTCTTGAAACCAAACGGAAACCTCTTAGAGAAAGATGTCATCACTTTTTGTACAATGAATCATTCTTGGTACAAGAGCACAGTCTGTAAGAGCGAGATGTATTCACTTATTTTTTTCCTGTATAGTGAGACATTCTTGGAACCAGAGGGAGACCTCTTAGAGGAATATTTCGTTACTTTTCTCTTGTATAGTGGGTCATTCTCAGAACTAGAGCATGGTCTCTTAGACTGAAATGACACCACTTTTATTTTATGTGGGGTGATTATTCTTGGAACCAGAGGACAGACTCTTAGAGCAGGATATCACACCTTTCTTGACACTTGTACTACACATTCTATGTAGGTTGTAGCCTACTCAAGTATAGACTCCAATGAGGCACTTCGAACCTCACTTGCACACACATGCATGAGGTTGAGTGTAACTAACTATGTTCTTACTCGATCTCTTTACATGGATCACCTATATAGGATCGAGAGGCAAGATTTTCCATGTCCTTCTCTCCATGGATCATCTAGTTTTAGGGGTGAGACGTCCATGGTTTCTTTCTTCTTTTATTTTCTTCTCATGGATCACCAAAGTGTGTATTCATGTTCTCTCCCTTCTTCCTCTCATGAACTCATAGTTTTGTTAGGTCCAACAAGGAAAGCTAATGTACTGAGAGGGGAGGGGTGAATCAGTACTTCAAAACTTTTCTTCAAAAACAATCTTACTGATAAACATAAACTATAAACTATTGATCTCATAATATAAAGCTAACACATAATTATAGAAGTAACATTCATACACATTTCACTCCATAACACAAATATTTTGGTTACATAGAAACTCTTGATTAGAGATAAAAACTATGGTGGGGATGGCACCCACAACTTCACTACTGCAATAATAAAGGTTGCTCGGTTAGAGCTACATGTTTAGCTATTTCTAATAGCTTACCCGGTTAGGAGTATCAAGATCTTTAGATCTACCTTGCTAAAGGATTTTACAACACTTATACAAAATGTTGTACCTGGTTAAAGGCTTTACAATTTATAGACTTTGTTAGAGTCTTTTACCCTGTTAAAGGTTTCTATTACAACTCAAATGATTCAATAAAATCTTTACAAATATCTGCAACTTTACATCTAAAATGTTATAGCAGATTTTATGTGCTCAATATGAAATTACCTTGCTTATAGCATATATCGGTAATTGATAAATCAACTAGGTAAACCCTTCTACTTACTCTGTCCCTTAAATTGTTCTCTGAAGACTTTCTCGATGACCTTTGAATATCTCTGACAGTCATAGTAGTGACAAATCAATGTGTCCTTTTATGATTTTCCTTTTTCAACTTATCTATCACACACACATGTCTCCTCTATTGATTCTCAAATCATTTTGTATAAATAGATCTCTGGGACAGTGATATGTTCATGCTTTGATCATACAAACACAATTCATTGAATGAATAAACATAGAAATTATTTCATTGGATAAACTTCCTCAAAATCATACAAAATCTTGAAGTGCAATTTCGTATGCAATAACTGTTCCCTGTTCTCGAATCTTGTAACATGTTTCCACATATGTGTCCAGGTTAATTGAATCTGGTAACACATTTCTACTCAGTTCAGATTACTTGGTATACATTCTTTGCTGCTTGGTAGACATAGAACGTTACTGGGTAGACAGCTCGGTGTATACTTAACTCTATGACTCCTTTCTTCTATAACCGTCTGCTTTAGTGCTTACCGACTGTATATTTTGGTGGTATTAACCGACTAGAGTATATAGGATGACTTTTGACATAAAACTAATGACACCTTAATAAATAATAACAATCTCCCCTTTTGACATTAGTTTGGTATGTTTGACAAAACTCCTTTCAAAATCACATCTCAAAATCTATATACTACAAAGTTTGACTAAAATGACAGTATATACAATTGTCAATAAATATTAACATACTCAAATATATACTCCCCTTATCAATATACTATACATATTTGCATGCTCCTGTGATCAATGCACTGTGTTCTATGCTCTATGGATTGTGCTCTGTGTACTATTCTCCCCCTGACAAATTCAATTGTAGCTTCAGATACTCTATTTTGCTTGGTACACTCCCTCTTATATTCGGTACACTCCCCCTCTTTGATAAATATCAAAACTAGTTACCATTCAGTGGCGGCAACTAATCAAAAATAGATTTGTACTTTGTGCGAGCATCATTGAGAGCATTGGAGAGGGCATCCTTGACACTATCCATGAGGGAATTATGAGCTGAAATATCATCTAAGAGTGAGATCAGACCATCTAATGTGCTTCCCTCGACTTGAGTGGATAATTGGGTAGCTCGGTTGATTTGCTCTTGGACTGATGATAGATGAGGAATAAATAACATCTGAAGAGTCATGATATCCATTCTTATTTTGCAGCTTGGTATAGAAATTCTGAACATAATTTGACTCGGTGGTCAATTTATTGGAGAGATCGGTGATCTCTTTTTCAATAACTTCGGTCTTATTTGATATCCTTAATAAATAATGAAAATGTACATAATTTCTGGAATAAATAAAGAATGTACTTGAGTTGAGGGGACAACTTAGCAATGAATCCAACAAGATTGACTTTACCTATATCAATGGCCTTCTACACTTCTTCAATCATTTTGGCAGTTAGCTCTTTTTCTTTCAACTTGCTAAGGTATTCAGATGCGTCTACTCCTGATGCTTCTAATTTAGTGAGTAGTTCATCTAGTTGTATATGGATGGCAGCATCTTTATTCATAGTAGCTTCAGGTAGCATGTTGGTTAATAATGCTTTAACCTTCTGAAGTACTTGGTTTTTCCTCTGAATAGCCATTTGTCTTTCTTGTTATGCTTTGGCTTTGCATAGTTCTCCGAATTCAATAAGTGCTTGCCCTTTTAGTTTTGAGATGTCAACATTTGGCAACACAATGGGTTTTGACAGATCTACCTTGAGACTATGCTTCTTCACTTTCTTTTCTTTAGATGATGAGGCTTTCACCAGTTGAACTAGTACAATGGCTTTGGAGGCTTGTTCATCCTTAGTAGGTTGCTCAGTAGAGACAACACTTTTATTGATTCCCTTAGCCTTTGATGAGTCTTTCAGTGATTCCTTGCTTGGGGTTTCAGTAGCAATAGTTTCAGTGCATGCAGGTGCTTGAGAAGTCTATTCCTCAGTGGCCTGAGAAGTAGATTCTCCTTTTGTAGAATGTTGACCATCTTTCCCTTGATTAGTGTCCTGAGGTTGCTCGGTGATTACTTGCTGAGTTACCGGAGCATAGGACTTGACTTGTTCCAAAACCGATTCAATTGATACCAATTTGGCATATGCATTTCCTTCTATCATCTCTTGTTCCTGTGCTTCAGTGTCCATGACATCCTCATCTTGTTGAATAGTTGGGGTAGGATCTTACTTGATAATATCAACAATTTCCACTTCACTTTGAGTTTCATCAGTCTGAATTCTGAAGATTTCTTTCCATTTCTCTTTGGTTTCCTTTTCAACTTCAAGATAAAGGCCATTCATCATTTTTAGGGCTCTTTGCTTCACTTGAAAGTTTGTCTAGCAGTTTTTCAAATGTTTTCTTATATCTTCTACTGACATGTCTGGAAAGAGATGTACCAAGACTCTTTCTCTTATCTGCTTCTTTGAATCCATAGCATATTTCCATCTGTTATCAATATGAGAATATAATGCTTTTGGAAGAAAGTCAGTTACCTCCAATAGAACTACTCAGAATTTTACAAGTGTACATACAACTGACTCTTCTATTTTCTTGTTTTCTTCTTCTATCTAAGAGTCATATTTGACATACCTAAATGACCCATCCTCCATATTGAATCAAATCAGCACAGAAGTTGTCAACATTGTGTACATCTTCCTTTGTGCTTTTGACAATCTGAAATTTATTTTTGTCATCAGATTCTATGTCACTTGACTCCTTATTCAAAATGAGTCTCTTGGTTGACTTACTATAAGTCTTAGTAACCTTAGGCAATTCAACAATTTTTTGCCTCTTACTAGGTGACACTGCAGATGATCTAGTGTTAGGTCTTTTGACTTGTGGAGCCAGTGATACCTTAGGTGTATCTTGTTTCTTCCTTTTCAATATTTTTCCCTTCAGCAACTCAGTGCTCAAAGTGATAGCTACTTCCTGAGCTTCAGATTCTTCATCTATTGAAGGTTGATCATCTTTCTTACTTGTTGACTTAGTAGGTGTGGAGGTAGAACCTTCTCCAAATTTCTCTATAAAGTCTTTTATCATTTTAGTGGCTTTTCTTGTAGCCTTCCATACTACTATGCTCATCTTTACCTTCTCTTTTACCTCTTCATAGGTACCATATTTGAGCTTGATAGAGTGCCTTGGAAGTGCTAGAAAGTCATCTATCTGCTATTGAGAAATATCAAAATCAATTTCATAACCCATGGATGGTAGAGATTGAGTTCTGGGTTCTACTGCATTGACATAGCAGTAGTCAATGTCCACTTCAAAACATATATCATCTTTATATTTCTCCACTAACTAAGGTGGGATCCTGTACCTATTATGCATCTTTTCCTAAAATTTGCTGAAGTAATCATCCATTATCTCATTGAAATTATCACCTAGCTTATTGATATAATCATTTATTTGATGGGTGATTGGTCAGTGCAACTCCCAGACTATGTTACCGACTAATGGGAAGAATTTTTGAAAATAGAAAAACATGCACACTAAGAGTGACCCAAATTTTAGTGTGTTTGCCGAGTTATTCTTCTTGGGTTTCCTTATAGTGTTGAGATTTTCAAATAGGTTTTTCAACAACACTTCACATAGATCAATCTTCATACCTTTCTTCACAATTTTGTAAGCTAAATCTACAGCTGCACATGGTACACTATTTTCTCTTGCTGATTGAAAGAAACAATAACTGATGACTCTAATTGCAAACTTTAGCTCTGCATCTATAACTTTGTTCAATTTAAGACCTCTACAATCAGAATCAACTCCGGTTAAAGTTATTAATTCCTTGAGTGGAATCATTTTCTGTGCATGGGCATGGTCGAATATAGGGTAACCGGTTATTATGTGGATGATATCCTTGGTGATTTTGAACGGTTACTCCTCTAACCACATAAAGTCATCATGAACTCTGCTAAAAAAAATTTTAACCCATTGGGGTTTGAAAACTCAAGGGTAGGTTAGGGCTTCGGTCAATCCCTTGAATTTGATATGCTCATACTTTCCATCTAGGATACCATCGGTGCATAAATCATCATACATGTCCTTGATCTCGGTATGACCTAGTTCTTCAACATGACACTTAGTGTAGAATCTGACATCTTCAACCAATAGAACCATTTTTAGAATAAGAGAAAAAGCAGTTTTATCATCAGGTTTAGATGCTATCTTAGGAGGTAAGGAATACTTTAGTGAGGGTTTCTCAATAGTCTCAACTACAACTGGGTTTTGTAGCTTAGGAGACATTTCAAACTTGGATTTCTACTAATGAAAGAGCTTAGGGTTTTAACTTGACAGAAAAATACTCTTCATCTTAGTAAATATAATGCAGCTGTTCACAACTGATACTGGTCGCTTAACTAGCTTAAAAATGCATTGGGATTTATTGTATAAATACCTTAAAATTTGCTCGAGAGATGTTTGATTGCTTTTGAATCACTTAGCTCTTCTCTTTGATAACTGGTGAGTGTAGAATGACCACACAAAACACTTTAAGTACACATTTTACCTTATCAGGCTTTGTGCAATTAGGTAAGAAAGCATTAAATGCACTCGGTTCCACTAAACCGATTAACTTCGCTTTTACTCTTTTACTGACTAGATAGGCTTCATGTACTTACCGACTTCTCTGGTACTTCAAAAGATTAGATAGAATTCCAAACTTGCTAATGCATCTTAGCTTGTGCAAATTTTGAAATTAAGTATATGATAAAATAGGAACTGTTAAGATATAATCTTTGAGAGAATGCAGTCCCTTCATGCCTTTACTGATTAATTCGAGGTAGATGCACCTAACTCGGTAGGTAAGGTGCTTTCTTCATTTTTTGACACATTTTCCTTCTTTTTCCATATTTTTTGTAGTTTTATTTTTATCTCTTCATTATCTCCTCTGGGTTTATCTCTGCAATCTTTAGCCAAGTGTCCAACTTTATGACAATGAAAGCATGCCATTCCAGGATTTCTCCATGATCTTCGGTTGTTCATTTCAAACCTTATCATGCAGTTGGCATCTATATGTCCATATCTTCCACAACATTCACAACATATTCTTGTATTGTAATCCCATGGTACTGCAGTATACTGTCGGTTAAGATCTGTGTGAGTTCGGTAGCTTCTAGTATTTGCTCGGTGTGAAGACCTCATATAGTTTTTCTGCTTAAACCAACACTTGTCGGTACTGTGACCATATCTATTGCAGTTTTTGCAAAATCCCTTGAATTTTGCCTTTTGAAAATTGCTAGCAGACTTTTTCCTACATTGTTTAGATGTGTGACCATACTTATTGCAATTGTAACAATAACCATCAAACCTAGTGACATTCAGTTGCTTACCTTTTTTGATTTGGCACATGTTGGTAGTATGTCCTTGTTTTCCATAGTAGTTGCAAATAGGCTTCTTTCCTTTGACGTTCTCCTTGTTTCCATCTTGCTTAGATGATTCCCATCTCTTGGTGGTGTTGATCCCTTTCTCGGTAGAGTTTTTTTCTTTGTAACTGAGTCCTTCATCTTTGTTGGGTCTTCTTATATTTAGTTGCTCGTCCAACATCCTTAATGCTTCATAACTTTTCTTCAGTGTTTCTTTTGATTTCTTCTCTGCTTCAAGTTCATTGGTCAATCTTGATAATTCAAGTTTCAATGCTTGATTCTCATTTTCTTTTAGATTTGCTTCATGATGTGTATAAACCCAATTGATCAGAAAGATTATGTTGAATTCCTGTCATTCTTGTGATTTCATCATTCTTTTCAAACACCAATGCTTCTAGCTATTGTTTTTCCCTTTGCATGTCTCTTATTTTATCCTTAGTTGTTCTTAATGCATCTACATATTCAATCAACTATGTCTTGAAATGCTCATGTTCTCTTTTCATTGCGTTCAGCTGTTCAGTCAGTGCTTTGTTCTTTTCTTTCAGTTCTCCAATCATTTCTTCAGTCTCTTCTGATATACTGTTCTCAGATGATGTCTCAATTTGTTCCACCAACTCTTAATAGTCCTATAAATCATCAGACAACCTTCTTCTGACTTTCACTGATCTTTGCATTTGTCTCTGCATATCTGCAATCACTTGATTAGCATGATCCAATTCTTCTTGAAGATTCACAATTCTTTGAGATTGTTTGTAGCCTTCCATTGATAAGATCTTTTTCTTTACGCTGTTAAACCCTTTTCCAAGATTGGAGCTCTAATACCAATTGTTAGGTCCAACAAGGAAAGCTAATGTATTGAGAGGGGAGGGGTGAATCCGTACTTCAAAACTTTTCTTCAAAAATAATCTTATTGATAAACATAAACTGTAAACTGTTGATCTCATAATACAAAACTAACACATAATTATAGAAGTAACATTCATACACATTTCACTCCATAACATAAATATTTTGGTTACGCAGAAACTCTTGGTTAGAGAGAAAAAATGCGGTGGGGATGGCACCCACAACTTCACTACTGTAATAATAAAGGTTGCTCGGTTAGAGCTAGATGTTTAGCTATTTCTGATAGCTTACCCTGTTAGGAGTATCAAGATCTTTAGATCTACCTTGCTAAAGGATTTTACAACACTTATACAAAATGTTGTACTTGGTTAAAGGATTTACAATTTATAGACATTGTTAGATTCTTTTACCCTGTTAAAGGTTTATATTACAACTCAAATGATTCAATAAAATCTTTACAATAATCTACAACTTTACATCTGAAATGTTATAGCAGATTCTATGTGCTCAATATGAAATTACCTTGGTTATAGCATACCTCGGTAATTGATAAATCAACTCGGTAAACCCTTCTATTTACTGTGTCCCTTAAACTGTTCTTTGAAGACTTTCTTGGTGACATTTGAATATCTCTGATAGTCATAGCAGTCACAACTCAATCTGTCCTTTTATGATTTTCCTTTTTCAACTTATCTATCACACACACATGTCTCCTCTATTGATTCTCAAATCATTCTATATAAATAGATCTCTGGGATGACTATTTGGTCATGCTTCAATCATACAAACATGATTCATCAAATGAATAAACATAGAAATTATTTCATTGGATAAACCTCCTCAAAATCATACAAAATCTTGAAGTGCAATTTCCTATGCAATAATTGTTCCCTGTTCTCGAATCTTGTAACATGTTTCCACATATGTGTCCAGGTTCATTGAATCTGGTAACATGTTTCTACTCAGTTCAAATTACTCGGTATACCTTCTTTGCTTCTCGGTAGAAATAGAACATTACTCGGTAGACAACTCGGTGTATACTTAACTCTGTGACTCCTTTCTTCTATAACCAACTTCTTTAGTGCTTACCGATTGAATATTTCGGTAGTATTAACCGGCTAGAGTATATAGGATGACTTTGGACATAAAACTAATGACAACTTAATAAATAATAACAAGTTTTACTATTGATAGTTCATGGATGATGTTAGCTTTGCTCTTTTATGTGATCGCTTGTGTTTATGTGATACAATTAGTCTTTGTGTCATCTTGTGTCTTGTTCTTGTCGTGTGTCTTGTTCTTGTCTTGTGAATTTTTGTTTTGTGTGCTCTTGCATATGTTTGAGTTAGTTAAGATCCTAAGGTTGGGGGCTTGTTTCCTCAATATTAGTGATGTGTTATACTCCTTGCAGTATTGCTCCACATCTCTCATCTTCACCTCTCTTTTCCTCTACTTTACCGGTAGTAGTGGCATAAGCCATACTCCCACTAAAGTAGGGGCTAAATGTAGAGATATAAAGTTGTGCCTCCTATAATTTTAGCTATATTTGAGGTCCTCACCTTGGTGACAACATCTCCTTCACTAACTGAGACCTATTTCTGCATTCTCACCCCTTTACCCTTCCTCCTTCATGTGCTACGTCTTCTCTAGACCCTGTTCGGGACCCAAAATAGGGCAGGACAAGAACGTGACACTCCTATCTCCCTAGGATAGGGGCATGGCAGCATTGTCCCCACCCCTTAGGGTGGCCCTATGTCAGGTTTGCCCAGTCTCCTATGTACAATTTATCTTTGGGGTTTGCAATTCCTCTTTGTCGGCCTTCGGTGGTTGAAAATTAATCCTTGAGGCATGTATAAAAATGAATTCAATACCCTCATTCAAGGGAGATGAATGGATAATAAGGGATAAGAATCATAAGGAGAAGAGACAAGATTTCAAGGTCATCATCAAACATTCAAGCATTCAAGTCTTCTTCATTCATCCATTAGACCAATATTACATCATTCATTTGCAAGAATGTGTGTGTGTTAAGGTTTTGTCATACAAAATTTGTGATTACATTGAAGAAGCAAAGAAGTCATCATAAACAAGTTGCAGATCTACAAGGTATACATTTCCATTGTCTACTTTCAAGCATTTGCAATTAATTTATTTCAAGGTTGATTCCTCAACCAAGGTTCGAGTGAGGCAAAGCCCTATCCACAACCATTCTCTCTCTCTTTTTTGTATGTAGGTTGCAAGTACGTAGATGTAATTGTAGGTTTGGGCTTCATTTGTAGAGACAAAAGAACCCTTCTCATGTCATAGATTTTGTGGCGGACCATGTACGTTCCCGCCATGGTCCTGAGGAATTTTCTCCAAATTTACAAGGTAGATCTGCATCAATCTAATTAGGTCAAATCCAAATTTACAATGCGATCCTGAACTGGTAGCCCAATATTTCACTCATTTTCTCTCTCTTTTCCACATAGTCAATAGGTCAACTTTATCATTTATAAAAGAGGGTAAATTACACTTCAACCATTTGCAGTCCATTTGGAGTTCACATCCTTGTTTCCCTCGGATTTGGATCTAGCAGATTCAAGCCCCTCTTTTGAATGTAAAGTTCCTCCCAAGTGAAAATCATCCTAGTGGCTTCCTTTCTCTCTCCTAGGTGGGGAGACACTAGGATCCAATTTTCCACTTTACATGAGTACGCTAAATAGATTACCTCAGAGAGTTATAATTCAATTTCTCACACCTATAATACAAGAAATAATATGCAACCAAATCCTTCTTCACGTCTTAATTCTCAACCTATTCTTCCACTTGCACCTTGTATATCACAACATCTTGGTAAAGAGTATCATTTTATTGAAGAACTTAAACCTACTCTGCTAAGATACATTTCTTTGTGATTTACTTTAAACTTCATCCATACATCATGGAATGTTGCAAGATTCTTTAAGCGATTTAGATGTCCCATTTGTAGTGACACCTTATATTGTGTCTTCTTTGATTGACTCCATGACAACACCTAAAGCTTAAATTGCGTACACACGAGATTAGTTACCTTCTCAAGAGATTCAACATTAATATGATCCTCTTATTATTGTTGAATTTATTAATGGTAATGCTATAAGACGAACCCTTTTTGGCAATGGCTCTAGCCTTAATTTTTGAAGCATTGATCTATTGTATAAGATAAATGTGTGTGCTTCTCTTATACAACTAGATTATCTTTCTATTCGTGGCTTTTACAATGTCACTAGAACTTATTTAGGTACTATATCGTTGCCTATTAAGGTGGTACCTGCTATTCTACATGCACATATTCATGTCATGCCCGATACTCTTAACTACACATTTTTGTTAGGACGACCTTGGATTCATTCTATGTAAGTTGTTCCTTCTACTCTTCATAGACAAGATAAATTTATTTACAATAATAAGATGTATACTTTGCATGCTAATACCAACTTACAAGCTTGTTTGCAACCTCATCTTCCAAATCTTCTTTAAGTACTTCTACTTCTTCAAGAACTATTGATTCTTCTTCTATTCAAACCAAATCACCACCTTCTCCTAAAGATAATTCTTAATTTGGGTATGTACTCTTAGGTGAAGATTGGGGGTCTTTAAATTTTGTACCTTCTTTCATAGGAGAGTATAAAATCCCCCTAATACAACCTAAGACTGAAAAGGAGGATACATGGTTGAATCCCAAAAGCAACCCATTTTGTCTAAACAACTTAGTAACAAATTTGTGGCAACTTCAAAATCCAAAACTTCTTCTACTTCAACTAATAATTACATTCAATTATGAGGCCATGTTTTCCTTTACAAAAATGGTTTCTCTTTATGATCTTGGTTTTCGCATCTTGGCTAGGAGTGGATATAATGTAAATTATTGTGGTGCACATTAACAATGGATAAATGTTCCTTTAGAGAATTATGTTTGTGAAACATCTTGTAGACTTGGATATAATCCCTTTAATCCCACCAAAACCTCTAAGAGACCATCCCTTAATGTCAATTTTATTTTTTCTTCTAATTCACTTTCATTAATACATCTTGAATACATTGATTTTGACTCTCATCCACCTTCCTTCGACATATTTTCTATTGATGATTCCTTGTCTAAGCTTTTAGGAGTTTATGTTATTCTTCCTCGCTATCGCCATAATTTAATAATTTTAATAATAAATTCCCAATGTCTACTGTTTCCTAAATTTATCTTATTTATATCCTTCAACCATCACCAAGCACATCTACCCAAAAAATATGGGATAAACATTTATATCTCCATCTCACCCAATAAATCTCACATCCTTTCTGATCTTGGATCTGCTCATGGGGATTTATATATATACATTCCTCATATCCCTTCTAAATCTCTCAAACTTATTAATTTGAACATCATAATGTTGTTTGAGATTATTTTGCATACTTCATGTTTTTTCAATCATTTTCATATCAAACAAACAATCTTCATTCTTCATAGCTTGTTGTGCATTCGTGCTTGCAAAACTAAGAGAACCAAAATGTTGATTAATTCAAGGACTTCATAGGTAGGAGGGCAAGGGAGTGAGAAATATATTGAATGAATTTGTGTGTTTATCTAATTTTTAGTTTACATTTATATTCATTAGGTAGAACTTGATTGGCATGATGATTGGTTTCTTTCTTGTTTAAGATTCATAGATTAGTTTTAAAATTCAGTCATCATACATTTGACATACCTGGTGGGACAACCTTTGTCCAATAGTTGATTTTTTTATTTTATTTTTCTTGGTAGAAGTATTTTCTTTGAATTTGCAGGCATAAATATGCATTCAATATCTAATATATACATTTGAATGGTTCGGGTATGCATAATATAACTATATTTATGGATTTAATTCTTGTTTTTTCACCATCTGTTTTGGTTATTTTCCTGCATTGTTTGAAAGTTTCTCTAACATTTACCTCAAGGTGAATAACATCTCTTGAACAAAATCCATATTGTGTATAGCCTATAATTTACTTCATTTCAATCATGAAAAGCATTTTCTAAAACAAGTTTGCATGCCTCGTTTATATTTGAATGTTTGAATTTTCATCATACAATTCACATATCTTGTTTATACTTGCATATTTGGGTATTTTATCATTTAAAGTTTGCATGCTTTTCTTATTGTTTGAACTTTGCATTCTTTTCAATAGCTCATTCACCTTGTTCATGCTTCTACATTATACATTTTGTCAAGTAGTTAATGTGCCCTTGCCTACTTTCTACATTGAGCATTTTATATTATTTCATATGCTTCATGTGCCTTGTTACACCTCCATTCCCATATTTTTCAACACATTAATAGCTAGTGTGCCTTGTTTATACTTAAATACTTTCAATTTATCAAATAGTTATGTTTAAATTTGTCAAACAATTATGCTACATTTTGTGAAACAATTCAAGTTTATTATCATTAAATGTATCTTAAAATCATAGTAGGTCATGAGAGTATGTTCTTTTGAGCTTCTTGAAATTATTGTCATCCATCAGCCCACATTTTTCTATGTATTCTATCAAACAATCCACATAGTTTCTAAAGCCATTTCAACAAAACCATTTTGTGAATTTCCTATAGCCTTTACATTTCATAGTTAGTTTGTATTTATTTCATAGTTGGTTTTTGTGTGTTTGTGTTTGGTTATTTTTTGTGTGTTTGTGTTTGGTTAGTTTATGTGTGTTTGTGTTTAGTTAGTTTGTGGGTTTGTGTTTAGTGTGTTTGTAATTCATTTATTTTATTTGTTAGTTGTTTGTTAGGTGAGTAGTTATGTTTGTTATTTTGTTTATTTTGTTAGTTTGCTAGTTTGTTAGTTTTATTGTTTGTTTGTTAGTTGTTTATTTTTTACTTTGTTTTTTAGTTGGTGTGTTAGTAGTATTGTTTGTTATTTTTGTTTGTTTGTTAATTTTACTATTTGTTACTTTCTTTGTCAGTTTGTTAGTGTCTTGTTAGACATTTTGTTAGTGTATTTAGTTCTTTTTCTTGTTAGTGTTTTTTAATTTAGTTTTCAGTTTGGGACTAATCTTTATAGACTAATGAGTTGTGCAGTTTATTTTTGTATGTCAATGAGTTGGATCAAAACTACTAATGACTTGATTTATAATGAATAATTCACATTTTAGTTTTTATGTAGGTAATAAAATTTTTCTTGTATTATATTACTCCACATTATGTTTTGTGCTTCAAAAGAACCCAAGTGTTTGGTGCATTTGCACATATTTTTATATTAGTAGATCCTAAAACAATAATAAAAAGTGTCCACTCCCATTGCCTTTGGGATCCTGGGTGTAAGAGAAATTGTTATTATCTTTAGAGAGGCATGACTTGTGGGGAAAAGTACTCACTCAAGAGATCAACCTCAATCAATACTTTAAATTCAGTTTTCTATATATAAATTGGATAGAGGGTGAAAACTTTCTCCTTCTTGATGTTTCACCATTCTGCTAGCTCTCTAAATATCCACACTTGTGTTTGTGATATATCAAACCGTTTGTTGATGGCATAAGTATTGTTTGAGGGTAGGGAGACCTAACACTCAATGGACATCAATTCCCTAAATTATTTCTAAATACATAGGTTAGTAATCAACATTTCTTATTGAGTTGGTGCGGTAGTTTCATTGCAAGGGGAAAGCTAATTTTCTCCCAAGATACTCACCATATGTATTTCCTTGAGATGAGATAGATTTTTTTAACTTTGTATAGGCTATCTATAGCTTTCTAGAAAAAGGGGTGATTGAGTTTTACCTCCAAGCCTGCCCTCCTATACCTAACCTCTCTTGAAAAGACAAGATTGATAAAAAATATTTAAGGTGTTGAGTATTCAAGGTGAAGAAATAACAAGTTTTGGGCTAAATAACATGCACATTATTGGCATTTAGAGATTGTTGGTATTCATCATAAAGAGTGTATTAATGATATGTTGTCATTGATGTCAATTGAACTGGTAATGGTACTTATGATATTGTTGATATTGTTGTTTTTGCTATTGGCTAAGTAACCAATAAAAGAGCCTTGTGGAACATGTTCTAAACTAGTATGTACAATTTGTGAGTTGTACCTGTGAACTAGTATAAAGGGTTAAACCTTTCTATACTAATGTAACCGGTAAAACCCTATTAGCTGTTAAACCCTAACCGACCAAGTTTGATGATTTATTATTGGATAAGTGGTAAAGATGGGGATACGTGTGATCATTTGAATGAGGATGTATTCAAATTATTTTGGAATATTTATTCTTGTCTAGGGAAGGAGCAAAGTGGATTGCATCTATTGCATAGTGCGTGATGGGTTACACAGTACAATGAAGCGATGATCATGGAGCGGTTGAAATTGTCTTGAAGAATGTGAAGAAGATTGTCATTATTTATAACGGTCAAGATTGTACCAACTTGTTTGTAATCTCAATGATGAGAATTAGGTTTTTGCTATGTTACCAACCTAATTGATTTCTATTTAAGGTTGATGAAGTTGTTTGTAAAGGTTGTTGGCAAGGTTGATAGAAAACTTGTTGAGTGTGTAGTTGCCAAACCAGTGAATGTACTTTGAGTGAAGGAAGATTCAAAGTTATATAAGGATATGATCAAGCAAAAGTAGTGTTATTTAGACAGATCAACAAAACTATTATTTCCTAACAATTACAATAGAAGTTAAATCCCTTAACTGGGTGAGGTCTAACAACTATGGTTACTCATTAAATCACCTAACAAGGTGGTCCATTAGCTTGGATTATTAAATCCTCCAACGAGCTACTCCTAACAGGGTATTGTGCTTTTGACAAGGCATATTTGTAAAATCCCTTAATCGGGTCATTCCTAAACAAGAATTAGTTCCTAATAGGACTTATTGTAAAGTTGTAATAGGCTTTGGCTCCTAATAGAGCGAACTTAAAAAGAGTTTAGATATCTATCCTTGTGAGTTACATCTCATCGTGGTTTTTACCTATTTGGGTTTTCCAAGTATAAATATTTGTGTTGAGTGGTGAATGATTTTGTGGTTGTGACTTTATTTGTTCATATGCTTAATTTCTGATAAGGCGTGTTATGTAGAAGCATTGAGAAGTGAATGTGTTTAGTTATGATTGAGCATTGCTGATTTACATTAATGTTGAAGTTGTTTACTATTAAAGCTATCATAACAGTTAAACCAGTTGATGCCAAGTATCCTATAAATATTGATCTTGACTGAGATATGTTTACTTTGTTTGACTGAGTTTGAGTTTGGGAACTTTGTAAGTTTTTCAATATACTAGGTCACCCTCCCCTCTTAGTATTCTACCAGATAGTTATTCTTTGATCATACCACCAATTAGTATCAGAGCTACTCAGGTCCTCTTAATCTAAAAGCCTAACAACTTGAGGGAAATATCTTGTAGATAGTGATGAAGAAAGAAGGTCTGAAGTTTAACAAAGATAACTATAAAATATGGAGTGATAGAATGAAGATTTATATTAAGAGTCTTGGTAGTCAGTATTTGGATCATATAGAAAATAAGTATACTGCACCTACTGGACCCCTGATTGATGATCAGAAGAAAGAACAACAAGAAAATCACCAAGCATTAGAAGCTATTATTAGGTCCTCGTCTGATGCTAAATATGTAGATGTTCATGGTCTTAAAACTGCATATGAAGTATGGAAGAAACTAGAAGATATCTATAGCGGTGATGAGCATGTCAAGATTGCTAAAGAAGAGAGTCTAAGAGGAATGTTTGATGGCATGAGAATTTCTAAAGGTAAGAACATCTAACAATATAGTCAAAATATTAAAGAGATAGTTGGTGAGATAAAGAGTACAGGAGGGAAAGTGGAAGATGCCACAGTAATTAGTAAAGTACTGAGAACCCTAGTTCTGGTGTATGCTATCCAAGTTGCAGCTATTCAGGAGCTGAAATCTATTGATAAGAAAAAGGTAACTCTTGACTCTATTATTGACAAACTTACTGCTTTTGAACTAAATGGCTATGATGGTAGTGTACAGAGATTAGAATCTGCATTTAGAGCTTTTGTCTCTAACCCATCTATGAGAAGAAGTAGAGATAGCAACCATAACTATGAGTCTAGATCGAGTAGAGATGTTGAAGATGATGACGGTTTAGTATATCTTGAAGCATTGTTGCCAAAGTGACTTCCTAGAGGAACCAGTAAATATAAAGGTAAGATACCTTTAAAATGCTTTGCATGCAACAAGATTGGTCATATAGCAGGAAATTTACCTAATGATGAAAATTAATACAAAAGAGAAAAATTTAAGATGTACAAGGGCAAAGGCAAAAGAGATTGTCTTTTATCTATTGATAGTGGTGCTACTGATAAAGAATCTGATGATGATGGTGAAGGTATTATGTTTGTAGCCATTAAGGAAGAAATATCATGTCAGAAAGCACTAGTATCAAGAATGGATAACTCTGATGATTGGATCATTGATAGTGGTTGTTCACATCACATGACTGGTGATCGGAGCAAATTGCTTTTCTTGAGGGAATTTGATGGTGTTGTTGTCAGATTTGGCAATGACTCACCGTATATGGTGAAAGGAAAAGGAGTTATTTCTCTTAATGGGAAAATTTGTGCTGATGATGTCTACTGGGTTGAAGGCCTAAAGAAAAATCTTCTTAGTGTGGCACAACTTAATGACAGAGGATACCCACTAGAATTCAGAAATGGTATATGCAAATTCTTTGACCACAAAGGTGAATTAATTGCAACTGGTAAACAGACCAAAGGTAATCTTTTTCATCTCAATCCTAAATTTATCAACTGTTTGATTACAAAAATGGATGATAGATGGTTTTGGCATAGGAGATTTTGTCATATTAAATTTTACAATATTATTAAAGTAAGTAAGTCTAAGACTGTAAGAGGTTTGCCTCAGCTAGACAAACTAGTTAATGCTCTTCGTAAAGAATGTCAATTAGGGAAGATGTCCTCTTCAAATTTTAAGAGCAAGTCTTTCTCAATAGAGACCTTGTTAGATTTGGTTCATACTAATCTATGTGGACTAATTAGAACAAGAATCATTCAAGGTGATAGATACTTCATAATCTTCACTGATGATTGTTCAAGGATGATGTGGGTCACATTCTTGAAGGAGAAAAATGAATCCTTTGATAAATTGAAGGTATTCAGAGCCTTAACTGAGAAAGAGAGTGGGAAAAAGATAAAGTGTCTAAGAATAGGTCAAGGCAATGAATTGACTTCTACAAAGTTCACTAAATATTGTGATGATAATGGTATCAAGCGGCAACTTTCTACACCAAGGACACCACAACAAAATGGTATAGCAGAAAGAAACAACTAGTTAGTGGTTGAAGCTACTAGGACTATGTTGATACAAGGAGGGGTATCAAAAACATTTTGGAGAGAAGCTGTAAGTACAACAGTCTATACAATGAATCGGGTTTTGGTGAAAAGAGGTAAGGACAAAACCCCATATAAGTACTAGTATGGGAGATCACCTGATGTCATCTATTTTAAAATATTTGGAAACAAATGTTTTATTAAAAGAGGTGATTTCATAAGCAAGTTTTAATATAAGAGTGATGAAGGCATATTTCTTGGCTATTCCACCAAGAGTAAGGCATATAAATGCTTCAACAACTAGACACATAAAATTGTTGAAAATGTTGATGTTTGTGTAGATGAATGTCCTGAAATTTTAGAAGGAACCAGTTCTGAGAAGAAGGATGAATATCCTTGCGTTTTTCTTTTAGAACTTGAAGCTGTTAAATCAGAAACTGGTAAAGGAAATCCTGATGAAGTTGTTCAACCAAAACAAGTAAATTTAGAGGAAGATGACAATGATGAAGCTAAACCTAAAGAAAATGATCATGTTTTACCTAGGTATGTGAGACTATATCACAACCTTGAACAAATAATTGGGAATAAGGATGCAGGTGTACAAACTAGAAGGAGATTAAGAGAGAACTCTTGCATGATCTCCACCTTTGAACCTAAAAGTGCTAAAGAGGCATTTGGTGATGATCATTGGGTGAAAGATATGGAGGAGGAGTTGGATCAAATTGAGAAGAACAACACTTTGACCCTCGTAGCCCGACCAGTAAATAAGAATGTTATAGGTACCAAATGAGTGTTTAGAAACAAATTAAATGAAGATGGTGTTGTGATTCTCAACAATGAAAGATTAGTTTGCAAATGTTATGTGCAAGAAGAAGGAGAAGATTATGGAGAAACACTTGCACTAGTAGCAGGACTGGAAGGTGTCATAACATTGCTTGCATTTGCAACTTATAATAAGTTCGAGGTATACCAGATGGATGTCAATTCTGCATTCTTGAATGTGATACTGGAAGAAGAAGTTTATATAGAGTAGCCTGATGGTTATGCATTGATAGATATGGAAGACATGGTATACAAATTGCATAAGGCCTTGTATGGACTAAAGCAGGCACCTAGAGCATGGTATGAACGACTTCATACTCATCCGATGAAGATAGGCTTTACTAGAACCAGTGATTCAAACAACATTTATCTCAAGTCTAAAGGAGATGAAATAATGGTCAGTGAAATATTTGTAGATGACATCATATTTAGAGGTAATAATGACATGATTAATTGTTTTGCAGATGTAATGAAGAATGAATTTGAGATATCACTAGTAGGGGAAATAAAAAATTTCATAGGCTTATAGATACAACAAATGAAGAATGGCATTTATATTACTCAATCCAAATATGTGAAATAAGTTTTGAAAACTTTTATTATGAGTGAGAGTAAACCAGTGGGAACCCCAATGGTTACAGGTTGTAAATTGTCCAAAGATGATGCATCTAAGTCTGTAGATAAAAAGGAATACAGATCAATGATTAGAAAATTACACTATGTTGTTCATAGTTGACCAGTTATTGTCCATGCAGTTGGTATTGTTAGTATATTTCAGAAGAGTCCTAAGGAGGCACATATGATGGCAACCAAGAGAATTTTGAGATATTTGAAAGGTACTATTGACTATGGAATATGGTATCCATATGGTGTAAATTTTGATTTGAAAGCATACACAGATGCTAATTGGGTAGGAAACATTAATGACCGTAAGAGTACTACTAGTCGAACATTCTTTCTAGGAGGAAGGTTAGTTTCTTGGAGTAGCAAAAAGAAGAGTTGCACTTCACAATCTACTGTTGCAGTTGAGTATGTAGCAGATTATATGAATTGCACACAAGTTGTGGATGAGGCACATTTTGGAAGGTTTGAAGATGGAAATATCTATACCTATAAAGATTTTGTGTGATAATACAAGTGCAATAAACATTTCCAAAAATCTTGTTTTGCATGCAAGGACTATGCACATTGAATTGAAATCACTTCTTGAGGGAAAAATTTCAAAGTAAAGATGTTATCTTGGAGCATGTTCCTACCAAGGAGAAGCTTGCAGAAATCGTTACCAAAGCTCTTCCTGAGACCACTTTGGAGTATTTTAGAAGTCAATTGGTGGTTGTCCCTCTTCATGAAGTTAGTTGAGCATGATGTTGATTGCATCAGTCCCTGACTTACTTGTAGAATCTCATATGTACTGATGAAGGAGTGGATGTACTCCATAGGGGAAGTGGAATTACATGTTTTACTTTCACTTTGGCATTGCTGATATTGTTGTTTTTGCTATTGGCTAAGTAGCCTGTAAAAGAGCCTTGTGGAACATGTTGTAAACTAGTATGTACAATTTGTGAGTTGAAGTGGTGAACCGATATAAAGGGTTAAATGTTTCTATGTAATGTAACTAGTAAAACCCTATCAGTTGCTAAAAAGTAACTGACCAAGTTTGATGGTTTATTATTTGATAAGCGTTAATGATGGAGACACATGTGATCATCTGAATTAGGATATATTCAAATTGTTTTGGTGCTTTTATTCTTGTCTAGGGAAGGAGCAAATTGGATTGCATCTATTGCATACTATGTGATGGGTTACATAGTCCGATGAAGCGATGATCATGGGGCGGTTGAAATTGACTTGAAGAATGTGAAGAAGATTGTCATGATTTCTAAAGGTCAAGATTGTACTAACTTTTTTATAATCTCAATGATGAAAATTAGGTTTTTGTTGTGTTACCAACCTAATTGATTTCTATTTAAGGTTGATGAAGTTGTTTGTAAAATGTGTTGGCAAGGTTCATAGAAAACCTGTTGAGTGTGTAGTTTCCAAACGGGTGAATGGATCTACAATCTGAGTGAAGTTAGATTGAAGGTTATAGAAGGATCTGATCAAGTAAAAGTAGTGCTATTCAGATAGATCAACAAAACTATTGTTTTCTAACAATTATATCAGAAGTTAAATCCATTAATCTAGTGAGCTCTAACAAGCTTGGTTACTAATTAAATCCTCTAATAAGGTGGTCTATTAGTTTGGATTCTTAAATCCTCTAGCGAGGTTACTCCTAATAGGATATTGTGCTTTTGACAAGCCATATTTGTAAAATCCTTTAACTGGGTTATTCCTAAACAAGAATTAGTTCCTAACATGACTTATTGCAAAGCTCTAACAAGATTTGGCTCATAACAGGAGAACTTCAAAAGAGTTTAGATAGCTATCCTTGTGAGTTCCATCTCACTATGGTTTTTACCTATTTGGATTTTCCACGTATAAATATTTGTGTCAAGTGGTGAATGCTTTTTTGGTTGTGACTTTATTTATTGATATGCTTAATTTTTGATAAGGCATGTTATGCAGAAGCATTGAGAAGTGAATATATTGAGTTATGATTGAGCATTGCTGATTTACATAAATGTTGAAGTTGTTTACTGTTAAAACTATCATAACAGTTAAACCAGTTGATGTCAAGTATTCCTATGAATATTAATCTTGACTAAGATATGTTTACTTTGTTTGAGTGAGTTTGAGTTTGGGAACTTTGTATCGGTTTTTCAATATATTGATTCATCCCATTCCCCTCTCAATATTCTACTAGATACTTATCCATTCATCATACCATCACACATTTCAATCCAAATGACCTTAGGTAGAGAGACTTTGTCTTCAAGTATTTTTTATTGTGTTTATGCCTATGTAAATTGACCTTGAGAGGCTGCTAAATATACACATTACATTTATACTACTTCATATAATACATTTAGACATTGTGTTTTTTTTCTTGAGTGATTTCTTATAACATTAGTCACTTACAATAAAGCAAAAGTTGATCAAATATTCAAAAAAATAAACATTATCACTAAACATTGAACTCATGATTTTGAAGATAAAACCTATGTCTTTGAACATCATACATTGTACCGTTGAAATAAATAACTCAAAACATAATCATTCCAATTCTCTGAGGGCATCATTCTCAAGTTTTTATCTTTTAGGTTTGAAACCTTCAGTCCTTGTGTATTTAGATCATTTCATTTAGTCATCATATGAGAAAAATATTTCAATAAATGTTACTAAAAAGTGTTTTTTTCATCATACATGACATAGGGTTCACATCCATCCTCTTCTAAAAATCCTATAATTTAATATATCCTAACTCTATATCTTTTATACCATTTGGGTTAGTGAAAATCATAGCCTGGACATTATACCGTAGATAATTTTACTTTATTTAGTGTAATTCAATAGCTACAACATTATATAGATAACAATTAAGAAGAAGAAATTATGGTTTAAAAACCATGAGGATGTATACTTTAGGTCAATTTTTCCATTTATGATGTAGAATTATTAATGAAATTGTAAACAAATATTATAAAAATATTGCATAGAAATGTCTATCTAGAGAAATAATCAAGTGAGATTCACCTTAAACTCTTTTTGTAAAAGAAGGAAAGCTAGAGTAGGTAATGGTGAGTGTAACAACTGCCATGCATTCACAATACTTCTTTCTAGTTGATGAGAAATTAAGACAACAATATAATTATCGAACTATAGACTTTGCATATATGTGTGTGATGGATACTAAGGCACATGATATGTATATTTCATTAATAGATCTATAAAATCAATAAATAAGGAAATTTTAATGACTAATAAAAAATATAGTCAACAAGCATCTTCTTTAGTGAAGTCTCTATGGTGTGAGAATATTTAAAATTTGATTTCCTCCCTTTTCTTTATTGGAAAGGGTGATCATTCATGAACAAGCCCTTTGTTGGTGTAATTATCTTTTCATCTTTGTTATAATTACACTTTACTCAACTTTAATTAGATACACACATAACATTGTAGTTTGCATATTAGACACTTAGGTAGATGTGCATACATTGGGAGTGTGTATGTAGGATAATTTCCACCTTTTATGGTGTGATCTTGTTGTTACTTGATCATATCCACTTATAGTGGGATGGTAATTCCACCTTCGGTGGGTGATCCACTTCATGTGGAATATTTTACTATTTCTCCTACCTACCCTTTCATCTCATTGTAACACATATAATTATTGTGTGCTCTCTTGTCTCTTATCTTAGCCTTTATAAGAAGGCTTATCACACATTGTATGTAATGATGATCTAGTTGATCTCTTTTGTAACTTGATAGGAATACAATTTAGTCTTGTCATATTTTATTCTTTGTTGTTATTGTGCTATCTATTGGTTTCCTTGATCTTTGTTTCTTTAAGGATAATCTCACACCCTTTTAGAAGAGAACATACATCTTGAACCACTTGAGTCACTAATTGAGACTTTCTACTTGTTTTGCATTTTTTACAATAAATAAATTTTTAGATATGTGAACTTGAATTCTCACTATCTCACAAATTTATTGAAATATTTGAACTAACACTTCCCCTTTGGCAAGGAACTAAATTTGAGAACTAATAATTGTACCAGTGGTGTGCGAAGAAAAAATATTTTTGAAAATGAAAAAGTTCATGAAGGGATAATATCACTGAATAAAGGAAAGTAAAGAAACAATATTAAGAGCACTTGGTTAATATAATGGAAAATAAAAAAAATTCAATAGAAAGATACATTAGCAAGACTAAAGATTATAGAAAGATGGTTCACCCAAGGAACATCTTGTTGAAAGGAAACCAAAAGAATTAAGAATTTGAAATTTTTTTTTGAGAAAGATAAAAAGGAAAGAGAGGGAGAAGATCTAGAAGATAAAAGGTGCCATGAGAAGAACTAAGGTAAGCAAAAGGGATTTAGCTTATATTGAGAAATTATTGGAAGAGAAATACATTACTTATATGTCATTCATATTTAAATTTTGTCTAATATATCCAAGGCCCCCATTCTTTAACCTAACTCTTAGCTGAAAGGATTCTCTAATTCATTCCCTATATTATCCAAACCATCTCCATCATAACCCATTATTTTCATAGGATCAATATTGGTCCTCTTATGATGGCTATTCAATTCATCAATATACTTCTCATAACAGGAATGTTCTTCATATCCAATCCTCTTACAATATTTACAAGTAGGTTTTTCCTTCTTAGCCGAGTCTTTTTATTTAGATCATTTATTATATGTGTGGCTTTTTGTTTAATTTCAATTAATTCTAGACTCAGATTGTCATGACTCTTTATATACCTTAGGATAACTAACCAATAAACCCTGATTCTTTGATGGCTTTATGAGACCCATAGAAAGAAGCTTCTATCGTTCATGTATCAACATCTAAAAACGGTTATAAATGAAGGCTTTAACACAATTTCATCCTATAGTAAGTCTTTGAGTGTAAAAGATATAAATAAAAGATGCATATTGAAGACCACATTTATTTAGTTTGTTATAGACTAAATGTATATCATTTTTCTCGATACAAAATGCTTTACATATTTCTCTTAAACTATAAACCTTAGTTATATATTCCTAGATTTTGTTAAATTTCTTTGGATCAAGACCCATTAAATCATTATCACTCTAATAGCCTCTAACTTTATCTGTTGTACCATACAATATTTTTAACTTTTCCCAATTTTCATATGAACTTTAATATTCTTCAATCTAAAATATATGAGAAATGGAAATAAAACTACAAAGACATCAAAGAAATTTTTATTTTTGAAGCATTCATTTTATCTTTCTCTTATCATTAGTAGGTTCAACTACCTTTTTCTCAACATGCATAGTGTAGCCAAGTTGCATTAAGTTTTTCCTTGCATGTTAATACCAAGTTGCATACATGTATGGTGTTGGCAAAGGAACCTTAGAATAATCCCATGTGTGGAATAAAATGAGCAAAAATAAACAACCAAAAAGTACACACAACAAGAGAGAACCCCCTTTTTCACTCAATCAAGAATCTCCCTAACAAAAAAAAATTTTACAATATGAAATTATTTTCTATAATTTTATAATGTTCAAAAATAAACTCAAACATTGAAATGAAAAAAAAAAACTAAATATAACCTAAAACTTGCACCAATCTCTAGTGCTTGAGAAAATGTCCAATTATAGAAAAGAATCACCTCAATTTGATGTCATATGTGCCTTTAGATATAGTAAGAAAATATAATTTATATAAAAATAAGTTCACTTGAATAAAAACCAATAAAACCACTATGGATACTTCGAAATTTTACCCAAATAAAAAAAAATGCACTTACAAATGTCTTCTACACTCCAGAATTAACCCCGCATTTGAGATTTCTATATTCAACAAAGTTATGAAGATGTGTTCTACACTATAATCTAGTTTATGAATGCCACAAGAGGTGGAAAGATTATAATTTCAAGAGCTTCTTGGAATTCTTTCTTCGAGACTTGGTTACTAATCATGACATAATTATGTTGTGAAAGAGTTGACAAACTTGAGGAGCTTAATAAGGCGGTGCTTAATGTGGTTGAGGGCTTACCTCTTGTGGACAAGATAGAGGTTTACAAAGAGTATTACATGGACATCTCAACACCATTAACTTTGTTTAAAGATCTACATGATGCTCATTACAAATTGATGTGAAAGCAGCAGTACCCTGTGTTTTATTATTAAATGTTGAATACTCTTTTGAGAATTTCTTTTCTTTTTCATAGGTGAGGGCTAACTTCATCAGCATGTAGAATATAGTAAGACTTTCAATTTTTTAAGAAATTTAAAATAGACACTTAACTATCTACAATTAAGGTTTGAAAACATGACTCATCATGCAACTCATCATCCGTAGATGTTTGGGCTTTGTTGGATTTTGGACTTGGAAGGATCTTACTGTGCTTTGAGGGAAGAAAACCAGCTTATAATTCCACTTCAGATGTTCCTATTAGGAATTGAACTTGGGTCTCCACAATGAGAACCCAATGTTTTAACTAGTTAAGCTCAACCCCTTGGATAAGTTGAACTTATTATTAGTTTATATTAGTTTATATTATTCTTTATGCGGCCTAATTAAGTCATGAAGTGGGATACTATAATATTCACCCATGAACATGTGTTTGAAAATAAATGTGTTCTCCTATACATAACTATAAAATAAATATTCAATTAAAAAAGGAATTTGAGGTCTATGCAATATAATGGATCCCACTAGATCTAATGGTGTGTATTCATTCTTTGTTGTGCATGCTTCATGGTGAAATTCATAATAGATGAATATTTACAATCATAATCATTATCTTTTATCAAGCAAGTTATATAAATTCTCAAAGTAAATATACTATCAACAATTGTGAGAAAGAAGATAGAGTAGGCTTTGAAAAAATTGCATACGGAAAGTAATATAATAACTATATTGTACAAAGTTAACCAAAATTGTGTTAGTGATAGAATAAGAACCTTTAATTAGTTGTATCCACATTTAAGCATTATGTAGCAATTAGTAAGACATGTTAAATAATAGGAATATTAATAATATAGGAATGTATATACCAATAATTTGGCTTCAATAGGACAACCACATAATTATCTATGTAAGATAGGTTTCCTAGTGGAGATAGGGATCTAGTTGTGTGAGCTATTAAATATTTTAATGCAAACAAATTATGGGAGGAAGATCATATCGTAAGTATTTTTTTTAATATATTTTTAAATACACATTAAATGCAAAACCTTTTCAATGTCAAAGAAGAAAAAATATTAAAAAAATTATTTTTTACAAGAAAAAGTGAAAAAAATAAATCATAAAGCTTCTAATGGATTAGTTTTGCATGATGGTATTAAGAAGAAAACTTTATAGATATTTTTTGTGTTTCTTTCCTATGTTACACGACCTTTTTAAACAATTAGCATGAGGAAGAAAATAAAGCATTATATATTTTGATATGGATAATTAAAGAACCATTGTCTTTTGATCTTGAAGGAGTGTGTCTATACCCTTCTCTTGTAAGCTACATTATTTTGAGAAAGAAAAAAATACTTAATTCTTTTTTACTTTTAGGAAGCAGATCTAGGGCTTTGACCATCTAAAACAATGATCATAAATACTAAGGGTGAATAAAAAGGCATGCCTCTTAAAATTTTTATATTTTCCATTTTAGATATGAACCCATGAAATTTCTTTCTTGAAAAAGTGAGGCATTAACAAAATTTACCTTCTTCTTATGATTGTTTGATATTGTTGCACTTTTAAATTCATGAATATCCTACAAAATCTATATATCTATCTTAAGACTTTCAACCATATTCTAGTGAGGTACAAGAGATCCATACCATACCTTAAGATTAGTAATAATTTACCATGTGGTAAGATAGAGATAACCAAGGTAAAGCCTTTGGTCACCTTTTCCAAATTATTTAATGTGTAAATGGCTGTCCCTATCTATCTATTCACATGTAAATAGTTGTAATGAATAAATTTTAAATATGGTCCTACACTAAGAATCACTTCCAACTAATATATTTTTTTACTCTCCTTGTTTATTATGGTCTTTCCCAAGTGTTAGATTACAATATCCCCACTTGAATCCTAAGGATAACCTCACTCTTTGAGGCTTATATTGTATTTTATATTTTACATTATTCTTAGTTTAAGATTTTAAAAATAAAAAAATAAAAAAATTGTAAAATCCAAGAAAGTAAAGAGGTAGCTACTTTCCATTAATATCAATGAAAGTTTACAATTTCAAACTGAACAACATGGTCTAAATGACTTCAATGACTTGCTGGAACCTCTCAATTTGTTCAGCAAGGAGCAGACTCCCACGGACTTCAGCTATGATGAAAACTACCTTCAGGTGCTCCTCCACAGAGCTATACTCACATCCACTCACCTTGACAACCTTGGACTTCTCCATTGCCACTTTTTTTTCCTTAATCGTCTTGCCTTTTATATAGCCGAGTGTGTATCCTCGGAAATATCTTGATCTTTATCCCTGTACATATGCTCCGCTCGCAATTTTATGGGTAATTATTCTACGCCTTCACTTCACTTCACTTGAACATATCTCATCGTCGATTTGGTCAATTGCATGATTCGAAAGGAAGTCTGCATATGTCCAGCTTGATGCCTTCCCAGTAAAAATGGTCCGTACGACATTGAGGGAGTCTCCTTCAATGTCCAAATGTCCATCTTCTACATTTTGGCAGCCATATTAACAAGCCGGCATCCTTTACATCATTTTTTTATAATTAAATAACTAGGGCAACTTTATCTGCAGTTCTTATCTCCGTGATTTACGGATAACTGTCGATGCTTGGTCCTCCTTACATTAAGCCTGAGACTTATTGAAAACTTGTGACTGCATGATAATTGCATGCTGTATGCGCTCTATGCATAAGCTAACTAAAGCAGACAACAGTTTATCTCTATATCTCTGCAATATTCACCGTTATTTCTATGGTTACTTGTTATATTTATATTCATGCAATTACTGTAAGTCTAATACAAAATAGATTTAATTTTCATTCTTTCAGCTCTGTTTTTCTCTTCTGTTCAATATTATCTACAGGCTTTGCTTTTCTTATTTTCTAAGATCTGTACTCTGTTAGCTAGAAAATAAGAAAAGAAAAACTTGCAGATAACATTGCACAGAAGAGAAGAACAGAGCTGAAAGAATGAAAATTAAATCTCTCTTGTATTAGAATATTACAATAGTTGCACGAATATAAGTACTGTTAGTAACCGTAGAAATACCGATGGATATTGCAGAGATATAAAGATAAACTGTTGTTACAATAATTGCAGAGATACAACAAGTAACCGTAGAAATACCGGTGGATATTGCATAGATATAAAGATAAACTGTTGTCTTCTTTAGTTAGCTTATGCATAGAGCGCATACAGCATGCAATTATCATGCAGTCACAAGTTTTCAATAAGTCTCAGGCTTAATGTAAGCAGGAGCATGCATCGGCAGTTATCCGTAAATCACGAATAGAAGAACTGCGGATAAAGTTGCATTAACACCCCCCTTAAGTCTAACTAAGGAGATAAGGATAATAAAAAGGAAAAACTCAGTGGGAACAAACCCCCAAATAATAAATGTTGTTTTTATGACACTTAATATGCTACAGTGTTCTTCAACGAAGAAGATGATCTCATAAAAAGTGTCTATTTGTGCTTTCTCAAAGAAGAGAAAGAATGTCAATACAAAATGTAGTATAGTGAATTCTGTAGTAGATTCCTTTGCAATAAATGATGCCTCTTTTTTTTGGAAGATAGAAACCTCGAGCTATCAAACTGTTGAATTCCCACTCAAGTGAAATGTATGAAGGCATCAAGATGAATGATTCTAGAAAATACTCATGTTTCTCCAATCCAATGCTGAACTACAACTCTGACATACACGATTTTAGAACAATGACCATTGAAATGTGAGATTTGTTCGGATGTGAATCCGAATGTGTCAACATAGTAGCATGGAAAAGCTCAAAGAGAACAAGAGAATCCAAACCAAAAGAAGATGCAACTTGATGTGAACTGACATCCGAGAGAACACGTGTCGTCAATGTTGTCATCATGATCGTACAGAGATTCAACAAACAAATCATAAATGTCTAATAGGATGATATCTCGCTCATCAAGAGAACATGAATAAACCTATTGAAGAGAATCTGAAGTAGCGTTCGGAGAAGCCAATATCTCTATCAAACTGGTAGCTGGAGGTGACTAAACAACTTCCAATACTGGAGTTGTTGAAAGAGGATAAGTACGAGGAGATGTCTATGTGTAATCAAGACAATCAAGACTCTTCCAATAATAAATTTCCTCTTCAGTGTCATTGTCATACATAGGATCATCATCATTATCAAGAGAGAGAATCTTGTCTTCATCTCAAAATTGAGGTTCATTGGGATCTCCATACATCTCCCATAAAGTGGCCCAAAGAGTGTGAGGGCACTCAATGTGTGATATAGCCCATGATGTATAGTCCCGAATAGTTAAACCAAGCAATCCGAAGACATGATCATTTCTACTTTCCCATACAGATTTCTAGCAACAAGTACTTGGTTTGGGAATAAGTCCATATAAATGAGGCAAAAGGTAAATCCATCAACAATGCTTTAGGATTCCATCACGTCGGGACTTGTAATTTTCTTCTTCCAAAAAAATGACACATGGATGATATCTAATTCCCATTTGAGACTAGACTACCCCTTTTGGAACTTTATTTTAGTTCATTTTTTATACAAAAACATTAATAGATACCCCCAAAGCAATGATAATTCCATTCTAAAACAACTCAAAATTTAAATACTTGCAAAAAATAAATGTTCTTGTTTCTTCTAGCTCCCAAGCTTTTATACCATGTTAAATTTTGCAAACCTGCAAACAGTGTACAAATCTACACAAGATCTAGTTAGAAAATAAGAAAAGAAAAACTTGCAAATAATATTGCATAGAAGAGAAAAACAGAGCTGAAAGAATGAAAATTAAATCTCTCTTGTATTAGAATTACAATAATTGCATGAATATAAATACAACAAGTAACCATAGAAATAATGGTGAATATTGCAGAGATATAAAAAAAAATGTTGTCTACTTTAGTTAGCTTATGCACAGAGCGCATACAACATGCAATTATCATGCAGTCACAAGTTTTCAATAAATCTCCGGCTTAATCATCAGGAGGAGCATGCATTGGCAGTTATCCGTAAATCACAAAGAGAAGAATTGCAGATACAATTGTGCTAACATTTAAAGCTCGAAGCCCTATACCTTCAAATACAAAATTTAAGACTTCTATATATATTGTAAAATTTGACCATTTGTCATAATTTTTAGAACAAAAACCAAAAAGATCTACACCATTTATATAATTACCATCTTGAAGTATTTTATATTACAAAGAAACTATCTTATATTTATGACTTAGACCTATATATGAGCTCCCTAACGGTAAACTACTTCCTCCATCACTTCATCATACGAGGAGATCACCAGATTTAGTCCATCAACTTCAATTCATTCACCAAGGATTCCTTGTTGCATAAATATTGTTATCTATTATGGGTTCACATTCTCTTCCATATTCGTCCAATTCTTTAAGAAATTCAGTCTTCTGGTTGCATCATTATTAGTTCCTATTGGTAGCTTTATAGATCGTCATCCCAAAATTAATTTCCCAGTCATTCAGGATGAAAGACCTCGCACTTGAGAGGCCAAGATTGTCTTGTGAGGCACCATCGATGTTTAACTTCATATGGCCTTCAGATAGGGATATCTAGCATGCATTCAATCTTTCCATATCAATCTTTATTGTTTCAGACTTAGGGGGAATAATGTGTGGCCACATCCTCACCATGATCTTATCTCAAGAGTGCATTATATTTCATTTCTACCCAACATATTTGTTCAAGTGTTCACATATTGCTATCTCCAATTTAATCATCATAGTTTCTAGAGACTCTTCTTTATCGTGGAAAACATTACTATTTCATTTATTCCATATTGTCCTAAGCATAGTAGCAAGGATCACATACCATAGTCCTACCCACACTAACCCTTTCTGCAATATCGGCCATGAGGTGAATTTTGCATATAACGACACCTACAGAGGACACTGGTAAAATTCATCTTTTGTATGTAATATTGCCAACATTGTTGAGCCACAACACATTGTATAAATAACTAATCAATACTTTCTTCTTGTTTGTAACACATCAGACATGTGTATGGGCCTGCAAACCTCATCTTCTTCAACTGTTCACCAATCAAGATCCTACCTTGCACTTCCATCCAAGCAAAGGCTCTTACCTTCGACAATATGGTTGACTGCTAACAAAGGTTTGTTTGCTATTCACACTTCTCCTAGTCCCTCCATAATACCTTAGATCCCTGTTTAATTAAATATTCACCAGACTTAGTAGCACACAACAAAAGTTCATCCTAACCATTTGTTATGACCATCTTTTGTTTAGTTTTGTTTAAAGAACTGCTCTAGTATTCTTATCCAAACATTCAAAACTCTTCCACTAGGTAGTTTGGACACCTTGCCACTCTGTAATCATTAAATATTCATGCACACTATTTTCCCACATAGAGGCCATCTTCTCCCTAATTTCGTCCATACTCAGACAATCAATCATTCTCTCATGGTTGTTCCATGAGTCTATCTAGAAATCTATGAACTTTTTGTCGGTAACTCTCCATGACAAATGGTATATGGTAACATGTTTGTTTTTTATCATATGGTTCCATATTGTTAATTTAATGAAATGCAAAGCTATGACCAGACCAGTCACTGGGTTATTGCATTTTGTCATCATTGAGCTTTTTTTAAAATGTGGGAATTAAGTGCAAACATTGATGGTATAATTAAGCCATGATGACCTGAGAATGACTTTCTAGGATTTGGATATTGTAAGTTAGCAAAAGCATCGAGGTATAATTGAACCAAGATGACCTGAGTGCTGCTTGCATAAAATAGGCAGTATTAATCATTTCTATACGCAAATTGGAAATGTCTTCGATGATACAGTAAAGATCATGTCTCGAGACAAATTTGCACATATCAATAATGAATTTATAGACAGCAAACAAGAAAAATATCATGTTCCTTCCTTGTTCCTCTAGTCAGAGACATCCTAAAGTCACTCAGAAATCATGATAGCGAAAATCAAGATAGAAAAGTTGAACAATCATGTTAAAATCATTACCCAAAATATATCATCCATTGAAAGGTGTGTGATGTGCTTAGACTGACTTTGTGATAGTTTGATGGTTGATAATTTGATCTCATGCTCAACATTGGATGTGCCTCAGTTTTTGCTTAATAAGAGTTGCCTAACTGTTGTTCTGCCTATTTGATTAAGCTCAAAATGATCAAGAATTTTTCCCCTAGCTAGGTGCAAGATTTTGTCCCAAGCCTAGAAACAAATTCAGTATGATAGACCCAATGATCCAAACCATGGCGAGAAGCCACCTGGGATGCCTGCGTATATACAAGGCTTTATTATGGATATGAACAATGCTAATGGAAAAGAATGCAAGCAGAAGGATGCATGAACTAATAGATGGAAGAGCTAGCTGACAGATAGCGCTTGTTTGCCAGGTTTTCACCATATGTTTTTATTGCATTTTTTCTCATATTTGATTTTTTTGAATTTTCTGCTTTTTCACTTTTTTTTTGAATTTTCTGTTTTTTCACTGTTTTTGGATTTTTCTACTTTTTCACTTTTTTGGGATTTTTCTACTTTTTCATTGTTTTTTGGATTTTTTTGCTTTTTCACTGTTTTTGGATTTTTCTGCTTTTTCACTTTTTGTTGGATTTTTCTACTTTTTCACTTTTTTTTGGATTTTTCTGCTTTTCACTTTTTTTTGGATTTTTCTATTTTTTCACTATTTTTGGATTTTTCTACTTTTTTACTTTTTTTGGATTTTTCTGCTTTTTCAAACATAAAACTTCTTCAAATGCATGCTATTGATGGGTTCATCGAGCTGATTTCCATCCTATGTTGATAGATAATATGCTCTCGACCCAAATATTGATGTGACTACAAACAGACCTAACTAGTTTTGTTCAAACTTTCCTTTCTTTTCTCTATCTGCCTGGTTGCGTGGATTTTCCTTTAGTACTAGGTCCCCAACTTGAAAGACTCATGGTTTGACCCTATAATTATAACTTCATTCATTGCTGATATACCTTTAAATGATCAAAGACATTTTGTCTTCATTCATGGATCAATTCTAACTCCTGCAATCTAGATACTCGTTGTTCTTCATCTGGGATAAGACCTATTAATGATACTCGTAGAGAAGGTATCTCTACTTCTATTGGTACTATTGCTTCTGATCCATAAACAAGAGAGAAAGGTGTGGAACCTATTGATGTGTGGATACTGGTATGGTAGGCCCATAGAGTAGGGTTCAATTGAATATGCCAATCTCTTCCAGCATCATTCACTATCTTTTTTGAGGATTTTCATAATAGTTTTGTTTGATTCTTCTGCTTGCCCATTCTCTTGTGGATAGTAGGGTGTGGAAAATTTGTGTGGGATCTTGAATTTCTCACATAGCGCTTGTACATCCTGACTCTTGAACAATCACCCATTATCAGTGATAATGATCATGGGTATTCCATAGCGACATATGGTGTAGCTCAAGATAAATGCAACAATTTGTTTTCATGTGATATTTGTGAAAGGTACTACGTCAATCCATTACGTGACATATTTTGTAGCTACAAGGATGAATTTGTGACCATTAGATGAAGAAGGATTTATCTTTCCTACTAGATCAAGACCCCATTGGAAGAAAGGCCAAGATGTTGCCAAAGCATGAAGTTCTTGTGCTGGTGCATGAATTAAATTCCTATGGATTTGACATTTTTTGCATGTTCTATCTATCTGAAAAGAATCTCATTCCATAGTTGGCCAATAATAGCCCAAGCGTATGAATTTTTTTGAAAGGGTAAGACCACTTGAATGAGTTCCACAAATACCGTTATGGACTTCATTTAAGGCCTTCTCAAATTCTTCTTGTTCGAGACATCTTAAAAGAGTATCCTCTAGACCTCATTTGAAAATTGTATCTGCGACAAGATTATAATACGAGGATTGGCGAATAAAGTTTCTCTTTTGATTTTTTGATAAGTCGGGAGGGAGGATATTATCTTGTAGGTATGTGTAAGTCTGGCCATAGCGGGAGGAATCATGTCCAACAAGGTGACAGATAGTTTGGGAATCAGGATAGTTATGAGTAGGGTAAAACAACTCTTCCACTAGGAATTCATAATGTTGTTGATTTTCTTGTGTCTAAAGTAGAGAACCAAGCCTAGTCATGGCATCTACTGCTTTGTTGTCATTCACTGGAATCTGCTGAAAAGTTATTTCTACAAAGTATTTCTTGATATCATCAACCATCTTTTTATAAGGCATTACATTTTTGCCCTTTGTTTGATAATCATCATTAATTTGATTGATGACAAGCTGAGAGTTTCCAAAGACTTGAAGTTGTGTAATTTTCCATTCTATAGCCATTTTGATGCCTATAACCAAAGCTTCATATTCTGCTATATTGTTGATGCATGGGAAGCTTAACTTGTATTCTTTTGGAATTGTATGACCTTGTGCTGTGATGCACATTGTGTATCATTATTGATGCCTACTCCTAGATTGATATTCGGGTGATGTATTATAAGATATGGATCCAACCCTGGAATTTATGCATATGACTAGGTAAAATTGATTTGCCATCTTTTGAAGGGTTCCAAATATTTTTCCTTGCTAGTTCTGATAGAGAAGTTGTTGGATATAGATCAAGTGTGCCAATGGTAACTACCTCTATAGGTTCCATTAGGATAAATGACCTCTCTTGAAAGTATTCAGGTAAGGTGTCAAATCTCCCATCTTCTAGTACCTCGAGGAGGTTTTCACCGTTAGATGCATCCTTTCTTTTCACTTTTTTGTAGTCTAATGTTGCCAATAAATGCTTTTTAGCATTAGACCTGATATTGTTTTCTTTATTTTCACTTTTGCGACTAGGAGATTTGGCACCCACTTGATTCGAAGATACAGTAGTGAAATCCTTAGTAAAATTTGTTGCTAGTTTGATTTGATTGAGATATAAAGATATGGCATGGTCATTAGGAAAGGTATCAATGATGGCATGTCCTTAATTTTCCTAGTCCATAGGTTCATGAGGGATTAAGGATAAAGGATCCTCATGGTGAATTATGTCAAAGATTGTAGGGGTCATGATAGAGATGTCAGAGCTTTCAATATGTATTTCCATGTCTAGAATGATACTCTCATCAAAATGACCTCTTGTAGGTAGCTCCCAATCATCCTCAATTAAGTCCAAGTCAACTAAATGTGATCTTGATTCAAGTGGGCTAGTTCCTAATGTTTGTCCTACAAATGATTGTTATTTGGATTGTGTGCTTGAAGATGTTGCCTCTCTATTATGTGGAACAATGACATCTTGAGCTGGTTTTAGATTACTACAACACTGCAATGGATTTGAGTTTGCTGAGATCATGATTTCCTGCCCATTGTAGGGAAATTTTAGGCACTGATGACAGGTTGATGGAATAGATTGCATATCATGTATCCATGGTCTTCCCAAGAGTATGTTGTATGGTAAGTACAAGTCTAGAACTTGGCATGTTGTGTCTTTTTGCAAAGGTCCCACTTTGATGGGTAATACCACAATTCCTTTAGAGGAATGCTCTTCTTCATCATATGCTTTGATTTTTATCTTTTTCTGGGGATCAACTACATCCTCAGAATAACCTAGAGCATGGACAAGATTCAAAGAGCAAATGTTTAAGCTAGCTCCCCCATCTATTTGGACATGTTTAACGAGCATTCTATGAATGAGGACTTGAATTTATAGGGGAGAATTATGGGGATGTTGCAAGGAATCAATGCTTGGATATGAAGGAGATGAGCTTTGAATAGGATCCTTTGAAATAGGTTTGATGGCCATTATGGATATCCCTTGGGAAACTTCATCTTTGGCTGTATTATTTGGTGATGATGCTATGGAAGGTTCTTGCAAATTTTCAAGAGGTGTAGGAATAGATACCTTTGGAGAGTCAATTTTCTTATGGGGGGATGAACCATTTCTAGACATAGGTGCATGATTTTGATCTTCTTTAGAAAAATCCTTTAGGGATCTCTTTAAGAGTTGCATAAAAGAGCCACCTTTCTTTGGAGATGCATTTGAATTCTTGTGAGGTTTTGACATAGTTGGATATTGATTTTGGACTTGTTTGACTTCTTTGATATGTTGGCTTGTTATGTCTTCTTGTATTTTGCTTTGGTATTCCCCGTTTCTATGATCTTCAGCTATTTCAAATGTTTCAATTTCTGTTTCAGCGATCTTATGTCTGTGCACTCTAGTTAAAATGGGCATACACGTGTGTTAGATATTCTACTAGGATTTGATTGTCCAAAAGTTGTTTTGATAAGTGATCAACTGTCAATGTAACTGTGATAAAGTGATATGAAACGAAAAGATGATTCAAGTGTTTAAATTTTGCAAGTTTTTCAATTTTTAGTTTTGGAGTGCAATGATGATGATTTTAATAAAAACCAAGTCCAATAGGAATGATATATCCTACAATGTGGGACAAGGTTATCATGACCAAATGTTGTAGTTTCATGATAGAGGATGATAGATCCTGATGAGAAACTATGTTTCTGAGTGATCAGTTTATCAAAGAGGGTGATGATGCACTTTTAGATGTTTAGATCTTGAACTTGTTGAATGTGAATACTTGAAAATCTTGAGGTGTCTATTTCTAGAGTTTGATTTGAAAAATGATAACTTGACCAAGCAAACCAAGATGACAATCCAAGCACAAAATGACAGATAACATGTGTTTATGCTCACTATAAACTGACCAAGCAAATATGATAGATCTGAAAAAAACAAGCAAGAAGACAGTTCTGGACAGACAAAGACATAAATTTGTACACTAGATTACACAGCCTCAAATGACAATTTAGATAGGCTCATATGATAAACCAGAAATCTCACATGACAGAAGATATAAACTCGTACGATCTGTCTTATAGAACCAAACGATGAAAGATGACACAAAATTCCCTACTAAACTATCTCGTACGATGATTCTCATTGGACCGGACGATAAAAGATAACACAATTTTTTTTGCTAAACTGGCTTGTATGATAATTCTCACTAGATCGGACGATAAACTAGATGCCTCATATGACAAACTCTCAAGCTCATACGACAGAGGAGAGAACAGAGACAAAATCTTTGTTTGGACAGATTTTTGATCAATGAAGTTTGATGTTTTGCTTTTGCTTTCCCATTTTTTAGATGTCTGATTTTCTATTTTAGGGATGAAGACACAGCAAACATGTCATATGCTATGTAACCTCAAGCATAGAGTGCTACCTAAGGAAGTTGGCTGACAGAGAAAACCTTTGCTTTCAAACTTAGGCACACACCCAATAGCTAATCAGAATATGGTCATTGAGTCTCATGTAATGGATTCTCAACATTGTATTATCTGACTCCAAATGCTAATGGGGGAATGATATGGCAAGTGCCTTGGGAGAGTTACTATCTATCTTGCATAAAGATTATCCCCCTCTCAGAGGTGAATCGGGTAGCTTCTAATTTAATTGGAACTAGTAAGAGATCCATTCAGCGCGTCGGGATATAAACTCAATTAAGAGGTCTCCCATCCTTGAAAACCAATGTTTGATATACCTGAAGGTACTAAGTAGAGCTATTCCCGAGCATTGCCATTGAATTGACTTTCATAAAATCATGTTTATTTTATAGTGGGTTGGATTACTTGGCATTAGTTGTTCCCACTTGGGTTGTTTCCCTCTCACCGACCTTAATGGCTTTGGCCTTATAGGCTCCTCAGGAGGGCAAGCCCACTAAAGATATGCACTAATGAAAGCAAAGAATGAGTCTAGATTTCTGATCACCTAAGAAAGGTGAGAGCATACTCGCCTATCATCAAAACACATAATACATGATTGTTCATTTCCTTTAGCAAAAACAAGTGTGCCTAGAAAATTTAAAGAAGACCTAAAGTTTTGTTGAGTTCTCCTAGGCAACCTGCAAAATAGATACATTAGTAGTCATGATGTTTAGATGAAATGAAGCTTTGATAAGCGTAATCTTTGAAAATAATCTTGGAAAAACTAGTTAGGCTAGCAAAAAACTCACAAATGGACCAGGGTTAGCATTAGTAATAATAAAATTGAAGAATGAAAACCCTAAAATGCAATCTGTTTTGAAAATATAGAAACAAAATTTTATATGACAATTCTCACCTGATCGTACGAAAATTCTCTTTGCTCATACGAGGACACAAAGGAACTCGTACGAGGCAAAAAGGGAACTCATATAAAATTTTGATTCAAACCCAACCATAAACCTACTAAATTGGAAATTTGATGATGCTAAGAGGCCAAAAATGAGATTTTTAGCCCCACGGTGGGCACCAAAATGTCGTGCCTGTGAAGTGTGATACTTACAGTTGCAGCAAAAACACTCAATAGATTATTACAAGCATGGTTAGAAAATTAAAAGAAAATAAATATGAACCATGAAAAAGCAACCTATCGCCTCCTAAAAGATGCAAGTATGGATTTGCTCTCAGATTTGGATAAGCAATCCCAGTGACTTGACTAGACTTCGATGGAGGATTTGAAATGATAATGAATAGAAAATATGAGATTGATTATACTAGATTGATCCAAGAGACTAATTAAGCTAATGATATGCATGATTAATCAATGATGATGATACAATTAAGCTAGAAAAGAGATTAATTAAGCAACATGATTCAATAATTAAGCTAGAAAATGATTAAATTAAGCTAATGCAATTGCCTATAACAATAATGCTCAAGATGATATGCCTATAGTAACAATGCCTAAATTGATAATGAGATGGGATCTGCTTATAATAACAATGTATAAGATGAAAATGAGATGGGATCCTTATTGCTCCAAAATGGGGGATATTTATAGGATTTCCAAGGCCAAGGGTGAGGTGGCAGGAATCAATGGTCAAGATTGAGTCTGAAGATAGCAAGGGTGAAATTGGAGGAGGTGGGAGAAGAGGTTGGAGGAAGGGACACTTGTCATCTTTGTGGTGACAATTGTCAAGGAGCTTTGCTCATAAAAGGGCAAGTGTCCAAGAGAGGAGACATGTGGCCAAAGTACCATATGTCTCAAGAAGAAAATATCCACACCATAGGAGGTTAGGATAAGGAGGTTAAAACATGCAAGATAGGATAGGGTTAGTTAAACCTTGGTTTAGGTGGAATGGGTTAGGTTAGAGGGATGGTTAGGCTAGGTGGTTAGAAGCTAGGAGGCATGTGGGTAATTTGAATTTAAAAATTCAAATAATAGGAAAAGACTAATTAATTCTCAACAACTCATAAATTGATTTTTTTAAAATAATTAGAGGATTAGAAGAATTGATTGAAATGGGGGGAGGATTAATTAATTTGAATTAATTAATCAAAGGGGACTATTGAAATGAACCTTTTAAATAAATCCTTAGATTTATTAATAAGTAGATGAAAGGGAGAATTTAATCAAATTGCCTAATGAATTCAATTAAATTAGGAAGGGGGATTAATTAAATAATTTCTTATTTAATTAATTATCTTCAAATCATTTGTATACACCTATTTTGGTCTAAAATTACTTGGATCAATTTCAGGTTGCAGGTCACCTACGACTACACTGAACCTCCTGATAAGGTTGGCTCCTAGCTGGTTATCACTCTAAAACTACTGATTTTTAGGAAAAGGCAAATAAGATAAATTAAGATGCAAATTCTACTTCTGCAATACTAAAAGGAAATACTAAGTGATTCACCAAAAATGCTCATTTTATGATAATCAAAAAGCTGAAACACTCTGAAAATTATACTGACAACAATAAAATACTATATATTATTCAAGAAATGCACATGGATAAATATTTCACAAGAAGGTCTAATGAGCTTACTCATTAACTTAGACACAACTTGAAACCTGCACGTGATACTCGTGCAGAAAAGGTATGAAATATAGAGAGACAAAATCATAAGGAAGGAAAAAACACTTCACAGATAGCTCAATCAATCTGAAAATACACAACCCTGCAAGAATAAAAAGAGATCAAACTGTTACAAGTCTCCAAGGTAGCTTTATCCATATCAAAATATACGAGTTACAAAAATATATAGCAAGAAGAGAGGACAAACGACTGTCAAAAGCCACTAAGGCTCCAAACTGCATAATCAAGAACTGGCTAAAATGAGTTACAATTAGGAATATATCCTCTTCCCTACCCCTCCAAAAAATCCATGACAATAGGGACTACCAACAAACTAGGGTCGGATGTAACAAAAACCCTCAAATCTAGAAAATGAATCCATCTCCAAAGGAATCAAAAAGGTTGAAATGGTCAAAATTGACCAAGTCCTCCATAAAAATAAGATAAAAACACCCTAAAGTGCTCCAAAGATTCTTGTAAAAGGTTAAAAACAATCTCCTAAATATTTGGCATGAGTTTTGTAGCTACCCCTATATCCTTGGCACCCCTCATTGAATCAACTTCTCTCTCCCCTTTGTCTTGAACACTTGGCAAAAAGATTTAGCCACCTCTATTTGCATTAAATAATGTCTCACATGTGTCACCTTTGCATTTAAAATATAACAAGAATCTAAGTGTTTTATAAAACCAATACTCTAACCCCTACTTTATAAATGAATTACATGCGAAAGGTGACATATTTTCAAAGAATAAGGCATAAGTTATACAACCTAGCCTCTGGTGGTATTAGTTACAAGGTTTTATTTTGAAAGCTAAGGCAAAAATGTCATCACTTGGTGGAGATATTTTTAGGGTATACAAACCCTAAAACATTCATTTGAGGCCTCAATTTCACTTTTCTTCTCGAAACTTTTGGATGAAGCTGAGGCTAGGGTTTGATGGCTTTCATGCGGCTATGGAAAAAAATTATGGTGACTACAGCTAGGGATTTGTGATAGAGGTATCTGAGAGCTTTTGATGGTCTTATTTTCATGCATCGGCCTCATACTTAATATTATGCCTTTACTGTTCATACATTTTGAGCCGCCATGATGGGAAAAATTAGGTTTTCATGCTCGTGATGTAAGCCTCTCTCCATTCTTGTGCTTTTTACTTTTGAAAATCTAAGTCTCTTTTATCTTTATTTGCTACTGATAGAAATTTTTTACTGCTATAAAAGCCACAACCCTTCTATTATTTTTCTTTTCTTTTAGCGGCATGAAATCTATTGAGGGTTGACAAGTCTTAACAGCTTTTTGGTAATCCATTATTGTGATCTGTTACAACTACTCATGCTTCGGTCTCCTTCTGCTATGAATGCTTACCTCTCTATCACCATCTTAGGAAACTCCATCTTTATATTAAAACCCTTTGCATAAGACTGTCAAAACCTTATGATAATTATAAAGTGTGAGAACCTCCATGCTTTCACTATCCACCATGCAATACTGAATTTGACAATGATTTGTATCTTTGATGCTTTTGGTGCAAATTAGTTTCAATTAATGATCACATGGTTGATTAATATGTCCTGCATACTATCTTTGTGCTTATTAACTTTATATACCTAATGATGAGGGATTTACATTTAACTCATGACTGTATCTCTGAAACTCTTTGGCATCTCCAGAGTTCCTCACTCTGTAATGGGAATGGTGTTACAGATGAATTTGCGTGTTCTAAACCCTTTTGTGATGTGGGTTTTCTTCTCTGCTATTTATGATTGCTCCCATGGATATTCACTGGATTGGTGCACTGGAATTATACCCACAAGATATCCTTCTATCTTTAAAGCTCCTTGGCTACTATTGACTACAAACAAAAAGTTGAGACTTCTCATTACTATGTTTAATAATTTTCATGATGTCCATTTCATCATGAATTCTTACTAAGACCGCATTGTTGATTTCCATTTCATTGTTTGATGTCTTGCATTCCTTGTTTAGCATTTGACATCTTGCGTTATTGGTCTTCAACTATTGGAGAATAAAGATTTTGATCATTGTATCTTCAAGATTTGTCTTAGACTTCATGATTGCTACTATTTCTTTTACTGCATCTGTTTTGACTACATTCTTGTTCTTGGGACTTTGATGCATTATTATATTTTAGAGTGTACAAAGTCTTAATGACTATTACAAGTCCCTACATACCTATTGATGGATTTGGATACCAAACTTGCTTTTGAACTACAAACTTGATGTTATGACTATAATATTGCATTCTCCCCTTTCATTAGTCTTGTCAATGGGACTTTTTCATTTTAACATTTCCCTTATGTATTATCATATTGACTCAAATATTTGTTCGAACTATTGGTTGTATCTCTCATCTAGGCTTTCTTGGAGAAAACAAGTCATTACTTTGTCACTGCTGCCTTCTATGCAATGTTTCTTTGATATGCCAGGAGTCTTTGGATGCTTTAAACTTGTAGCCTTTTCAGATAACTGTTACTTGACTTCTATAGCTTCTCTAACTGTGGTTACTGGCACTTTTTCTATTCAGATCATTGCCCCTTAATCACTAACATCTAATAAGCATTGCTAACTATGGCTTTTATTATCAATGTTTGTGCATTTATGAAGGTTTATAACTATTTCACTTTTGAATTCAATAAACATATACTACAATGACATTTTCCACTCATGATTGTACACTATTGTACATTGTTATTTGTACTATCCTATAGTTTCTATTTCCACAACATGAGGTAAGTGAAATTAAACTAAAAGGTTTCATGACCAGCAATATCATGTCCCTTTAATAGTTTAATATATTTTCCTTTTATTAGCATGAGTACTCTGAGACTATTTAAGTCTAGAGTTTCTGTCAAATGAATCTTGTGATAACAAAACAAATATCAACACCAATTTTTCTTGCAAACCTAATTATTCTTTTGACAAGACTCTGGACTTAAATAGCCTTTAGGGGAAGGTGCAACAACTATTTCACTTGCATGCTAGGCTCAACCCTTGTGGGAGCCACATTTTACCCCACATACATGATAATGATTATTAATTAAACATGTTTCTACACATGAAATAAAAAGTTAGCAAAATATATCTTCTTATATTACTGATATATGTCTTTAATTTTTTTATGCACACTGAGATCAACTAATATATGCATAAGCACATGATCATGTAATGTGTATAAACATTCATTTATTAGATCCTTCAAAATCTAACATCATTGTTATGACTGATGCAGGAAACCGGGCACTTGGAAGGACTTTGGACATACAGGGACAATCAGCTTCAGACAACAATTGAGGATGCCTAACCAATAATACAGGCAATGAATGGTTACCCTCTCAACATGTTTATGCCTTTAATTTACTTATTTCATTTATTTTTTATTCTTATTTTGTTTCAAAGAAGTAAAGGCCAGTCTCACAGCTTGTGTGAGACTACATATATATTTTTTAATTCAATGAATAAAGATTACATTATTTTTTTAGAAAATATTGTACAAATCTTTCTATGTTATGTTCATTTTCATGAAATGAAATGATTTTCTTGAAATCTGTAATCTTTAAAGATAATTGTATTTTATAAATGAATACAATCTAAGAAGTTCTAAAATGCACCTTTTGCTTTACAACATGGTGGCTCTACCTGATTAAGCTTGAAAGTGAAAATCTGGTAACAGTTACCGAGTTAAAGGTTTAAGAAGCCTCAAACCACATTTTTGAAATTTTATCATCCAATTCTTATCTATAACACTTTTGTACTGAGGTTTCTTTTTGCTAAAATAGTCATAGGAATAGGTGATTGTCTAGTTTTCATTGGCTTCATGGACAAGAATTTTAAATACAACCACAATGGTTTCTCTATTCACATTTATTAATACTCCACCATTGACATCCCTAATGCACCTGTACACCACATCATACTGATTCATACATGTTAGGTCCAACAAGGAAAGCTAATGTATTGAGAAGGGAGGGGTGAATCAGTATTTCAAAACTTTTTTTCCAAAAATAACCTTACTGATAAACATAAATTGTAAATTGTTGATCTCATAATATAAAGCTAGCACATAATTATAGAACAACATTCATACACATTTCACTCCATAACACAAATATTTTGGTTATGCAAAAACTCTTTGTTAAAGAGAAAAACTGCGATGGGGATGGCACCCACAACTTCACTACTACAATAATAAAGGTTGCTCGATTAGAGCTATAGGTTTAGCTATTTCTGATAGCTTACCCTATTAGGAGTATCAAGATCTTTAGATCTACCTTGCTAAAGGATTTTTACAACACTTATACAAAATGCTGCACCTAGTTAAAGGATTTACAATTTATAGACTTTGTTAGAGTCTTTTACCCTGTTAAAGGTTTCTATTACAACTCAAATGATTCAATAAAATCTTTACAAATATATGCAACTTTACATCTGAAATGTTATAGCAGATTCTATGTGCTCAATATGAAATTACCTTGCTCATAGCATACCTCGGTAATTGATAAATCAACTTGGTAAACCCTTCTGTTTACTTTGTCCCTTAAACTGTTCTCTGAAGAATTTCTCAGTGACCTCTAAATATCTCAGTCATTCATAGCAGTCACAACTCAATGTGTTTTCTTATGATTTTCCTTTTTTTTTTTAACTCTACTATCACACATGTCTTTTTTGCTTCTCAAATCATTTTGTATAAATAGATCTCTGGGATGGTGATCTGTTCATGCTTCGATCTTACGAACAAGATTCATTGAATGAATAAACATAGAAATTATTTCATTGGATAAACTTCCTCAAAATCATACAAAATCTTGAAGTGCAATTTCCTATGTAATAACAGTTCCCTTTTCTCGAATCTTGTAACACATTTCCACATATGTGTCTAGGTTCATTGAATCTGGTAACACATTTCTACTCGGTTCAGATTACTCAGTATACCTTCTTTGTTACTCGGTATACATAGAATGTTACTCGGTAGATAGCTTGGTGTATACTTAACTCTGTGACTCGTTTCTTCTATAACCGACTGAATATTTCGGTAGTATTAACCAACTAGAGTATATAGGATGACTTTGGACATAAAACTAATGATAATTTAGTAAATAATAACAATCTCCCCTTTTGACATTAGTTTGGTATGTTTGACAAAACTCCTTTCAAAGTCAAAACTCAAAATCTATATACTTACAAAATTTGACTAAAATGACAGTATATACAATTGTCAATAAATAGTAACATACTCAAATATATACTCCCCTTACATAGCTTAATTTGCATGCTTTTGTGATCAATGCTCGGTGTTCACTGCTCTGTGTTCTATGGTCTATGTACTATCCTTTGTGTACTATGCTCCCCTTGTCAAATTCAATTGTACCTTCAGATACTTTGTTCTGCTCGATACACTCCCTCTTATACTTAGTACACTCTCCCTTTTTGACAAACATCAAAACTAGTTACCACTTGGTGGGGGCAACTGATCAAAAATAGATTTATACTTAGTGCGAGCATCATTAAGAGCATTGGTGAGTGCACCCTTGACACTTTCCATTAAAGAATTCTGAGCTATAATATCAGCTAACAGTGAAATCAAACCATCTAAAGTGCTTCCCTCTTGTTGAGTGGATAAGTGGGTAGCTCGGTTGATCTGCTCTTGGACTAATGACAGATGGGGAATAAATAGAGTCTGAAGAGTCATGATATCCATTCTTATTGTGTGCTCTTCATTCCAAAGTTCTAACTGTTGAGCCATAAGAGTTTGTAGCTTGGTATAGAAATTCTGAACAGAATTTGGCTCGGTGGTCAATTTATTGGAGAGATCGGTAATCTCTTTTTCAATGACTTCGATCTTATGCTTGATATCCTTAATAAATAATAAAAATGTATAGAGTTTATAAAATAAATAAAGAATATATCTGAGTTGAGGGGACAAATCAGCAATGAATCCAACAAGCTTGACTTTACCTATAGCAATGGCCTTCTGCACTTCTTCAATCATTTTGGCAGTTAGCTCTTTTTCCTTCAACTTGCTAAGGTATTCTGATGTGTCTACTCCTGATGCTTCTAATTTAGTGAGTAGTTCATCTAGTTTCATATGGATGGCAACATCTATATTCATGGTAGCTTTAGGTAGCATGTCTATTAATAGTGCTTTAACCTTCTGAAGTACGCGGTTCTTTTTCTGAATAGCCATTTGTCTTTCTTATTCTGCTCTAGCTTTACATAGTTCTCTGAATTCAATAAGTGCTTGCCCTTTCAGTTTTGAGATATCAACATTTGGCAACACAATGGGCTTTGATAGATCTACCTTGAAACTATTCTTCTTCACTTTCTTTTCTTTGGATGAAGAGGCTTTCACTGGTTGTACGAGTACAATGGCTTTGGAGGCTTGTTCATCCTCAATAGGTTGCTCAGTAGAGGCAACACTTTTGTCGATTTCCTTAGCCTTAGATGTGTTCTTTGGTGATTCCTTTCTTGGGGTATCAGTGGCAATAGTTTTAGTGCATGTAGGTTCTTGAGAAGTTTGTTCCCTGGTGGCCTGAGAAGTAGATTCTTCTTTTGTATACTGTTGACCCTCTTTGCCTTGATCAGTGTCCTGAGGTTTCTTGATTGATACTTGCTAAGTTATCGGAGGATAGGACTTGACTTGTTCCAAAACTGATTCACTTGATACCAATTTGGCATAGGAATTTCCTTCTATCATCTCTTGTTCTTGTGCCTTAGTGTCCATGACATCCTCATCTTGTGGAATAGTTGAAGCAGAATCTTGCTCGGTAATGTCAACAATTTCAACTTCACCTTGAGTTTCTTCAGTCTGAATTCTGAATATTTCTTGCCATTTTTCTTTGGTTTCCTTTTCGATTTCAAGATAAAGTCCATTCATCATTTTCAAGGCTCTTTTCTTCACTTGAAAGTTTGTCTAGTAGTTTTTCAAATGATTTCTAATATCATCTATCGATATGTCTAGAAAGAGATGTACCAAGACTCTTTCTCTTATCTACTTCTCCGAGTCCATAGCATATTTCCATTTGTTGTCAATATGAGAATATAATGCTTTTGGAAGAAAGTCAGTTACTTCCAATGGAACTATTCAGAATTTGAGAAGTGTACAAACAACTGACTCTTCTATTTGCCTATTTTCTTCTTCTGATCGGGAGTCATATTTTACATACCTAATTGACCCAAATCCTCCATATTGAATCAAATTGGCACATAAGTTGTCAACACTGTGTACATCTTCCTTTGTGCTTTTAACAATTTGAAATTTATTTTTGTCTTTAGATTTTGTGTCACTTGACTCCTTATTCAAAATGAGTCTCCTGGTCGACTTTCTATAAGTCTTTGTAACTTTAGGCAATTCAACAATTTTCTGCCTCTTACCGGGCGACACTGCAGATGATCTAGTGTTAGGTATTTTTACTTGTGGAGTCGGTGATACCTTAGGTGTATCTTGTTTCTTCCTTTTCAATATTTTACCCTTTGGCAACTCGATGCTCAGAGTGATAGCTGCTTCCTGAGCTTCAGATTCTTCTTCAACTAAAAATTGATCATCTTTCCTACTTGTTGACTTAGTAGGTGTGGAGGTATAACCTTCTCCAAATTTCTCAATTAAATCTTTTATCATTTTAGTGGCTTTTATTGTAGCCTTTGGTACTACTATGCTCAATTTTACTTTTTCTTTTACCTTTTCATAGGTACCATATCTGATTTCGATCGAGTGCCTTGGAAGTGCCAGAAAGGCATCTATCTACTATTGAGAAATATTAAAATCAATTTCATAACCCATGGATGGTAGAGATTGAGTTTTGGGTTCTATTGCATTGACATACTAGTAGTCGGTGTCCACTTCAAAACATATATCATCCTTATATTTTTCCACTAACTGAGGTGGGATTCTGTACCTGTTATACATCTTTTCTTGAAATATGTTGAAGTAATCATCCATTATCTCATTGAAATTATCACCTAATTGATTGATAAATTCATTTATTTGATGGGTGATTGGTTGGTGTAACTCCCAAACTATGTTACCGACTGATGGGAAGAATTTATGAAAATAGAAAAACATGCACACTAAGAGTGACCCAAACTTTAGTGTGTTTGCCGAGTTATTCTTCTTGGGTTTCCTTATAGTGTGGAGATTTTCAAATAGGTTTTTCAACAACACTTCACATAGATCAATCTTCATACCCTTTTTCACAATTTTGTAGGCCAAATCAATAGCTACACATGGTACACTATTTTCTCTTGCTGATTGAAAGAAACAATAACCGATGACTCTAATTGCAAATTTTAGCTTTGCATCTGTAACATTGTTCAATTTCAGACCTCTGCAATCAGACTCAACTTTGGTTAAAGTTATTAATTCCTTCTATGGAATCATTTTCTGTGCTCGGGCATGGTCATATATAGGGTATCCAGTTATTATGTGAATGATCTCCTTGGTGATTTTGAACGGTTGCTCCTCTAGCCACATAAAGTCATCAAGAACTCTGCTCAAAATAAATTTAACCCATTGGGGTTTGAAAACTTGAGGGTAGGTTAGGGCTTCGGTCAATCCCTTGACTTTGATATGCTCATACTTTCTATCTAGGATTCTATCAGTGCATAACTCATCATACATGTCCTTGATCTCAGTATGACCTAGCTCTTCAACATGACACTTAGTGTAGAATCTGACATCTTCAACCAATAGAACCCTATCTAGAATAAGAGAAAATGCAATTTTCTCATTGGATTCAGATGCAACTTTGGGAGGTAAGGTATAGTTCAGTGAGGGCTTCTCAATAGTCTCAACTACAATAGGTTTCTATAACTTAGGAGCCATTTCAAACTTGGATTTCTACTAACGAAGGGGCTTAGGGTGTTAACTTGACTAGAAAACACTTTTGACTTAGTAAATATAATGTAGATGTTCACAACTGATATTGGCCATTTAACTGGATTAAAAATGCATTTGAGATTGTCGTATAAATACCTTGAAATTCACTCAGGAGATGTTTGATCACCTTTGAATCGCTTAGCTCTACTCTTTGATAACTGGTAAGTGTAAAATGACCACATGAAGCACTTTAAGTACACATTTTACCTTATCGATCTTTGTGCAGTTAGGTAAGAAAACATTAAATGCACTTGGTTCCACTAAACCAATTAACTTTCTTTTATGCTTTTACCAACTAGACAAGCTTCCTGAACTTACCGACTTCTCTGGTACTCCAAAAGACTAGATAGAATTCCAAACTTGCTAATGCATCTTAGCTATGCAGATTTTGAAATTAAGTATACTATAAAATAGGAACTGTTAAGATCTAACCTTGAGAGAATGTAGTCCCTTCATACCTTTACTAGTTAATTCAAAGTAGATGCACCTAACTTGGTAGGTAAAGTGCTTTCTTCATTTTTTGACTCAATTTCCTTCTTTTTCCATATTTTCTGTAGTTTGATTTTTATCTCTTCACTATCTCCTCTGGGTTGATCTCTGCAATCTTTAGCCAAGTGTCCAACTTTATGATAATGAAAGCATGTCATTCCAAGATTTCTCCATGTTCTTTAGTTGTTCATTCCAAACCTTATCATATAATTGGCACTTATATGTCCATATCTTCCACAACATTCACACCATATTCTTGTATTGTAATCCCATGGTACTGCAGTATACTATCAGTTAAGATCTATGTGAGTTTGGTAGCTTCTAGTATATGCTTGGTGTGAAAACCTCATATAGTTTTTTTTCTTAAACCAACACTTCTCGGTACTATGACCATATCTATTGCAATTTTTGCAAAACCCCTTGAATTTTGCCTTCTGAAAAATTGCTAGTAGACTTTGTCCTACATTGTTTAGATATGTGACCATACTTATTGCAATTGTAACAATAACCATTAGACCTAGTGACATTCGGTTGCTTACCTTTTCTGATTTGGCACATGTTGATAGTATGCCCTTGTTTTCCATAGTATTTGCAAATAGGCTTCTTTCCTTTGATGTTCTCCTTGTTTCCAGCTTGCTTTGATGATTCCCCTCTCTCGGTAGAGTTTTTTTCTTTGTAACCGAGTCCTGCATCTTTGTTGGGTCTTCTTATATTTAGTTTCTCTTCCAACATCCTTGATGCTTCATAACTTTTCTTCAGTGTTTGTTTTGATTTATTTTCTTCTTCAAGTTCATTGGTCAATCTTGATAATTCAAGTTTCAATGCTTGATTCTCATTTTCTTTTAGATTTGCTTCATGATGTGCATAACCGAATTGATCAGAAAGATTATGTTGAATTCCAGTCATTCTTGTGATTTCATCATTCTTTTCAGACACCAATGCTTCTAGCTATTGTTTTTTCATTTCCATGTCTCTTATGTTAGCTTGAATTGTTCTTAATGCATCAATATTTTTGGTCAACTGTGTGTTGAAATGCTCATGTTCTCTTTTCATTACTTTCAACTATTCAGTCAGTGCTTTGTTCTTTTCTTTTAGTTCTCCAATCATTTCTCCAGTCTCTTTTGATATACTATTCTCAGATGATGTCTCAATTTGTTCCACCAGCTCTTGTGAGTCCTGTAAATCATCAGACAACCTTCTTCTGACTTTTAGTGATCTTTGCATTTGTCTCTGCATATCTGCAATCACTTGATTAGCATGATCCAATACTTCTTGAAGATTCACAATTCTCTGAGATTTTTTGTAGCCTTCCATTGATAAGATCTTTCACTTTAGGTTGTTAAACCCTTTTCCAAGATTGAAGCTCTAATACCAATTGTTAGGTCCAACAAGGAAAGCTAATGTACTAAGAGGGGAGGGGTGAATTAGTACTTCAGAACTTTTTTTCCAAAAACAATCTTACTGATAAACATAAATTGTAAACTATTGATCTCATAATATAAAGCTAACACATAATTATAGAACAAAATTCATACACATTTCACTCCATAACACAAATATTTTGGTTACGCATAAACTCTTTGTTAGAGAGAAAAAATGTAGTGGGGATGACACCCACAACTTCACTACTGCAATAATAAAGGTTGCTTGGTTAGAGCTACATGTTTAGCTATTTCTGATAGCTTACCCTGTTAGGAGTATCAAGATCTTTAGATCTACCTTGCTAAAAGATTTTTACAACACTTATACAAAATGCTACACCTAGTTAAAGGCTTTACAATTTATAGACTTTGTTAGAGTTTTTTACCCTGTTAAAGGTTTCTATTACAACTCAAATGATTTAATAAAATCTTTACAAATATCTGCAACTTTACATCTGAAATGTTATAGCAAATTCTATGTGATCAATATGAAATTACCTTGCTCATAGCATACCTCGGTAATTGATAAATCAACTCAATAAACCCTTCTATTTACTCTATCCCTTAAACTATTCTTTGAAGACTTTCTCAGTGACCTATGAATATCTCTATCATTCGTAGTAGTCACAACTCAATGTGTCCTCTTATGATTTTCCCTTTTTTTTAACTCTACTATCACACATGTCTTTTTTGATTCTCAAATCATTCTGTATAAATAGATCTCTGGGATGGTGATCTATTCATGCTTCGATCTTACAAACAAGATTCATCGAATGAATAAACATAGAAATTATTTCATTGGATAAACTTCCTCAAAATCATACAAAATCTTGAAGTGCAATTTCCTATGTAATAACGGTTCCCTTTTCTCGAATCTTGTAACACGTTTCCACATATGTGTCCAGGTTCATTGAATCTAGTAACATGTTTCTACTCAGTTCAGATTACTCGGTATACCTTCTTTGTTGCTCAGTAGACATAGAATGTTACTCGGTAGACAACTCGGTGTATACTTAACTCTGTGACTCCTTTCTTCTGTAACTGACTACTTTAGTGCTTACCGATTGAATATTTTGATAGTATTAACTGACTAGAGTATATAGGATGACTTTGGACATAAAAATAATGACAACTTAGTAAATAATAACAATACACTCCAAAACTAGTTTTGGACATTGTAAAGTAGGTGAGAAGATAATAGCTTCTATGAGACCACTACCCACAATTCTTTGCATCATGGGAGAATTGGCAGGATTTCTATATCTTTCCATAAACTCCTCAAGGTCAGCATGAGCCAAAGATGTATCACAAAACTCTAAGAGAGAACTAATTAGACCAGCTTTGGCAACCATTTTGGGAGGTACTGACCTCATTTTGACAATTTAGCCATTTCAACACTAAACTATGGCAAGAAAATAAACCACAAACCACCATAGAAATAAATTGAAGAAATCCTCTTTTCTATGTGTAAAATGAAAGAAATGGTGAAGACTGGACTCACCTATCATACACTGCACCATTTTCAAGCTTGAGAAGCAGAGAATTACCTTTCCTTCACTAAGTTGTTTGTTTACTAATTTGGCTTTTCAAAAAAGATTTAAAGTACTTTGATATGATTAACATGAAATTCAGTGACACGACCTTCATACTACTCATGCGTGCAAGATAACCTTGAAAAGACAATCCCTGATGCATGCATTAATTATACATCACCTCATAAGATTACCTATCAAAGTAATGATTACTTTCCAGTTTGAAAAGTCACAGCCCGCTTGGAAAAGTGCTTCAATTGCCCGCAATATTCCTTTGTGGAACAATGATGCCTATCTTCTTACATCACGCCTTCCTTGATCTTTGATCCTATTGGTCAAAAACATCGAACCATGGAACCTTTGAACCATTGAACCATACATGTTCACTAGTTCAAGGTTCAATTGGACAACATAAAGGACTAAGACATTCAAACCCCAAACAAAAATGACTTAGTAACGACCTCGTTGAACCAATGTACCTATAAACCTCTGAGCTTGATAGATTGGTTAAAAAATGAAAGTTTCAACTATCGATTACATGACTTACAAAATGGGGCCGAAAGATAAAGACAATTTTGACTACAATCGCGAGAGATTTTCAGAACAATAAAAAACTGCAAAAAGAATAAAACTTACAAAGGGGAATCGAATGCAGAATACAAGAGTAACAACAACACAATACAAGTGGCTAATATTTCAGATGGATGTGAAATTCACATTCCTTAATGGTTACATAGATGAGGAAGTTTATGTAGAACAACCTATGGGTTTTAAAGTTCTAGAAAAAGAACACTTAGGCTACAAGTTGAAGAAAGCCCTTTATGGGTTGAAGCAAGCTCCTTGTGCCTGGTATGTTGGAATTGATATTTATTACATGAAGAAAGGATTCAATAGAGCCACTCATAGCCCACCTTGTATTTCCAATGTATTGGTAATGATATTGTCATAGTTTACCTCTATGTTGATGATTTGATTTATACAGGTAATAGCAAATCTCTCATAGAGAAGTTTCAAGTAAAAATGAAACAAGAGTTTGAAATGTCAGAACTAGGACTCATTCACTATTTTCTTTGTGTGGAAGTACAACAAACATCAAAAGGTATATTTATTTCTCAATCCAAGTATGTAGTTGTTTTATTGAATAATTTTAACATGGTGGCATGCAAAGTATTTGCAACTGGCATAGCCCTTGGTGAAAAACTAACCAAGGAAGATTCTAGTCCCAAGGTTGATGCAACTCGGTATAGGAGTTTGGTTGGTATCCTCATGTACCTCACAACTAGTAGGCCTGATATTATGTATGCTATGAGCCTCATCTTTTAGTTCTTGTAATATCCTCATGAGTCATAGTGGTGGGATGCTAAAATATTTTTGAGGTATGTGAGTGGCACATAGAATTTTGGCATTAAGTATTCTCCCACTGACAAGTTTGAACTAGTTGGTTACACAAACTTAGACTGGGTCGATTCAGTGGATGATAGGAAATACACATCTATATATATTCTTTCATTTGGCTCTAGAGTTGTATCTTGGAGTAGTAAGAAACAAGCAACAATGGCTATTTCTTCAGTAGAAGCAGAATACATGGCAGCGTCATCAACAACTTCTCAAGTAGTATGGATTCAAAGGATATTGACAGATCTATTTTTGGTTCTAGAGCATCCAACAACCATCCATTGTGATAACAACAACACTATTTCCATGACAAAAAAATATGTGTTTCATGCTAGAATGAAGCACATTCAGATATGAGATTATTACATTCGTGACTTGGTTCAAGATGGACAATTAGAGTTGGAGTTTTTTCCTTCATCTGAACAAGTTGCTGATATTTTTAATAAAGCTCTTCCAACCACAAGTTTTGTTGCCTTCATATATAAGTTGGGACTCACCTCCATTGATCATTCAGGGGGAGATTGAAGATAGGATCGAATGATGGGTTGGAGATATCATGATTTTTTGTTTTTTTTCTTTATCCGCTTTTAGTTTTATGTGTGAATAAATCAATAGTTGTAATCTCTAATTATTACATAAATCTTGTTTTAGATAAAACAATTTTTTTGGATTTTTTTTTTTTTATGTTTTAATCTTTCTTCTCATATTCTTTGGAGAAGTTATTCTTGTCTATAAAAGATAGCCTATTGTAACTATTTTTTATAAGTTTTAGAATATCAATACGTGTTCTCTGAAATAATTTGCAATCTTCTTCGTTTCTCTATTTTTCTATGTCCTTTTAATTTATAAATCTTTCACTTTACGACAAGCATGGCATGGACATCTCTATGCCATTAACTTTGTTTAAAATATCTCCCTAGTGCCCATTATTCCCATTACAAATTGATATTGTAAGATTTTGCCAAGATCAAGGGGCAATGGAAAGCACAAATAAGAGAAAAAAAATAGATGATAGGAATAAACTGTATTCTATAAAGATGCAAAATATGATCAACTAGATCATTACAAGATATATATTGATTGTCCGTATAAACAATGTAGATGAGCCTGCTTATATAGGCCAAGCTAGGGATATGTGAGCACACAAACATGACATGTGGCTCAAAAAGAAATAGGGGTAGGTAGGAGAAATAATATAATAGTCCACATGAGGTGTATCACCCACTAAATGTTGACTGTAGCAACAAGATCAACACCATAAAAGGTGGAAAATCTCCTACACACACTATCCCAATGTGGCACAAACACCCAAGTGTCTCATACCTAAACTAATATGAAATGCATTTCCTAAGTAAACTGAAGTAAGGTGTAATAATATCCAAGATAAATAATTATTTACACCAACACCCCCCCTTAAGTGCAACTAAGGGGAATGCACTAAAGTCTACAATGCAACTAAGCAATGCAAGATGGGTCTCGGTTACTAGGCCATGTAAGGTACCCATGTACAAATGCAAATGCAATCTCCCATAAAGCGAGGAAAGAGAGAAAAATCCAATGGGAAAAAACCCTCCCCCAAAAGAGAGATGATGAAAGAACACAATTCTCTCAATGATGAATGAGAAGAACAAAATATGTCCCCCCCATAAGAGAGAAGAAGAGACCATGAAGCTCCCCCTCAATGTCGAATCTCTTGCAAGGATGGTCCAATGATGATGACCAAAATACCTCCCCATAAGGAAGAAAGAGAGCCAATGTTGCACCATTAATGTCAAAGTGTGACAAAACCAGGTACCAAGTCGGTGATGATGAATCACTTGCTGCAACAAAAAGAAGATCAGGCATGGAGACAACCTACAGTGAGCATCATCTGGATACTTAGAAATAGCAGAAATACCAATACAATCCAAGTCTCATGGGAGCCATGCATAAATGTGTACAATCTAAGTCTCAACTAGAGCCATGCACCAAGTCTCACAAGATATTCCTAATCTACGTCTACAAGAGGATTACATCAAATAGTCAACAATAACAAGATACAAAGAGCTGTGGCACTTTATGATAGTCTGAGTACAACATTACTCAAGCAAGAGAATACATCATGATAAAATATTCAAATGTGGAAACATGAAAATGATGCCACCAACAAAGAAGCCCTATAGAATACTACAGATGAAGATGTCTCCGAATGGAATTTCACCAAGAGATATAAATGAACAACTGGTCCCCCATAAAAATATCATGTTGGCACTTACAAATAATGGAAAAGTGGACTTTTAATTTCAATTATTACAACTTCTCAGAATGAGATATAAGAGACTTCAACAAATACTACTAGTGATCTAAATTGAGATCCAAGCAAAATGCAAGTACCAAATAGGCCAAAAATGACCAAATACTGAAAGTACAATTTCTACTCAAAATCACTGCAAGTAAATGGCAGATTGTGAAAGTAGACAAAAAATTATGCACTTTAAAAAAAAAACGGCACCTGAAAAGGAGTCCATATGAGCCCAAATGAAGCCTCCAAAGTTGTAAAAATTGAGATTTCACAATTTTTGAAAAACCTATATTCAAAAATTAAAAACCTCCTACACCACTATATAGATCACAAAATTCTACCCCAAAACAAAAAAAATTGCTCGACAAAATGAGTACGGATGAGTGAGATATCGCTATTTGAAAATTGTCTACAAAATTATAATTTCTAGAACATTTCCGCCATAGCTTCAAACTTCAAATGCCTCTAGATTTGGCCTCTGAAGTTCGATTTGGATGAAACAAAAGGTAAAACTAACTTTCTTGGACCTTCTCAATCCAATGATGTCCTCAGATTTAACCCATCAAGCTTCAATAATAACCTGCAATAGAAAGCTCCAAAATGCAAACCCCAAATAACATCAAATTTCTCTGAATTAGCAAACCAATGACACTCTAATGGTTCTGATACCATGTGAGAGATGGACCAGCTTTGATACCATGTGAGATTTTGTCAAGATCAAGAGGCAATGGAAAGCACAAATAAGAGAGACAAAATAAATAATAGGAATAAATTGTATTCTATCAAGATGCAAACTATGATCAACTAGATCATTACAAGATATAGATTGATTGCCCGTACAAACAATGTAGATGAGCTTGCTTATATAGGCAAGGCTAGGGATATGTGAGCACAAAAACATGACATGTGGCTCAAAAAGAAATAGGGGTAGGTAGGAAATATGTGTGGGTAGGTAGGAGAAATAATATAGTAGTCCACATGAGGTGTATCGCCCATTGAATGTGGAGTGTAACAACAAGATCAACACCATAAAAGATGGAAATTCTCCTACACACACTATCCCAATGTGGCACAAACACTCAAGTGTCTCATACCTAAACTACTATGAAATGCATTTCCTAAGTAAACTTAAGTAAGGTGTAATAATATCCAAGATGAATAATTATTTACACCAATAGATATCAAAGCAATAGTAATCTTTTTTTTAGTATATCTTTAATAATCTTTTGAGTTTTTTTTTTTCATTCATTGATGTTGGGGCTCTGATATAGTGATTGGTTACTTTAGCTATGGAAATCTTTGATCTTGGAAAGTGTTTGTCAGGTTTTGTGTATTTTGATGTTTTCTTCTATTGTCATTGCCTGATAGGGTGACTTTTGGTGATTAAAAAGTTATTAAAACTATCAATTATGTCTTCTTTAATCTTTTCATTTATTTACTTATTATATTTCAACAATTAAAAATCCTCACTAAATGTTTTCTTAAATTGACATTATTTATCAAGCTCAATGAGTTGAAAAACTATGAGATTAAGATGGTTTCCTACTTCAAGTCAGTTATGGTATGCCAAGTATGTGGTTCTTTCTTTGTCATTGATCAATCAATTATAATTTTTGTTGATCAATCAATAAGAATATAGCTTTTAGGAAACTCTAAGTGTTGGACCCATGTCTAAGATCATCCAAACCCAGGAAAAATTGCTAGATTCTAAGTCATCTTTGTCAGGAGCCCTTGTAGCCTACTCAGAATTTAAGATCAGAAAATAAAACATGAAAAAGAAAGAAAGGGAACATCGTGGCCCTACAGTAGACAACCAAAAATGGAATTTTGTCAGGCCCCACTTTTAATTCTAAGAATATCTTAAAGACAATTGGAACTAGTTCTACAAGTGTGCACCCTAGGAACAGAACCCCATTTATGTTGGTATTGCCACTCCTGTTGCATCCTTGAAAATGAAAACAAACACTCTTGATGCATCAGCGAGCTTGAAAATAGACAATGAAATAGAAGACGGTCAAAAAGAAGGAAAATCTATATCTTTTGAACTCCCTGATGAAATCATTGAAGTTATTTCAAATTGTAGAGCAAAACTATTATTTTGTTTTTCCTCAAAGGCATTCCCATTGAACAAGATTTTTTCAAATGGGCACGTAATAATTGGGAGATTAAGGGATGGATTACTGAATTATTAAGGGTTTGGTTAGGGGGTATGCAACATGCACTTTATCTAACCCTGATCATGCCATGTGGTTTTATAATATGGATAATGGATTATATGTGGCCAAACCTGTTATGTGCAAGCCTATGATCTATATTCTTGCCTTGAAATAATTACTAAATCTAGATACCCTATGTGGGTTGAGTTTCCCTTTCTCAATCTTATCTTTTGTACCTTTTTGCATGATATCACAACTAAGCTAGGAAGGGTTCTATGGAGCAAACAACACTCTGAGAAATGGGCTAATCTATGCTCTAATCTAAGAATCTGCATTAAAATGGACTTAACTCAGTCTCTATCTAGCTCTATTAAACTAGTAGAACCTATTTTTGAATTTGAGTAGTGCATTAATTATATTAATAAGCCTAATGCATGCTTCTATTGTCAAAAGGAAGGGCACCTCATCTACAACTGCCCCTTCCGTAAGCCTAAAATTTCTCAACCTCACTCATATTTTCACTATAATATTACATATGCTCATGTTGATAATCCTTAGAATTTATCCCATGCTTAACCTCCCTATTTAGTACTATCCAATACCCCCCTTGTCTCCAACAATCAATAGTCATCTCCCCCATCTTCATCTCCCCACCATCCCCCTCAAAATGTTGAGTGCAACTCATTTAAAGATGCAATGATTGGTTCATCACCTATTGCCTCTAACATGAAGAAGGAATCCCCCAAGTGTGGAAAAATATTATCTATTGAAATAAGCTTACCATCTCATACTAATAGATTGGAAAAAAACTACCTACAATACTCTTCTCAAGAGCCTCTTGGTGAAGATTCCCCTATGAATCCCCTTGAACAAGATCCTAATAAAGTTCTCCAAAATAATATTCTTATGAACCAATTTAATGTGCTTCAGTCTATTGAGGAAGTCCTCCTAGACTCTATCCAACGAAGTACAAAATTCAGTCATAGAACATGTGGGGTTTGACCATCCTTACACATAAATATCTAGTGAAAAATTGTATCCTAGCTAATCATACTGATGTGCTTATGTTTCAAGAAGTGAAAGTTGGGTTAGTTCATCTTGATGCTACCCTTGCTTCCATTTGGCCAAATGCTCATTTTCTGCACACCAACCATTTTGATGGTGGTGGTGATGTTGTGTTGGCTCTTGCTCCATGACTAACAAAATATATCATGGCTTTCGAATCTGATCCTAATAATCATTGTGTGTGCAATACTACTCTCATAAATGAGAAGCTTGTGGTTTTTTCCTCAATTTATGCTTCTAATAATTTAATTGAGAGAAGTGTTCTTTGGGAATGTCTTCACACAAATCTTCCTAATGTCAAGTGGGCCTAGGAGGAGACTTTAACATGGTGGAGCACCTTTCTGACCATAGCAGGGAGGTATTTTCACACCTTGCCCAATCTTTATTTGAAGCTTGGATGTTGACCAAAAATTTCCTTAGTGTCCATAACCTTTTTTGTGCAAGATTAACCTTTACATCCCGATTGGTTTACATGGAGTAACTATAGACGAGCCTTAAGAAAAATGAGTCGATTGGACCGCTTCTATATTTCTCCTAATTATTGAGCATTATCCCTACTCCTGGTGGATATCTTTTTTTCATTAGACCTTTGAGCCACCCTTTCTAGTCACCTTCTCATCTTCACTACTCTCTCCCTCTCGAATTCCTCTCCTTAATCCAATGATCTCCCATTCAAGTTGAGTGTTTCTCATCTCAAGAATCAAGATTACATAGATAGTCTTGTGTCTATTTAGAAAGATGAACCTAAACTACTTCAAGACAGTAGGATTAACTAGTAGGGGAGAGATATTACCAGATTTACTTCTTTCCTTTGGTACTATGGGAAGAGAGCTATGACAAAGTGTCGTAGACTTGAATAATCCATTAAAGGTTAGTTAGAGCATGGGAGGTCTTGTTTATCTTATGATCCATGCAACAACACTCTTCAACAAAGTGTTTCCAATACTAAAAATTTTCTATGAAAAATGGATGCTTGAAAAGGAAAAGGTGCTCAAATTCATGCTTGTGTTCAATAGATTAAAGATGGAGACCATGCGTCCAAGTTTTTCTTTCACTATCTTAATCACAAGCATAAAGTGGAACATATCTCTTCTATTAAATCTATTGATGGATCATTGCAAAAGGTCACATTTATGTTATGAATACTTTCTATGAATACTTCTTTCCTAGAGAAGAAATTGATGTTTCCTATCATTGGATGGTCTTAGAAAAACTCCTAGGAATTGATAGACTCCTGGTTGAGTTTTATAGAGCTCTTTGGCCTCACATTTGAGAGGATTTCTACAATGTCTACCTTGAGGGAGTACAAACTAGCTCACTAGGAAATATGATTAATCAAGGGCTGATTAAACTTATCCCCAAAGGCAAAGAGAAAGACACTATTAATGGCTGGTGGCCAATTACGCTCCTTAAATACTTCATACAAAATAATAGCTAAAGGGCTAGCACGTAGAATCAAACATATCTCCTAAATGATTGTGCTACCAAAAAAAATGGTTTTTTGGGAGGAAGAATTATCTAAAATAGTTTGGTTCTTGCATGGGAAATAGTTGAATAGGCCCAACAATTTCCCCAGGATGTTTTAGTTACTAAGCTTAATTTTGATAAAGCATATAATTGCATTCGCTGGCCTTTGATCCTTAAAATGCTAAAATGGCTCAGGTTTGGACCTTAAATATGTAATCAAGTCACTATTCTTTTTATGGATGCATCAGCTAGGGTGGATGCCAATGGTGTACTTTCTTCTTCATTTCCCTTACAAAAATCCAATCGATGGGGCTGTCCCCTCGCCCCTTTTCTTTATATCCTTGCAGCTGATGCACTTTGATATTTGTTTCGAAATACTCTTTCCAATAGGCTTATTCATGGAATCTCACTTCTAGGTGACACTACAACACTTAGTTCTCGTTTTACAAATGATAGTATGTTATTCATACAAAATTTTGTGAAGGAAGTGACCTATTAAAGATTAGTTGATGTATTGTCATTTTTGTCAACATATTCTTCTATGTATTCCAGTGTTCAGTTTGGTTGGATGAGTTGGTTTTGCAGATGAGCTGATGCAGATTAAAGGATTTTTGGTATGTTGTCTGTAGATGGTTCATTCCCATTTGTAGAGGTTCGCATGTTAATTTGATCAATTTATGAGATCTGGTATTGAGGATGATATTAAGTTGTCCATGTTATTTGGTATTTTGGTTTGTGCTCCGTATTTCTTGAGAGTTACTACATATTTAGTTGTGGATGTGTGGGATGTATTTGGGACATTGATCTGTGTCCTCAACTCAAGTGGTTCATGATTTGGAAATCCACAAGAAAATAGTTTAGGTTGACAGTCAGTTATGATGGTGTTCTTGAGCTCTGATAGAGAGATGATGATGATTCTAGTGATCTGAGTTGTTGCAATTGTTGTGATGCAATTCATGTTACTTTTGAATATTCCTGATCCTGTTCTATACATTTTGGTGGTCCCCATTGATTATTGTGCATGTTATTGAAGATTTTCTTTGTTCGGTGTTGTTCTTCATGTTATGCGGTATTATTTGTGTGGTAGCATGTTGTAGATGATTGAGGCATAATTCTTGGAGGTGTTTCATATTTACGGTGGTTGTTTAGGTCCAGACTATGTCTTAGCTGACATTGTTTTGATCCACATATATTGTTGTAGCATGTAAGGTTATTATTTTGTAATTTGTATTAAGGGTTTGGCTGACCTATATTTCATAGGTTGATGACTTGTATAAATGAATGTAATAATTGTTGAGAGAGACAATGCTATGTGCGAATATTGTATCAGTCATTTTGTACTAGGGAAGTTGTGTGAAGAAGTGTATTGCTGAGAAGATTTGACAGTGAGCTTAACCGAAACTGTACTGAGGCATATGGAGTTTCTATATTCATAGTTCATGTAATTTGGTTTGTTGTTTGAATATTTTTTTAAGTCAGTGAGACTTCCGATAAGCCAGTGAGCCTCCCCTAAGGGTTGTATTCCTTCTAGGTTTCTTGTTTGAGCAGTGAGCTCTAGGCAGTGTGCTTGAATGCATGTGCATTCCCCATTGTAACATTTACATTTACTCCCAGCATGTTATTATCTCATTGTGGATAGGTTCCCATTTTGGTTTTCTCCTTAACCAAGTTTTCCACATCAAAAATATTTGTGTTATGTTTGTTATTGATGTGGTATTGTTTCATGCTTTAATTGTTAATTATCATATTTAATTTGTGGTTTAAGTTGTAGTAAGTTTTTGTGCAAACTGATTCAAGCCTCCCCCCCTCTTAGTTTGTTGCATTGTTGCAAAAAACTGGTATTAGAGCTAGATCCTCTGGAAGAAGCTTGACTACTTGAGGAGATCTAGTATGGAAACATTTACTTTCAAGAATGATAGTCCGAGATTTGATGGAACGAATTAGATTCTCTAGAAAATCCGTATGCAATGTCATTTGAGATGCATTGGAGAAGATTACTGGAAGATTACTAAAATGTATACATTGTTCCTCAGAATGGTCCTTCTACTCCATATGAGATAAAGGAAGCATAATACAATATTAGAGCTAAGGAAGTATTGTTGAGTGCCTTATCAGATTCTGAGATGACTAATGTGATGGACTTACAAACTGCTCATGAGATCTGGATAAAATTGGAGGCATTGCATGAAGGTGATAGTCATTGAAGATTGCTAAGTTGCAAAGCTTGAAGGGTAAATACAAGAACTTGAAGATAAGCGAAGATGAGAACATTACATATTTTATGTAGAAAGTGAATGAGCTTGTGAGTGGAATCAGATGTGTCGATGGAGTATTAGTAGAATTTAATATTGTTGCTAAAGTGTTGAGATCCTTGCCTCCTTACAAACATAAAGTTGTTGCTATTGATTAGATTCAAACTGTGGCAAATTTGACAAGAGACATGTTGATTGGTAAACTTGCTACTTTTGAGCTAAGTGAGTTTGGAGACTCTCTTCCTAAGACTTAATCTACATTCAAAGCTACTATTTATGGGAAGAAGATATATGATCTGAGAGAAAGTTCTAAAAGAGTACCTAGATATGAGAAAGAGATGAAAGAGATGGAAGATGAAAAAAGAAAGCTTGAGGAGCTTGAAGCACTTATTGCTAGAAGATTGCCCAAAGGTGTCGATAAGTATGAAGGAAAGCTACCTCTTATATGTTTTTCATGTAATAAGATAGGAAATTTTGCATCAAGGTGTCCAGAAAGAGATATAGATCCTAAGAATCCATTTGAGACATATAATCCTAAATATTAGAAGAAGTGTTATTATGCTACTGATGAAGGTGTGACAAATGATGATTGGAATAAGGGAAATTCAGGAGATGTATTTTTTGTTCATTGCTATCAAGGAAGATGATCCTATAACTACAATTCTACAAGCTTCATTAATGAGGATAAATCATTAGCTACTAAATTTGATGAGAAAGATGAATGGGTAATCGATAGTGGTTTCTCTCATCATATGACAGGTGATAAGACTAAATTTGGAAAAGTATGATGGTGGTATAATAAGATTTGGTGATAACAAAGCTTGTCTAATCCATGGTAGAGGTTCTATTGATCTTGATGGTAAACACAATATTGATGATGTGTTATACATGTTGAAGGTTTAAAGCATGATATTTTAAGTGTTGGTAAGATATAAGGGGTATAACTTTCAATTCAAGAATGGAAAATATGAGATATTGAGTAGCTCCAGAACTGAGATTGCATCAAGGATAAAGACTAAAGGTAATATCTTTCACTTGAATGCTGCTAGTAAAGGTTATTTTATTTATCAGGTTGATGAAAGTTGGTTATGACATAGAAGAATGTGTCATGTAAATTTTGATTGCATGGTTAAGATAAGTTGTACTCAAGCAGTGAGAGATCTACCGAAGTTAATAAAACCTTATAAGCCAATATGTAAGGAATGCTAATTAGGGAAGTAGACAAGAGTTACTTATAAGAGAAAATAGTATAATTCTAATGGATTGTTGGATCTTGTACATACTGATTTGTGTGGTCCTTCTAGAGTGAGAAGCTTATAGGGAGTTATTTCATGATGTGAATTATTTTCTTGTGGATTACTTTGTTGATTGAACCTATTAGATTGTTTCTTGTATATGTTGTTCACAAAGATTTCAAGGTTTATCAAAGGAATGTCAAATCAGCCTTTCTTAATGGTGAGTTGAAAGAAGAAGTGTACATTAAGCAACAAGATGGATTTCAGTTCACAAATCAAAAGGACATGGTTTTCCTGTTGAAGAAAGCATTGTATGGATTGAACCAAGCCCCTAGAGACTAGTATGCCAGATTGGATAAGTATTTGATGAAGCTTGGATTGAATAAAGGTACTGCTAACAATAATTTCAATTTCAAGATTAGTCAAAATGATATTTTGATTGTTGAAGTTTTTGTTGATGACATTATTTTTGGGGGAAATGACTGCCTATGCAAGAAATTTGATAAAGAGATGCAAAATGAATTTGAAATGTCTTTGATTGGTGAAATGAAATTATTTCTGGGATTGCAAATTACTTAGTTGGATAAAGGTATTTTCATATCTCAATCCAAGTATGTGAGGGAATTGTTGAATTAACTTGGTTTTGAGGACTCTAAACCAGTTGGTACACCTATGTTGATCAGATGTAAGTTGGGAAAATATGATGGTTCTTTGAAAGCTAATCAAACCTGATATAGATCTATATTTGGTGGATTGTTGTATTTGACTTAGAATAGACCTTATATATAATGAATATTGTGTCATGTTGCTAAATTTCAAGTTGATCCTAAGGAATCTCATGTTACTACTATAAAAAGGATATTCAGATATTTGAAAGGGACAATTGATTTTGGTTTATTGTATTCTAAGAATGATGACTTTACTTTGAATTCTTTTTCAGATACTGATTGGGCAAGTGATGTTGATGACTGGAAGATTACTATAGGTGGTGCACTTTTTTGGCTAAGAAGTTGGTCTCTGTTGACATTGTATTGTCATTGATGTCAACTAGTATAGGATGTTACCGACATCATTAACATTGATGTGAACTAGTGAATAAGAGTTGTTGGCATTAGATTTTGATGACAACCAGAATAGAAGATGGACTGATATGGGAGAAGAGTTGATGTGCTATCATTTGTGACAACTAGGTGACCATCTTCATGTAGAAGGAAGAACCAACATGTACCAATATGTTTGATGTGTAGTAATGTGACCACTCTGAAATAGGGTTGTTGATATGGTGTTGCGTATAACCAAGATGAAGATATTACATGATGAGCATTGGTTAAGCTAAAGTGGCAGACTAATGTTTGATTCAAATCAACACTGGAGGAGAAGTAGAAGTATGAGCAGTTCACCATAGTGCTAGTGTAGAGATAACTAGCAAGTCTCCCACTAGATGAAGAAGCTTTCCCAAGCTAGGTGATAGGTTGACAAAATATGTTCCCTCTATTTGTAGGATGATATATGTCATGAGGATGATGTATCCTCCCCTCAACAAAGTCTCACTTGGACTAGCAGAATGATTCCCTGAGATAGACAAGTGATTGAATGTGGAGACTGGTTATACTAGTGAAGGAAGAATGAGTTGTTGAGATCGTTTGTTTGTCATCTTGACAAACAAAATCAAAATAGAACCAGTTTGATGAAGAAGGATGTTAGTGAGTCTGCAAGAATATACATATGGTGTTACAGGATGTTGAAGGGAGATTGATGCAGAACAATAGGAGTGTGATGACTTGGTGTCATCAATGTGTCTCACCAGAAAGAAGGAAAGTATGTTGTCCACCAACAGACTCATCTACTTGATTCTGCATTGGTGATAGTTGACATGTTATGTCAACCAGTGAAACAATAGAGAAGAGACAAGGAAGATAAGGTTCTCACCTAATAAAGATGGAGTTCATTGAAAATCCCATCGGTAATATGGACAAGGTGCAGGTGCAAAAGACTCCTACATAATGAGAATGTGCATGTTTTGGATTTGACATTTCTAAAGACCAGTTTGAGTGTTCCACCGGTAGTTCAGCATAGTGCAGACATGATGAGGTAACCAGTAGAGTGTGAGGCACTAGTAGAGTGGTGAAGTGCAGACACAAGGTGTCATATGCTAGTAGGGTTTGTTTACTGGGAAATGAAACTATTTATTTGTGTGTTTGGTGACTAGGCATGAACTGATAGAACAATATGATGAGGTGGATATCGATAGTGATGCCATGAGAAGATGCAGTGGCAAGCTTGCATGAAGTGGCAGTTGAAACATGCACATGTCGGTGAATTAAATTCGGTGAGGTAGTTGTGATTGGTTCGACATTAATGGTGACTGCAAGGCTCAAGGTAGAGTTGCAAAGTTGTGTGGCTCTAGATGCAGGACAAATTGATTGTGCAGATTAAAGTAGGCAAAGGAGACAACTAGGCCATTTATGATGATTGATTGAGAAAAGTCGTTAGATTGGTTGCAGGTTGCTGAAGAAGGAAGGCATGTTTTGGAAGACACGATATTGGTGGAAATGTGCAGACAGTCATCATAGAGTTGTGATCCAATTAGAATTGATTAGATTTGATGTGCCTTGTGATCAGTAGATAAAATCCTAAGGTGCCAAGTTTGAATTAGTTTTTGGCAGGAAGTCTGGGTTATAAATATGCAAGCCTAAGAGATAGAAAAGTGTTGTTGAATAGAAGATATATATTGTGCTATTGTGAAGTAGTAGAGTATTGCTTCTGAATATGAGAGAAAAATAGCCAAGTGCTCAATGAGCATCTAAGAAGTGAGTGAGAGTGAAGGAGAATCTGGTTGAAGCGTTCAACCTGTAGGAGAGAAGAACCAATAATGTTCATACCGACAGAGAAAAAGAGAAGTAAGCTGCAGAGAAGGCAAAAATAGAACTGGTAGAGTTCAACACTAGTAAAGTGTAGAGCAATGAGGAGGAGATCCAACAAAGAAGAAGAAGAGATGAGGTATACCGGTATAGTTTACCGGCAGGTAAGTAATAGATAAGAGCAACAAAAGAGTGAGTTGGTATAGCAGAGAAGGTATCTCATAGACAGAGTAAGGTATATGAAATGGTTGCAAGATTCACTTATAACAAGATAACTACTATTGTAATTGAAGTTTACTTTGTGATCACTAAGTTATATCTCGGTGCAGGGGTTGTAGCTCCTTTGGGTTGTAGCCCATAAATTCAGGGGTTGGTGCTCCTTGGGTATGTACCCTAAAGTTAGGGGTTGGTGCTCATTTGGGTTGTAGCCCATAAAGTTAGGGGTTGGTGCTCCTTGGGTTGGTGCCCTAAACTTTGTAACTGTGTTTTCATTTTTAGGTTGGATTGGAGCAGTAGACTCAAACAACATTGCTCACTGAGGTTTTTCCCATCTTGGGTTTTCCTCGTATATACTAGTGTTATGTGATGTCCCCTTGTGAGTATTTGCATTTGAGTTAGTCTCCCCACTAACTGGTAAGTATGTTCATAGTTAGATCTAATAACTGGTATGCTCACATAAGATAGCTAAAGGGAAAGGATTTGAGAAACACTAATTCACCCCCTCCCCCTCTCAGTGGTGCATTGTGTCTAACAGTCTCTTGGACAAGTAAGAAGAAGAATGCTATTTCTTTATCTACGATAGAGGCTAAATACATTGTTGTTGCTAGCAATTGTACTCAAGTAATTTGGATGAAGTAGATGTTGAAGGATATATGTGTTATTTATGTTGAGCCTATTGCTATATATTGTGATAATTCAAGTTCTATCAATATTTCAAAGAATCTGGTGTTGCATTCTAAAACAAATTATATATAAATCAATTTTCATTTCTTAAGAGAGAAGGTGAATGAGAAATAAGTCAGATTAGAGTATGTATCTACAAAGGAATAGATTGCAGACATCTTTATGAAGCCTTTTCCTAAAGATACTTTTGAGTATCTCAAAGAGAATTTAGGGGTGATTTCCCCTCCTAATGAGAACTAAGATGCATGGATTTGTATTAGTTCGGTGAGTTTTAGAGAGATATTTTATGCTCCAGATTGATGAATGAAGTTGCTACTTATAGAGAGTAGTCAGTGTGGGTGTTCAGTGGTTCAAATGTATAGATTTGTGGGGAGAGAATATTGATTCTCAAGCCTTTTTCATTGATGTAAAAGTGGCAGATAAGCATGTCAAAAACTCTATGGGAGATTTAACCATTTTGAGATTTGGTATTTGAGTTGATCCTTGTGATTTTGAGGGAGATTTTTGAGGGTTGATTTCATTCTTTACATTGATTGTTTTTCATATTCATATATTGCCATCAATGCCAAAGGGGCAGATTGTTAGATATTGGTTGATGTGTTGTCATTGATGTACACATACTCTTTTGTGTATTCTAGTGTTACAGTTTCATTGGATGACTTGGTTTTGCAGATGAGTTGAGGTAGATTAAAGGGTTTTTGATATGTTGTCTATAGATGGTTCGTTCCCATTTCTAGAGGTCTGCATGTTAATTTGATCAAGTTATGAGATCATGTATTCTGTATAATATTCAGTTTTTCATGTTATTTGGTATTCTGGTTTGTGCTCTATATTTCTCCAAAATTGCTATATCTTTTGTTGTGGATGTGTGGGATGTATTCAGGACATTGATGTGTATCCTCAATTTGAGTGCTTCATGACTTGAAAATCCACAAGCAAATATTTCAGGTTGACAGTCAGTTTTGATGGTGTTCTTGAGCTCCAATAGAGACATGTTGATGATTCTAGTGATTCGAGTTGTTGTGTTTGTTGTAATGCAATTCACGTTTCTTGAGATTATTTCTAGATCCTATTATATGCATTTGTTGACATTCTACACTCTTATGAGAATAGTTGATGTTGTCATTGATGGCAACCATCTAGAAACCTTTTGGCATTCATCTGGTAAGCCACCAGCAGTTACCGACACCGGCAATAGACATCTACATACATCGATAGGCACTTCACCGAAAAAGGTAACAATGAATATCGACACCCCAGCCGACAAGGAATAAACTTTTGTTTATTGTATTTAAATGTAATTATCTTTTGTAAAGCCGACATGGTACATTGTAATAGACTCATATATGTATGAGATCTTGTAAGTCATTATGTAATGAAAAAGGAATGAATGAAATAGTAAGAAAATAAGGAAAAGGAAGGATGTTATATGTGAATGCATAAGGAAAATTTTGTATAAGGTTTTGGTTATAGAATGAGCTTAAACCGGTACTAAACCTGGCATAGTTGATGTTGATTTGAAGCAGTACATTATATTGGATTTCATAATCCAATTTTGTAGTCAATGTGACTCTTATTGAGCAGTGATCTCTAAGCAGTTGGCCTCCTTGCATGTGCAGGCCCCTCATTGTAAGTAATATTTATTCATTGGCCAGTGAGTGAATATTGTGGGTCACAAATCCCACTGAGGTTTCCTACACCGGGTTTCCTCGTTAAATATCTTGTGTTATTATGTGTTCTCTATGTTGTCTCTGTTGTTCTTATTTGTTGCACTAATTCTTATTTACAGGTACACTATTTTGGGATGCAAAGTTCTTAACAAGTTTAAATATTCTGCTAACTGGTAAGATACTAATTCACCTCCCCCCCCTCTCAGTATCTTTCAGACTGTCATTAATCCTAACAACATCTTGGTGGTCCGTATTGATTATTGTGCGTGTTATTGAATATTTTCTTTGTCTGGTAATGTTCTTCATGTTATTTGACATTCTTGGTGTGCTAGCATGTTGTGGATGATAGAGGTATAATTATTGAAGGTGCTTCATATTTGTATTGGTTGTTTAGGTCTAGACTATGTCTTAGTTGACATTATTTTGGTCTGCATGTATTTTTGTCGCATGTGAGGTTATTATTTTGTAATTTGTATAAGGGTTTGGTCGACCTATATTTCATAGGTTGATGAATTGTATAAATGAATGTAACAATCATTGAGACACACAATGTTATGTGTGAATATTGTATCAATCATTCAGTAGCAAGGAAGTTGTGTGAAGTTGTGCGAAGAAGTGTGTTGCAGAGAAGATTTGATAGTAAGCTTAACCAGAACTGTACCTAGGTATATGGAGATGGTTTTTCATAGGTCATGTAATTCAGATTGGTGTCTGAATGTTTTTGTAAGTCACTGAGAATTCTTGTAAGGAAGTAAGCCTTCCCTAAGGGTTGTAGCCCTTTTGGATTTCTTGTTTGAGTAGTGAGTGATGAGATCATAAATTGTCTCATATTTAACCCATTAAAATCATCTATTTCTTCTTAGTGTATTGTTGTAAAAGTGGATTTGATTAATGATTGAAAGTTATTTAGCTTCATTTAGGTAGAATATAAATTATATTTTTGGTTTACTTTGTTGGCATTATGTGAACCGGCATGGCATTATGTGAACCAGCATGAAGACATAATGATATTGTATGTTGTCATTGATGTCAATATGAGACATAGTGTGAACCGGCACATGTGATAAGTGAAGAGAGAGAGGAACCGGCATTTGTATGAACCGGTTTATATGCCAAAGTGAAGCAGCATATTTGTTCAAGGTGAACCGGCATGTAGTTATGGGAACCAGCACATGGAAGCATTGTATAACTACCAGTTGGTAGGTAGCTTCAACTTCAGGGTTTCCGGTTGGAGTACCTCAAGTCTGTGTGACTCAATCGGTGATCTTTGTGTGATGAGTTAGCAATATGATGGAGGATAGATTGTGTTTCCATGTAAGCTCTGTGCGGGTGAAGGATCTTGCATGAAGATGACTATTCCTATCTACCTCGGGAATGTGCAAAGTCTGTCAAATGGTGATAACGCGTGATGGGTAATCAGCTGCCATGAAATTGGTGGATAATGGATGATGGAGAATGTCTTGAGATCGATTCAAGATTGTTGCATTTAATGCAGTATGATTCAATGGTCAGGATCGAACCGTTTGAATTGCTTAACCTAACACGTTTAGGGTTTAGGGTTTTTTCTACTGACCTGTATGTTTCCTATAAGGTTGATGTTGTGTTTCTTTATGAGGTTGTTGGCAAAAGTTGTGAGTGTGTATCCAAGGGAAGTGATATGTAATTCTTGCTAGACCAAAGGAGAGAAGAGATACCTAGAAAGTGAATGTGCAGAAGGAAAAGAGGAGCTTAAACAGATCTTCATTGGTATTGAGTACTATTAATAGATCATTGTAATTCTTGTTGATCTCTAACCACTTCAACAGTTGTAAAATCCCTTAATAGGGTAGCCTTAACTGGCTTGATTCAAAATCCCTTAAATCGGGTGGTCTTAACCGGCTTGATTCAAATCCCTTAACCAGGTAACCCGAGGCTAATAAGTTCTGAGAAGCTAGAGAAGCTTAGGAGATCTTTTCAGCTATTGAGTTCTTGAAATCCTCTAACAAGGTGACCCTTAACCGGGTTTAACCCTTAACCGGGTATCCCTTAACTGGGTGATCCCTAACAGGATCAGTTCCTACCATAACCTATTGTAATGTCCTTAACCGGATAAGGCTCCTAACAGAGTGAACTTCTAAAGAGTTCAAAAAGCAGCTTGTGGATATTCATCCCCATCGTGGTTTTTCCTAGTTGGGTTTCTACATGAAAAATATGTGTCTCATGTGAAATGCTTTTGTCTTGTGATGCTTTGTTTTATCTATTAAGCACATGAAGGTTATATGTTTTATGCCTATCTATAAAACATATTGAACTCACTGTTGTGAAGATCTAACGAATAAGTTTACCTTCTTATGCATGAGAATATAATGATACTATAGTATTGAGCTAAGAAGAAAGCTTATTGAGTGACCAGTTCATGACTGATTGAGTTGTACTAGATGTTACCAGTTGCACTCTGATTAACCAATATCCCTGTTTGTCAGTCATTTGGAGTATTTTCTATCAAACTGGTTTTGGATTGTATTTGTGTTTGTACTGATTCATCCCCCCCCCCTCTCAGTACCGATTTGGTACTAGTGGTTCATCATTGAGTTATCGTACTTTAGTTAAATAAATGTGATCTAAATTGTTTATAATATGTCTCCATGACTGTGCAAGATCTTACAATGTAGATGAATGAGCTATTAAATAACTCATGACAAGAAGAAGTTTCAAAAACACTTGTAGCAAAGACCTCCTAACACCAATTATAGAAATTGTAGAAGGCTTTAGATACATTAAGAGAAGATAGAGAATATTCTTGAAGACTCCCAGAGAACTCCAACAATCATGCAAAATCATGGAGTACCAATCATTCCTAAATCAATAGGAAAAGTATATATTTCATACAAGTTACAGTTGTACACTACATTGTGTTATCTTTCTCTGGCAAAGATAACTCAAGTTACCGAAGACCTCCACTGTAATTGCATTATTATATACTATTCTTCATGATTATATAAAACTATTTGGGCAACTGAATTGAAGAATAGTTCCTTCATTCACATTGAGAACTTGAGGCTTCCTAAAAATCAGGCGCCCGTAAATTGTGAAAAATGTAGTCAATAAAATAGTCATAACTCTCTCATTTCTCAATGAAATTAAAAAATTCAAAATCATAAAGAAAGTATACTTGAAGGGATAAAACCCTTTTTGAAGGGTTGGAAATATTCACAATAGGGAAGGAGCAGTTTGCATAAGAAAACGACTAAGACAAATTGGCAGGATGAAGGACAACAATGTTAGTTTTCTCAAAGTTTTGTAAATGACCCCTCAAAAATAGTATCTTGGATGCACATTTTTAGTAGAGTTTTTGGGTAGATATGGAATGTGAATTCTATAAATATATTGTAATCAATCAAGCAAAGAGGGGGATTAGAAATGATTCATTTATCCTGAGGAAAGATGATAGACTAGTTTCATTTCCAATAATGTATTTTCCATAATTTCTTAGAGTAAATTTGAATTCAAGAAATTATTTTATTTCTAGCAAGTGTGAAATAGTTTATCATTTTCAATTGATGCAAGTGTACCCTAGATTAGCATTTCATTTCCTTCAATTTAGAATTGATTGTCAAATGAGTTTTCTCAACTCTTTATTGCATATAGCCATGGACACCACCTTGGATTGATAAGTTAAATGATGAGGATTACAATGAACCCATCATTTTTGGTGTCATTGTCAGGGATAGGTGTCATTAGGGAGCCAAGAAAATCAGTTTGGGAGCCTTTTAGGTTTAAAAGTCTCTCAAGAAATATTTGTCTCTCAAAACCCCCCAAACACTAGATCTAAAGAGAGATGGTGCTATTTTATTCAAAATATCCTTAGTTGGAGGACCATCACTCCAACGCCTAGCAAAGGATATTTATTTAAAGAAATAATTGATGTCTTATTGCTTGCAAGAGGTGGAAAATACAATGAAGAGATCTTATCTTCATTACAAAACCTTGCAAAAGAAAGACTTATTTGGAGACCTTCAAATTCAAAGAATGGCTACCAGAGTAGATTTTTGAAGTCAAAGAGGGTTGCCCAATTAGTGATTTGAAGAACAAGGAGATGATTCCAATCATGCATGCACCATATCTCTCCAAGATATTTCCAATCAACCCATGCATTTTCTAGAATCAAAAATCATGGAGAAGGTTTTCACTTCAAAAGAAGGTGAAGCATTGGATTTTAAAACAAATTGTCATCTTATTTTCATTATCTTCTCTGAAAAATTTGAATCCATAGAAATATATTGTAAAAAGGGAAGATATTTTTTACAACCAGTTAATGGTTATGTGTAACATCTCTACATAATTCAGTAGAGTAGGTTAGGGTAGATTTGTTTTCTACAAATAAGTGCTTTGCACATGCTATTTCCTTTTCTCAAAGGCTGTCAGCATGCACTTCTGTACAAGTTGTTGCACTCAAAACTTGCTGCAAATATTTTGCCATCATGGATGATTGGTTGATGTAGTTTTGGACTTTAGTTCTAGCACTAAATCTTCAAAATAATGGAGGCAAAAGAAATGATGAAGAAATCAGAGTTGTTAATCAGCATAAAAGATCAATTTGCAACTCTCAAAAGTTGAAGATTCTTTGCATGCATCATGGGGAAAGTGAACTACAACTCACGCAAGATGGTTGCATGAAAAAACTAAAGTATAATCAAGTATTTTCTTTATTTTTTTACTCTTATTCAGCTTAAAGTCATTTAATTATACTCAATCCACTCCAAAAGAAGAAGAAAATGTGTCTCAAATCTTATTCCAATATTTATGGAGTTGTCAAGAGCTAAAATTTTATTTTAAATGCTAATAGGAAGCTATCAGGAGCTACCTAGAGAAATTGTTACAAAGGTGAATTTATCTAATATGATGGATCATTATGAGTTGTAGAGAGACTTACAACACTTTAGGTGTGGAAGAGATCATGAGACCGTAAATTGTCTCATATTTAACACATTAAAATCATCTATTTCTTCATAGTGTATTGTTGTAAAAGTGGATTTGATTAATGATTGAAAGTTCTTTAGCTTGATTAAGGTAGAATATAAAGTAGATATTTGGTGTATTTTAGTTAAATAAATGTGATCCAAATTTCTTCTAATATGTCTCCATGAGTATGCAAGATGTTACAATGTAGATGAATAAGTTACTAAATAACTCATGACAAGAAGAAGCTTCAAAAACACTTGCAGCAAAGAGCTCTAGACATCAACTTCGGACATTGTAGAAGGATTTGAAGACATTAAGAGAAGATAGAGAAGATTATTGAAGATTCACAGCACATTCCAATAGTCATGAAAAAGAATGGAGTACTAGTCATTCCTGAATCAATGGGCAAAGTATATATTCCATACAAGTTGCAGTTGTACACTACAATGTGTTATCTTTCTCCAACAAAGATAACTCAAGTTACCAAAGAACTCAAATGTAATTTCATTATTGTATAGTATTATTCATGATTATCTAAAATTATTTGGTCAACTGAATTGAAGAACAATTCCTTCATCCATGTTGAGAACTTGAGGGTTCCTAAAAATCAGGTGCCCATAAATTGTGAAAAATGTAGTCTCTATAAAACAACCATATCTACCTTGTTTTTGTATGAAATTTAAAAATTCAAAATGATCTAGAAAGTAAACATGAAGGGCCAAAACCCCTTTTGAGGGTTTGGAAATATTACCAATAGTGGAGGAGAAGTTCAAATCATAAAATGATTGAGACAAATTGGCGGGATGAACGACAACAACGTTAGTTTTCTCAAAGTTTTGTAAATGACCCCTCAAAAATAGGATGTTGGATCTACATTTTTAGTATATTGGTTGGGTAGAAATGGAATAATAATTTTATAAATATATTTTAATCAATAAAGAAAAGGGGGGGATTAGAAAGGCTTGTTTTAGCCTGAGGAAATAGGATAGACTAGTTTCATTTCCAGCAATATATTTTCCAGAATTTCTTAGAGTAAATTTGAATTCACGCAAGTATTTTATTTTCAAGAAGTTTTCTCTAGATTAGCATTTCCTTTCATGCAAGTGTGCCTTAGATTAGCATTTCCTTTCATGCAAGTGTGCCTTTGATTGGCTTTCCCTTCTTGCAATTTAAAATAGACTGTCAAACAAGTTTTCTAAATTCTCTATTGCATACAACCATGGTCACCACCTTAGATTGATAAATTAAATGATGAGGATTAGAACAGCCCCATAAGTGAGCTCTAGGAAATGTGTGTAGATTCATGTTCATTCCCCATTGTAACATTTATATTTACTCCTAGTAGGGTATTATCTCATTGTGGGTTAGTTCCCACTATAGTTTTCTCCTTAATTTGGTTATCCAAGTCAAAAATATTTGTGTTATGTGTGTTACTGATGTGGTGTTGTTTTATTCTTCAATTGTTAATTATCAGATCCGATTTGTGGTTTTCAAGTTGCAGTAAGTTTTTGTGCAAATGGATTTAACCCCCTCTTAGTTTGATACATTGTTGCCAACATGACCAATACCATAGATATTTGTGATATTTGTTGTACTATTTTAGGATCTAAGTTGGCCATGCATAAAACTGAATTCATAATGAATCAACCCAAACTTCGACCACCTTAGATTCCTACTAACTGGCATAAGGTGAAATATGGAATTATCAAAAGATATCTTAGTATCCCTTTTGATATTGGAATATCACTTAAAGAGATGTGGTTCTTCATGAAATAAAAAGAAAAGTTATAAATTGGGCCAACAAATTCCTTTCCATGGCTAGTATAATTTAAGTCACCAATAAAATACTTTTAGCTAGTAATGTTTACATCTCTTCTTGTAGCTTCCTTCTAAAACTTGTTATAATCTACTTACTTGGCTTATTAAAAGTTTCCTTTGGGCTAAATGGGGAAGTATGAAAGGTCTACCAACCACTTCATGGCTTTATTGAATCCAATCAAAGGACAAAGGAGGATTGGGGATCATAGACCCATATACTCAGGGAACTTGCCTCACTAAAAAATGGATTTTGAGATCTTTGGATGGATATGATCCTTGGAAACATCTTCTTAGACACCATATTCAAACAACTATTGTTAGACAATCTTAGAATTTGGTTAGTTGGAAAGATAAGATCCCACTTGATCCTTATTTTAAAACTCATAGCTCAACCCTCTTCAACTTCATTTGGAGAGTGTGGAAAATTACATCAAAAAAATTAACTTGTTATGATCAGACCTTGATTCATGGATTGAGTTTTGCCTCTTCTTTCAATTGGTGGAACTAGTTGATCCCTGAAAATAATATTCCTTTAGTAATTATCAAAAACCTCAAAGGTATACACCTTTTTAAAAAATGTATTCAAGTGTATAGAGATTTATGGGATCCTCTAATGTTTGATTGGAAAACATTGTATTAAATTAAGTCTCAATTTAATCTTTCCTTGGCATGCAAGACTGCAATCCAAAGAATTTAGCATCTTGTTTGACCTGAGTTGTGGTGCCTCCTATCCATACACTATCATGGTAACTTTCTTAAAGACTAGAAATAGTTGAACAATCATAATTTTCTAATTTTTCCTCTCAAGTTGTATATAAACAACTTCTTCCTTCCATTCCTTTATCTCATCGACTCAATTATAGGCTCAATAGATCAAGGTGGAATGACTTAATCTCCCTTATTTGGAGATCTAAAGATGATGCTCAAGCCTAGTTGCTAGCCTGGAAATTTCTCTATGTCCAAATTTGTATTGGAGAGTGTCTCTCTTTTATCACCCCCTGGCTAGCTTGCCCCTTCTGCTCTAAAAGAGAGACTATCAAGCATGCCTTTTGGTGTTGTCATCATGCTCAGGATCTCTAGAGCTCACTTTTCTCCTCTTTCCTCATGCTATTTCCCCACACTTAGTCCTAGAAAACTGCATTGTTGGGTATCTCCTTAGAGCAGAATATCAGTTCTCAAATTATCCTTAAACACCTTCAGAAGTTTAGATGCATGGATACCTTTTCCCACACTTTCCCATCCCTTCAAGTGGAGTCTATAATTATTTTTGTGTATATTTATCTCTATACATTTATACTCTTCAAACTACTCTCTAGACCAATGTTGGGCTCAAAAGAACAATCAAAGATTTGTGGGTTCATCTTAGTGCTTTTGAAGAAAAGAATAATGTGCAAGGTATGCAAACTAAAAATAGGAATACTCAGAATGGAGTGCATTGTTCGGTGTTATGACTGGATACTTTTCTTTTTGTTTTGGTCATAGTGATCCAACTGTTTTAGTTTACTTTATGATCATTTATATTGAGCTGAAAAAATATAAACAACAATCATATACTTCCAAAGATTCATATCTGTATAATGTCCTTATTAACAACACATTCATGGTTGTGCATTCTTCTTCTCACTTCTAGGAAACATTGTAACAAGTTTTGCTTCATAATTTTCCATTTTTTGCTTCCTAGCAATCAGATGTAATTTTTTTGTATTTGTATTTGTATTTTCTTATCTCATTAAAAAAAAAGAGTTTTTGTTAAAATTTATATGTTTATATTTTAATGTGGCTTTATCTATTTAACATAAAACAATGTTTCAATTTTAAAATAAATTGGAAAAAAAATTAAAATATTCTTAGAGATCATCCAGAATAATTTATTGTAGCACTTGCATCTAAATGAGGTGCAATAGTCATGCCCATAGTAAATGAGCTGCAATGATCATGTCATTAATAATTTACACAATTTATTTATCTTTATAATTTTAATATAAAATTTATTTTATTTTAACTTAAATTTATCTATTCTATTTGGAAGCGATATACTTGACAATATTTTTATTAAATCATTCAAGACAAATGTCAAAACTATTGAGATTCTCAAGGTTACTGTTTGTTTTATTGCTTCCGTACAACTAGTATCTTTAAGTCCCATGAAAACTATGAAATATTTGGCACAAATTTTGATATTATAAAAGAAATCTTGAAGCATGTAGATACCAAGTCATTGATAGCAAACATGGGTAGATTCATGCACCTTTACATGAATTTCTAGCTTCCTCTGTGATCATATTCCCATCATAAGCATTGCTCTTCATATAATCAAGATGTCATCAGGCTTTCTGCCTCTCTATTTTAAATTGTTTATTATGAAAGAATACCTCCAATTTTAAGATTTATTAAAGCATTACATCAAAATTACAATAATAGAGTTTTTTTGGGTGTCTAGTCTATAGATGGACTGATTATACTAATCGAGTTTCCAATAAGAATTTACCTATTTAAGACTTGAGTCTTGTTTCTCTTCCTTAGAAAAGTTAAGGTTTATTGATGCAAAGGAAATTTTTAGAAAAAGCCTTTGAAATCCAATAAAGAATTCTGTTGATTAAATTTTTTTAGTTTTAAAATTTTGACATATGAAATTTATTGTTGAAGGCAATGCATTTTCATGATTATTGTTCTTTTTCTTTACTTGGGTTTTTATGGCATGAATGAATTCACATTTCAAATTCAATTTGACTCATTTAGAATTAGGCTTCTCATATCCTAACATTAATCACTTATTTCAAATAAATATTTTCCTTTTTAAAATTACTAAAGTTGAAGATGATTTTGCATAATCTCATATGGGAAAAACAGTGGTATTTGAACCATATATCGAGTTTACAACTTAATTTAAATAATTATTTATTTGAAGCACAAATCTGATAAAGTAAAAAGGTGGATATAGATAAGAACTAGATGTTTTGATTAATGAAAGTGAGATAGGCCCCTACCATTACATAGCCACAAGGCAACACCTATGGTGAATGAGGGATGCACAACCAGCAAATAAAAAACCACTAACATTGCACAAAAACCCAGTAGGGCAACCAAAGAGCTAGCAAAACAACTAGAAAACCAACATAAGTAGGAAGACTAGAAAACACAAAAAACTAGAACAACCACCCATGAAAGGCACAAAGAGATGGCCAACTACATAGGGGAGTTTTTATGCTACCGATCCTAGTATAAGCTTAACACTTTATCAAAGAATGACACTTTTTGGCAAGAACCAATCTCAGAGCCAAAGGACACCAAAGTGGAACCAGGGGTGGCTTTGGCAAGAACCAATCTCAGAGCCAAAGGACATCAAAGTGGAACCAGGGGTGGCTTTAACCAGGGACTCTATGGGGCCACAAACCGTAATCAAGGCCTCTTTACTTTTTTGTTTCTTCTCCCTTTTCCTGTTCAAATTAGCCTGTATGGTATTGACAGCCTATAGGGAGGTGTTATGTATATTGGTCACATTCTTGCAAGCCAAATTAGCCTCAATTTTCATTTTGTTAGCCTGCTTAGATCACATGATTTCTTTCACCTAAAATTTAGTCTCACTCATCTTAAGTCTAGCATCCAAATCTTCAATCCTCCCATTCACCTTATCCCACTTCTTTGTAAGGCCAAGAAATTCATTAGCAGATCTCAAAAACTAGCATCATCAACATCCTCTAGCCAGGTATTAGCCCTAGCTTCAGCTTCATCCATTGCTTCCAAGTTGTTAATTTTCCTCATCACCACATTGATTTGCCCAAAAATGCATTTCATCAAATCATCTTGCCTTTGCACATCATAATGCAATTCCTTCATAATTTTGGTAAGGACCCTAAATGAGCTCAAGGGCTTGGTATTTGTAGGGAGAAGGGTTTGTGGGAGGAATGCTAGGGTTAACATCAACCATAACATTAGTGGTAGGGGACCAATCTGAGCTTGTAGTTTTAGAGGGGTTTAATTCATCAAAGGAAATAGAATCATAATCCCAATCCTCAATCATCTCCACATCCTTATGCACCTCAATTTGGGTTTCTACATGAAGGTCTTTTTTAGAGGCAGCAATGGCCTTAAATTTGGCCATGCACATTGGGCTATTTATTTTGGGCATTTTACAACCCAAATGAGACACCTCACCAAAGTTGGACAAGGTGACAATGAGATCAACATATAATACAAGGTTGTAAGTGGACGCAATTTCAATAGTGGGAATCCCACCCAAGGGGGTTAGGGCCAAATGGAAACTATAAAGCTTGCATATGAGACCTTGATGAAGGTGAGATTTACCCTTAATAGAATCCTTAAAAGTATATTGAGACAAAGAGGACAAGACCCAATAAGGAAAATTAATTCTTACCCTGTGACACAAGTGGTTCAACATAGGGAATAGATGAAGGTGGAATCTCCTCCTTCTTACAACCAAGGTGAGATATTTCATGAGAAGAAGGAAAACATCATTCCAGATCAAATAAAGGAATCTCTTCTCTATTGTAGCCTCTTTATAGTTTGGAGACCCCTTCACCAGGTTCAAATAAATGGTCGAAATCTTCCTTATAATTCCCCTTTGGATTCTTAGGGAAGGAGCTGCCATCTAGGGTCAAACTAGTCACTTTCACAATGGTCTCCTTAGAAACCACAAAGACAATGCTCCCAATCTTAACAGTGCCATTATTCCAAGCCTAAACAAAATTTGTTGAAAGTTTGGGATCATATTTGGTCAACTCCTCCATATACGAATCCAAATTATGTTGAATTACCTTACTCTAGAGCTCACCATTATTTTTTAAATTGGAGCATTCATCAAGTTAACCTGGTTCAAATCACCTCCCATCTCTGAAAACCCAAAATCTATAATGAGAAAGTGACAGGTTTGATAGTAACTATGATGGGTAGCAACAAAGTTATAGTCATGTTGCCTTATCCAACAAGGAAAGGACAAGGAAAGAATAAAAAGTACAAAAAAGTTAATCTTGGGATTACACATCATTAATGGGTAATTCATTTGATATCATAGTGCGAGCCACAATCAAGACTCCATTCATGTGGGACCATACTTTCAAATTATTAGCCATCGTACCAAGCCCTACTAGCTTATCTGCTACCATGTTTCCCTCAAGTTGCACATGGCAAAATCTAACATCACCAAGAGTAGGAAGGAGGGAAAAACACTTGTCAGTGAGAGAGGCATTCTTCTATTCTATCTTGACCACCTCATTAAGCATCAAAACTATATTGAGAGTCACCTTCAACAATGATTTTTCTTAAACCGATATCCCTTGCAGCAACAAGCCAATGAAACACAACAACCACGTTGAAGGTTTGTACAACAATATTGTACACATAAGCAAGAATTACACTTCCACATGAATCTCTAATCATGCAACCCCCTCCTACCTAACCCGGGATACTATAGGAAGACCCGTCAAAATTCAATTTTAGCCAACCAGTGTTAGGGTGGTAAGATAAGAACTAGATGTTGGCAGTAAGAAGTTGAGGTATTGATTGAAATCTTGGTTAGTATTACTGTGATTTTGGTTTCTTTTTTGGTTTGTAGTTATTTGGATATGGATTATAGTATTCTCTAGTTTGATGAGTTTTTTTGTTTTTTTGGATTTTTTAGTTAGAAAAGAGAAGAAGGGAGACTTTCTATTTAATTTAAAGGGAAATATATAGAAAAATATATATTTTATCTGAGGGAAAATTTTGATCTCATTTTCAAAATGAAAATGTATATTGTAGAAATGTTGAACCTTCAAAGAATGTATTCTTGAGGCTCTAATTATTTGAACCATAGGTATGATATGTTGATATCATCTTTGGTAGGTCCTTATTCATTTCCTTTGTAATAATATTTGGTGCATCAATCTATTTTTCTTTGTCATCAATTATGTAAAGAAAATTTATTTTTATATGGATCTTGAGAGATAGTTTGAAGAATTAAAGATTGGTATTTAACAGGGACTTTTTTGTATCACATTGATTATGTTATGAGATTAACATAGGTCATTTTTTTCCTATTTAAATTCACACATTCTAAAGAAAAGTTTTAAAATGGATCATTTTAAATTAGCATATTTTTTCACATTAATAGATGGAATAAATGTTCCATTTTATAAATTGGAATGGACAAATTTAATAATGGGTATATGAAATAAGTATATTTGTAAATTAAGATTCAAACATATAGATTTATATATAAATAAAACATATCTATCCATACATCCATCCATCCATCCATCTATCCATCCATCCATCCATCCATCCATAAATCTATCTATCTATCTATCTATCTATCTATCTATCTTTGAAAATACATTTTAAATGTTCACAATATATTATTAATAGTTATTAAAATATAATGATACAAACATATGAAGAACATGTTACTACATTACAAAAAAACAATGTAGATCATCCAAAGGGTAAGGAGCCACCCAAAAAAGCATTAGAGTAAATAGTTTTTCCTATTTACATTTACTTAAGTTTCACTAAGGGTAACCAACATTTAATATTTCTAGATGATTGGGTAGAGTTTAATATTATTTTATTACCTACATCTAGTATTTTTCTTTGGGTGGTTGTACCTACTCTTCCATCTCATTGGTGCTCCCTCTCTTTCCTTTGCCTTTATAAGCAAGGCTCCCATACATTTGTACTCACCTCTCATCAATGTATCATGTATCTTGTATATTGGTGAAATAGTAAACTCTTCGATTACTTCTCTTGTGTGTGAAGGGTGACTTTTATATTAGTTCCAAGGTAATGTATAAATACCTACATCTACATGGTATTAGAGCTACTTTCTACAATATCTTTCCATATTTTATATTTTTCGCCAATTCATGTGTGAAGTCCTAGGTAGTTGGGTGATAGTACTCAAAGTTGTTCTTTTGCATGTGTTTTTCTATTGGCACTAATGCTAAACCAACCACACACTACATTTCTTTTTGGATCGATTTATTGTAATGTATATTTTGAAAGAGAGGCTCATATTTTCCATTTTCTCATAGTCAATTCTTTTCATTCCAATTTAAGTGTTGTGTAGTTGTTCTTGGAGTATATTTGGTTGAAGTAAGTGGTCTTCCATTCTATTGGCTCAAAGATTGGATCAGGGGTGATTTGTTTTGTGGTTCCCAATTGTTAATTTGTCTTAGATCAAGATCGATAGTCACCAATTTGGTTTAGGGTTTGTTTTGTCATCTCCTTTCATCACTTGGGTTCTATCCTATCACATGAATCTTGTTTACTCTCAATGATTATGGTTTGTTGTGTGCTAGAATCAAACTCAGGTAGCCCAAAAGTTTTATTAGCTAACTAATAACATCAAGATCAAGGACTCTATTATTGCATTGTGGCCATAGTTGCATTTGATCAAATCTTTGTGTATTGGCTTGTGTTTGAACTTTTTTTATAATAGAAGCTCTGTTTGTTGGTGGTAAAATTCATAAGCTTGGATGAACACTTGAGGTATCCCAATGTTCATTTCTAGCAAGCCTCTTGTTATTGGCTCACATTTATTTGGCTAAACCTTTAATTCTGTTTGGCCTAGTCATCTCTTTCATGTGAAGCAATTGAGGGTGGGCCTGCTCGCAATGTTTTTTGGGCATGTATTAGGGAACTATAATCCCACATCAATAGAGAGACTAAGTTTTCCATGCTTTTAATATTTGATGTCCACATTGTTATTGTAGTGTCAAAAATTGCATACCCCTTTGTAATTTGACCTACATCTTTTGTAACCACTTTGGTGTCCATTCCCCTAGCACCTGAGTAGGATGATTTCAGCCCTTGTATCAATGTTTCCCTCTTAGGATTCTCAAGACACCTTTCAGTAGCTATCCTTCTATTTTGTTTCCTATTAGCCACATGTTTCTCTTGTCAATTTTGAGTGTAATTGTCTGGACACTAGCGCATCGCATGAACGTCTGTGCACCACGCATTCATCCTGCAATATCTTAATGTTTGAATCTTGGTTCTGGGCACGTCTTTCCACTTGTCACTTGCGCATGTGGGTATGTGCGGGATTATGGTGTGCCAAAATAGGCCCTTAAGTGGCAATGAAATTTCACAAAATCAGAGTTATGCAAATTGACATGGAAATTTGAATAAGTTGTGAACATTATTTTTAAAATATGTAAGAAGATAATATATAGAAAATTAAATGTAGTTTCTAAGCTACTAGTTGTTTTTTGGAAAAAAAAATTCCTATTTGATGAAAATTTCAAATTTCAATGCAGTGGTACTAAAATTTCAGGAAACAAATAAGAAGTAGACATGTGTCTGACCACCCTAATCACAATCAAATCATAATATTTTTTTATAATATTTATAATATAAGTATTAGACTCATGTCCAGATGTGACACATTTATTTTTAATTTTTTACAAAGTAAATAATTATTTATGAATTTTTTACTACAACTTTTTCAGAAATTCAGAAAATCCTATGTCTGACCACCTTAACTTGGTCAAAACCTTATGAATTTTTTTTAAAAAAATTTCCTTATATTAGATGAAGCATAGGAGGTGATGCATGTTTCGGATTCAAAAAATGTTATACCATTTGAAAGTTATGAGTTTTTTTCAATCAGTATATCAATTAGGACTATTGTCAGAATTCAATTAGAAAATAAATAATAATGATTTATTAAAGTAGAAATAAGACAAGCCTTATATTGTTGGAAAGCTGGGAACATCCTTAAAAAACCCTTTTCATTTTATCAATTTTGGCTACAAAAAAGTCGTCAACCACCAGTGTAAAGTCTAGAAAATCAAGGAATACTAAAAAACATGTTTTTTCAATTGACTTTCCAGGCTTTTCACTTCCAAGACAAATACCAAAGCATTCCCAAGCTGAAATTTGAAATTTGAAATTTGAAAATTTGACTACAAAAATCGGATATCCGATTTTAATTAGTAAATTCTCTAACTAGATTTGCCCATAATTAATCTAATGTTTATTAATATATTAATTTATAAATAAATTAGTATATGATATTAGGGAGAGGGAGAGGGAGAGGGGGGAGTGGAGAGAGAGAGAGAGAGAGAGAGAGAGAGAGAGAGAGATTAGGGGAGAGAGATATAGATGGAGAGATTAGGGGAGAGGGATATAGAGAGATTAGAGGAGAGAGAGAGAGGGATAGAGAGAGATATAGTGTCATAACGGGTCATATGGAATCCTAAGGGGGCCATAAGGGTTCATGAGACACCATATGACCCCTAAGGACAACATTGGACCCCTTATGACACCATATGGTGTCATTAGGGGTCATATGGTGTCCATAGGCATCATATGGTGTCCTAGGACACCATATGACCCCTTAAGACACCAAATTGTGTCGTTCTGGGTCATATGTTGTCCTAAGGGGTCATAAGACACAATATGACCCAAAGCAACCCAATATGGTGTCATTAGGGGTCATATGGGGTCCTAAGGGTTCATATGATGTCTTAAAGGGGTCATATGACACAATATGACCCATAACGACCAAATATGGTGTCTTAAGGGTGTTAGGTCCCAGAGACAACTGAGAGGGGGGGTGAATCAGTTGTCTAATAAATTTAAACCAAAAGAAACTTAAACAACTTTAATACTTTGTACTGGTAAACCTATCTTTTATGCTGGTAGACAGTTATATTAGTTAATAGCAATACCAGTAAGAATTAATGCATGAAACAAAGAGAACAAAATGATCTACAACACATAACACCAAAGCTTGTACATGGAAACCATGTAAGGGGAAAAACCACAGTGGGAAACCTTACCCACAATCAGATGATACTAATGCAAATAGTAAGTATATACAAATGGGTTCTGCACATGCAGAAAGGCCAAGCACCTAGAGCTCACTGCTCAATCACAAATGGGAGTCACACTGACTACAATTGGATGGTTAAATCCAATAAAAATGTACTACTTAAATTAGCATCTTTCTATGCTAGATTCAGTACTGGTATAGTTTTGATTGTCTTCAAAAAACCCTCCTTCAATCTTCAAATGATGTCTACATGTATAGGTTTTCTTATTCTTGCATATACCTTCACACAACTCTTTTTCACATTCCACATACAATCTTACAATTAAAACCTTACATTTATATCATAACCTAAGACCAATTTTAGTAGGTCGGCTCTAAAAGATATTACAATAAAATCAATTTACAAATAAATTAATGCTCGATGCAAAAACCGATTTAACATGTCGGCTTAATGTATTTACAACAATAATAAGTCATCTCCATAGTGTGCCATGCTGATCTAAAGAACATAATCCTGTCGGTGTATAACCTAGACCTATTTACTGGTAATAGCAAATGTGTAAATACAACTATGCCAATAAACAAGTCTTCAATACAAAGTGTCCAGATGATGTCTTCAACATAATCAAGTGTTTTCCATGCCATTCCAAGTGCTGGTGAACATTATATCCTGCTGGTGTACCAGATAATAGTGACTGTGTATGAGCCATCTGTTTGCCGGTGAATGTTGTTGATTCTCCAAAGTGCTAGAGTTGATAGTGTTTAGTAGGTGTTGACATCAATGAAAAAACCATACCAAAATACCAACAATATCCCCCTTTTTGCGTTGATGGCAACACAAGATGGAAAAAGCATCAAAGTGCCAAAATAGAAATGCCAAATACCAAAAACCAATAATTTCCCAAAAAGAAATTATAACCAAAAATCACAGAATTCAGATATGAATAGTCTCTCCTCAAAGTAATAGTCTCTCCCCCTGAGAGTAACATGTGTCTTCCTTATGTTTTTCCTATTTTTTTTCATATACCAATCTCTCCCCCTTTGACATCAAATGCAAAAGTAATAGAAATATTTCTAGATATAGAATACCAACCAATATAGTATACCAACTACTCCCCTTGAGAAGTAGCTTCCTCATCAAAGACCGGAGAAAAAGTTTTCTCTTGTTAATTCTGTTAGTTGATGACAAGTATCAACTCCTTAAGTCTCTATCGGTGGGGGTATGACCCCAAGCTGGTCTCTGAGATATTCAAAAGTCTCCTTAGGCAAAGGTTTAGTAAAAATATCTGCAATCTGCTCTTTTGTATTCACATAAACCAGTTTTATTTCTTTTGCTTCAACATTTTCCCTTAGAAAATTTAGTTTTATAGAAACATGTTTGGTTTTACAGTGTAATACTAGGTTCTTAGATATATCAATTGCTACAGTGTTATCACAATAAATAGTTATAGGTTCCTTGCATTTTACCTTTATGTCCTTCAACATTTGTTTAAACCATAATACCTGTGTACAGTTTGTTGCTGCTGCAACATATTCTAATTCAGTTGTTGATAAAGATGTAGAACTTTGTTTCTTGCTCAACCAAGAAATTAGTCCGCTTCCAAGAAAGAATGCTCCACCTATGGTGCTTTTCCTATCATCCACATCTCCTGCCCAATTTGCATCTGTGTATGCATATAATTCAAAGTTTTCATCCGTAGGATACCATAATCCAAGATTTGTAGTGCCTTGTAAGTACCCAAAAATCCTTTTTACTACTGATTCATGATTTTCTCTAGGATTACTCTAAAATCTTGAAACAATACATATTGCATTCATGATATCAGGTCTTGTTTTTGTTAAATATAGTAAACCTCCTATCATAGATTTATACCTATTTGGATTATCAGGTGTAGATTCATCTCGTAGTGATAATTTGTCATTTGTAGTCATAGGTGTGCTTACCGGTTTAGATTTTTCCATCCCAAATTTCTTTAGTAACTCCTTCAAGTACTTATATTGACTCAAGAATATACCTTTATTAGTTTGTGAAATCTACAATCCTAAAAAGAATTTGATTTCCCCAATCATAGACATTTCAAATTCTTGCTGCATTTCAATAGAAAAGTCTTCACATAATCCATCTTCTCCTCCAAATATTATATCATCAACAAAAAATTCTATAACCAAGATGTCATCATTAGTTACTTTATAATATAAATTGTCATCTGCGTTACCTTTAGAAAAACCAATCTTCAAAATATACTTATCTAACCTTGCATACCAGGCTCTTGGAGCTTGCTTCAATCCATAGATGACTTTCCTTAACCTACAAAGCATATCTCTATTTTCTGTCAAAGAAAATCCATCAGGTTGTTCAATGTAAACTTCTTCTTCAAGATCTCCATTTAGAAATGTACATTTAATGTCCATTTGATAAACTTTGTAGTTCTTGTGTGCTGCAAAAGCCAAAAATAATCTAACTGCCTCAATTCTAGCTACTGGTGCAAAGGTTTCATTATAATCAATTCCTTCTTTCTGAGAATATCCCTTACACACTAGTCTTGCTTTATTTTTGATAACCTTTCCATCTTCATTAAGTTTGTTTCTGAATACCCATTTAGTTCCAATCACATTTTTATCTTTAGGCCGGGGAACTAATGTCCAAGTGTTATTTTTCTCAATTTGTTCTAATTCTTCTTCCATAGCTTTAATCCAGTGTTTATCTTCACATGCCTCATTAACAAATGATGGTTCAATTTGAGAAATAAGACATACCTCTTCGTTTGCCAATCTTATTCTTGTCATGACTCCTTTATGCTTGTTTCCAATTATCTGACCTTCAGAGTGATTTAGTCTTACATACCAAGGTGTCTTGGTTTGTTGTTGTTCCTCAATCATAGTGGAATTTTCAGATGATACCAGTGTAACTAGATCTTCATTCTGTACCGGTGGATTTTGTAAAGATTCATTTGTCAGTATTTTTGTTACCGCTTCAGAGTCTATATACCTTGAAGTTTCTCTAAATTGTTCATCAATCTTTACATCTGTACTCTCAACAATTTTTTGCAATCTTTTCTTAAAACATCTATATGCCTTACTCTTAGATGAATAACCAAGAAATATTCCTTCATCACTTCTAGGATCAAATTTACCAATATACTCATCTCTTCTATTATAGCATTTACTTCCAAATATTCTGAAATATTTAAGAGTAGGTGTAATACCAAACCATAGTTCATGAGGTGTCTTATCAGTTACACCTTTGATGTGAACTTTGTTGAATGTATAGACCAATGTACTTACTGCTTCTCTCCAATATACATGTGGTAGATTTGATTCAGATAACATACTTCTTGTTGAATCCAAGATAGTTCTATTTTTCCTTTCTACAACTCCATTTTGTTGTGGTGTCCAAGGTGCTGATAGCTGTCTTCTAATTCCATTCACTTCACAAAATGCATTAAATTCCTTAGATGTAAACTCTCCTCCTTGATTTGATCTCAGACATTTGATTTTCTTACTGGTTTCATTTTCTACCATTTCTTTGAACAGTTTGAATTTCCCAAGTGCTTCTGATTTTTCTCTGAGAAAAGTAACCCAGCACATTCTAGAATAGTCATCAATGATTAGCATGAAATATCTATCTCCTTGTAAACTTTTAGATCTAGCTGGACCACATAAATCAGTATGAATTAAGTCAAGAGCATTATTAGACTTTTCTAGAATACTTTTGAAAGTAGCTCTAACTTGTTTTCCAAATTGACATCCCTTACATACCAGATTGTGAGGTTTAACAATCTTAGGTAAATCTCTAGCTGCCTTAGTAGTAATGATATTCACCATGCAATAAAAATTTACATAACAGAGTCTCTTATGCCATAGCCAACTTTCATCAATATGAGCAATCAAGCATATTTTTTCATTCTTATTCAGATGAAAGATGTTACCTCTAGTTTGATTATCGGTTGCAATTTCCAAACCAGTTCTGTTCATAATTTTGCATTTACCATTTTTGAACTATGACTAAAATCCTTTTTCAACTAATTGACCAACACTCAAAAGATTATGTTTTAAACCTTCAACATAGTAAACATTATCAATATTATGCTTACCATTAAGAGATATTGTACCCTTACCTTTGATCAAACAGGCTTTATCATCTCCAAATATTACTAGAGCTCCATTATACTCCTCAAAAGTTAGGAACTTACTCTTATCACTAGTCATATGATGTGAGCATCCTGAATCAATGATCCATTCATCCTTAACTTCAATTTTAGCTACCAAGGCCTGCTCTACTGATTGAACAATAGGTCCTAGTTGACATTCTGTTATAGAAACAAAAACCCATCCATTGTCTATTGGATCCTCATCAGAATCATCAGTGACTCCTTCATCAACAAGATAACAAGATTTGTCTTTATTTTTCTTAAATTTGTATCTTTGATTTTCAGGGTTAGGTTTGTATGTCCTTCTAGCTTCTTCTCTTAACCTAGCATGTCTATCAAGGCATCTTGAGGCCATATGACCAATCCTATTATAGTTGAAACATTTAAAGGGTTTTGTACCTTCATACTTACTTCCAATTGGACCTTTAGGCATTTATCTTGCAAATAGTGCTTCAAGTTCTTCAAGTTCTTCATTTTCCCTCCTGCTTTCTTCAAGTTCTCTTGCATAAAAGGCTTTCCAATCAGATTTGTCAAATGATTGTGCAGATGATGTTGATGCCTTAAAAGCTAAGTCAATTTTTATAGTGACAACAAGACCAAATTCCTCAATTTCAAATGCTGAAAGTTTTCCAATCAATATATCCCTAGTTACTGATGTGTTAAGCATTGTTCTTAGCTCATTTATAGTAGTAACTTTCATCTTATATGCTAGTGGCAATCCTCTTAAAACTTTTGAAACAATTTCATCTTCACTTAAGGTTCCTCCACAACATTTAATACCCAAAACAATTTCATTAACTCTTTCCATAAAAGCAGAAATTCTTTCTTCTTCTTCCATTTTCAAATTTTCATACCTGACCCAGAAGCTTTCAAGTTTTACAATTTTGACTATGGAATCTCCTTCATTCAATGTTTCCAAATGGTCCCAAATAGCTTTAGTAGTAGACCTATCAGATAGTCCCATGATTTGCTGATCTGATAATGTGCTCAAAAGTGCCTCTCTTGCCTTGCAACCATTTTCTTCATCTTTAGCTAGATTATGTGGATTAGGCTAACTTGTAGTAGGAGTAGAGTAGCCATTCTTTGTAACCTCCCAGATATCCTTTCCAATGCAATTCAGATGTGTCTCCATCCTGATCTTCCATATTGAATAGTTGGTTCCATCAAGTTTAGGATTGTCCTTCCTGAAATAGTTGCTAGACATTGGATCTCCTCAAGTTGTTAAGCTTCTGCAAAAAAGAGGACTAGGCTCTGATACCAATTTTTAGGTCCTGAAGATAATTGAGAGGGGCGGGGGGGTGAATTAGTTGTCTAATAAATTTAAACCAAAAGCAACTTAAACAACTTTAATACTTTGTATCAGTAAACAAGTCTTTTATGCTGGTAGACAGTTATATTAGTTAATAGCAATACCGATAATAATTAATGCATGAAACAAAGAGAACAAATTCATCCACAACACATAACACCAAAGCTTGTACATGGAAACCCTGTAAGGGGAAAAACCATAGTGGGAAACCTTACCCACAATTAGATGATACTACTACAGATAGTAAGTGTATATAAATGGGGTCTCCACATGCAGAAAGGCCAAGTGCCTAGAGCTCACTACTCAATCACAAATGGGAGTCACACTGACTACAATTGGATGGTTAAATCCAATAAAAATGTACTACTTAAATTAGCATCTTTCTATGCTAGATTCAGTACTGGTATAGTTTTGATTGTCTTCACAAAACCCTCCTTCAATCTTCAAATGATGTCTGCATGTATAGCTCTACTTATTCTCACATATACCTTCACACAACTCTTTTTCACATTCCACATCTGATCTTACAATTAAGACCTTACATTTATATCATAACCTAAGACCAATTTTAGTAGGTTGACTCTAAAGGATATTACAATAAAATCAATTTACAAATAAATTAATGCCTGATGCAATAACCGATTTAACATGTTAGCTTAATGCATTTACAACAATAATAAGTCATCTCCATAGCGTGCCATGCTGATCTAAAGAAGATAATCCTGTCGGTGTATAACTTGGACCTATTTATCGATAATAGAAAATGTGTAAATACAACTATGCCAATAAACAAGTCTTCAATACAAAGTGTCTAGATGATGTCTTGAACATAATCAAGTGTTTTCTATGCCATTCCAAGTGTCAGTGAACATTATATCCTACCGGTGTACCAGATATCAGTGACTGTGTATGAATCATCTGTTTGCCAGTGAATGTTGTTGATTCTCCAAAGTGCCAGAGTTGATAATGTTTAGTAGGTGTTGACATCAATGACAAGACCATACCAAAATACCAACAAAGGGGTCATATGGTGTCCTAAGGAGTTGTAGAACACCATATGACCCCTATGGACACCATAGGACCCTTATGACACCATATGGTGTTGTAAGGGGTCCTATGGTGTCCTAAGTGGTCGTAGGACACAATATGACCCCTTAGGACACAATATGACCCCTATAGACACCATAGAACCCCTTAAGACACCAAATTGTGTCGTTAGGGGTCATATGGTGTCCCATAAACCCTTATGACCTCTTAGGACATCATATCACCCCTAATGACACCATATTGGGTCACTTTGGGTCATATTGTGTCCTAAGGGGTCATATTGTGTCTTACGACCCCTTAGGACAACATATGACATATAACGACATAATTTGGTGTCTTAAGGTATCATATGGTGTCCTAAGGGGTCGTAGGACACCATAGGCCCCCTATAGATACCATAGGACCCCTTAAGACACCAAATTATGTCATTGGGGGTCATATGGTGTCCTAAGGGGTCATATGGTGTCCCATGAACCCTTATGACCTCTTAGGACACCATATGGCCCCTAATGACACAATATTGGATTGCTTCATATTGTGTCCTACGACCCCTTAGGACACCATATGACCCCTAACGACATGATTTGGTGTCTTAAGGGGTCCTATGGTGTCATTAGGGGTAATATGGTGTCTTGGGACACCATATGACCCCTATGGACACAAATATGGTGTGTTAAGGAGTCATATGATGTCCTAAGGGGTCGTAGGACACCATATGACCCCTAATCTCTCTTTCTCTCTCCTAATCTCTCTCTCCCTCTCTCTTTCCCTCTCTCTCATTCCCCCTCTCTCCCTCTCCCCTAATCTCTCTCTCTCTCTCTCTCTCTCTCTCTCTCTCTCTCTCTCTCTCTCTTTCTCCCTCTCTCCCTCTCCTCTCTCTCTCTCTCTCTCTCCCTCTCTCTAAAATATGACAAATGCAATCTGATATCGGATTTAATCAGATATCTAATTTCTACCATCACCATTAATGTGGCAGTTCAGTAAATAAAAGGTGGCAATAGGAAAATTTTTGGGGACCACAAATTTATACATTAAAATCGGATATCCAAGTTTTTTACAAAAAAAAAGAAAAAAAAAATCCTTGTGGGCCATTTTGTGGATTCCAATGGCCCACACTCTGCATATTCTATTTTTTGTTGACGATCACAAGTTTTCAGTTAGGTTGAGACAAATTTGTGCTTTTGGGAAATTCTTAAAGTGAAAACTTACATTGTCAATCACATAGGAGCATATGTGTGGAGGGAAATGGGGAGTAGTAGTCATCGGAAGTCTAAACGCAAAAGAAAACTTTCAAATGACCAAATTGAAGTGCATAGAGAAAGAGATAGAGAATGTCATAGGAGGAGAAGACAAGGTATGTTAAATATTGCTAATGCTACTTCAAGTGAAGAGGACATTGAATTTGAAAATGTACCACAAGTTATTGAAAATGAAAATGTAGATTTTGAAAGTGAAAATATTGAAAATTTTGAAAATGTTGAAAGTGATAATGAAAATGCTCAACATGTGGAAAATTTTGACATAGGAGGTGAAAATGTGGAAAACTTTAACATTGAAGGTGGGATTGCTTAGCCAAGTGAACCATATGCAACACCTAATTACTTTATAAATGAAGACCCTCTCATGGATGAAAGACAAATTCCAAATCCAAGACCTTCAAGAGCCCCAAATTGGTTATTTGAAATCGATGAGAACATTATTGCGAATCTTGAAGGCAAGAGGTCAAGAAGAACCATTCGGTTGTGGGCTACACAAATTTTCAACCAAAATTTTAGCAATAAGACATTGACCAAGAAATGCCAACTCTTTTTTCAATTGCTAAAGATGATAAAGATGAGACCATTGCTAAACAAATTGAAGATTCGTATGAACAAGAAGATGGAGAGAAATTTTATTATTGTAAAAAATCTATTTGACGCTCTCAATTCTATTGGAAAGAATACCAAAGAAAGAGATAAGAGAGCTACTCGAAGAGTGATTACAACCTCCTTAGTAAGCCATCAATTGAGTAAGGCTCATCAAATGAGACAAACTTGTGTTGATTTTAACATAAACCGTAAAACTTTGGATAGATCACTTGCACGAAGACAAAGACTTGACAATCCACTTCAACAAGATACATGGGCATTTGGTGGGAGGCTTCCATGTGTTGATAGAAAGTTGACTTACAATGTGAAGGAGGAGATTCAACAATTTTGGCACTCTAATTCTAGAGTGTCACCCAATGTAAACGACAATTTGAAATTAAGAATCGGCAACCGAGACCACACACCGCATCCCAAACATTTCTTGGAATCAATCCAAACAATGTTGTACAATTTTTTTTTTGAATTACATCCAAATTTGCAAATATCAAAAAGGGCCTTTGAATCTTTGAAACCATTTTATTGTATTCCTCTTAAGATTCACAATACTTGTTGCAAGTACCATGTGGAGTTTTCAATGTACCATGAAATTTTATGTTATATTTGTTCTATGATGCATACTAATGAGATGTTGCAGGAGTGTGGTGTAATGCTATTTTCGAGATCATCAAAAGACTTGCAAGATCTATTTTTATGCCCTAGAGATGATGGTTGCTATTTCTATAGAAATGATTGTTTGAATGAGAAGTGCTCAGAATGTGGTGGGTTGTCAAAGTTTGTTTCATGTTTTCATGAGGGTAGTGAACATGAGTTTGCAAACAATTATGTTGAGAAAAAAAGATACGAGACAGTGAAATATACTTTGAAGAGTGGAGGTGAAGGTTCTAGATGTGAATTAGTCTCAAGAGAAGTGAGTATTGCTGATTTTATTTTGGATTTTAAGGAAAATATTTCTACAAGTATGCAAGGCACACCCATAGGTCTCAGTGGTTGGATCAACAATTCAAGATGTGTAAGAACTCTTTCCCAATTGGCACTATTGTATCAGTGGTTGGTTTTGCAGAGAACTATCCATTGTAACCACAAAATGAGGTACAGTCTCAGTACTACAATTCAGTCCAGATTGTTGTTTTTGTTCACATTACATATAGACATGCTCCTGATAGTACAGAAGAGGATAGGAAGATAATCAAGGAGTATCATTTTTATATGAGTGATTATAGATCACACTCCTTTGAGTATGTGCAACATTCTTTTGAGAATTTTTTTGAGTTCTTGCATGAGAAAGATATTATAATTGACCGACATATCAGATAACTATACGGATCAATTCAAGAATGCCCGTATGTTTTATTGGTTGAGTGGAGTACATGTAGAGAGGCGTATACCTCATATTTGGTGTTTTTTTGAGGTAGGGCATGGGAAGGGAGAGCATGATGGAGCAAGTGCATGTTTAAAGAGAGCTCTAGTTAAGGAGCAATTGAGGATTTCAGGTGCAAATTTCTCTGATGCACATTCTATTGTTGTTTGGTGTAGTTCATCATTGTCACATGGAGGTACTCTTGTTTTAGTAATGAGAAGATTCTTTTGGTTGGTTGAGGAGGGAACAATGGGAGATAGATTGGATTGTCAAAAAATTAAAGATTTTTCAAAGATGCATTCATTTCTCAGCTCAGATGCAAGTACATGGACCATTTGGACATGAGCATTGGCTTGTTTTTGTCAGAGTTGTGTTTGGTGTGATTGGGATCAATGTGATTCAAGTGAGTGGGTTGATACGTGGGTTCCCCACTATCTAACTCCTTTATCTCAAACAATATCCTTGTCAAACAATGACATGGAGAGTTCACTTGAGTATGATCGTCTATCAGATGTTGTACAGCTAGGACATGTTTTTGTAGTTGTTGCACCACAAGGGAATGAAGAGAGATCAGAATATTGGTTGGCACGATGTGTACAAGGAAAAAAAAATCTAACACAACTAGTGATAGATGATGACGGGTTCACATATCCTACAGGTTTAGTTGTTGTTGTGGGAACTTGGTTGTGAACACATGATTAGAAAGAATGGCACACCTGCATTTGAAGACTATGAGAGACATAAAACCATTATAATGTATTCACACCTTATTATAGCTACAAATGTCAAGTGGTTGAAGCATCAAGAAAAAACAAAGACCAAAGAGCTATGGATAGTGACTACTACTGATCATGAAGCAATACTAGATACTCTTAAGCAAAGAGATGACCCTTCAGGCACACTTGAGTAGTAGGTCTTTAATGGTGTCTTATTTTTTTTATCATGCATTTGATTTGAAACAATGATCATTAAACCTTAATGTTCAAGTTTGTTATGTGTATATTAAGGATTTGTTGAAAATGCAGGTCTATTGATGAATGGTTTTTTTTGGCTACATGGTTTTTGCATGCACATAGCAGGTACACTCAATATAATCGGAAGGGACGTATTTTTGCAACACGACTTATTATCATGCATTTGATGAGCTTTACAATTTTTGTTATTAGAGAACAATATTTGACAATTTTTGATGATATAATTATCGCAAAACCTTTATGCTCATGCAGGTATTTTTTGATGATATTCAATAGTATCACATTATGATTTTTGCATCAACATAGTGGGTTTTGTTGATATAACTCGAAGGGATGTATTTTTGTAATATATAATCTAACCTTTTCATTTATTATCACGCATTTCAGTTGAAGTGATTATCATGAAGCCTTTATGTTCATCCATGTATTTTATGTGTAGACTAACAATTCTTAAAAATACAGGTTCATGCTAGATCATTCGCCATTGACAAGACCCTCTCTTGGTGATGGTACATATTCTTATGTGCATTAATGAGATAAAATTTTGTGCATAAACATTAAGTCAAGTTAATGTAATTCTATTTATAAATGACCATATCTACCATCGTCTTCAACCATGTAGAGAAATGCAGTGAGAAGGGCTTTAATCAACATGCATCTTTCTTCAAAGTTATGCTTGTATACTTTGCAGAGAAACTGGTAAGTTTCATAATTATACAATCTTGTGTGCCTTAAAAATGTTTCAAATGATCTATTTATAATTTGCCAAACTAATTTTTATTAAGTGTTATAATTTATTTCTTGTAGCACATTCATTCCGCATAAAAAGGTTACTTATTTTGGTCTTCATTTATATGTAGGCATTATTGTACGTAAGCTTTTCTCTTAGGACATGAGGATGTTTGATGCAGATGAAGTGGGATGTTATATTTGTATATGGATGTGAATTGATGTATCAATGTTATGATGATATACAATGTCCATGATAAAATTGGTTTAGTTATATTGATGATAATGTTCATGTATCTGTACATGAGTACATTGGTGTAGTTGTATTGATAATGAAAAAAAAAATCATGTTTGCATATCCCTTCATGGATGTCACATGCAAGTGTAATGGTAATTATGTGTATATAATACATGGAAATATTGATGATCATTATGTGTCTATAGTGTAATGCTTGTTTATATATAATTTTAGCACTTAGGGCACTCAAGGGACGACACAAGTAGGGTATGACCCCGAGCATTTGATCGAGTGGGGGGAAAAAATAGGAGGATGCATAGGGTAATAATGCCTAACTGGATATGTTAGAGATGATGGTTCATCATTTTAATGAGTAGAATGAGAAATTGGCCACGTGACAACATTCGATTGAGTGAGACTAACAATTTTTTTCCCAACCGAAAAATTGTTGCCCTAATAAAATCGTAGGGAAAATTGAAAAACCGAGATAGGCTTTTGTAGGTACCTCTCTCATGGACTCGTAGGTTCAAATAGATCGTTCAAAGGTGCCATAGATTTTGAGTTAGGGCCCATAAAATTTTGACAATTTTGAGCACTTAGGGCACTCAAGGGACGACGCCAGTAAGGTATGACCCCGAGCATTCGACCGAGTGGGGGGGGAAAATAGGAGCATCCATAGGGTAATAATGCCTAACTGGACATGTCAGAGCCTACGGTTCATCATCATGATGAGATGAACAAGAAATTGGTCACGTGACAACATTTGATTGAATGAGATTGACGATTTTTTCACCAACCGAAAAAATGCTGCCCTAATAAAACCGTAGGGTAACTTGAAAAAATGAGATAGGATTTTCTAGGGACCCCTCTCATGGCTATTGGAAAATGCACACTCCATTGAGAAATTCTAGGTGAATGAAGGTTTTGTCATTGATGGCAACCTTGTAATCATATGACATCGACAAGACAAAGATACCGACACCGGCACCGACAGACTCTACACCGGCATACAGAACACCAACAGTGAAAGGAAGGATACCGACACCTTGGCCGACTTTAGTTTTGTTTAAAATATATTTTGTAATTAATTGTTAAATCATTATAAGTCGACATGGTGAGTTGTAATATGACTCATATATGTATGAGATCATTGTAGATCATTTTGGAGAGAAGAGAGGAAAACAGATAGGATGTGAAATTATGCAGACCTAATATGCAAATTATTGGTTAAGGGTTTATGTATGTATCAGAGCTTAAACCAGTACTAGATCTGGCATAGAAGATGCTAATATGAAGTAGTACAAGACATTGGATTAGTTTAATCCATTTTTGTAAGTCAGTGTGACTTCTTTTGTAATTGAGCAGTGAGCTCTAGGCACTTGGCCTTCCTCCATGTGTAGGCCCCTATTGTAAAACTAATATTCCCTTATTGTCCAGTAAGGGAATATTGTGGGTCACAAATCCCACTGAGGTTTTTCCCACACTAGGTTTCCTTGTTAAAATAATATGTTATGGTGTGCTTCTCATGTTGTTGTTATTGTTCTTAGTTACTGCATTATTTTTGGTTTACCAGTACACAGTTTTAATATGCTTTTCATGTTTTAAGTCAAGTAAATTTATATACCAGTTTGATACTAACTCACCCCCCCCCCTCTCAGTATCTTTGGGAATCCTAAAAATTGGTATCAGAGCTTGGTCCTCTATTTTCAAAAGCCTAATAGCTTAAGGAAGATCTTATCACCAGTAGAGATGAAAAACTTGAGAAAGCAATTGGAAATAACTCTTACAGACTATGATGCAGAAAAGGTGAAGAATATCAAACTTGAAGATGATCTAAAGGCTGCTTAGGATATTATTCAAGCACTTCAAGAGAATTTTACTATTGCAAGGAACAAGAGAAGAGAACTTTGTGAAAAGATGCAAAATGAGGAAAATGAAAAGGAAACTCTTAATGACTTGGTAAACAAGATAAGACATGAAATCAGTACAACAAAGAATGAGATGCAGGATATGACTATGAGATTCTGTAAAGAAATTGAAGACATAAAGAAGAATGAAGAAGACTTGGTTAGAAGACTAAATGATGTTGGAAATGAAAACACAAGACTCGGTCATGAAAATGATATTTTGAAGATAGATCTAATACACATATAAAATGACATAAATGAATTCATGAGACAGAAAGGAATCTTGGAGAATGAACTAATTGCTGCAAATCAACACAAGGAGAAATTCAAGAAAAGTTTAGAAGAACTTGGTGACATGCTGAAGAACCAAAAACCTAATGGTGATACAAATGGCCTTGCCTTTGAAGTTGGTGAAAGCTCTGGTACTACAAACCATCATGATCACAACAAACCGGTAAGACAACCTAATACTTACAAATTTAATGGCAAATGATTTAACTATAACAAGTATGGTCATAGAGAAAATTAGTGTAAATCTAGAAATTATCAGAATACTAATACACCCACCAGTCAAAGTTCTAAATGCAACAAAGTTGGTCATAACTCTGAAAATTGCAGAATGAATGTAAGATGTTATGTTTGTGGAAGATTTGGACACTTATCTAATCAATGCAAAACACATACCGACATAGGATATGGAAAAGCTATTCAGAAAAACAATGTGACTTGTTATGCCTATAACAAGATTGGACATATTGCTAAATTTTGTAGAAGCAAGTCCTCACTAACAAATAACAAAGGTCCTAGTTTGAAAGGTAAAGAAAAAGTTGAAGAGGTAAAGCAAGAATTCTCAAAACAATGGATCAAAAAGTCAGATCAGAATGTTGATGGGAATACTCCTCCAGCCGAAGAACAGAGTAACACTCCACCAGTAGGAGAATCTTCATCTAATTGAAGCAAATCTTTTGGGGGTTTAGCAACAAAATGAAAAACATGCTATTATTCCCTCGATTGATGGTAAGAAGTTGAAATTACTTCTATACTGACAGTTGAGTTAAGTTGTGACTTAATTGACAAGCATTAAATGTGGTAGTTGGAGAAAATAACATTATAAAGCAAGTGCTTTGGCTCCTTTTTCATTCATCGAGCATTCAAATCCTTGAGAGCGTGAAAATTCCTGAGCGAAGGCATTCTAAGTGAAGAAGAGAATCATTCCATCAAATCATTCATTCTTAAGGTAGATTGAGGTATTCATAGCAATGGCATCTTCATCCACTCTTGAATTTATTGCAAACCCTACTGTTGTTGAAGTTGTTAAGTGACCTAGACCCGTATTCTAGCTATTTCATGAAATTGTAAAGAAAGATGATAGCATAGGTGCATTCTCTCAAATCCCTAAGGGAGTAGTATATTATGAAGACCCTAGGATGTATATACACTGTCATATTGAGGAATTAGGTGATGATGAGATTAAGAATATGTATAAAAATATGATTTGTGATGAATCTGGAAATGTCAAACCTGAACATAAGATAGTAGAAACCCTAGGTTTTATTGAAATCCTCAGTATCCTGGATTTTCCCAAGGATATCATAAGGATTGTGTTAAGAAGAGTACATGGTGATTTTTTCTGGTTGGACTCAATTTATAAAATCACAAAAGAAGGAATAAAAGCTATAACAGGGTTACCCTCCACCGGTAACAGACCGGATATAACAAAGAAGGTCTCAAATGACACGGTGATAAACCTAACTGGTGCAACATTTGATAAAAGATCTCTAAGGGTAAACGATGTAAAAGATATAAATGTCATATTTATCAGTATGATCTTAGGCTATAAGGCTACACATGCAAATAGGTTGAACTCAGTTTCTAGCCTATGTATCAAGAGTGCCTATGATATGGTCAATGATAATGCAAGGATAGATATATGTGAATGGCTTAAAGATGAGGTGATAGACAATTTGGGAAAGATTAAAAGAGATAAGAAATGAACATTCATATTTGGAAACTTGTTTGTTTGATGTTGTACATAACAAAACAAGTGCCTAGTATTGGTGCTAGAGATTTTGGCTTTGACATACCGGTAGGAAAACAACTGTTGGATCTATTGAACAATATGGGAGAGAATAGGGAGAAAAACCTAAATGAGTATTTTCAAGCATTGAAAGCTCGAATGAAAACCAGAGTAAGACTGTCACAAGCTATTGTGTATAAGTATCATAAAGAAATCTGTTTTGTGATCAAGAAAGATGAAATATGGATGGAGGTAGTTGTCCTTAGAACTATCTGGGTAACTAAAATGGGCTATGAAACAAATGACAACATCATTGAAACTTATGAAAAATCCCTCCTTGAAGCTCCAAAGGAACCTACTGAGGAAGTTTTTGGAAATGTTGAAATAATAGAAAGTGGAATTCAATCAAGGAAAAGGGTTAAGAAGGTTGAAGCAACCGTAAGGAAAGGAACCCAACAGGCAAAGGCAATCAAGGAAGATGTTCTGAGACAAACTGGTATAAGTGAAAGTGAGTTGGAAGCACCTCAACCGGAAACTCATCTTTCACCGGTTGGAACTTCTTCTGAGAGTGATATACCAACAGTATTTAAAAGGGTTGAAAGGAAAATACAACCCTCACTAGTACCTTCTCCTACACCAAAAAGGACAAGACAGAAGCAACAGGCAGTAAGGCCTCCAACGAAGAAAATGACTCCTAAGAAGAGGAAGGTGAAATAGTCTATTGCCCCTCTAGACAAACTTCTTAGTGAAATAATAGAGGATGGTAAGTTGAAAAACATCAACAAAATATACAACACACTATCAACAGATGACAAGGAAAGCATAGAGAACAGTGTAATTTTACACATAGATGTATACAAGAAATTCTTAATGGAAGTTGTTGATGAAATTCCAAATGCTCTGTATAGGAGACTTGAAGCTAGAAGGTTAGCTATTGTTGAGCTGGATAAGAAGATTAAGATTGAAAAATTACTTGTTGTACATCTAGTTAACTCACCTGATGAAATAGAAAAACTAATCAGTGAGGCTAGTCAGATAGTATTTTCACTACTCACCAACATGTAGCACTGATGGCTGGTATAGTAAATAAAGTATTTGAGGAAACAACAGATGGATGGGATATACTCTTTGTGGAAAAAGAAAAAGAGGAAGAATTACTTAGGCCAAAAACTATCAAAGTATATCAAAAGGACAGAGATAAGGGGAAAGGTAAGGTAGGTGGACCACCAAGCCTGAAAATAACTAACAATGTGCCCCCACCTCTTTTAGATACTCCACCGGTAGACACTACTGATAATCAACCGGCCATAGAGATTATCGAGACTCTGGTAGAGGATACAAATCCTGAATCTAAAGTTTTGTATATGGTAAATGTAGACACACAGGAAGTTAATGTCGTGGTTGATAGAGAAATCACTAAGGATAAGGAGAAAAATATGACTACTGAGTCACCGACTGCAGAGGTTGAGATGAACATAGAAAAACCAGCACAAGTAGAGAAACCGAAAGAGGATACCATTGAGAAACTAGTAGATACAACAGATAAATCATTTGAAGAACTGACAAAGGAAAGTTCTGAAGCACAAACTAAGATTACATCTGAGAAACCGACAGTTAAAAGCTCAGAGAAACCCTCTGAGATATAGATAGAGAAACCAAAATAGGTACAGGTTGAAGCATAGGTTCAAACAGAGATAGTGCCACCGGCCCAAACTGAAAAGCCCAAACCCCTACTTATAGAAATGCAAACACAGACTGACCTACCAGAGGTCGAATCAAGCAAGGTAATTACCACAACCGGTAGCATGGCTATTGTAAAGACTATTGGACAAACATCTAGTACAGCTATGGCAGAATTCAGACCTACAAATGTAATAGAGGCCTTAATAGATTCAATAAAGAAGATCATAGAATGCAATGCACAAGCATATAAGGCTATTGATGATACAATACCAATTCTTAAATTAATATTACCAAAGTGCAGTGTTGAGAATAAGGATTCTTTAGGTCAACTAGACACATTGTCTAAGTTTATCACCGACAACATATTGATTGTTGATCAAATAAGTAAGGATACAATTAAGGAAATAATGATAAAAGAAAAATAGAAATTCTTTGAGGAAATTGTCAATAAGAATAAAGAGAAAATGGATACTCTATTACCGAAACTTGGAGAAATAAATTTTGACCTCAAGAAACTGTACAGAGACACTTGTAAAACAAATATTTTGAGAGAAGATCTTGACAAGAAGATCAGCAAAGCACAAGATAAGATAAACAATATTGTTGACAATCTGATAGGTGCATTGGATTCATTTTTAGATTTAGAGAAGAAGATTGCAGAGCAAGAAGAGAAAAACAAGAAACTAGAAAATGACAAACAGGGAATAAAGGATAAATTAAAGGACTTGAAATGCAGACTTAGTCCAAGACTAGAATACCTTATTTCTTTGAGAAAAGAAATATCTGAGGCTCTAGTTCCCAAACTAAAGACACTGGAAGAGAAAATGTACATACTCACTGGTACAGTGCAAAGAACTCAAGAAGCAATAAATGACAACAAAACATTCAATAATGGTATAAATTTGATTTTGATAGATATTTTTCAGATTGTAACCCACCGGTTACAAGAATCCAGGCAGGGCTCCACTAACATCAAATGACAACCTTTGTCATTGATGTCAAAGGGGGAGTAGTGGGATGAGAAAAATGGTCAGAAGAAAGGACATCATCTACTCAGGGGGAGCATACATATTTTGGCACACAGTTTTGGTAAGACAATTTTGGTAGACTATTTTTGGATATCATTTTGGACACTTTTGATTTTTCTCATGTGTTGCCATCAATGCCAAAGGGGGAGATTGTTGCCAAATGCACACTCCAATGAAAAATTGTAGGTGATTGAAGGTTTTGTCATTGATGGAAACCTTGCAATCATATGACACTGGCACAGATAGACTCTACACCGACATACAGAACACAGGTAGTGAAAGGAAGGATACTGGCACCTTGGCCGACTTCAATTTTGTTTAGAATGTATTTTGTTATTAATTGTTAAATCATTGTAAGCCGACATGGCGAGTTGTAATATGACTTATATATGTATGAGATCATTGTAGATCATTTTAGAAAGAAGAGAGGAAAAGAGATAGGATGCAAAATTACGCAGACCTAATATGCGAATTATTGGTTAAGGGTTTATGTATGTAGCAAAGCTTAAATAGGTACTCGATCTAGCATAGAAGATGCTAATATGAAGCATTACAAGACATTGGATTAGTTTAATCCATTTTTATAAGTCAGTGTGACTTCTTTTGTAATTGAGAAGTGAGCTTTAGGCACTTGGCCTTCCTGCATGTGCATGCCCCTATTGTAAAAGTAATATTCCCTTATTGGCCAGTAAGCAGATATTGTGGTTCACAAATCCCACTAAGGTTTTTCCCACACTGGGTTTCCTTGTTAAAATACTATGTTATGGTGTGCTTCTCATGTTGTTTCTATTGTTCTTAGTTACTGCATTATTTTTGGTTTACCGGTACACAGTTTTAATATGCTTTTCATGTTTAAGTCAAGTAAATTTATTTACCGATTAGATACTGATTTACCCCCCCCCCCCCCTCTTAGTATCTTTGGGAATCCTAACAGTGGTCCCCTAGGTTCAAACAGATGTTTCACAAGTGCCACGGATTTCAAGTTGGGGCCCATCAAAGTTTGATAATTTTGAGCACTTAGGTCACTCAAGGGATGACGCTGGTAAGGCATGATCCTAAGCATTCGACCGAGTGGGGGGGGGGGGGGGGGGGGAAATAGGAGCATGCATAGGGTAATAATGCCTAACTGTACATGTCAGAGCTAATAGTTCATCATCACGATGAGCGAAACGAGAAATTGGTCACGTGACAACATTAGATTGAGTGAGACTGACGATTTTTTTGCCAACCAAAAAATTGTTACCCTAATAAAACCATAGGGTAACATGAAAAACCAAGATAGGCTTTTGTAGGGACCCCTCTCATGGCCTCATAGGTTCAAATGGATCATTCATAGGTGCCAAAAATTCCAAGTTAGGGCCCATCAAAGTTTGACAATTTTGAGCACTTAGGGCGCTCAAGGGACAACACCGGTAGGGTATGACCTCGAACGTTCGATCGAGTGGGGGGGGGGGGAAATAGGAGGATGCATAGGGTGATAATTCCTATCTGGACATGTCAGAGCTGATAGTTCATCATTGTGATGAGCTGAACAAGAAATTGGCCATGCGAGAACATTCAATTGAGTGAGGCTGACGATTTTTTTGCCAACCGAAAAATTGCTGCCCTAATAAAATTGTAGGGAACTTGAAAAACTGAGATAGGATTTTGTAGGGATGCCTCTCATAGACTCGTAGGTTCAAGTAGATCATTCGCAGGTGCCACTGATTCTGAGTTAGGGCCTGTATAAGTTTGACAATTTTGAGCACTTAGGGCACTCAAGGGACAATGCCGGTAGGGTATGACCCCGAGCGTTCGATCAAGTTGGGGGAAAAAATAGGAGCATGCATAGGGTAATAATGCCTAACTGGACATGTCAGAGATGATGGTTTGTCATTGCAATGAGTAGAATGAGAAATTGGCCATGCGACAACATTCGATTGAGTGAGACTGACGATTTTTTTGCCAACTAAAAAATTGCTGCCCTAATAAAACCATAGGGAAAATTGAAAAATTGAGATAGGCTTTTGTAGGGATCTGTCTCATGGACCCGTAGGTTCAAACAGATAATTTGCAAGTGCCACTAATTCCAAGTTAGGGCCTGTCAAAGTTTGACAATTTTAAGCACTTAGGGCACTCAAGGGACCACGCCAATAGGGTATGACCCCAAGCATTCGACTGAGTAGGGGGGGAAATAGGAGCATGCATAAGGTAATAATGCCTAACTGGACATTTCAGAGCTGACGACTTGTCATCACGACGAGCTCAATGAGAGATTGGCCACGCGACAACATTCGATTGAGTGAGACTGATGATTTTTTTGCCAACCAAAAAACTGTTGCCCTAATAAAACCATAGGGCAACTTGAAAAATAGAACTAGGCTTTTGTAGAGACCCCTCTCATGGACTGATAGGTTCAAATGGATCATTTGCAAGATCCACTAATTCTGAGTTAGGGCCCATCAAAGTTTGACAATTTTGAGCACTTAGGGCGCTCAAGGGATGATGCTAGTAGGGTATGACCCGAAGCGTTCGACCAAGTGGGGGGGAAAATATGAGCATGCATAGGGTAATAATGCCTAACTAGACATGTTGAAGCTGATGGTTCATCATCGCAACAAGCTGAACAAGAAATTGGCCACACGACAACATTCGATTGAGTGAGACTGACAAATTTTTTGCCAACCAAAAAATTGCTGCCCTAATAAAATCGTAGGGCAAATTGAAAAACTGAGATAGGATTTTGTAGGGACCCCTCTCATGGCCCCATAGGTTCAAATGGATCATTTGCAGGTGCCATAGATTTCAAGTTAGGGCTCATCAAAATTTGACAATTTTGAGCTCTTAGGGTGCTCAAGGGACGATGTTGGTAGGGTATGACCTCGAGCGTTCGACCAAGTGGGGGGGGAAAATAGTAGCATGCATAGGGTAATAATGCCTAATTGGACATGTTGAAGCTGACGGTTCATCATCGCGATGATCTGAACGAGAAATTGGCCACGCGACAACGTTTGATTGAGTGAGACTGACGATTTTTTTGCCAACCAAAAAATTGCTGCCCTAATAAAACCCCGAGCGTTCGACCGAGGTGGGGGGAAAAATAGGACCATGCATAGGGTAATAATGAATTGTATTGTTCATTAATTTTATTGTTCATTGAATGAATTGTATTGTATTGTTGATTAAATGAATTGTATTGTTCATTAAATGAATTGTATTGTATTGTTCATTAAATGAATTATATTGTTCATTATACAAACAACACTTACAATGAAATGAAATGAATTGTATTGTTCATTAAATAGCCATTATTAACCATTATTAATTATTGGAATGAAGATTAAATATTTCCATGATAACACCATGCATAGATGAGCAATAATTTATATGATCGAATATCAACTTTTGTTTACATAAAAATGTCAAATGATTATAAATGTATGTCCATACACAAATATGGCATAAACTCTAACTGAAATAAAATGTATGTCTAAATATGTGAATGTATGTCCATATACAAAATATACATGCCAACTAGACATGTAAGCATCCCAAAACTATCTATAGCATCCTAAGTTGCTGATGGATCATCAAAATCGATCCTCTTCACCGCACTACTTGCCTCTGAAGGATCCTGCACAAGAAAAACAAATCATGATTAATATTAGTTATATTATATAATTCACATTTGAAAAGTTAACATAAAAATGAATTATAATTGAACTATTCATTTTTACCTCATCTCCATGTTTTCTCTTCAGCTTTGCAGGACTCTTGATGTATGTCTTCGGTAGAGGAGGTATGTTTTGAATATTTTCATACACAACCTGTATATGTTCAGAAACATGACTTTGATACAAGTTAGAATATAATTGTCACTGATAATAACAAATTATATCTACTAATCAAAAAATAAAATAAACACACATCTACTAGAGGCATCTCTTCTTCTTCTTCAGGTATACTGGGTGTAGTCATCAAGGATGTGAAGCCAAGAATTCTCTGTATATATACACAAAAAATATATGAAACTATCAATCTATGTCTAGACATGTATAATCACTATAAGTATTTAAACTATTCATTCAATCATATTTGGATTCAATTACCTTTCCCTTGTCTCCAACTGCACTACCAAATCCTAAATCACATTGCCCCGCACTCATGTTGCTTGTGCCCTACAAGAGTAAAATAAGATATACATGCAAGTTACTACATAATCTAATTAATACCAATATAAATGATGAGCATGTATGTACAATAAAATACAAATGACTAGGTGCAATAACATATGTACCATCAAGCTATCAAGGCCAAATGAAATGGCTGACAAGGTGCCCTCCTGAATCTGTCTCAACTCCTCCTTGATCGTCTACTGTTAAATAGACCATGTAAATAAAAATTAGTACTTAATATTATCTAGATTATAAATATTTTATCAAAATATAACGTGAATTGTGAAAATACAAATCTTACCACTACATCAACAATGTATGATTATGGTGCCTCCTCTCATCTAGCATGTGAGGACTCCCCTAGGTATCCTCCAGTCTGTGTAATAATATCTAGTGCATCATGCATCGCATGCACCTCATAATTTGCACTGTCCATAGGAGGATCAATGGGTTGTCCAACTAGACCCAAGCATACGTGCCCACACATGACACAACTATGGGGCACACATATGTGTGGAGCTGAGGATGACATGTCAATGCCACCAGATGCATCGTTACCATCAAGATTAGGTTGAGCTACTGACGTAGCCTGAGAAACCAAAAGGCTACTCAAAGAGTGAATAGTCGATATGGTCTATGAAGCTGCCTCACAAATGATATTAGGATGTTGCACTGCAAGTGGGGGATCAACATGAGGAGGGGGGACATATGGGCCCTGAACTACTCTGACTACCCCAGGTCTATTTTGGGGCATACCTAAACCTACACCTTGGAAAGGTTGGATGTCAAAGTAGTTCATATGTTTGCGTTAAAAAAACTCAGCATACTATTTTTTTATGAAATAGAAGGGGATATCAAGATTGTTGTTGGGTGGTTTGTTGAAAACCATCCACCAACGATCCCAATTTTTTTTCCAATACCATCATTTATGCACCATTTAATAGAAAGTTTTGTTTTTTGGGGATCTATGGGTTGACCAGTATGGGGATTGACAAACAATGAGATGATAGCAGCTTTGGATACCCTGAGATCCTTGATATCCTTATAGGGCAAGCCATCTACATATTTTCTCTCATAGAATCCAGCCATTAAAGGGCAGCATTGTGCTCCTCATTCATGGTTTCCATACTCTTTATGATTGCCATGAGAGGATCAAACATTGGGATTAGACGAGGGATCCTATGATATATTTCTGCAATCCCCCTCAATTCATTCAAATTTTGTGCAATCAAATCCTAAATTGAGGGGGGGTTTGGAAAATGAGGGTTTGGTTGTTGCAGTTGTGCTTGGTTAGTGTTTTCATTGTTATCCCCCATTTTTAACCTAATTGAATGTAAACAATTAAATTTAGTTAACAAATTTAGACAATTAGGTATTTGATTTAAAAAAACCTAATTTTCATGGAAAACCCATATTTTCAATGAAAAATCAAATAAACATTAACAAAAAATGAATGAAAATGATTGAAAACAATAAAATTCTTACCTTTTAATCTTTTTTTAGCAATTTTTTGCCAAAACACTAGATATCGAGTGCACCGGATATCGAATTTTAATAAAATCGCATAGCCCGTGAGTTAAAATTGACTCACGGGCTGTCACTATCAAAATATATTTGTCTCAGAAAATCGGATATCCGATTTTCATACTTAAATTATTTTAAAATAACATATATAATATAATAATATATTATATAATATATTATTTTTTTTTGATCTATAAAAGGCCGAGGCCAAAGAATTTTATTAAATTAAAAAATATTTAGATTTACATTTACACCTCCATTCAGTGTGGGCACCGGTAGTAAAGAATGGAGGGAAGAAAACCTCTGGTCTAGCCCAGATCCCTCAAGGATTAGAAAAAATTAAGAATGAGTTACAAAATGGAGTTACAAGATCACAAAGGGATCTTGTCCAAAATAATGAAGATTGTATGTAGAAATCCTCTATGTAAAGTTGAGTTGCAAATTGCCCATCTCTTGGGGTGATCATGCTGCTTGTGGGCGACAATTCTTGCTAATCCTGAAACACAGGGTTAAGCATGCTCTGCTCTCTATGTTGAACAAAATCTTGAGAAAATTTCTCACTAGAATGTTAGGAAAAGGAAAACTAAATAGGTCAGCAAATACAATATATCATACTTGCCTGGATGGTCACAATGATAGGATACACAACTCAAAATATTAGTCTCAAAAAATCTCTAGAAACATAATACGAGGAGTGATTACCCATCGAAGATCATAAACTCAATAAACCTTAATAAGGCAAATTCCATAAATATTCCTACAAAGAGATCATGGGGAGCTACCGTCTTAAAGAATTGATTCAAGAGCCTTCAAGGCCCTAATTGAGTGTCATGGGAAAGCTTAAAGTGAGATAAATTTTTATCATGTCATCTCTCAATCTAATAATATTATAATGCTAGAGATTACTGGGAAGAAAGAGGAATATTGGCATATGCATCTGAGTCTAATTTAACTTAAAACCGAGAGAACAGGCAGGAAGATAGGAAACTATATATGAATATGGTTATATAGATGTGTGTGAGTGTGTGAATATATATACATACATATATATACATACATATATATATACATCTATATATATATATATATACATATATATATATACATATATACATACATACATATACATATATATATATATACATATCTATATATGTATATATATATATACATACATATATATATACATATATACATACATACATACATATATATATATATATATATATATATATATATATATATATATATATTGCGACCATGGAGGGCCTAGAGAGCCTAAAGGTGGTTGGGGCCAATCATACACAGGGAAGAGGATGAAGCAAAGCATCCACACAACTTAACAAAATAACGAAGCTAAGTTAAAGCATCCTAGAGACATTATAGCCTGAAAACTTCTTAAGAATAAAACAAGAGACATATCATCAAGAAAGATCAAAACTACTCATAAAGATCCCCGAATGCAGAGACCAAGTTTCTAACCTTCCAGATGGATCTTTAGTACTTCGAGCATAGATAGCGTAATGGGAAATCATTCATAATAGATTTTGAATTACACAGAGATCCTACCATGCCCAAAGAAGCGTGGATGATAAAAGAGCTATCTAAGCTAGCCTAGTTCGAAAAAGCTGGAGAAAGTAGAGAAGAAACACCATGGAGACATAAATTTGAAAGATCGACATTTTTAAATATATAAGCATATATACATATATCTATATAAAATATGGATATATGGCTTTATGTCTATATATGTTCAAAATATAACAATCTTAAGAAGCAGCAACAAGGCTATACCGCTTGAAGATCACGAAGAAAGTATTAGCAAAGCATACATATTTATGAGACATGTCTATTAGAGTATTAAAAACTAAGTAAAATTCTCCATATGAAAAAGTTCTATTACTACTAACAACAAAAAAGAATTTCTTTGATAACCCAACAAAAACCTTGAAACATGCCATCCTGAGGAACTTCAACCTATTTTGCCTAGCCTGTGGGAAGGCTTGGAGCTAGAGCTTTCTAGCTTTGATGCTACAGAGTCGGCAGGGGGGTGTGGGACAGACACATTATCAAGGATAACCCTGATATTCTCTGCCTCCAGATAGTTAGTCAACCATTTCTCACAAGGATTTTTCTTAACATGAAGAATCCAAGAGAGGAAAAGGAGATTTTGGCTTCTAACCAGATGAAGAGTTTCAAACGCCGTAGGGTTGCCAATTTCCATAATGGGAAAACATGGAACTGGGTATTTCATTCTGATAAGGGTATCATAGTCCCGAAGTTTGGGAGCTGTGAGTTCCTCATCAATGTTAATCACCATCCTCTCTAATTCACCAAGGATATCTTTAATAAAGACTCTCTTGCATATTTTAACCTCTATATTTCTATCTTTCTCAAAGTGCATTGCAAGGACTAGAAACATAGTTGCAATGTCCAAATTTGCTCTGGTTTAGTCTTCATTCATAATGAATTCCTTCCCTAAAAATTTCATTACCTCTCCAGAGATTAGAGGGTTCTGTTGGATGAGAATGCCTTTCATTCTCTCATCCTTGATCTCGCCTACAAAATCCATCTGGCATTTCAACCCTAGAAGCCTAAGAGTGGTATCCATCGGAACTTAACTGAGAAATGATAAAGAGGACCAGCTTGGCATTCTAAATATAACTCTCCCTCTTGATGCATCATAATGAACAACTACTCAAGGTCATTAATTCCAACACCTAAAACCATCAAGAAAAGGGTACCTGAAATTTCACATCAAAGAGGCAACATCACCTCGACTATGCTAAGAGCTATCAGGGTGAGTTGATCGAGAAGTGGGCTGACATGAGATGTCTGACCATTATGTCTCACACGTCTATTGTGGCTTGCCAAAAATAGGGGACTAAAAAGGTAAAATAGAGATGAGGATAGTCAGGTAAGTTTTAGTCCTAAAAGAAGGCAATATCTACATAAATAATAATACCTATATATCCATGATCACATATATTCGGGAGCGAGATATGCCAACACGTTTATATACCTATGCTCATTGATATATAAAATTGTCTCCTTCTACTCTTAAAGCTTATCCTAGCAGATCAACAAGACTAAAAAAGCTAAATTTAGGAGTGATCAAATATAAGGAGGAAATGCTTAAACATCTGAATAAGAGAATAAAAATGGCTATATGTATATATATATATATAAAACAAAATATATATATAAATGTAAATATATAAATATGTATATATATGACTATATATATATACATATACCTATAAATGTGAATCAAGGATCTAACTTAATATAGGTGTTAAGATAGATATTTGTGTGTGTGTGTGTGCGTGCATGCGCGCGCGCGCGCGCGTGTGTGTGTGTGTATAAAATGCCTATATATCTGTAAAGAAAATAATAATACATGCGTCGGGGATGAAAGTGTTTATCTATCCCAGATAATTCATGAAAGGGTCCTGGGCTGCAAGAATGTGGGATTATACCTATATATATATATATATATATATATATATATATATATATATATATATATATATATATATATATATGCAAGTGTGAGGCTAAATATGAGGATGGATGTCTAAATCAAGGTGCGGGTCTGATAATGAAAGTTCCCCGATAAGTATATATAAAAATTTTTAGACGAGGGGCCTCTCCTTGGGCTAAAGGATGGAAGACTAAATGGGTATGAAGGAGAGGTATAAAAATATATGATTGAGATTTGTGTTTTAATGATAATATCAGACCATGGATTGAGCTTAATAACCTGAGTTAAAGTTTGGGAGAATAGATATGTGGGCATATTTAAACTGAATGTTTTGTCTGAGAATTTATACATTTATATAGGGAGTAGGGAGAGGTCTAAATAAGGGGCATAAACAGAGTCTAGGCCAGAGAAACATGCTAATGAACACTTAGGATACAAAAACAAAAGAGGGGATGCCTTAAGGTGGCATAGACAAGAGTTTGATGCCATCAGCTACCATGTTGGCCAACTCATCTACTCTTTTATTGCCTTCCCTATAAATATGAGTGACTGTGAACCTGTCAAAATCTCTGCATAAGTCAAGAGCTTTTGACAACAAAGTGTTTAGTCTCCAATTAGGCATACTACCTTTCCTCAGAGCATTGACAATTATAGCCAAATCTCCTTCAATATCCAAGTTCTTAACTCCTAGTTTCCTACATAAATGCATACCCTCCACTAGGACCATAAGTTCCGCCCAATTGTTGGTATTGATGCCAACCAAAGAGGCAAGGGTTGCTAGTTCTTTGCCTTCCCAATTATGAACAACGCATCCTATCCTTGCTTGCCCTAGATTGCCATGGGATGCCCCATCAAAATTTAGCTTCACTAAACCTTTACCTGGGGGTTGCCATCTGCATGCATCACTTGATCGAAGACTTGCAGTAGGACTGCCTCCTACAAAGGGAGGAAAGGATAAGCCCTCCCAACTTTTTTTCATTTTTTCATCCCAATAAGTGATAGAGGCATTCTTCAATGTGCCTGATGATAGTTAGTTGTTCATAAGCTCAGTGATAGAAGACTCTATCCTATTAATGATTATGGGAACCTCTAGTTTTTCATTCTTAAAGAGACGTCTATTTCTCTCCTTCCATAGTTCCCACATTATGGAAGAAGGAAGAGTTGTCCATAAACCTTCAAAGAGAAAGCCATGCCTGAGGAGAGGCCAAGCCTTGAGCATTCCAAAGATGGTGTGGGGGAAGGCTATAGACCATTCAAGTTTGTTGGTGAACCAGATCCAACATTTGTGAGCAAATGGGCAGTTAAGGAGGATATGATTCGTGTCTTCCTCATTTGTCTCACAAAGAGGACATCTACTAGGGCCCTCATCCCCCTTTCTTCTAAATTTTTCCACAGTTAGGAGCTTGTTCTGGACTGCAAGCTAGGAGAAGATACCTGCCTTAGGTAGACAGTATTTATCCCAGCAAAGATTCAATGGAAGCTTAGTCATAGGTCTAATAAATGATTTGGAGATGAGAGAATACCCATCCTTGGAGTACTATTCTCCACTTAGGGAGCCATCCCAGACAAGCTTGTCCTCATTATGACCTAAGGCAATGTTCCTTGATTTGAGAATTACCAAAAGTTTTTGTTTATCCCTTACTAGGATATCCTCATCTTCCTTCATGATCCACTGCTAACCGGCCCCATCCTCTAAAGGGGAGATATAATTGTTTAACAGGGGTCCTCTATGAGATTCGAGAAGGATACGAGTAGCACCAAAGTCATGGATATTATTAATAGCCTTATACCCACCCCATGAATCAGGCTAGAAAAGAGCTTTATCCCCAGACCCCAAGTTGCAAGTGAGTCTATTAGAGATAATCCTCCTGTAGTCTAGATTTGGATAGGATTCCCTCCATTAAGGTATTTATGGTACAGTAGGTGAGCCCATTTGAGGTGGGGGGCTCTAAAAATTCTCTAGACCAGCTTGGCATCCAAGGCTTTGCCTTGATCACGAAGGTTTTTAATGCCAACTCCTCCTTCTTCTTTAGGTTTGCATATCATGTCCTAGCATATGAGTGATATTTTATGGTTGTCATTAGCACCTTGCCAAAAGAAAGTCCTGAGATACTTATTGAGCTCTGCAAGTTTAGAAGAAGATAAATGTTGATAGGAGAGCTAGTAAATGGGCATAGCTGACAAGACCGATCTAACCAAGGTTGCCCTACCTACAGATGAAAGCCATTTTCCTTTCCAAGTGTTAATCCTAGACTTGATTTTATCCACCAAGTTGTCCCATAATTTTGATGGTCTTCTACCCTTGTCAAGGGGAATGCCTAGGTATTTGCAAGGAATAGTTTCTTGACTAATTTCCAAGACATTGCAGATCACTTTTCCTAAAGAGGGGTCTATGTTGAACATAAAAACTATAGACTTGTCCAGATTCACCTCTTGACCCGAGGCTAGCATATAGGAATTAAGGATTCCTTTGAAGGCGCTAGCTTCCCTTACACTTCCCTACCCAAAAAGCATTGTGTCGTCGACAAATTGCTGGTGGGTAAAGTGAGGGAGGCCACTGGTAATGGGGATTCATTGGATCTTGCCTTCCTCTTTGGCCTTAGAGATGGATCTACCTAGGGCTTCAACCATGATGATGAAGAGGAAGGGGGACATAGGATCTCCTTGCCTTAGCCCTCTCGAGCTGTCGAAGAAACCTTTTGGGGAACCATTAACCAAGACAGAGAATTTGGGAGTGGATATACATTCAAAGATTAGGTTGATCCAGGATTTGGAAAATCCAAAGGCCTCTAAGAATTTACATAGGAAGCGCTAATCAACTTTTTCGTAAGCTTTTCTTATGTCTAATTTGATTAGCATACTTGGGGCTTTGTTGAGATGGACCGAATGAATGGCCTCTTGGGCTATAATAACCCCATCATAGATTGATCTATCTACTACGAAGCCAGTTTGTTCTTCACTAATGATAATGGGGAGAAGATTTTGGAGTCTAGCTACTAGGGTTTTGGTTAAGAGTTTGTACAGAGTGTTGCAAAGGGCTATTGGTCTGAAGTCATTAAAGCTTTCAGGATTCTATTTTTTAGGGATGGGAGCTAGGAAGGTATTGTTGATCTCTTTGAGAATCTTACCAGAGTTCCTAACACCTTCTAAGGCATCCATGATCTCTATCCCCATAAAACCCCAACATTTTTGGAAAAAGCTAGTGGGGAAGCCATCTGGGCCTGGGGCCTTGTCCGGATTCATTTTCATAAGGATAGATTTAACCTCCTCCTCAGAGAATTTCTTTAATAGGATATTATTATGGTCATCGTTAATGAGTTTTGGAAGATTCTTGATAATATTGAGTTGGCCTCTGAGGTTGGAGCCTTCAATATTGTTTAAGATTTTATCAAAAAACCTTACTACCTCGGAGGCAACATCATCTGATTTAGACATGATGGAGCCCTGACAATTCTTAATTTTAGAAATTCGATTGACCCATCGCCTCTACTTTGTATTATTGTGGAAAAACTTAGTATTTCGATCCCCATCACTGAACCAAGTCTCCCTCAATTTTTGTTTCCAGAATATCTCTTCATTTGAGAGTGTCCTTTCATACTCAGAGAGTAGAGCCTTTTCTTTGAGGAAGAGATGTTCATCCATCCCCTTCTCAAGAAACTCAATGTTAACATTCTTAAGATCATTTTCTATTAAGAGTTTTTTATCAAAATTTTTCCCAAAATTAGTTCCATTCCATTCTAAGAGCTTCCTTTTGATAAGCTTTAACTTGCTTGTGATAATAAACATCTTCAAACCAGAGAAAATAGAGCTTCTCCACCAGTTCTCAATTAAGTTTAAAAAGTTATCATCTTTGAACCACATGCTCTCAAATTTGAAGGGATATTTTTTAGGGGAGTGATCAGTTAATAAGTTTAGTTGGAGTGGGAAATGGTCAGAACCTAATAAAGGGAGGGGTTCTGCATTCAGGGTAAAATTAAGTTCTGAGAGCCCCCCATGGATAAAGAACCTATCTAGTTTCTCAGCAATGTTACAGAGACCAAGCCTTCTGTTGTTCCAGGCGAAGGCATATTCTATCATCTGGATTTCCAACAGGGAGTTCCTATTGATCCAACAATTGAAATCTACAGCCACTGAGGGAAGTTTGTTGCTGCCTCCTCTTTTGTCTGTTGCCTTAGTGATAGCATTGAAATCTTCCCCAATGATGCATACCTCATTTGGGAAACTTATAAGGAAAAACTCTAGTTCCACCCACACCCTAGCCTTATCCCTATTTTGGATAGGGCCATAAACGTTAATCAATTTGAATCTTAGGTTATTTTTATAACTTACTACTTCTCCTCCCATCCAATTTTTCTTTATCTCTAAAGGTTTAAATGAGATGAATCTTAAGTCCCAAATGATAGCTAAGCCCCCTGAGGCCCCTGAAGCAGGGGAATGCTTTAACTATCTAATGCCTAGTTTTTTCTCAAAAAGGTCAATCTCAGAGGAGTTCATTTTGGTTTCTTGGATTAACAACATATCTGGTTTAGAGTCAGAGATGCAGTGCTTTAAGATGCATTGTTTGTTAGGGGTGTTTAGACCCCTAACATTCCATGTAATTATTTTCATGGCTCTGTGGGGAGGAACTTCCCCTCCCCTGCATTAAAAAGAGTAGATATTTTAGACTGACCCTTGGCATCTCTATCCTTTGATCTTAGTTCAGCAAGGGATCTCCTACCTCTTCTCTTACTGTGTTTAGCACAATCAGGAGAGCCTTTACTTCTATCAAAGCTAAGAATGCCTAGAGTATTTGGGTTATCATTTTCTAAGTTATCTAATGCTATAAATAGTTTATTTGTTTCTAAGTCGACTTTGGAAACATCCACTAGATTTTTGATTAAGAGAACCCTTTGTGTTTCCAACTCCTCCTCATCACAAGTTTCAACAACCAATTGATCCATGAGGTCATTTACTACTTCTTCCCCTACAAAATTGGCAATGATGTTAACTTCCCTAGCCACTCGATCACTCTCAGATTCTACAATTGTATCAGAAATAGCCTTTAGAGGTGGAGGGTGGGCCTCTGCCTCCTCAAAGCCCCCCAATCTTTAGGCTAGAGAGATTGGTTGATCCTGCAAGGATGCCAATCTTGGATCTGGGGAAAGCCTATCCATCACTGCTGATTGCTCAAAGGTAATTAGTTCCACTAAGGGGGGAGACCCCAAGGGACTCAGCTTCTCTAGTGGAATGAGAGAGCTAGATGATAAAATATTTGTCAGACTGAGCTGCTCTTGTTGAGGGATAACCTCATTGATTTCACCATCTTCCAGATCTCGATCCCTAAGAAGAGAGTCAACTATAGGTGAATTTATAGTTAGCAGTGGAGGAAGAGGGGAATGAGAGGGCTTAAGAGGGGAGCTATGAGGATATAGGTCCATGGTGAGATGATTAGGGTTAATATCAATCTTATAGCCCTTGAGGGTGAAACCTCCTCCTTTCACGAATCTGAATGTTGTGCCATTAGACTTGAGCAATGATTTAGGGGACAGTTTCTCGAAGGAGATCTTCCTTGGCTTAGAAACTTCAAAAGGACCATTATAAAAGGGTAATTCTAGGGTTAAACAAGATTTATCGCATCGCATATCAAAGTTATAGGCTCTAAAGATTTAATGTTAATATTCATATTAACAATAAAGAGCTAGTTAAAGAAGCTTAGGGCTGATTTTTTGACTTCTACAAATTTACCTATTTTGTTGCCTATTACTCTTAAAAAGTCATTATTTCACAATTCTATAGGAAATTTATCAAGTGAAGTTCTCTATTAACCATGCAGGAATTGAAGTGAGATGGGAGAAAGAGAGGTTGCCATTCCCAACAATCAAACCCTAGGCCCTTAAATGTTAATATATCCCCGTTTAGCAATGAATTTCTCAGATTCTTATTACCATATTCAATAGCTAAGAAGTTATCAGGGAGGATATCAATTTTTACCTAGTTATTGAAGGAAGATGACACCCAGTTGGCAATTTGTTCAGACAGGATCCCCCAACCTTTCCACCAAGCAAAGGTCATTCTATTGTTGCAATGTATTTGATACCTGGCTTGGGTATGGTTATCAATTTCAATAACCAACCCATTAGGAGTAGTTGGGGAATTTGAAGGTAGATCTAACATTTGGTGCTCCACTTACTCATAATTGTGACAGCTAGGGGTTTCCCTATCCTTTGATAATTTACATAGAGATTTTCGTGGAGGAAGAATATGGCAGGCAGAGGAACTATTTGACTGGTTAGGTATTATAGAACCCTCCTCCCAACAATGATTGGAATTATGTTTGGGGCCATTTGGTTGCCCTAAAGCTATTTTATTTTTGCGACTCACCAAATTCCAATCCCAATCCCAACCCTTGTGAAGAGGGGGGGGAGCCCTAACCGCATTAACCAAAGAGTATTTTGTTTTTGCAAAGAAGGCCTCTTGATCGTGGGTCTGTGATATGATCCTACCAAGATCCTCAGTCCTAGAGTTATTAGCCAAAATAGTGAATTGATTTGTAGAGCCTCTGTAATTTCCTCGTGATGGATAAGAATGCTCTAAAAAGGATGTCGATGCAATGCATCGCTTTTTTGCATGCAGAGGCATTTTCACTCATCAAGAATCATTCCCTAATTAAAATATTGTATTATATAATATATTATTATAATATAATATTGTATTATATAATACGTATTATATAATATATTATTATATTATAGTATAATATTTGTATGCGGGAAAAGTGGGTCAATGAAACTTAAAATGTAAAAAATGAAGTTCAAAGAGACTTGTCCACACACCCATAGGACTTCTTGGTGCAAGCTATGGAGTCATGAAGGATGACTCAACTTTCCAAGGTTGGTTCCATGGTTCTCTATCTCACAAGGTCCCTCAAACCAATGTCTTTGCTCTCAGATCACTGAGCAAAGCGGTTTAGGGATGACAAATGCAAGAACAAGCAATGCTTTGATTGATTTTAACATGATAATGCATCCTATCTATGCATGATTCTATAAATGCAACAAACTAGATTATAAGATGACAAGATTAGTAGTAATACTATCCTAACATGCTATATTAGTTATATGATTTAAGCTAATAATAAAGGAATTATTCTTAGATGTTTATTAGATTAATTCCTATTGCAAAGAGAGAGTAGATGTGCTGAAATTGAGCATAAGTGTGATACTAAAATCTTGTGTGTTTTTTCAAAATGGAGGAATGAGAGCTCTATTTATAGAAAAAATAGGGCAATGGATGACCAAGATTGAAAGAGTTAATCAAGGGTCAAGTTTGAAAGTTGATCAATCCATGTTTACAATTTTCACCAATGAAATGGTGACAATTGTCAACATAAGATTGGTTGAGAAGAGGGGTAGGAAGCATTAAATGCTCGAGAAGACCTCATGGTTACCCTAAGAGGTAAGGGTTAAGGTTAGGTTAAGAATATCCAATGGATAAAGCTTTTACCCAAAGGATAAGCTCTTGTGCAAGGGTTAAAGGAATAACCATGGTCAAACCAATAAATACTTGATGAGACCCTTGGGCTATATGGAGGTTGAGTTGAGGGATAACCATAAATGGTTATGTAAGAGCCATTAGTGGTTTGGAAGACTTTAGAGGTTGGCTCTTTGAACACATAAAGCATTAACTATTTTTCAAAGACTTTGGAGTCTTTGAGAAGTGACTTCAAGTTGCTTAGGAATGTGACAATATTTAGGAGATGGGTTAGGCTAATTGATTAGGATTAGATAGGTTTTAGAAGAATTTTGGAAAGGGGATTTAGGATGCAAGTGGGAGATGGAGGATTTTGCAAGTGGATGAGGAAAATAGAATTTATTTCAATTTGGTTGCAAATTGGGAAATTGAATAAATTAGATTTAATCAATTTGGGATAAACTATTTCATTGAATTTGAATTTAATTAAAAGTGGGTAGACGGGTTTTAATTAAATAGAATGATTTATTCAATTAAATGATAAAGGAGTTTTAGTGAATTTAACTAAATAAATTGAATAATTTACTTAATTAAATAGAGGAATGTGGGTAGTTTAATTAAATTGGACTTAATTAAATAAAGGAATGAACATAAAATATTCATTTAGGAATATGGTCATTTTTATACCGCTGCATTTTGCCCCTCTTTGAAGTGACGTTTGTGCACATGTTAATTGAAAGAAAATGATGCATCATCATGCTTTTAGTTATGATCAATTTAATGTCGTTTTGAGATATGTCATGCCCCAGTTTTTTGATAAAATGATGTTGATAATGCCCCCTTGGGAGATGAATCAATAATTTTGAAAAATTGATTTGATTTGGATAATTTTGATAGCATTTTAAATTTTGGTCTATGTTGAATGCGTTTAATTGATTCATCTCCCAGTAATGATGTTGGTTAAGTTGGTATGAGACAACACGAGCAATTTTCATGTTCCTCCATGGAACCCTAATTTTGATTTACCCTATAAAAGGGAAAAAATAATTCCTTTTGTCTCATTTGTGTTTGGTGACTTTGGAGATAGTGGCATTTGGAGAGAAGTCGACATGCCAACCCCATATTCTACTCATCGATTCAAGTTCATGCAGAGGTTTTGGAGGCCCGCTGCATATGGACCACCAGTAAGTCAACCTTTTTGACCCATTTTTCATTTTTGATTTTGTCATTTTTGGTAATTTTTTGAATTTTTCCTACACATTTTATGTTTTAGCGTGTCGGGTCAAAAGGGTAGCACACAAAAAATTTCATAGCACGTAGGGTTTTATCGAAAAGGGGAGCGTCCAAAAATTTAGGCTAGCGCATAGTTAGGTTAGGGTAGCGCATAGGATTTTTTTAGCGCACCGGGTGCACAGGGTAGGGTAGAGGGTTAAACGGGTAGCACATAGAGTAAACCTAGCACATAGGGTTTCTAGGGGGTCAAATAAGCAGGTCTAGATAGCACGTAGGTGTAACCTAGCGCATAAGGTAAGGTGTGTAGTGTGTCTGGGTGATAGAATAGCACATAGGTTTTTTGTAGCACATAGGGTAGTTTAGAGGGCGCATTTAGAGAAAATGATAGCGCGTGGGGTTAGGTTAATGCATAGGGTGAATTGGATAGTGCATCAAGGAAATAGGCTAGCGCACAAGAAGCAAATTAGCGTTTAGACAAGATGAGTTAGCACATATAGGAAAATTTTGGTAAAGTGGGAATTTGTGAATAAGAAAAGTTTGTAAGTTGATGTTGGGTCTGTTGGGACAAGTACTTTTTGCTAGTCTTTGTGTCTGCTAGCATTGATGTCATAAGTGTGTCCAATAGGATTTTCTGAGATAACTTGATTTGATTTGCAATGTTTCAAGTTGATATAGATTGGATATGATTTTGATATGATGTGGAACTTGAGTTAATTTTGTTCAAAGTTTTCAAGTTTTGGATATGAATGTGTTTGATATGATTTGTGGAGCTTGAGTTGTGTTACAAACTGATATGGAACTTGAGTTGTTTTACAAGTTGATATGGAACTTGAGTTGTTTTACAAGTTGATATGGAACTTGAGTTGTTTTACAAGTTGATATGATTGTGAAACTTGAGTTGTGTTACAAGTTGATATGATTTGATGGATTGATATGATGTGAAACTTGATATAGATTTGTTCAAAGTTTTCAAGTTTTGAATTTGAATTTGATTTGATATCCATGTATTGATGAGGGAACTGATATTAGACTTTGTTGTTTTTAACAAGAGCGTCTTGGAGTAGTGCAATCACGTGAGTGATTTCCGAGACCATGGTCATTGATACCATGATTGACACAAGGAGACAGAGAAATTATCGATAGATGTGGTCTGACCTCTTTGTTAGAGATGCCTCAGTTTATTGTAAACTAGGGTTTATTGACAGCATTAGCAGAGAGGTGGCATGGTGATACGAACACCTTTCACTTGGCGACAGGTGAGATGACAGTGATGCCTGACGATTGTTATCGGATTTTGTGGATTCCTATAGTAGGTGCATTGCTACCCTATGAGCAGACTGAGGAGGGTGGTATCAAGGAACTTTGCTAGATTTTCCAGGATGACACCATTTGCGGGTATGAGATCCCCTAGTAGGAGTTTTTGGATTTGGATTATGCTCCTCTGCCATCAGTTCTAGTAGGCCTTATAGGTGGGTTTCTATGTCCCGACCGTAGGTCGAAGGGACTATCAGTGGGATGGGGATTGGTTTTGGAGGATATGGTGATGCAGGGTCATCGATTTGCATGGGGGTCAGTGATGTTGGCCCATCTATATAGGGATTTTCATGAGGTAGTGTACTTGGGTTATGACAATCTATCAGCTGGTGTGACATTGCTTCAGGTATGGGCGTGGGAGCATATCCCCGTAGCTAGGCTACTGGTAGATAGAGATAGGCTTGTTGGATGCGCGTACGTGTATGGATACAGAGGGATAGTTATCTAGCGTAAGTTGGCCAAACTAGAGCATTGGCGGAGAGTGCTAGATGACATTGATACGGTTGTCTAGCGACCATATACAGGGTGTGAGGTATGGGTTGAGGATGGGATGGAGATGCCCCATGTATTCATGTCCAAGTATTTGATAGGGCGGACACCCTTTGTAATAGAGAGGTTTTTGCATGGTTGGGTGTTGCGGCAGTATGGTCGATAGCAAGGTATTCCACAAGGAGCATGTTTTTATGCTCAATGGAGACAAGACATTCCAGATTGGGGGCCTATGATTGATAGCGCGGTAGTACTAGAGGAGTTCTTTCACCTAGCCAGCCAGATTTGGGATTATGCCCCTGAGATCATGGATGCAAGGGTGACTGATGAGTTTGCAACACTGTTTGTAGCACAGGCAGTGGCCAGGATATTTGATCTAGCTGAGATGATTCCATCTTTTGATGATGATGAGGAGGTAGATGAGGGAGGAGGGGATGGTAGAGGAGGGGATAGCAGAGATGGTAGAGGTGGTGGTAGAGGTCAGCGAGGAGTTAGAGGGAGATTGGAGTTGAGGGGGAGAGGAGATAGGGGTGAAGATGGTGGTGGGAGGGTAATATAGGCAGAGAGAGCTGTGCAGCAGGTGGCAGTGGATAGAGGGAGAGGGGGTTTAGCAATCAGAGCTGGAGAGGAGGACCAGGTTGAGGAGGTGATAGCAGTGGTGGGAGGGTATGAGGATGTGTAGCGACTGGCCTAGAGGAGGAGGTTAGATGTGTTACCTCCACCAGCACCAAGGATAGGTAGAGGGATAGGGGGTACTCCTTCACAGGTACCCCTGCAGATGCGGATCCCTACGCATGTGGAGGACGTGTGGATTAGATCGCTGCAATTGTCAGTGTAGCACTTGCAGGCATAGATGTTGGTGTAGCAGCGTTAGATTTCTTAGCTGACTACAGAGTGGGATACAGAGATAGAGCAGCGGGGTCAAGCCGAGGCTCAAGTAGAGGTTTTGGAGAGAGCGACAGCAAGTGGCCCGATGAGAGACACCTTGAGAGAGCTATCTTTGAGAGTCAGGGAGGTGGAGTAGTATAAGAGACACTATGAGGAGGCGGTGCCCAAAGAGCATCGATTGCAAAGTTTTACACAGTCGAGATCCAGTCGATCCCGAGAGACAGGGTCGAGGATAGAGAGCAGAGGCATGATAGGGCCTTCGAGATAGGATCCACCTGGGGATCCAGGTACTAGGACATCTACAGCGAGACCGTCTCCCTCAGAAGATAGTCATACCTAAGAGACGTTGTCTCTATTGTATTTTGATCATTGTATTGTATGTATTGGCATAGACATGACATATTTTGTATATTGATCATTGGTTGAGATATATAGATGACACCATTTTCTTTGATCCTCATGTGATGTATTATGGATTATCCTTTCTATATGCTTTGGTTTATTCTATGATGATACAATACTTAGATAGATGCATGTGATGTGATTTAAAATATATGATGTTGCGAGATGTTTCTTGAAAATGAGATGTATGATATGATATGCTGTGAGATGTATCTTGAAAATGAGATGTATGATATGATATGCTATGAGATGTATCTTGAAAATGAGATGTATGATATGATATGCTGTGAGATGTATCTTGAAAATGAGATGTATGATATGATATGCTGTGAGATGTATCTTGAAAAATGAGATGTATGATATGATATGCTGTGAGATGTATCTTGAAAATGAGATGTATGATATGATATGTTGTGAGATGTATCTTGAAAATGAGATGTATGATATGATATGAAACTAATTATTTTTGAGCATCCTCATTTTGTATGTGTCATCCCTGTATAGCCACATTTTGTTTTCTTTCAATATATGTATCTTCATTGAGCATTGATTTGTTTTGGAATATGTTGAAAATTTATACAAGCATAATGGTATAATTGAACCATAATGACCTGAGAAAAATTTACATGGTTTTTGGTTTTGCAAGATAGCACAAGCGTCAAGGTATAATTGAACCAGGATGACCTGAGTGTGGATTGTGTATGAAAAGATAAGATTAAATCATTGGTATGCGTAAAGTGGATTCATGTCTTCAATGATATGTTGTGAATCACATCTCGAGACAAGTATTTACATAGTATAGATGATCGCCTCATAGATAGAAAACTAAGAAAATATTGGAGTTTCCTGATGTTCTCTAGTTTTGAAGCATTGTGGAGAAAATTTCAAAAGATCCAATAATTCAAAAAGTTCAAGTGCAAAAATAGTCAAAACTTTATGCAAGATGCTACATTTGGTACTTCAGAAAATCATCCATCAGTTCTTGTAAATTTTACTTTGCGATCAATGTTTTGCTTTATGATTGTGCGAGTTTTCTTTGCTAGATGTGATGTTTTGAGTTTGCTTCTAGTTTTGATGGCTTGAACGTGTTGCAAGTTTTGATGAATATTGCCCCTAGCTAAGGGTGCCTCTCAATGTGGATATGTACAGTGATTACCAAGCCATCGTAAGATGCGATGAAGGAATATGCGGATAAACCAGGATAGTGACTATGCTAAGTATGTCTTGAATGGATATTGTGATAAAAATGTCGGGCGATGGCCGATAGTGCTTTAATGATATGGATAGAATGGTATGGATATAGATAGAGGAGTTGTCCTCTCACAATAGAGCTTGTTGCCAGGTTATCACTAGTTTCTTTTATTGTATCTTTTTATTTGCCTTTGTCTTGATTTTTTTTTTATTGTTTTGATTGTTTTGACTTTTTCGTGCATTAGACTCCTCAAGTGTAGTATTTCTTCAGATGGATATTGCTAGTTGGTTTGTCAAGAACATCTCCTTCTGAAGTTGTTAGCTAATAAGCACCTGATCCATAGGCTGATATGATGACGTAGGGGCCTAACTAGTTAGGTTCAAATTTCCCTTTCTTTTTCGTATCTTGCTGATTTTCTTTGAGTACTAGGTCACCAACTTTAAAAATTCGAGGAAAGACCTTGTGGTTGTAGCTTCAGCACATGCATTGTTGATATGCTTTGAGATGGTTGTAGGCACATTGGCATCTTTCATCTAGCAATTGAAGTTCTTGCAGTTGGTTAACTCGATATTCTTCATCTGGGATTAAGCCTTTCAAAGAGACTCTGAGAGATGGAATTTCTACCTCCAAGGGTAAAATTGATTCTAATCCATATAACAATGAATATGGTGTAGCTCCTATAGGTGTGCAGATGCTAGTTCTATATGCCCAAAGTGTTGAATTGAGTTGTACATGCCAATCTTTGCCTACATCATTCACTATTTTCTTTAGGATTATCAATATTGTCTTGTTGGATGCTTCTACTTGACCATTCCCCTGTGGGTAGTAAGGTGTAGAAAAAGATGTTGGATTTTGAATTTTGCACATAGTTCTTATACATCTTGGTTCTTGAAAGGTCATCCATTATCTATGATGATGGAACTCGGAATACCATATCTGCAGATTAGATAATTAAGGATAAAAAAGGCAATTTGTTTCCCAGTCACTGTGGTCATGGGGACTGCTTCTATTCACTTGGTAAAGTATTCTATTGCAATTATAATGAACTTGTGTCCATTTGAAGATGAAGGATGAATTTTGCCAATCAAGTCTAGTCCCCACTGACAAAAGGGCCAAGATGTCATGAATGGTTGCAGTTCCTGTGCTGGTGCATGTATCAGATTGCCATGGATCTAGCATTTAGCACACTTCTTTGCAAAGTGGTAAGAGTCCTTTTCCATTGTCGTCCAGTAATATCCCATTCTCATAAGCTTTTTAGCAAGAGTAGTACAACTTGAATGTGTGCCATAGATACCTTTGTGAAGCTCATTTAAAGCAGAGTCAGATTCATTACGATCAAGGAAACAAAGAAGAGTACCATCTAGACCTTGACGGTATAAAGTATCAGTAGTGAGGGTATAATGGGTGGTTTGTCAGATAAAGTTATGTTTTTGGTTTCGAGATAGGTCAATGGGTAGGATGTTGTTCTTAAGGTAGTCATATATCAGTCCATATAATGGAGAATCCAAACCGGTCAAGGTATATATAACATGGGAATCAGAGTGGTCATAGGCTGGGGAGAATAGTTGCTCTACCAGAAACTCGTAACAACTCTGTTGCTTTGGAATTTGCAGTAGGGAAGCAATAGTAGCCATTGCGTTGGCTGCTTTGTTGTTTAACCTTGGTATTTGTTTGAAGGTGATGTGTACAAAATACTGCTTGAAGTCATCCACCATTCATTTGTAGGGTAGCAGCTTGTCATCCTTTGTTTGATAGTCATTGTTGATTTGATTGATGACTAATTGTGAGTCTTCATAGACCTTTAACTTTGTGATTCTCCATTCTACGACCATTTTGATGCCTATAACCAATGCCTCATATTCAACCACGTTATTTATGCATGAAAACATGAGCCTATATGATCTTGGTATAGTGTGTCCTTCAGAAGTGATGAATAGAATGCCAGCACTGGAGCCATGTTGTGTGTAGGATCCATCAAAGTACAAGGTCCATTGTTTGGTAGAAATAGCAAGAACATCCCTGTCCGGAAATTTGACCTCCATAGTTTGTTTTCTCAGTAGGGGTGCTCTAGCCAGTTGATCTGCAATTGCTTGTCCTTTGATAGCTCTTCCTTCTGTGTAGTGGATATCAAATTCACTGAGAATCATGACCCATTTAGCCAATCTGCCTATAAGAGCTGCCTTGCTGAGTAGATATTTGAGAGGATCAATTTTTGCAACTAGCTTAATTGTGTGCTAGCATGTAATGTCAGAATTTCTCAGAGGCGAATACTACTATTAGACAAGCCTTCTAAATGAATTTATAGTTTAATTCATATCCGTTCAAAGTCCTATTGATGTAGTATATAGCTTGTTCCTTGCCTTGTTGATCTTCTTGTGCTAACAATACCCCCAGTGATATATCTGTTGTTGAAAAGTAGAGAATGAGTGGCTTTCCTGCTATTGGTGGTACTAGAACTAGTGGGTTCATCAGATACTATTTGATTTGATAGAAAGATTCTGCACATTTGGCTTCCCATCTGAATGGTACATTTTTTATGTAGCAAATGGTTAAATGGGAGACTTTTATCTGCTAGTTGAGCAATGAATCACCTGATTGATTGGAGTTGTCCTTGTAGAGATCTAAGCTGGCTGATGTTCTTTGGTGGTAGCATCTCCATAATGGCTTGTACCTTTGTTGGATCCACTTCAATACCCTTAACTGAAACTATGTAACCTAGTAACTTGCTTGATGTAACCCCAAAGACACACTTCTTAGGGTTGAGCCTAACTTGGAATTTTTCTAATCTATCAAAAATCTTTTCTAAGATGCTGAGATGTTCTACTCTGATGAAGGATTTAGCTAGTAAATCATCCACATAGTCTTCCATGAAGGTATGCATCATGTCATGAAAGATTATCATCATTGCTTGTTGATAAGTTGTGCATGCATTCTTTAAGCTAAAAGGCATAACATTCCAACAGTAAGCTCCCCAAGGACAGGTAAACGCTATTCTATCTTGATCTTTTGGGGCTATCTTGATTTGATTATAGCCTAAAAAACCATCCATTAGTGATAGCATTGCATGGCCTATTGTGAGGTCTACAATTATGTGGATACTAGGCAAAGGAAAGTCATCCTTTGGACAAGCTTTGTTGACATCTCTGAAATCAATGCATATTCTAATACTACCATCTAGTTTTGATACTGGAACGATGCTGGAAATCCATTCTACATAGTCGATAGGTCAAATGAATCAACATCTAATAGTTTCTTTAGTCCAGCTTTAACCATGAGTGCCACATGTGGATTCATCTTTCGTAGTTTTTGCTTAACTGGCTTAGCTCCTGGAGTAATGGACAAGTGATGCATGATTAATTGTGGATCAATCCTAGGCATATCTGCATATGACCAAGCAAAGTTGATTTGCTTTTCTTTAAAAAACTTTATTAATTCTGATCTTTCTTCCTCTGTTAGAGATTCTGCCAGGTGTATGTTTTTGGTTGCTTCTATAGTACCAATGTTGATTGATTGAGTGGGCTCAATCAATATAGGTGATCGCTCATGATAATACTCCAGAAGAGTGTCGAGTCTCCCATCTTTAGGTGCCTTAAAAAGGTTTTCATCCTCAGATGCATCCTTTATTTTTACTTTTTTTTTATCCATTGCTGCCATTGACTAGTTTTCAGCAATAGATCCGTTATTTGATTCATTTTTGCGACTGAGAGACTTGGCACTCCCAGGATTGTAGACATCATTACTTTGTTCACTGGTAGAGTCTATTTCTTGGTCAACGGTGCATAAGTAATGGATAATGGATTCGTCATTTAGGAAAATTGATATATCACATATTTCAAGCTCATCCCAGTCTATGAGGTAAGGAAAGACAAGTGGTAAGGAATCATTTGGCAGATCAAGTTCTACTACTGTAAGTGTCATAATGGAGGTATTTTCATGATAGGACTAGGTGTTGAAGAAGTTAAGGATTTCATCGAGGTCTTCGAGGGTATCATCTTCGGTATAGACTTGTTCATAATGATGCTACTCGTTTTCCTTGACGTCATAGATATTTTGTGGACCAAATTCAAGCAGTCTATATTCTGTGTTGTGTGCTTCTTGAGACATGGGTGTATGACTATCTTTTGCAAAAATATCCTCAGTAGCATTAGAACAACTGCCCCATTCATATTTATTGGAATCAGTTTCAAAGGTAGTATCCCAAATTCTATTAGAGCTATGAACTAGTATGTTGTAGGGTGAGAATAGATCCTTGATGATTGATACAAGTTTTATAGTTTTCTTGGATTCTGTGTCAGATCCTGCTTCCACTCTTTGTATTTATTCATATACTGCCCCTTCTTGAGGAGGAATGATGCTATCAAGAGGTGATTCTGCTTTGTTGGATATTGGTTTTTGAACATGATGTACTTTTATAGATGCCACCTTCTTTTGAATGATGGGCTTTGCTTGAGTTTGTTTCCTTTCTTGGTGTTCATGTTCCTGATGTATTTTCTCTGCTGACTCAGATAGTTCCTCTTGCCAGGATTTTTCTTTGTACTTCTTCTTTGCTTTCCACTGAGGTTTTTGATATTTTTGTGGTGTCCTTCTTGGTAGCAGAGTGAGTTCAAAACCCAATCTTGTTTTGTCTCTACTGAACTATGAATAAGGATCTATTGGCTTGGTGATGCCTTCTTTACGCTTTTCTGATAGGTCATTTGCCATTATATCCCATTTGTTGCATGATTAAGTAGCCTTTTTCATACATGTGTGTTGGTATAACCACTTCCATAGTAGCTGCTCTATTATTTTGCTCTACATCCTTGTATAGCCAACTAAGGTTGTCCTTTTCCTCTAATTCATTTTCTAGAGTGTCGAGATGGATGAATGTGCCATCAAACTTGGTGATAGGTTGAATTTCTTGATGTGTTGATGTTGCCAAACACATGGGCTCTAAAGAGTATTCTCCCATGCCGTGCTCTTTGATTTTTAGTTTTTGTTTGAAATCTCAAGACAGTGATGTAGGATTTTCCTGCTAAAGATCTGGTGCTAAAGAATTTTGTTTTTCTCTATTATGCAGAACCAGGTTGTCTTGGGCTGCCCCCATTGCGTTACAATGTTGAAATGGATTGTGATCAGCTGATATAGAAATTTCCTGCCCATTGTAGGGAAATTTTACACACTAGTGATAGGTAGAAGGGCTGATTGCGTTTCATGTATCCAGGGTTGACCTAATAAGATATTGTATGTGAGGTCTATGTCTAATACCTGGCACATAGTATCTTTTTGTATTGGTCTGACCTAAATTGGCAACATCATGGTTCCTTTAGATGTTCTTTCTTCATCATCATATGCCTTTATAATAATCTTTTTGCATGGATCAAAAGACTCCTCAAAGAATCCTAATTCACGGATAAGTTTTAAGGTACAAATATTAAGTCCAGCTCCTCCATCTATTAATACTCATTTAACTCAGTGTTTATAGACTATGACTTCAATATGGAGAGGAGTATTATGCAGATGGCTCAATAAGATATTATCATGCTCAGAAAAGGTGAGATTATGAGGTCCTGTCATATGAGCGACCATGGCTTGGAATTTGTCCGCATCCAGATCTTGAGGTACATTTGTTTCCAACAATGCTTGTTCCAATATGTCTTTGTGCTTTGGCGAAAGTTTTAGCAACTCTAGTATGGATATTTGAGTAGGAGTTTTCCGTAGTTGGTTGACAAGATCATATTGAATTTTGGGTATGGTGTTTGTTGTTGACATATGTCCCTTCAAGACATATTTTTGAGCTCTATTTGTTACGTTGACAGATTCATGATTAAGCTTATCTCAGATTATGATGACGTTTACTTGATTGTCTATAGCTGATATATGATTGATGGTGTTATTGTAGATGTGATTGATACGAGCTCCACGTGTATCATTTGAGGTTGAAGCTCCATCCTTGTTGTAGTTTGGCAGAGGATTTTTAAAGTCTCCATGGTCGCCATTTGTCTTGAGACCATCAATAGTTAAATCACCTCTATCAATCATGTCCTGAACAATGTTTTTCAATCTCATGCAATCATTTGTTTGATGACCTTTATTGCGATAAAAATCACAAAAGTTCGAGTCAATCTACCAAGGTGGTTTGATTTGTGGGTCATAGTTGTTGATTGTTGGTAAAGAGATAATTTTGTTTGACAGGAGTTCTCTGAATGCTGAATCTAGTGATTGTCCTAATGGTGTGTAGATGCATTTTTGAAAATTGTTACTGTTACCTTGTTAATTTTTATTAGGCCCTCGATTTGTGTTATTGTTTTGAGCATTGTTGGTATTATTGGTGTTGGGTTGACTCTGACTGGTATTCAATGTGAAAGTGTTAGTGTCTGGGTTAGCACCTTTGGGATTCTTTGTAGCTTAAGGATTTCTTGATAATACAAGCATAGGTTGCTTGGATTTTGGATCATGTGATTCATTGCCTCCTTCGTTTCCATTATTTTTGTTTCTGGTCCAGAATCTGGATTTGTCTAAGTAGTTATTGTTCTGATTGTTGTAGTTTGATGAAATTGTTCCTTCTTTGAAGAATTTTAGCATTCCCTTCTTGACACATGCTTCTTCCACTTGAATGCCATTCTCAATCAATTTAGCAAAAGATGGTATGCATTGGTGTTTGAGCCTATAACTCATCTCACCATTCAAGTTGTCGAAGAAAATTTCCATTTTCTCCTTTTTAGGGATATCGCGAGGATATTGTGAAACCATACATTGCCAATGTTGAAGGAATACCATGAATGTTTCATTTTTTTTTTGTTTGGTGTTATAGACGTCCAACATGGTGATAGCATGTTGAATGTTATAGGAATATTGCATTATGAATTTGTTGACTAGTTCATCAAATGATCGAATAGGAGGTGTGATTTTGGATAACCATTTCATTGTTTGTCCTCCCAAGCTTCTTGGGAATAACCTCATTAAATAGGTGTCATCATGAGCAAATTCAAGACTCATTGTGCAAAATTCTTGAACATGATCACGGGGATTGCTTTTCCCATCATACTTGTCAAATTTGGGAATGTCTGAGTTTGGAGGAAAAGGCACCATGTTCAATTGTTTGTCAAATGGATAAGGACAAATTTCATTTAATGAGTACCGTACTGTTGTTCCTTGTTGCATGTCTTGCATTTATCTTTGTAACATTTGCATTTTCTGAGTAAGGGCAACCAAAGGTGCATTATTTTGCTGAGGGAAGAATTCTTTCCTTGAATTGGTTCTCAGTTGAAAAGGTGTGTTGAATGGTATGTTTTGCTCCAGGATGTTTTGCTCGGGTATATTCAGTTCTAGGATATTTTGTTCATGTATGTTTTTTTCAGGGTCACAAGCCTCTTCTTCTCTTTGTCATCCTTGATATTCGTAATGTCGAGATCCTGTTCCAAAAATGTTTGTGTCTAAATCTTCCGAAAGTTTAACTCCTTTACTTCTGAGCATGAGCAGATATTTTTCTTTGTCATTTTCCATGAGTCGTTCGACAAGCTTTTGAGAGGAAGCACTTTCTTGACATTCTTGAAGGAGTTCGTCAATAATTTTAGGCTCCTCTAGATGTGGACCTTCAAAAGGATTAGATAACCTTCGATTCATGCTTGATTCTGGTGTTGTTTCACTTTGTTTGCTTCGTTGAAAGTGAGTAACAGTAGGCATTTTAGAAATATTTGGGGGTTGGTAGTGCTAACCTTGGGAAGTTATAAGTGATGCACTCATCAAGAAAGAATGCAGGATTGATCTTTCCTCCATGATTGATTTGTTGACTAAATACAGATTTTTGGCAGAATGCTCTAGTCTTCAGAGGTTCCTTATCAAATTCATTTGATTTGTTCTAAATATAGAGTCATACATGATGAATAAATGTTCGTTGAGATTTGAAGAGTTGACAATTGATGTATAAAAATTTATTTCTTTTGGCAAATTTTGAAGGACTTGGTTGTTGTTTCTTTAACTTAGTGCTATGATAAATATTCTTTCTTCTCAGAATATGAGGATTAGTCATGCACAAGCAATCAATAGTTCCTTTTGAGTTGGTTTGGATTCAGTTTATCTTGTTTTGGAAATTCAAGTTTTACTTTATCCAAGTGAAGGTTTAGATGCCCCCTCATGACAAAGTGTGTCAAATGATATGGAAAAAGTCTCTCGATATGGAGACTTGATTTGACAACTTGGAGTTTTTAAAACAAGTGTGTTTGGGATAAAATCTGCGTGATAAAAAGGACCTATTTGCTACGTGTGATGATGTCTCCTGATTTTGATAGGATAGATATGTTTATTGTGTGACCAGTTTTAGATGTTTGGACAACTTTTGTTTGATAAGAAATTTGCTTTAGAAATAACTTTTTAGGTCTGTTCTTGATATTTTCATTTGATGAAGTTCAAGCTGATGGAAGGAGGTTTCTAGAAATGTTGTCAAATTTTTTCAAATTTATCTTTGTTTTGCCCCCTTTTTTTCTGATTTTGACCATGCGCTAAAATAGAGACTCTATGCATTACAAAATTTTCTCAAAGCACTAAGGAAAATACCCCACGTGCTATGCTGCCCTGGTCTATGTGCTAACTTTTACTGATAATTAATTTCTTTTCGATCTTGGTTTCAGGAGATTATGTGCTAATATGAGCCACTGACGTGCTATTGTTTATACTCCATGCGCTAAAGGTTAACTTCTACGCACTAAGCTGATGCTTCCATGCGCTAAACTGTTTTCAGAACGCACTAACTGTAACTGCTTGTTTTTAGATTTTGGTGATGCGCTACTCTTAATACTTTACGCGCTAGAGGTAAGGTTTGATGCACTAAAATATGATTATCACAGGCTAAGATGTTGCTCTTATGTGCTAAACTGCCCTGGCTTGATTGTTTTCTACAATTTTGGAACTTTGTTTTGAGTTTTTAGTGATGATAGATGACTTTCTGAAGTAACATATGAAGACATAGCACCTAAAGAGACAACCATTTTTTCCAAATCTAAACAATAAGTGTATGTTCTGCGAGGATGTGTTCAAATCCTCAATGTTTCAACAGGTTTGGATACAAATAATTCACTCCAAAAAGACTCTTTATTCAAGGGTCATAAGTAATACCATAGCCCACTAGTCTCGATACTCCATCAACTCAAACAGCTGTGTCAACCCGTAGAGGGTGCCTGTTTTTTTTCCTTTTGCCATAAATTAACTCAAAGTGAATTGCTTCACAATTGAGTAGTTATCTTGAGAGATATATGGTGAGCGATCTTGGGGGCGGATTCTTCCCCACCCTAGCACTATGATATTACAAATGTCTGGTTACTGACATAGTTCAAGGTTTCTAATGCTAAGGTTCGTAACCAAGCTTCTTGTTCGGCCGTTAGTGATAAACTCCCTCAGGAGGCTTCCCAACCTTTAGAACAAAGGCTTTACGTATCACAAGGATACTGGGGGAAGGCTAATTGCTGTGCGCAACCATTGAAAAGGACTTTCGTCACTTTCCACATTTGATTATAGTGGGTTGGAACACTTGGCATCAAAGTCGTTTCCCACTTAGGTCATTCCCTTCACACCGGCCATAAATGGCTAAGATTTTTTCAACCCCTCAGGAAGGTAGGCATGCTAAAGGATGTAAAAGTTGTATGACAGAAAGTGTAAGAGTAGTCTGGGTTTTTAATCACCCAGTTAAGGGGAGAGCATATACCTTCTACTTTCGAGACAAGGCAAACAAGGTTCTTTTTACCTTTCAAGTCAATGATTTTCTAAGATCTATATGGAGATGTTGCTCTATGAAAACATGGTGTTCCTTTTATTTCCTTCAAAGCAATGATTTTCTAATCTAGGAAAAGAACTTGGTCAACAAAAGAAATCAATAAAAGGGGAAGGACTTCCCTCTTTGATTGTAAATAAAAATTTAAAGTGAGGTTCCTTTTTCTTGCAAAATGGAAAATCGATCCTTTTAAGCACCAAAGGATGGTGAGATTCTTTTTAGCCCTTGCTTGCAAAAATAAAGATTATTTTGTTCTTTTTAGAACCCAAATTTGAGAATTTTTCTCCTAGAAAAGCAAGAAAAGATTATTGTTGTGGTTCATTTTACAGCCCAAAGTAAGGTGAGTTCAATTTTATCCAACAAGAACTAAAATGACTCTAAATTTTAACTAACTTAACTAAGTTAGCAAAATCTAAAACTATTTGTAATTCTACAAATAAAATCCCATTCTACCTATAAGAAATTGTTAGTCCTACAAAAATTCCAATCAAATAGTTAGAAAAATGTGGGTTTTGGTGGACTTTTACAACTCTAAATTTAAGTTCGGTTACAATTTTTTTTTTTTTCTGTCTATGATGCGCTACAAAATAGAATGTACATGCTACAGGATTATTGTGATGCGCTATCAGACAAACCCGATGTGCAGCTCCGTTTGTTGGATGCGCTGCTCTATTTTCCAGATATGTTGCTCTGTTTTTCTTCAGCGCTGAGACCTACAGGAAAAGGTTAGTAAAGATGATGCACTAAGCTAAGGACTTCACGTGCTAGAGTATAAACCCCATGCACTAAATAGTGTATGGAATGCGCTATAATGTTAGCGAGATGCGCTAAATAATATTCTCCACATGCTGATTCCTATTTCTCGCGTACTTGCAAAAGTGTATATTTTTTGAAACTGATTTGATTAATGGGTTCGGGCCTCACGGTGGGCGCTAGAATTGTATGCGGGAAAAGCAGGTCAATGAAACTTAAAATGTGAAAAATGAAGTTCAAAGAGACTTTTCCACACACCCACAAGACTTCTTGGTGCAAGCTATGGAGTCATGAAGGATGAATCAACTTCCCAAGGTTGGTTCCATGGTTCTCTATCTCACAAGGTCCCTCAAACCAATGTCTTTGCTCTCAGATTGTTGAGCAAAGTGGTTTAGGGATGACAAATGCAAGAACGAGGGATGCTTTGATTGATTTTAACATGATAATGCATCCTATCTATGCATGATTCTATAAATGCAACACACTAGATTATAAGATGACAAGATTAGTAGTCATACTATCCTAACATGCTATATTAGTTATATGATTTAAGCTAATGATAAAGGAATTATTCTTAGATGTTTATTATATTAATTCCTATTGCAAAGAGAGAGTAGATGTGCTAAAATTGAGCATAAGTGTGATACTAAAATCTTGTGTGTTTTTTTAAAATGAAGGAATGAGAGCTCTATTTATAGAAAAAATAGGGCAATAGATGGCCAGGATTGAAAGAGTTAATCAAGGGTCAAGTTTGAAAGTTGTTCAATCCATGTTTACAATTTTCACCAATGAAATGGTGACAATTGTCAACATAAGGTTGGTTGAGAAGAGAGGTAGGAAGCATTAAATGCTTGAGAAGACCTCATGGTTACCCTAGGAGGTAAGGGTTAAGGTTAGGTTAAGAATATCCAATGGATAAAGCTTTTACCCAAAGGATAAACTCTTGTGCAAGGGTTAAAGGAATAACCATGGTCAAAAAAATAAATACTTGATGAGACCCTTGGGCTATATGGAGGTTGAGTTGAGGGCTAACCATAAATGGTTATGTAAGAGACATTAATCGTTATGTAAGAGCCATTAGTGGTTTGGAAGACTTTAGAGGTTGGCTCTTTGAACACATAAAGCATTAAATGCTTTTCAAAGACTTTGGAGTTTTTGAGAAGTGACTTCAAGTTGCTTAGGAATGTGACAATATTTAGGAGATGGGTTAGGCTAATTGATTAGGATTAGATAGGTTTTAGAAGAATTTTGGAAATGGGATTTAGGATGCAAGTGGGAGATGTAGGATTTTGCAAGTGGATGAGGAAAATAGAATTTATTTAAAATAAAATTAATTTATTTCAATTTGGTTGCAAATTAGGAAATTGAATAAATTAGATTTTATCAATTTGGGATAAACTATTTAATTAAATGTGAATTTAATTAAAATTAGGTGGAAGGGTTTTAATTAAATAAAATGATTTATTCAATTAAATGATAAAAGGGGTTTTAGTGAATTTAACTAAATAAATTGAATAATTTACTTAATTAAATAGAGGAATGTGGGTAGTTTAATTAAATTGGATTTAATTAAATAAAGGAATGAACATAAAATATTCATTTAGGAATGTGGTCATTTTTATACGTCTACAAAATTATATAATATATTATTATATTATATAATATATTAGATAATATAATAATATAATAATATATTTTTTAAATTAAAATTATAAATGAAAATCGGATATCCAATTTGCATAGGTAATTACCAAGCCAAGGTGTACTGACACCCAAGCCAAGCAAAAAGTCAACACTGATTTTCGCCTTTTTAGGCGAGTGAAGAAGGCTATTTTTTTCACATCGCCACTTTTTGGCCCCCCTTGATCCTGCACTAACCCATGTTAGTGGAAATAACTCTAAACATTTCAAATGTATAGCTAGGCCTCTTTTCTCTCTTCTTCTCTCATTTTTAAATCTATCTGTTCTCTCCATTCAAGCTCTCTTGGTTACTCAACCTGTTTTAGAATCTCTTACACTCTCTTGGTATCTCTCCCTGCTCTCACAACTTTCTCTTGTTCTTGCTCTTGCTAGAGCACTCTCAAGCTTTCACAATAATCTCTTGCAACTCTCTTGGCTTTCTCAAGCCTCTTTGTTAATATCCTTCTATCTATCTACTTACCTCATCTTTAATCATCTTGGGATTTATCACATCCCTCTTCTATCATTTATCATTTATTTTGTCTTACATTTATTTTGTTTATCTATCTATCTATCTAGGCTGTTCATGTAGATGGAAACACCAGAATTGGGTTCTGACCAAGGTAGACTCCAAAAAACAACCCCCAATATTTTCCTTCTTGCTTGTGTGCAGTTTTATAAACATAGGATAAAGATCATTTAGCAGGAGGCTCCAATCATGGACCAGTTGTGAGCTTCCATCTTTTCCCTCTTCTCAAGTCATTCTAATATTTCTCATTCTGTGTTATTAGCTTATCTTGTTATTTTCCCACATTTATTTAATATTATAATTGTATCCGCTACCCCCATACAGTTTTTGTGTTTAGTCCATACGAGATGACTATGCACCACATTGTTGTTCCATCTCCGTGCACTCATCTTGAGGACAAAGACTCAAGAAAGTCATCTGGGAGTCTCATTTGTGGTCTATTAGCTTAGCTTTTCATTTTTATCCACTGGCTCATCCTTAGCACAAGTTTGAGTGAGGTAGTTGTGGATTGATTTGTCCTTTGATATTTATCATCTTGCAGGTGAGAAATCCCCTCCTCTTTAGTTGCTTCATCTTGTGCTCATATGCTCCATTCTTGCATGCTTAAGTGGTTATTCGTAGTGATTCTTTGTGATTTGTGGTGCTTGTTGCAATGATTTGGTAATTATATTATGTGAGCGACTTGCCTTGTCATGATATCATATTTTTGGCAATTTGGAAGGTGTTAGTCCCAACTAGTGCTGAGAGGGGAGGGGTGAATCAACACTTTACCGATTTCTCTAAATTAAAACCTTCTTTTTTCAAGTCTACACTAACTTAATATTCATCAATACAAACAATTATTGTAGGAGAACATGCATGCATGAAAAGATACACAATAAAACCAATATTTATCTCATGGAAACCCAAATGGGAGAAAACCACAATGTGAGTAGAAACTCACAAACTTTGCACTCTTCTGGAGTATGCCCGATAAGGGGCCATCCTTGTTAGGAGATTATAGAGACACTGTTAGGTGCCACGTGGTTAAGGGATTTTATTTAAGGCCTATTAGTGCCTTTACCCTATTAGAGGTAGCTTTGTTAAGAACTTAGGATCATTAATTAAGATGTCACCTAGTTAAGGGATTTTTAGTTGCAATGGTCAGAAAGCAACTAGAAGTTGATCTGCTAGAATAGCTACTGATAGCTTGATCAGATCATAATGAAATTCATACTTTGTCTGCACCGATTGTGTCTGTTCTGCACTATACTGGGTCTCTGATTATACCCTTGGCTCTGTACTTTGTTAGTCCAGTTCACACACACTCTACTCTGCTAAATCATTTAGCACTTCCTCACTCTTCACTTTGCACTTTAGATTGCCTCTCACAGGATTTGCACTTTGCAAATTTTTTTATCAAAATGTTTTGTATGAACTCAAAACACTTTTATAGTCTCTATGTCGTCACCTTCAGGTGTTTCCTTAATTATTAGAATCACAAATTGTTGGCTTGATGATGATTGTAATGCATGACTTCATGTGTTGTCAGTGATGGCACATTTATACACACACATATGCTCACATTGTTATAGTCATCTTAGTTAAGTCAAACCAATATTACTCCTAAAGTCACTTGTATTGCAAAACTGATATTAGATGTTTAGTTAAAGACAATTTAGAGGGTGTCTAACCAGTATATGTAGACTACCGGTATATGGAGGAATGGCTTTACACTAGCTTGGACATTCAGTGGAGACCATCAAAGAAGAAATTAAGGACAATTGGTTTATGTGTTGAATGTTGTTAACTCTTAACTGATATCATGTTCCAACCAATATTCATTGACTGTGTGATGAGTTATCACCGATCATGATGATTTATCGCTAACCGATAGATTTGGCAGCAATCTGTGATGAGTTATGTTAGATTGTCTAGATATACTGCACCTAAGAAATTGTGATATGATTCCTGAGCCAACATGAAATCTAATGTCTATATAATGACATTATGATGAACTTTTTTTTATTATGCGAGATAGAAGTGTTAAATTGTTGGAGGTATTGTAGAGTATGTTGGTGATGTAGTTTGTGATGTAGTTTTGTCTGAGCATAAGAGGGTCTATTCAAGAAAGTTGTGCTACTTCTAGATCACACCATCTACTTTTTTCTAAGCTTTTGGACCTTTAACAGGATTTGCTCCTAGCAGAGCACTTTTGTAGACCTTAACTGGTCAGTTATCTATTACTGCAGATAGTTAACTTGTGAGTCCCATCTCACAGTGGTTTTTCCTAGTTGGGTTTTCCACGTATAAACACTTGTGTTATGGTGGATGTTTTACTTTTTGTGGATTCTTTAATATCATTTTGGATTACATGTTGTAGTCACACAAATCTGTCCAGCTTAATTAAATAAATATTCGCTATTTATTTGATTAAAAATACACTAGCCATCAGTTAATTAAATTAATATTTAATTAATTCATCTCCAAACATTCTCCTATTAATTAAATAAATTATTCAATTTATTTTAATTAATTCATTAAATAAAATTCCAATCAAATTAAATAAATAAAATCAATTTATTTAATTAAAATCCCTTTTTCCTCTTTTAAATAAATTAAATCAAACATTTATTTAAATCATTATCCCCCCACTTGCATTTTCCTACAAATGCAACTTGCACACATTTATTGAAATAAATGAATTTTTATTTTTAATAAAATCCTATTTTCCCTCACCCACCAAATCCACTTGCAAAATCTAATCCACTTCTAGATTCTTCTAACCCCTTCCTGATTAGCCTAATCCATCCCCTAATTATTGTCACATTCCTAAGCAAAATGGAGTCACTTCTCAAAGACCCCAAAGTCTTTGATAACCATTAAAGGCTTTCAACCTTCAACCACTAAATGTCTCATAGTCTTGGATAACCTTTGAAAGCTTTCAACCTTCAACCACTTAATCCCCAAAGTCTCCAATAACCATTAATGGTTACCTCAAACCCTCCCACATGGTTAAAACATTTGTTTTGACTCAACCTCTACCCAACCCAAAGGTCTCATCAGGCCATTAATGCTTTGACCATGATTATCTCTTAAACATTTGCACAAAGGTTTATCCTTGGATTAACTCTTAATCCAGTGGGTAATCTTAATTTGGACTTGACCCTTAGCCTCTAGATAACCATGAGGTCTTCTCAGGCCTTTAATGCCTCCAACCTCTTCTCTCAACCCAATCCTATGTTGACACTTGTCACCATTTTATTGGTTCCAATTGTGCACATGGATCCCCAACTTTCAAACTTGGCCCTTGATTAAACCATTCAATCTTAACCCTTCATTTCCCCATTTCTTCTATAAATAGAACCCTTCTCCTCAAGCAAAAGGGAAGCATTAGAGTATTGTTGTTATACTGGCATTAGCATAGAGCTTTCTCATAGCATCACTATCTACACTTACATAGCATTTTCTTATCATATTCAACCATCTTGAATCTCCATATGGCATCCATGGCTAGTGCTAAAAGCTGAGAGCTACACTCATTTGGGACTTAGAGAGGAGAGGAACAAGGGAGGAGCAACTATGAGCATCTTGATTAGCTATTTTATTCTATGTTTATATGCTTTCTATTTCATGCGTAATAACTCTCTTGATATGCCTGTTTAGGATAATCTTTTGTTGCTAACACTAACGTTTGTTTCTTGTACTCTTGTGTGTGTTGCCATCAAACAGATTTTCTAATCCTTTTTGCAAAGGATCATTTGGTGAACCTGACGTGAACAAGTTGCAACTATAACCTTCAAAAATCTCAACTCCAATTGCAATGTTGTTACGCGTCATAGCAAAGTTACCATAAAGGTAGCTCCACAAGGCACCACCTCCATCCCAAAGCAATACAATCTTGTGGAACAATTAGACAAAAGCCCTACGCTTATATCCATTTTAGAGCTTTTGCGCCTATCACCATCTCATAAAACTATCTTGGATCAAGCACTCCAAGAGGCGTCAGTCCCTGCAAATTTGAATATGAACCAATTTCAAGCCATGGTTGGAAATCTAAAGTCATCACCTTGTCTCACTTTTTTTGAAAGTGACAACTCTTCCTTCCAGCAACCTCATAATGCTTCGCTACACATTGAAGGCTTTATCGACCAACACAGGATCAAGTGAGTCTTGATACATAATGGAGTAGACCTAAACATTTGTACACTACAGTTGGTCACAGCATTGGGATATGCAATAGAATCAGTGGATCCTCGCAAGAAGATCACCATCAAGGCCTATGATGATGCAGAGCATTCATCCAAAGGAGCTGTGGTACTTCCAATCCGAGTCATTCCTATGGTAAAGCACATAATTTGTCAGGTTCTGGACCTTCCTCTGCCATATAATCTATTATTAGGGAGACCTTGGATACATGCCATGCAAGCTGTTCCATCTACCTACCATCAATGTATCAAGTTCCCACATAACGGTACAAAGATCACAATCCTGGGCGATGCAAATCCCTTTGCATTTTGCCATAATATCAGCCATCAACCAGAAATTACTGTTCCTAATAATAGGGAAGCTATTTCCTCCACATCATATGTAAGTCCCACCTCTCTTGCCAGTTCGAACACCCCTATACAAAAGCAAGAAAAGCTTAAGATGAAAGTAGCAGAGGAAGGTCTTGGAGAATACAACTTGAGTCAGCTCTTTTGTGTGGGACAAATGCCCACTTCTCCTAGAACACATGGTAAACCACAACAGTTACTCCAGCAACCACTAATCATGTTTGCATGTGCCTTGATGCCTTTCGTCCTTGGAAAGAGTCAAGAGGAAGAGACACAAGATGAGGACCTAGCGGACTGGATCTATAAAGATCCCATCACCACTGATAAACCGCAAGTTACACTTCCTATGGAACAGTATGGCAAAGGCCTCCTCATTATGCAAAGAATGGGATATGATGGTCAGAGTGCTTTGGGATACTGCAAACAAGGACAACATGAACCTCTGCTACCAGAATTAAAACCCAAAGGTAATACAGGCCTGGGCTTTGAAAAAGAGATCCTTCCTAAACTCAGATTCAAAGGAAAATCGAGCAAACCATTTTGCCCACCTACTGCAAAGAGGATACCTTTCATAATCAAAGCACCATAAAGCACTATCCCCATTGCCCCATCAAGGCTCACAACCCCACTGCAACCGTCACCAATGTTATTCATCCCACCAAACGAACCAGTAATCCCATCTGCAACACCATTTGTAGCAACAACTATATTGAAACCCACAGCAACATCTCTGGCACCAGCCATTCCAACAGAAGCCACTAAATCAACACTGCCGATACTTCCAGTAACAAATCCTTTAATCCCCATCAAAATTCCTGCAGCACCGATCACTACAAAGGTACATAAACCAATCACACCTGCAGTATTCAACTCCAGTGACATCCCAGTATGGTATAGCAATCGGATGCTGGAAAGTGATTCAAAGACCAACTCACATGAGTGGGAATTTGATTCTATACAGCTTAACACTTCAGACGAGGAAGACACATCACCACCTCCGCCACGCAAAGACATCCCTGTTTACGAAGAAGCACAGATAAAGACCACTTGGGTACCTGAGCTAGAAACATCTTCCACTGACCCTACGTCTCATCCTACGCCTGATTCTGATAGGGAGAGTACCATCAACGACCTTCACCACACTGTCTTAACCCTCACCGATACATCTAACGCACTTAACCTAATCGATGAAGTAATGCCCATTATCCACCCTGAACTCATCGAATGCACCCAATCAAATCCCCCATGTCTTGACCTCTTCCAAAACGATGAGGCTATCATTGACTTTTTGGAATTAAGGGATAATCTACCAAGCGGGGATCACAAAGCTAGATTCGCTATTGAACTTAATAGCGCGGCATACTTCGGGGCGGATGCCAAACCCTTCAGCTGCAAAAACATAATAATAAAACATGGATCTTCCAGTGAAAACCACACTGTGGCATTGTTTGATCCGACAAAAGGAAAAAGAAAGAGCGTATCCAACGGTGAAAACCTCTCTGAGGCACCTAAGGATGAAGGGTTTGACATTCTCCCTGCTAGTACACAACAGGAACGATCAACGATTCTTATCGAGGAAACCAATGAATACAATGTGGGGACTCCTGAAAATCCTCATATTATACATCTAGCATCTCTTCTCACTCCAGAGGAATAGCCTAAATTTATAGAGTTCTTCTAGCAGTGTCAGATCAACTTTGCATGGTCATATGCAGACATGCCTGGGCTTGATCCGGATTTAGTTATGCATCACCTCACAGTAGCAGAAGGAGCCAAACCTGTCAAGCAGAAGCTTCGTAAGATGCATCCTCAGATTGCCATGCTAGTCAAAACAGAACTCAAGAAACTCCTGGATGTTGGTTTCATTAGACCAATTGATTATGCAGAATGGATCTCCAACATCGTGCCAGTTGGCAAACCAAAAGGGGGCATCTGCATTTGTACCGACTTCAGAGATCTAAATAAGGCATGTCCTAAGGATGACTTCCCCCTACCAAATATCGACATCATAGTAGATCTAACAGCAGGACATGTGATGCTTTCACTCATGGATGGCTTTTTCGGCTACAATCAGATAAAGATCGCACCCGAAGATCAACATAAGACAACCTTCACATGTCCATGGGGCACATACTACTGGAATGTAATGCCTTTTGGTCTAAAGAATGTAGGAGTGACCTATCAAAGAGCAATGACCACCATTTTCCATGACATGATGCATACTATGATGGAAGATTATGTGGATGACTTATTAGCAAAATCACTTACTAGAGAAGGACATCTCCACATCTTAGATAAAATCTTTGATAGACTGGAACAATACCATGTTCGACTCAACCCAAAGAAATGTGTCTTTGGAGTGACCTCCAGGAAGCTTCTAGGATACATTGTCTCAAGAAAAGGCATTGAGGTCGATCCAGCAAAGGTTAAGGAAATCATGGACATGCCACCTCCAAAGAATATCAGTTAGCTAAGGACATTACAAGGGCGGCTTCAATCCATCCGCAGATTCATTGCACAATTGGCTGATAAGTGTCACCCATTCACACACCTGCTACACAAGAACATCCACTTTCAGTGGGATGCCAAATGCCAACAAGCATTTCAGGTGCTTAAAGACTATCTCATGAATCCACCATTGTTGATGCCACCAAATCCAAGTAGACTGTTGTTACTTTATATCTCAGCAACAAGTACAGCATTGGGTGTACTACTGGCACAACATAATGCAGAAGGCAAAGAGTGTGCTGTATACTACATCTCTCACACACTGGTTGGCTATGAACTCAATTACACACCTATTGAGCGAGCTTGCCTAGCAGTGATCTTGGCAACTACTAAACTGCGGCACTATCTGTTGACACACAAGGTACAACTCATCGCAAAGATTGATCCACTCAAGTATTTACTCAGCAAAGCAACATTGACAGGCCACTTGGCTAAATGGGTGATGATTCTAAGTGAATTTGACATCGAGTATGTAGACCGTAAAGCTATCAAAGGTCAAGTTATTGCAGATCAGTTGGTCGATGCACCACTCATAGGCGATCATCCTCTCATTTGCAATTTTCCAGATGAAGAGATATTCATGATCATAGAAGCACAACCATGGAAACTATATTTTGATGGCTCATACACTAGGCATGGCTCAGGGGCAGGCATTTTTTTTATCACACCTCAAGGTGATAGCATCCTGAAGTCTTATAGGCTCATATTTCCATGCACAAACAACATAGCAAAGTATGAGGCCTTGATCATAGGACTCAGGTTAGCCGTACAATGGAAATTACAAGAACTACAAGTATATGGTGATTCCCAACTAGTCATTCGACAAGCAACAGATGAATATCAGACCAAAGATGATAAACTCATGCCATATAAGCAAATGGTGGAGACTCTAAAGACATCATTTACTACTATCACTTTTGAGCAGATACCAAGAGATCAGAATCGAGCTGCTGACGCTATGGCTACCATCACATCTCTCCTAGATCTTCCACAAAATTAAACACGCTATGAGTTCTTGGTAGAACAGCTTTGGATCCCCGCTTATGATACCCCTGAATCTGAGATGATATGTCGCCTTGTCGGTTCTAAATCCCTATGGTACGGTGAGTTCTACACCTATCTCCGCGATCACACCCTTCCTCCCAACCAATCAAATAACCAACGTAAAACCTTCATTTGCCAAACTGCTCAATATACCATTATTGCCGAAACCCTATGCCGACGCGGTCTTGATGGTACTCTCCTTCGATGTCTGGAACAAGATGAGATAACAAAGGCTTTGGAAGAGGTACATGAAGTAATTTGCGGGACTCACTCAAGTGGTCCGTCACTAGCCAAGAAACTCATGCGAGCTGGATATTATTGGCCATCTATGGAAAAGGATTCCTACTACTTTGTCAGAAAATGCAAGAAATGTCAAGTTCATGGTGACCTGATACATGCACCGGCACAGGAACTGCAACCAATCACGACACCATGGCCTTTCTATCAATGGGGCCTTGACCTTGTGGGTAAAATCCATCCATCTTCATCCAATGGCCATAAATTCATTATTACCACCACCGAATATTTCACAAAGTGGATCGAAGCTATTCCACTTACCCAATTCACCGGCAAGAAGATCGCCTCATTCATCCTCAACTACATCATCTGTCGGTATGGTGTACCCATGTCCATCATCACAGATAACGGTCTTCCTTTCAAAAATCAGGATGTCTATGAACTTTGTGAGAAATTTCATATCCAACACCGCTTTTCCACTCCCTATTACCCACAAGGCAATGGTCAGGCCGAAGCATCCAATAAAAACATATTGAGGATCCTAAAGAAGACAGTCAATGATGCCGGCCATGACTGGCATGTTCAACTAAATCCGGCACTATGGGCATATCGAACTAGCATTCAAACCCCTACAGGTGCAACTCCTTATTCATTGGTCTATGGTGCAGAAGCTATCTTGCCTATTGAGGTTGAGATACCATCATTACGGGTTTCCTTGCATAATTTGATAGATGATGAAGCATATAGAGTATCCTGTCTTCAGGACTTGGAGTTACTAGATGAAAAGCGACAAGCTGCATACAACCATCTCAAAGCCTATCAGCAGCGCATGAGCAGAAGCTACAATCACCGAGTTAAACCTCGTACATTTGAGGTAGGTGATCTTGTTCTATGAGAGAATCCTCGCAACCAACCAAACAGAGAACATCAAGGCAAGTTTGAATCAAACTGGCTCGGCCCATATGTTGTCACTGCTGTATTTGGGTCCGGGGCATATCAATTGGCTACATCAGAAGGAAAACCGCTTGCAGATCCAATCAACAGCATGCACCTCAAACGGTTTTATACTTAAGGTGTACAGAGTATCAAGCTCCCAGATATATTGGCAAAAATACCAAAAACATTCAGAAAATGTCCTAAAGAAAATACAAAAACATTCAAAAAGTAAAGAAAAATCATGCATCCAAACGGTGAACAACCACTCCGGTGGCACCTTGGGTAAGTGCGATGGTGAAAACCTGGCAAACAGGTGCCACTCGTAAAGACAATGGCTCCAGTATCTTTTAGGCTCGTTGCGATCACATTCATGCATACACACATCCATCCATCCAAACCATGGCTTGTTATTTGATCTACAACTAAGGAAGTACTCCACGCGTCTTGCATCCCGCTTTTTCATAGTCAGGTCTAAAACTGGGGGCAATGCTCTTAACCTATTGATGGAAGTGGATTCTACATTACTGGTGATTCATTGGCAAAAACATTCAAAAATGACTCTCAAAATACCAAAAACATTCAAAAATGTCTCACAAAATCCAAACAAACATTCAAAATCATTCCACAAAATCCAAAAACATCGAAAAAACCATCGAAAATCAAACCAAAAACATGACAACACCTTGTACATATTCATCCGAGCAGATACAAAGCAAACATTGACATAATACTCACATGATGACCACTTATCAATCAACCAAAACAATCAACATCAACAAATCAAAACTGTCTTTAAAACAAGGATGCATCCTTCCTTACCACAATAAAGACAAAAAGTGACGTTTTCTTTGACAAGAAAATTATGTTAAGCTATCAAATACTTGGTTGATTTGTGAGTACAATCCTTTGTTTCTCTATATCGGAATCTTTCAGCATTATTTTGTATCAGTTGCGCATTATTTCTGATGAAGTTCTGGGGCATGTACTAATGGTGTCTACGTGGGAAGTTCACTAAGTTATGTGATCTTATGCCAAAATGTAGTCATAGATCATTACGGCTTGCTGACTACAGCGTATACCTCGACCATATGGACATGAACCATTACCAAGGATCCTTATTCTTTATTCTTTATGTATATACTGTTTGTTTGTAGGTACAATGCTCATTCTTTGGTTCCTCCCCCTCCAAATTAGATAAAGGTTTTATTTTCTTAGTATGGTATGCACTTGTCTCAGGATTTGATCAGCCTAAGATCAAGGAGGACGATCCAAGTCATGCATGAATGGAGATAATCCTTGTCTGTTCCGCAAGCAATACTCTGGTCAACTTGACCCTTATATCAAGTTGTTTGTATTAACTTGCTATATTAAAATCCATGAAAGAAATACTCAGGTCATCTTGAATCATTGTGTCAAGATGCTTGTATTCTCTTCCAACATTTTAAAGCTCAATGATGAAAATAGAGCACTATGGATCATCATTTCGCTTTATCTGTTTATATCTTGCATTCCATTGCATATCACCCATTCATTTATTCATTCATATGTAGGATTTACATGCAAAAAAAAAATGACCAACAAAGCTAGTCTTGGATACAATCATGACTGAGTACTCTGATACATCATCAATGCATCACGCAAAATCTTACAAACCTTGCATTCCTCATAATCATGTCATCCTCACATTTAGTTGCATATTGCATTAAATATTTAGTTGCATCTTGCATTAAACGTTTAGTTCTATCTTGCATTAAACATTCATGTCATTTTTTAAACTTAATATTGCATATAGTTCATTTTGGACATTAGTTTTCATCAATCATTTTTGCATCATTGCATTAATCATAAATAGGTCGATTTATTCGTAGAAATTAAATTGTCTTTGATTATATTTAGTCCTTTACTAAGCATTCATATGGTGTCAATTATTCATCATCATTTCATTATCCTTTATCATTTATCATTGCATCCATTCATTATAGTTAAAAGGGGCATTCATTCATCCATTTATTAACATATCTTATTAGGCACATTTTAGGAGTCATTTCACATTACGTTTCATTATCCATTTTTAATTGCATTAAGGTGCAGTTATTAAAAACATAAGTTATAGTATCCTCATATTATCATTTTTACTTAAATCATATTTAAACATTTAGAATCATAAATCCATTTGTTTACCAAACATTGGTTCATACCATTTCATATATCCATTTTACCTATTGTATTCATTTAACACATTATTAAATAACATTTGTACTTAACATTTGGTTATCCATATTACATTCATCTAAAAACACATCTAGATGCATATCCATACATAAAATCATTCATTCAACCATTGCATTAACATCATCACATAAATCATCTCATCATTATATTACAATAGGAAACATCAAAATCCTGTTCATAAAATCATCATAAACATATATCATCATCATGGCATTACATACATAAAGTATTGCATCAAAAATCAAATCAAAACCAATCATACATATAAACTTGCATTCATATGTCAGTATCTCACATCATAAATCATCATAAAAGCATGCATATAGGAAACATCTCATCAAATACATACATATACACACATCCATCTAAGCAATAAATCATCATCATGCATAAACATTCCATACATAAATCAAATGCATATCATCACAAAATGGGATCTCCTCATATATATCATCTCATATATCAGAGTACAATGAAATCTACAAAATCGGCTATCAAGAGCCATCCAAGATACAGTACATAAATAAACAATGATACAATACATATATGCAAAAATGCTCTCTCAAATGCCGCTCTAGCCAGATGTTGTACCACCACCACCAGCGCCACCTGCTCTCCCACTAGCGCCTGCACCACCTGATCCATCTCTTCATGGAGGCCTCATCGAACCCCCACTCCCTCCGGCATCTCCTGATCTCTCCTGCCTCAAAGGACCCATCATACCCCCACTACTCTGCACCCTTTGTGATCGCTCGGATCTGGCCTGCCGCATCTGCGAATAGCTGAGAGCTCGCTGGCTAACTGGTACAACCTGCTCATATAAGCCCCGCCAGTAGTCTATCTTGGCCTGTGCTTGCTGCATCTCCCTCATCACCTCCCCTGTAGGACCCTATGCTCCTACTCCAATCCGAACCCTCTCCTGCAGCTCGGCCAATCTCATAACCACAGTATCTCTCTCCCGTAGCACCACTATCAGCTCTGACTCTTGTGCAAATAGCTACACATCCCTAGCTGCTACCTCCTCCTCTAACCTCTCTATCCGAGTCTGCAAATGAACTATCATATGATCCCACAGATCTCTAGTAGCTCCCTCTCCAGTGTCCATCGTTGCCTCACCTGTATCACCCTCTCCAGTAGGTCCCTCCCCTGCCCCACCCTCTCCAGTGATCCCCTCTCCTCTATCCATCGGGATCTCTCTCTCCATCCCCCTCCCACTCAGCTGCACTCCTCCCTGCATCAAAGGTCCCTGTGATATCTGAAGAGGTAGTCCACCTCTCCCTCTCCACTGCCTCGGCATCCCCAACCCACCTCCTCCTCCACCTCCTCCTCCGCCACCTCCATCTCCTCCTCCTCCTCCTCCTCCTCCTCGACCTCCTGCTCTCTGTCCTCGTCCTCGTCCCCTCTCATCCTCAAAAGCTGGGGTTGGCTCTGCTGGGTCTGATATATGTAGGATCAGGTGCACCACTCGATACTGTGTGTACTCCTCTGTCACCCCTACATCAATGACCCTTGGTCGTAGATCCCATGGCCTCGCCTGCAGTGTCCGAAACTCTGCCAGTGCCTGATCATACGGTAGCACTGGACCCCATGCATACCACTCCCGAATAACCCGTGCATACTCTCCAGATCCATTAGGCAGTCCCTGTTGCCGTCCGAACTGCCTCATCACTTGTCCCGGCACCTATCTCTCCACATGATATGAGGTCCTCCCAATGAGGAATCAGGTCATGAACACATAAGGTAGTGCCTTTGCATCATCATCCCATGGCTCACACTCCAAGTATGGCCGCCATATCACTGCATCCAAGTCATCCAATGCCCGCTGCCACCACTCTAACTTCCCCAAGTGGGGCTGACTCATCATGCCACTGTACATAAACATGTATGGCTGGTCCACGGCCCGAAATCTGAGACTCACTGGTCGAGTCACTGGTAGGTGCTCCCAAGCCCAAATATGCAGCAGTGTCATGCCCACTACTAAGGAACCTCTCTCTCGATACACTACCTCATGTAGCTCCTGATACATGTGCGCTAGCATGCACGACCCCCATGCAAATCGGGTCCCCTCAGTCATCATCATCTCTATCACCTATCCCCATCCCACTGCCAATCCATGTGACCGCCTGTCTGGACACAAAAGACCTCCCACAATCTCTGACAACACTGCTGGAAGAGGCTCATATAGTGCTGCTATATCCTCCCATGTGATCCAGCCATCGTCAATATATACATCATCATCAAAAATCCTCTGACATGACAGAGTCCCCTAGGATCTATCGTATGTAACTAGCTCCCCTCGAATCAGAATCTGAAGGATACGCCACACGTCCTCCAAGGTCACAGTCATCTCCCCCTGTGCCAAATGAAAAGTGCACGTCTCGCTGTGCCACCACTCTGCTAGTGCTGTAATCAAACCGTGATTCATATGAATCACAGGCATATGCATCACCTCGTACAAACCAGTCGCAGCAATGCAGTCTATCTCAGTCTGAGTCAATCAGTCCCGCAACCCTTGTGTCGCAGGATGAGGCTCACATAACTGCAACACGCATAGATCCTCCTGCACATGGACATTCATCAACTCACCATCAGTTGTTTTGTTTTCAAACTTTCTTAAGTTTAAACCTAGACTATCATCAGATACTTTGATCAAGTATCTTCGGGTCTCAACAGGTAAGCAATCATGGCCACCTAGACTTCAATAGGCATTTATCCTAACAAATGACCTAAGTCTCATCAGGCTGCTATGGTTCAAAACAACTCCCACTTCACCTCGCCATCCATCAATCATTGGCATCAGGAGTTTGTTTTGTCCAACACTGGGGCATCTCTTTATCCTAAGGCAAAAGTGCTATTTTACCCACAAAAGTGCTAGTTTTACATAATAGCGCTACTACCCTAACAAAAGTGCTCAAAAAGCTATACAAAAGTGCTACAACTACAAATGCGCTAAAACAGCTATACAATAGCGCTACTTAACATCAATAGCACTCAATTCACCCTTCAATAGCACTACTTAGTTAATAGTGCTCATAGTAGCGCTAATGCATGGCAAAAGCGCTCAAACAAGAGTACAATAGCGCCATTACGACACAATAGCGCTAATTTATGGAGCAAAAGTGCCAAAACCAGAGTTCCAGCGCTCTTGCTCCGACTTGCCTTGCACTCAGCTAAAAACCTATCAAAAATGCATGAAAATTAAGTTTTCGAATTTGTGTACCACTGGTCTGTAGTCGTCTGGACGCTGGAACCAACGGACTCACTCGAATCTTTGCTCGGTGATCGAAATCGACATCGTAGCTACTCCTTGCTCCTCCAAATGTCACTATCAGAGCTCTCATTTTCAACTGGTCATGGTCACAAATGATCCTATTTTCACCCCTTTCACCCCATTTATACCCCTCGCCGTCACTGTAACTTCGCCGTGCTCATCGCTGTGGTCCCCATAAACTTCCCGAGCTCCCCATTTCTCTATATTTCCCCTGATTTCTTCTATTTTTTACCAGTATACCTAACTTCTTCTCTTCTACCACCCTGCCAATTTTCATTCTTTTTCGAGAGATCGCCCGATTTTTTGAAATTTTTTGGCCCATCTCTCGAGGGGCATACCACCCATTAAATTTACATTTTATGGGGCAATTTTCTTCACACCAATTTTTCTTTCTTTGAAACGACGCGATAAACCACACCGTCTCAAAGAGGGGCAAATGTAGTCACACAAATCTGTCCAGCTTAATTAAATAAATATTCGCTATTTATTTGATTAAAAATACACTAGCCATCAGTTAATTAAATTAATATTTAATTAATTCATCTCCAAACATTCTCCTATTAATTAAATAAATTATTCAATTTATTTTAATTAATTCATTAAATAAAATTCCAATCAAATTAAATAAATAAAATCAATTTATTTAATTAAAATCCTTTTTTCCTCTTTTAAATAAATTAAATCAAACATTTATTTAAATCATTATCCCCCCACTTGCATTTTCCTACAAATGCAACTTGCACACATTTATTGAAATAAATGAATTTTTATTTTTAATAAAATCCTATTTTCCCTCACCCACCAAATCCACTTGCAAAATCTAATCCACTTCTAGATTCTTCTAACCCCTTCCTGATTAGTCTAATCCATCCCCTAATTATTGTCACATTCCTAAGCAAAATGGAGTCACTTCTCAAAGACCCCAAAGTCTTTGATAACCATTAAAGGCTTTCAACCTTCAACCACTGAATGTCTCAAAGTCTTGGATAACCTTTGAAAGCTTTCAACCTTCAACCACTTAATCCCCAAAGTCTCCAATAACCATTAATGGTTACCTCAAACCCTTCCACATGGTTAAAACATTTTTTTTGACTCAACCTTTACCCAACCCAAAGGTCTCATCAAGCCATTAATGCTTTGACCATGATTATCTCTTAAACATTTGCACAAAGGTTTATCCTTGGATTAACTCTTAATCCAGTGGGTAATCTTAATTTGGACTTGACCCTTAGCCTCTAGATAACCATGAGGTCTTCTCAGGCATTTAATGCCTCCAACCTCTTCTCTCAACCCAATCCTATGTTGACACTTGTCACCATTTTATTGGTGCCAATTGTGCACATGGATCCCCAACTTTCAAACTTGGCCCTTGATTAAACCATTCAATCTTAACCCTTCATTTCCCCATTTCTTCTATAAATAGAACCCTTCTCCTCAAGAAAAAGGGAAGCATTAGAGTATTGTTGTTATACTGGCATTAGCATAGAGCTTTCTCATAGCATCACTATCTACACTTACAAAGAATTTTCTTATCATATTCAACCATCTTGAATCTCCATATGGCATCCATGGCTAGTGCTAAAAGCTGAGAGCTACACTCATTTGGGACTTGGAGAGGAGAGGAACAAGGGAGGAGCAACTATGAGCATCTTGATTAGCTATTTTATTCTATGTTTATATGCTTTCTATTTCATGCTTAATATCTCTCTTGATATGCCTGTTTAGGATAATCTTTTGTTGCTAACACTAACGTTTGTTTCTTGTACTCTTGTGTGTGTTGCCATCAAACAGATTTTCTAATCCTTTTTGCAGAGCATCACATGCATAGTGTTTAGTAAACTTGTTAAGTATCTCTACCGGTCAGTGTTTAAAGTGGTATTGTTTTTTGTGTCATTAATTCACCCCCCCCCCCCCTCCTCGTGGTTTATAAGTATATCACAAATCTTGATAGATTTCAAATTCAAATCTTCTCGCTCTTTCTCTATGTGCCCTGCAACAATTCCACCAACTACTCATCCAAATCTCCCACTACATCCCCCCAAAATAGCACCTTCTGAGTCAAGTTTAGTCTTTTAAATACGAACTAGAAAATCCGCAAGTAATCGTGTCTTAACTGCATTATAAATGAAGTTGACTTTACCAACCTTTATTTTAGCATAGACACAAACTCACCAACTCACCTTTTGCCATCGCAACTATGTAACCGATCACCGATCTGACTAACTTAATATTCATCAATACAAACAATTATTGTAGGAGAACATGCATGCATGGAAAGATAGACAATAATACCAAGATTTATCTTGTGGAAACCCAAATGGGAGAAAACCACGGTGTGAGTAGAAACTCACAAACTTTGCACTCTTCTGCAGGATGCCCGGTGAGGATCCATCCCTGTTAGGAGATTGTAGAGACATTGTTAAGTGCCCCTCAGTTAAGGGATTTTATTTAAGGCTTGTTAGTTCCTTTACCTTGTAAGAGGTAGCCTTGTTAAGGACTTAGGATCATCAATTAAGATGTCACCTGATTAAAGGATTTTACAAAGGGGCTTGTTAAAGTCCACCCGGTTAAGGGATTTTGATTTGCAATGGTTAGAAAGAAACTAGAAGTTGATCTATTGGAATAGCTACTGATAGCTTGATCAGATCACAATGAAATTCATACTTTGTCTACACCGGTTGTATCTGCTCTGCACTACACCGGTTTTCTACTTATATCCTCAGCTCTCCACTCTGTTAGTCTACTTCACACACACTCTACTCTGCTAAATCATTTATCACTTTCTCATTCTTCACTCTGCACTTTGGATCGCCTCTCACAAGATTTGCACTTTGCAAATTTTTTGATCAAAATGTTTTGTATAAACTCAAAACACTTTTATACTCTCTCTATCGTCACCTTCAGGTGTTTCCTTAATCAATGCAATCATATATCTCGATAGATTTTAAATTTAAATCTTCCTACTCTTTCTCTACGCGTCGTGCAACAATTCCGTCAACTACTCATCCAAATCCGCCACTGTATCTCCCAAAAATAGCGACTTCTGAGTCGAGTTCAGTCTTTTAAATGTGAACCAAAAAATCCACAAGTAATCATGGCTTAACTACATGAAAACTGAATTTGACTTCACAAACCTTTAGTTTTGCATAGACACAAACTTACCAACTCACCTTTTTCCATCGCAATTGTGTAACCGATCACCACTTCAAGATTTATGGTGACAACCTATCTTCTTTCTGCTTCACCGGTCTACCGGTATACTATTGGGCTCTTCACTACCGGTTCATCCTTTGATATCAATTTGTATTACTTCTATCAAGCCTCTTTTCCTATTTTCCAATGAGGTTCCAGTTTGCATAGGACCTCAATCCTTCTTACCCAAGTCACCTTCTCTAACATCATCATCATCAAAATGGCCAACTTAAAGATCTGACCTTAACACCGATCTTCTTGAATGAAAAACTGATTAGCATATTCTATCTTCCCTTGAGCCGATTGAACATTGATCATCTATCTCTGATGCTTCTCCCATGTTGTTTGCAAGCCATCACCTTTGCTACTAAGATGCACCACTCCATCGGTCAGTGTTAGTTATCAATGAAAAATCTCTGCTAACATACCGATTCACTGATTTAACTGGTTTACTCAACATCAATGATGCCAATAGAAGGTACATATGTATGGAGAGATGGTGCGTAAAGCTGTCTCTAGCACTGCCACTTCATCAACTCTTCTACCAATACCATCGGCTCCATTGATGTGCCTTAAAAAAGGGATGCATTTTTTTATGAGCTTGAGATAATGGTCCTATGGAGGACCACACCTTTTCCCCTTGGTTCTAATGGATCGATGGCTCATTTTTTCACTTTTGGACCCTAATTAGCGTTTTTCCTTCACATGGTCATATCTTGGATTTTTCTGTCCATTATTGGCAAAGAAGGTATCCTGGGAAAGGTGGTTTTTTGTACTATGCATTGGTGTGGGTATTTTCTTCTATTTTTTATCCTTATGGATTATTTTAGCATCTTTTATAAGAACTTTCTTTTGTAGACACATTGAGATGCATTATCACATTCTTGTATTTTGGGAATGTTGTGCACATGTTGTGCCATATTATTATACTCAAACTATATTATAAAGTGTCAAGAGGGGTTGTGTAGTGCATTTTTTGTTTATGAATCACAGCTTTGTCAAGTGAGTGTCTCTTCATGACAATTCTAAGATCTTTGAGATTCTACCCCATGCGTGTGTGTGGTTTGGTGCACACCCTTTGTTTAGTTGCAAGTAATTTTTTGTCACTTCAGATATTGTATCATCTCCTTCATACATTTGTTAGTGACATAGAATTTCAATGGATCTATCATGGCTCTCCCTAGTTAGAATTATGGGGGGTATTATATTGTTCATGCTAATGCTTCCTTGGTTTCTCTTAGAGTGAGTTGAGACACTCTTGAATTTGTATTTTTTGGAGGTAACCTTAACTCCTTAGTTGATCATAGTTCTTTAGAATATTGCATCTACATTTTCAATTGAATTGGTTGAGTAGTGTCGTTGGGGTCACTCCATCAAATTCATGTGTCATCTGTATTTTTTATTGAAAAATATTTTTTCCATTGTTGCCATCTGATTATTGTTTGAGTAGTCATTTGGGGCACTATGAAAATTCATCTATTCTTGATCGTAATCATCATCTTGGTTTAGAGGATTTTTGTAGTTATAGGACCATATCAGTCTTGGTTTGATGGTTGTCTACACCTTCTTTAGGCTTTAATTATGTTCTTTATGTTTTTGTTTTTGGGACATTGGCTTGAACGCTTCTTATTCCTTCATGTTCTTTCTTTTGGAAAGGAGTTTATTCCCATAGGGTTTTTCTCTAATTCCTTATTGTTGAGAGATTTACATTTTATTTCATTGTAGTTTTACATGGGTACATTTTATTTCATTGTAGTTGTACATGGGTACCTAATATGGCGATGTGATCAGGACCCATAATGCATCTCATATTACACGGTGTACTCCCTAAGTTTCACTTGGGTGCTAGAGTAAATCATTTTGCTTATTTATATTTATGTAAGTTTCACTTAAGGTAACCAACATTTAATAGTTTAGGTGATTAGGTAGATTTTAATATTCTTTTATGACCTACATCTAGTATTTTGTGTCAGTTGGTTCTATCTACTCTTGCACCTCATTTGTGCTCCCTCTCTTGCCTTTTCCTTTATAAGAAAGGCTCTTATACATTTGTACTCACCTCTGATCAATACATCTTGTATATTAGTGAAATAGTTACACTTGGATTAATTTTCTTGTGTGTGAAGGGTGACTTATAGATTGGTTATTGGGTAAGGTGGAAATATTTGCTTCTACAAAAGAGGCTTGCCTGAGGGAGAATATAGAGCCACACATTCACCTTGAGGATTCTACATAGCATATCTAAAAATTCTTCAATATTTAATTCTATATTATAATATAGTTTTACTTATTTTTCTTGAGCATATACCATGGGTTGAAGATGCTCACCTATTTTCCTAATGCTCCTAATAAATAATAAATCTAAAAATTCTTGCATATCTAATTTTGGATAATTATTTTTAGATAGGTAAATAGTTGGAGAGGGCAGAATCTCATTTATTTTATAGTAATTTAAAAACCATAACATCAATATTTCTAAATTCCATGACTATCCAGTAACCCCACTATGTTGTTTTTGTTCATTCATCAGCCTATCTCTATATCTAGCCAATCCTTTAACCTAGGAGATGATAGATAAACCCTAAACATATACCGATTATGATATATGTGCATTCCTGAGTTACAAAGAGGGATTACTATTACAATCAGTAGAAACACTTTTATAATCTAGATACATTCCCAGACTACAAAATAGGGAAGATCTTGCAAACTATACTATCTACAGACATATTGATGAAAACCTAAAATTTCATTAGTCATCCTCTTCAGTTTCATCAAAATTCTCTAGCTCAAATTCTGCATCCCCCAGTTCATCGCCCAACATCTATTGCTCCATTTCCTAGTGGTATGTGATAGGAAATTTGCGGTTAGAGTGAGAGTTGACTAGCTTTCTGTATTTCTCCATGAATTCCTTCAATTTGTCCTCCAGGAAGCCATTTCCCACTATTGGTTCCTCATTGTTGTCCATGGCATCATCTTGACCCTTTTCCAATAAACCTTGCTCCCTCAAATATGCTCTAAACCAATCATCCTCCATATTGTCCACCATTCTTGCCACAATTAACAGAAAGGTGAATTTTCTCTTGATTACCACCCACCTTTTTTCAAATTCCTCCTTTTGCACTGTTCTGATCAAAGGGGAAATGAAACACTTCCTCAACCCTGCTTTCTCCTCAACCCCGCTTTTAGTCATGTAGTAATTTTGAGGCATGGGAATGGAGGTATACCCCATTACATTATCCAAAACCCCATCAATATCATCTGAGAATTTTATTCTTGAAAATAATGTGGCATAATTTATTGTCTTTCCCTTTCTTGACATAAAAAAAAAGTAGTTCTAGGAACATGGCAGATATGTCTGAATTTACCCGGTATCGATGGTATGCTCACATGAATTCCCTGCCCAATATCTCCTTAACTAAGTGGAGAATAAGGGGATAACCTATTCTCAACACAAAGAGGAGCCTCTTCTCTATGATTTCCCCAATAAATGCCATCTATCATTTAGTCACCCCAAGTAGCATCAGAGTGTCCATATTGGTTAGAAACTAGGCACAATTTTTGTTTATAGGATGAAATATTTCATGCATATTAATTTCCCTATAATGAGACTTGGTTTATAAAGCCTCGGTCTATGCTTCTTGATGAATCCAAAGGAAGCCTTTTGTATCAACTGGAAAATATGTTATCATCCCATCCTTTCCTTATCACTTCATAAACTAAATTCATGCCAAATCCTATTCCTCTAATCTTCCCATGAATGGCATGTTAAGAAATGATGTTGGGATAATTTTTGGTAGCACCACCCCATTATGGTAGTCACTTTGCAATGTTAGGAGACAATGTTTTTATAGGTCTTTTTGGCCAAGTTATTCACCAATTTATTTCCCTCTTTGTACATGTGACTAATTTTAAAGTTTGAGAAACTATCAATCAAATTTTTTATTGATACCATCCATTTGTTTAGAATCCATCTAGGAGTGTAATTATTCCTAATGGCATTAATGATTATGAGGGAGTCACCTTCAATATCGATATTTTGAATTCCAAGTACTTTTCCTATCTCAAGTGCCCTTAAAGCCTCCCTAAATTCAGCCACATTATTTGTAGTAATACCAAATACTTTCAAACATTCTAGTATAACAAAACCCTCCTCATTGCAAGCTACACAACCAATTCCACTCTATCTGAGATTTCCCTTAGAGGCACTATAAAAGTTTATTTTAATTCATTTGTGTTCTAGAGCGGTCCAAATTACATTTTGATGAGCCTCAACTAAGATGCATGGGCCACCCCCTAGCAAAGGCAGAATGATTATGCCTTTGAATAATTTAACCATTTTCTCATCCCAATTGGAGTAGCAGTTGTTTTTTAGGGTTTTTCCTTGAGCTTCTAAGTTTTGTAGTTCCATGATGAGTGTTTTTATCTTTTTTCTTAGGCGATCCCTATGCATGGATTGATCTTGAAATATTCTTCAGTTGTGTTCTTTCCATAGTTCCTAGGTGATTGGTGATGGAATTACTTGCCAAAGACATCTAAAGATCCCTTTCTCTTTTCATTTGGGCTACATCCTGAACCAATCAATCAATTTGAGGGGGATTGGGCATTGGAAGGTAAGGATTGTAGTGAAATGTTTCTAGCAACTCTTTGCATAAGGGCATGTGAGAAGGAGATGATCAACATCTTCCTCTTTGTTTTTGCAGAGTGCATCTTTTTCAATCTATCCTATATCAGAATCCGATTTTGGATGGTCATCCATGAGAAGGCTCCCACCTTTAGGAGGCAAGATTTCCCCCAAAGAAGATCCTTTGGCCAATGAAGGTCCCAGAGAGCATCTTCCATCACTTTGTACCCTAACTTGACTTTACTCTCTCGATCCCTTCAAGCACACCATTTGATGTGGTCTTCTTGTTCTAAAAATTTGATGTACCTCGAGCTTAGAATCTTTTTCAATTTGTCTTTTTGGTCCTGAGGTACATTCAACTCATTCAATGATTTGCATTCATATTTTTGGACATTATTATACCAAATGAGGTTTCCATAGTCACAAAATTTCTCCTAACATTCCCTAGTAGTCTCCCTTTTGATGTCTTATAGTTCTTGCATCCTCCACAGTTCCAAGTGGCCATCCCATGAATCCTGTCAAATAAAATTTCTTTGTCCATTTCTTACATCCCATGTGATATATTTAATGATGATTTCCCCGCAATCAAGAATAAAATTCCATACTGCATATCCTCTTGGAGGGTTTCTAATAGTGAGTATTTGAATAGGGCCTTCATAGTCCAAATATTTCTTCCTCAATATCTGTATCCATTTTGTGTTGCCTTGATACATATTCCAAACAATTTTGGCACCCATGGAAGAATTCATAATGTTGAGTTGTTTTATTCCTTCTCCTTTAGCTTCCTGTGGTCTGTACATCTTATCCCACGAAATGAGGAAAAAATTATTTGAGTCACTGGCCCCATTCCATGGGAATTTCCTTATGAATTTGGTTAAGTTGTCAATGACTACCTCAAGGAGTTTCAAACATGCCATGGAGTATATTGGGATGGCAGAAAGAATTCCATTGATCATAAGAACCTTGCTTGCAAAGGTCAACCATTTTCCTTTCTAGAGCTCCATTCTCTTCTTGCATCTGCCTACAAGATCCTCCCAATAGCATTTTTTGTTTATTTCTGCAAAAAGGGGCATTCTCAAAAATTTCCCAGGAGGTTTGAGGTTATTTAAACTAGAATCCTGACTATAACTCTCTAAAGACTTGGTTGAGTGTTGCAGAAGAAGACCTTCGATTTTCTCTAGTTGACGGATTGACCAAAAACCAGACTATAATCATTGCCTCGCCCCTAGAAGCTTGTCCAGATAAGATGGTGTCATCAACAAACTATTGATGCGTAACTAGATCCATTCCAATGGTAATACTTATTCTCTGCCACTATCCCTCCAACCTACATTGGGTAACCTACATTGGGTGATGAATCTATCAAGTGCCTCTAACATGACTATGAACAAAAAGGGTGATAGTGGGTCACCTTGCCTAATTCCTTTGGAAGATTAAAAAAACTATGTGAATTACCATTCACAAGTACTGAGAACTTTAGAGTATGAATACAACTTCCAATCCATTTGATCCATTTTCTTTGGAAACCAAATCTATTAAGGAAATTGAGAAGGAAATGCATCTCTACAAGGTCATAAGCTTTAAAGATATCAAACTTCACTATCATACTAGGTGAGCGTAGTTTCCTTGCAGAGTGTATTGCTTCATAAGCCACAATGATACCTTCAACAATTGATCTCCCTGCTCAGAAAACACTTTGTTCCTCTGATATTACTTGATTAATTACTCTTTTTATCCTATTGGAGACTACTTTGGTGATGACCTTGTAAGACACATTGTAGAGTGCAATTGGTCTATAGTCATTCATGCTCTGTGCTTCCTCCATTGCTTTTCACAAATCATCCTTCATAATATCCCAAAGGAATGGAAAAATTTGGCTATGAACTCATCTAGACCTACTATTTTATTTGGGTTAAATTAGAAGGTGGTGATCTTGACTTATTCAAGTGAAACTGACTTGTATAGTTCAATGTTGTCTACCTCATTTATTTGGAAAAGAATCATATTTAAAAATGTATCCCTTTCCTCATTATGGATTAGGGAATCCTTGTTCAAAAAGGCTTGAAAGTTCCTTACAACTTCTTGGTTTACCTCCTTTATGCACTGGGTTGGTTATTCAGTTGTCCTCCTTTTGAATGTCCACAATTTTCTTCCTGCTCTAGTTGATAGTGGTAGATTTGTGAAAGAGTTTAGTTTTGCTATCCCCTTCTTTTAGCCAAATTTCTCTGAATTTTTTCCTTTGCAATTTTTCCTCCCTTGCAAGAAGTTCAGTTAGTTGAGCCTTTAAATCCTTCTCTTTCTCATGCTTCACCAATGTCATTCCATTTAGGACGAAAACTTCATTTATCTACTATAACTCCTCTACTTTGGATTTTTCTGCAAAGATATTTTTAAAAATAAACATTGTGTAGGCTTCTACAAATGATCAATGCTTGTAGTGTCACACTTTAACATGCCTGTGTGACCTTATTTTAGGGTTTTGGAATCCTATTAAAATTTCTTCTATGTCGCACACTTGATCTTTATTATTTGTTGATATTTGGTCATTCTTCTGCATTTCTTTCATTTGTCGCATTTTCAATTAGGCCTTGTCAACATTATCATTATCAAATGTGATCTTTGATCATTATCAATATTATCAGGTCAATTGGACATTGTCAACCATTCTCAATGTCGAATTAGGGTTTTGTCTTGATCAATCATCAATTTATCAACCTCTTATCAATTTGCAACTGATTTATCATTGGTCTTTGGTCATTAGACCTTCATCAAGTCGATCTTTTATCAATCTATAATCGATCTTAATCAATCATCATTTCACATCAATTTAGATCGATTATTCATTGATCCTCATCAATTGGCATCTATCAATTTCATCCTTGTCAGTCATGATCAATTTATCATTGATCTTTATCAATCAACATCGACACTTTATCAATTATCCAATTTTCATCATTAAATCATGATCAAATCGAACCTATATCAATTATCTTTTGTCATGACCTAATTATCACCCTTGCATTTCTAATTCATCTCCTAAGATTTTGTGATCTAATGATTTAATCCTATTTGTCATTTTCCCTCTAGGTTAAATAATTTATTCATTTATCCTATGTCTTCTTGTCACGATTAAATATTTATTTAATTGGCTAATTAATTCCCCCTTTTTTATGAATTAATTAATGAATGAAAACATTAATTAATTCACCTAATTTACTAATTTCCTAATTTCTAATTTCATCACTTTCTAATTTCCTAATTTTTAATTCATCATTTCCACCTAATTTCCTAATTGCTAAATCTTAAGTTCCAGCTCATTATCTCTCTCAAGTGGCTCCTATTTTTGTACTTTAATTTGGAAGCATGTTTCCTTATTCATCGTGATTTTGTTTATGGCATCTTATCCTAACATTAGATTTGATGGCTAGTCTTATCCTCTTGCATGGAAAGTGTGCAATGGCATTTCTTTTTAAATATGATTTTTCCCATTTTTGAATCCAGTTGCATCTAATATAGATTTCTTGCTAATTGTTGTCGTCTCTCCAATCTGATTTTTCCCATTCTTGAATCTAATTGCATCTAATATGCTAATTGTTGTCCTCTCTCCAATTTTTCTATAAATTAGATACATTTCTCCCCAGAATCAACCATGCTTCTAGTATCCTTGCACTATCTAAATCAATCTTTCTTTCATACTTTTCTCTTGCACTTATAGGTGAGACCCACAAATCCACTATTTGGAGGGAAAGGACGACAATGGAGAGATATGAAGCAGATGCTTTGCTCCTGTGGTTTGTAATTTGATTAGCATTTTGTCTTCATAGCTTCATTGCTTGCAATAGGATCAATTTCATTGCAATCTAGTTTTTGTGGTTGAGCTAGTTTAGTATTTCTTTGATGTATTCCATTTTCCTATCTACATTTTTGGTGAACCCGACATGAACAAGCGCTTACTGATATATGTCTTTTAAGTTTTTGTAGGTTTCTTGCAAGAATATCATTTTCAGATCTACAATTTTTATCTTTTTCAATCCAATACATTTTAAATCTACTCAATGCCTCTAAAAAAAATGTTACATTTTGTTTAGTATCTAGCATTCATTACTACAGAAATTCATTAAGACAATCCCCAACATTTCTTGTTGCATGCATGGCTGCCAAAGTGCTTACTTTCTAAAAACAAATCCTCCCTCGTATTAAAATTTGCCAAAAAAAAATAAATAAACATTTCAAAATCTGCTATAAAAGAGAGCATTTTAAAAAAGCAAATTTTGTTGAAAATATTCAGAACTAACCAAGTTACTGAGAGGGGAGGGGTGAATCAGTAACACTTAAAACTTTTACTCTATTCTGCACTTGCATATATTGAACCATTCATTCATTTAATCTACTGCATGCATGAAAATATAATCATTCACAACACATAACACAAAGATTTGGTGACCCAGAAACCTTCCAAATAGAAAGTAAAACTGGGGTGGGGATGGTACCCACAAAACTTTGGCACTGCAGTAAAAGTTGGCCGGTTAAGGCTTACAATGATCACTTCTGATGATCTGCCCTGTTAGAAGCAAATTTGGACTGCTAGGTCCACCTTGTTAGAGGATTTACAAACATACAATGAAGTATGCACTCGGTTAAGAGATTTACATAAGACTGTTAAGTCTACCCGGTTAAAGGATTTACAAACTGATTCAACTGTTAGGATGAAACAGTAGATCTTGACTTACAACTTTATTGCTGATAAGATCCTTTGAGTATTGATCTCCTTCTGAGATAGATATGTCGATTCTGCTCCTTTTCTGACTCTGCGAAAATGTTCTGGTCTGCTGCCTTAATGCAGTTTCTGCTCTGCTCTTTCTAATTTCGCATATTCATACATCTTACATTTTTCATACATACATACACATTATAGATGGTATAATACATCACATATATATACCGTCCATAATTACATTTACATTTCATAAAGTCGGCCTCATACAAATTAATAACATAAATTCAAACTCATTCTTAAGTCGGCCTTACATAGGTGAACAAAATATTACTGAGTCGGTAGATACTCGGTTCCTCAAGCTGGCTCGGTGATCTTCTGATACACGGCGTCCACTACAGTACTCAGCATCGTCATGCTCTCGGTAAGAGTAGAAGCTCGGTCCATACTAGTCCCGAAGTGTAGCTTGGAACTCGGTAGCTGTGGTGACTCGGTAGATATAGTGTCACTCGGTAACCACTGGTGACTCGGTGAGAACTGACTTCTCGGTAACTGCTGTTTGTCTCATATGCTCGGTAATAGTCTTACTGCTCGGTATGAACTGTTTAATCGGTAAGCTTTACTGAATGCTCGGTATAAGCTGTGGACTGAGTGATGAGCTCGGTAAGCATTCAAAATCGAATAAGTGTTTTTACTAAGTGTATTCACTAATGACAAACATATCATTATTCCAACAATCTCCCCCTTTGGCATTAGTGACAAAAACACTTATGAGACAAAATGAATCTGTCATGCTGACTTGATTCTTCAAAATTGATACCAATTGTAGATTGCTGTATATACCTGTATATCTCACTGTACATAACTCCCCCATAGAATATACATACGATTCTATACACTTATCTCTATACCAATTGTTATTTACATTCTCCCTTTGTTTCTAATAATATGTTCCATATTAATCTCCCCCTTTTTGACAATAATGCCAAAGAATAGATAACTCAAATAGAAATATTAAAGCGTGAGATAAACTCTGAGTGTACCTGTTTGATATGAGCCAAGGTATTATCCCAATTTCCTTGCAAAATTGTGCAAATAGACAATGCAACTTGAACTTTGGCTGAGAGTTCAATTACATGCTCTGCAACTGAAAAATTGTTATCATGGATCAATGTTTTGGAATGTGTAATGTGTTTCTGCATTGTATCCATGTTAGGGAGGATCATATTCTGAATATCTAACAATGTAGATCGGATCCTTGCATCTTCCCTAAGCAATTCTGATTGCTTATCTGATAGGACTCTGATTTTTGAATGGTGAGTTGAGCTTGAGCTGGGGTCAAGCTGCAACTGTTGTGCACTTGCTTTCAGATCATCATCCATTTTCTTCAGTTGATCTCTGATTCCTTTTGTGAACTCGGTGACATCACATAACTTTGCAAAGAATGAAGTTACATTATTAAAAGAATTTTCTAACTTGGCCAAAATAGTGGTCAATTCTACTTGATTTATTGCAATCTGCTGAGCAATGTGCTCAAGCACCTTGTTATCAAATTTCTTCTCGGTTCGTTCTATCAGTTTCTCTTCTCCTGATGAGTCCTCATTGATTCTATTCACAGCCTCTTCGAGTTGTAGCAAAATGTGTTGAGAGGGATCAACTTTTATACCTAAGGCATCTGTAAGAATGGTCTTTGCACCGTTTATGATGTTGAATTCCCTGTCTCTCTCACTTCTTAGTTGTTTTTGTTTTTCTTTCTGTTCTAACATCTGGCTGATCAATCTCATTTCATCAATTGATGCAGTATTGAGGTCTATTTGTGGAATGACAATCTCTTTATCCAGATCTATATCTTCCTCTATAGCCTTGCCGGTAAGCAGAAGTTTTAAAGGTGTCTTTTGTATTACTTCTGTGCTTACTCCCTTATCTTTTGATGTAGTTACAATGGTTGATAAGGTTGGACTAGCTGATATAACTGGAATGGGAAGACTCATGGATGTACCGACTGTTTCCAAAATTGATGTACATGCAGGTGTGATCATTTGTGCAAAAGAATGTGTCAAAACTGGAGAGGTTGCAAAACTTACTGTACATGCTGCAGGAGAAGTTGTGATCTCGGTGACTGAAGAAATCACTTGTTTCTCGGTAGAGGCAACACTCTGCATCCCGGTAGATAATGACATGCTCTGCAGCTCGGTGGATGAGGTAACTGTTGGGGTCTGGAGCTGAGAGGTGATTGGCAAGGATTGAGCAATAGATGTAGCTACTGTGCTCACAATCCTGCTAGCTGAAGCTGATGATGCAACGCCTTTCTGCGGTGAGTGAGGAAGAGATGCAATAACTTCTGCTGCTACCTGTTCAGGATCATCTTCTTCATCACCTATTATCACCGTGTCACCTTCTTCTTCTTCACTTATTATTACCGTGTCTCCTTCTTCCTCAGCTGCTTCTTCTTCTTCCTTCTCCTCTTCATCCTCTTCATCATCTTTTTCACCCTCAATTGTTATTGTGGGGTCAGATGGCATTGGCAGATTATATATCCTTTTCCACACAGTTGTGGCATTATTTACTATTGTTTCTATCTGCTTGGAGAGAACTAAGAAGGTATGAAACCTAGGTGTCATTTGGTGTTCATTCTCCTTTAATGCCTCTTTAACTTCTTTGTATGTCAGGTTCGGTAACAACTGTTTTAAGGTTTGTGCATAAATGTCTTTGACAGTTTGCACTGCTGAAGTCCATCTTGGTCTAATCCTGACTAGAAGCTCATTTGGAATTTGAGAGCTGATATCATCTGGGGTATATTCCATTTACCCATTTTGTTCAGTAAAAGCTCCTCGATCTGCCTCTTCTTTGCATCTGATCTGCTTTCATACTTTAGTGCCTTGAAGTTAGACATGCCAGATCCTTGTTCCAACTGTTTCAATTTTTCTTCGAAGGTAGGAGGGGGTCTCCTGAATAGAATTTCACTTTCTTTCTGCCCTTTTCTGGTTTTCCTTGTGAACACTGCAGTTTTAGGTTTGGGCTTGGTGATTACTACTTTGCCTTTCTTCTTTGATGTTTCTGTTTCCTCCTCTGATTCCTCTTCTGTTTCTTCTGTTTTAGCTGCCTTTCTCTTGGTACTGGTGGTGGCCTTTGGAAGCTTGTTTTCAAGCTCAATTCTGGCTTTGGCCTCATCATAAGTGCCAAATGCAGGGGTGTTGGGAATGGCTGGCTCATTTATCAGGGCTTCTATTATATCCCTTGCTTCATCTATGTTAATTTCATAGGGTAATGGTTTTACCCATGCCACTCGGGGTATGGCTGCCTGGATGTAAACTTTATCACAGTCTACCATGAAGCATATATCATCCTTGTAATCTTTTACCAACTTAGGAGGAATCCTGAACCTGTTGTTCATTTTGTCCTTAAATTCTTCAAAATAATTATCCATTACTGTCTCAAAATTCTGACCTATTTCTGCTATAAACTCATTTATTTGATACAAAATTGGAGTATCCTTCCTCCATACTACCGTGCCTTTAGAAGGGAAAAAGTTTTGTACATAGAAAAATATACAAATCAACAAAGAACCAAATTTACATGGATTATTCTTTGATGTCCTTATACTGTCCATGTTCTTGTTGAATTGTTGTAGTAATACCTCTGCTAGGTCAAAATCCATGTTCTTCTTTACTACCTTGTAGGCAAGGTCTACTGCCTCACATGCCACACTATTTAGCCTACTGGAGCTATACAACTTATATGCAATGATAATAATGCCAAATTTAAGTTCAACATCAGATACATTGTTGATTTTCAATCCTCTGCCATCCCACTCGGCAAGAGTTAATTCCTGCAGTTCATCCCGACTTAGGGTTTTGGTGGATTTTTCTCTGTCTGACATCGGTAAACCTGTGATTCTATGAATCATCTTCTTTGTTATTAAGATAGGTTGATCTAACCATAGTTGCCCATCATGTACACGGCTCAATACATACCTAATCCATTTCACTTGAAAGTTTCTTGGTAGGTGTGGGATATGGGTCAAACCTTTGATTTCCAAATGTCTATGCTCGGGTTTTAGGGTTTTGTCAACACATAGCTGATCTAGGGCATTGTCCATTTCCAAAGTCCCTAACTCTTGAATAGTGCATTTGAAATGAGTACGAATGTCATTGATAAGAAGTACCTTGGAAGGAATTCTGGACTATGCTCCACTTGGGTCGAGTGATTCTGCGATCGCTGGAACGAGTTTGAAGTTCGGCGCTGTCCATTTGACTCCTTTCACTAACATATTGGAAGTCTTCTTCGCCTTGCTCCTGCTGGTTGTGCTAGTGGAAGTCATTGCTGAATAACCTGAGTTCCTTTTAGATCCTTCGCAGCAAATTCTTCTTAAATCTCCTTAAGCGCTTTGAAAACCTAAGCTCTTCGAATGCTGAATAACGCGGTGAAGAATGAAGTCGATTTTGCCCTTTTTATTTAAAATTCTGTCATTAATGCTCGATAAGTGGGTAGGTGAAATGACTTAGCGATTGCTCGGTAAGACTGACCTAACTCGGTGTTCTTATTTCTGACCTAACTCGGTAAGGCCTGCAGTTTTACCATGCTCGGTAACATTCAACTCGGTAAGTGACTTTTCTGTATGTAAATACTGATTTCATCGATTATGCTTTTGTATTTTGGAACTGCTTATGGTAAGGCTTTGAAGATGCAGTTCCTTATCTTCTTTAATGGATCTAATTTGTAATGGTGGGGTCACCCAATTCTTGAGTGACAGGACCATTGCTTGAATTATCCTGCTCGGTAGATTTAGGAACCCACTGCTGTCTCATCTATTTCCGAATGTTGTCAGCTTTAGCTTTCTTTTCATCTTCAACCTTCTTTGTGTTCATGCAGTTCTTGGCTATATGTCCGAGTTCAGTGCATGTATAACATCTTATGGTTGTATCTTTCTTCCTTAGATGATGCCTTGTACAATTCAACTCAATGTGCCCATATTCTCCACAATAATGACATCTGCACCAGGTATTGTAATCCCAACCAAATATTGCTTTGACAATTTGTTCTGCTGGAGTGAATATCTTTGTTCTACATTCTGATGCCTTGTGACCTTGTTTCTTGCATTTGTGACATTTGCCTTCAAATTTTGGTTTCTCCTTGCATTCACTAGCCTTATGACCATGCTGATTAGAGCTGTAGCATTTGCCTTTGAATCCTGTCTTTCCATTGCTCCAACATTTGTTTGATGTGTGACCTGTCTTACCACAATAATTGCATGTAGGTCTTTGATTTCTTTGGCTACCTTGTTCGGAAGATTCACCTTCTTCATTGTAACCAAGACCAGCTTTACCCTTTTGTTTGTGAAGATTTTGCTCATTTAATTGATCCAAGTCTGTTTGAGATTTCATCATCCTTTCATTTTCTTGCTTTTGAATATCTAGCTCATTTTTCAAACTTTCATTCTGTTCTTTGAGAATTTTGATCTCTTCATTTGCATTGGAGAGTTGCTCGGTGAAATCTTCATGTTGTACAATTTCGTTGCTTCTTCCTTCTATTTCATTTTGTATTTTATTCCTTTGTTCCAGGATTTCACAAAATCTTGCAGACTGAATTTCCTGTTCTCTTCTTAGCATCCTTACTTCTTTTTGCAGTAATCCATTCTTTTCTAGGAGTTCTTTGATTGCATTGTTTGCTTCATCTACTTCATTTGAACTACTTGTAGGAAAGAGATCTTCAATTTTTGTTTCAACATACTCATGATCATTTATTTCTTTTGCTAGTTCCTTTCTTCTATTTAGGGATTGGGAAAGATGTTCTCTTGCTTCTTTGAGTTGTGCTATGGCCATTTCCAAATCTAGCTTTTCATTCTCAATAGCTTTGTCAAGTCTGAATATCTCCATTGTCTTGATCTTTTCTCAAGCTGTCAAACTTTTACTCTGAGAACCACAAAGCTCTGATACCAATTGTTGAAAATATTCAGAACTAACCAAGCTACTGAGAGGGGAGGGGTGAATCAGTAACACTTAAAACTTTTACTCTATTCTGCACTTGCATATATTGAACCATTCATTCATTTAATCTACTGCATGCATGAAAATATAATCATTCACAACACATAACACAAAGATTTGGTGACCCAGAAACCTTCCAAATAGAAAGTAAAACTGGGGTGGGGATGGTACCCACAAAACTTTGGTACTGTAGTAAAAGTTGGCCGGTTAAGGCTTACAATGATCACTTCTGATGATCTGCCCTGTTAGAAGCAAATTTGGACTGCTAGGTCCACCTTGTTAGAGGATTTACAAACATACAATGAAGTATGCACTCGGTTAAGAGATTTACATAAGACTGTTAAGTCTACCCAGTTAAAGGATTTACAAACTGATTCAACTGTTAGGATGAAACAGTAGATCTTGACTTACAACTTTATTGCTGATAAGATCCTTTGAGTATTGATCTCCTTCTGAGATAGATATGTCGATTCTGCTCCTTTTCTGACTCTGCGAAAATGTTCTAGTCTGCTGCCTTAATGCAGTTTCTGCTCTGCTCTTTCTAATTTCGCATATTCATACATCTTACATTTTTCATACATACATACACATTACAGATGGTATAATACATCACATATATATACCGTCCATAATTACATTTACATTTCATAAAGTCGGCCTCATACAAATTAATAACATAAATTCAAACTCATTCTTAAGTCGGCCTTACATAGGTGAACAAAATATTACTGAGTCAGTAGATACTCGGTTCCTCAAGCTGGCTCGGTGATCTTCTGATACACGGCATCCACTACAGTACTCGGCATCGTCATGCTCTCGGTAAGAGTAGAAGCTCGGTCCATACTAGTCCCGAAGTGTAGCTTGGAACTCGGTAGCTGTGGTGACTCGGTAGATATAGTGTCACTCGGTAACCACTGGTGACTCGGTGAGAACTGACTTCTCGGTAACTGCTGTTTGTCTCATATGCTCGGTAATAGTCTTACTGCTCGGTATGAACTGTTTAATCGGTAAGCTTTACTGAATGCTCGGTATAAGCTGTGGACTGAGTGATGAGCTCGGTAAGTATTCAAAATCGAATAAGTGTTTTCACTAAGTGTATTCACTAATGACAAACATATCATTATTCCAACAAATTTGTCAAAAAAAAAAAAAAAAAAGTTTTACATGACATAGCTTCCACATTCTAAACAATTTCATACATTTTATTTTATTTTAATATTTGTTTTATCTATAGATTTCATGTGTGTTATTTTAATTTTTTAATCTAATTTAATTTTGTTTTTAGAATGTTCTTAATTTAGTTTTTTTTTTCTTTTAGATAATTTTTATTAGATTAGATTTAGTTTTATTTTTCTTTTTTAGAATCTTTTTAATTTATTTTAGTATGGTGGAAAAGTGGGCTTATAAAACTTAAAATGTGAAAATATGATTAAATACTAGTCCACACACACACACAGGACTTCTTGATGCAAGCTATGGAGTAACGTAATGTTACTCAGCTTCCCAAGGAGGGTCCCATGGTTCTCTATCTCGCAATGTCCCTCAAACCAATGTTTTTGCTCTCAGATTACTGAGCAAAATGGTTTAGGGATGGCAAATATGAGAACGAGAGATGCTTTGATAAATTTTAGTATGAAATGGATGCTAAGCTATGTATGATCTTAGAAATGGAATAAACTAAATGATAAGATGACAAGATTAGTATGAATACTATCCTAGCATACTACAATTAGTCTATGATTGAACTAAAATGATAAAACAATTAATCTAAACATGCGTATTTAGTCTACTTCCTGATTTTAAAGAGAGGCTAAATGATGAGCATATATGAAATGAAAGATTGAATATATTTGAGCATAAGTGTGATGCTACAAATTTGAAGGATGATTGTTAAAAATGGAGGAATGAGAGCTCTATTTATAGCACAAACAGGGCAATGGATGGTCAGGATTGAAAGGTTTAATCAAGGGCTGAGTTTGAAAGTTGGGGATCCATGTGCACAATTGGCACCAATGAAATGGTGACAAGTGTCAACATAGGATTGGGTTGAGAGAAGAGGTTGGAGGCATTAAAGGCCTGAGAAGACCTCATGGTTATCTAAAGGTTAAGGGTCAAGTCTAAATTAGGCTTACCCAATGGTTAAGACTTAATCCAAGGATAAACCTTTGTGCAAATGATTAAGAGGTAATCATGGTCAAAGCATTAAAGGCCTGATGAGACCCTTGGGTTGGGTAGAGGTTGAGTCAAAACAAATGTTTTAACCATGTAGGAGGGTTTGGGTTAACCATTAATGGTTATTGGAGACTTTGTGGATTAAGTGGTTGAAGGTTGGAAGCTTTCAAAGGTTATCCAAGACTTTGAGACATTTAGTGGTTGAAGGTTGAAAGCCTTTAATGGTTATTGGAGACTTTGAGGTTTGAGACTTTAGTATGAAATGGATGCTAAGCTATGTATGATCTTAGAAATGGAATAAACTAAATGATAAGATGACAAGATTAGTATGAATACTATCCTAGCATACTATATTTAGTCTATGATTGAACTAAAATGATAAAGAAATTAATCTAAACATGCATATTTAGTCTACTTCCTGATTTTAAAGAGAGGCTAAATGATGAGCATATATGAAATGAAAGCTTGAATATATTTGAGCATAAGTGTGATGCTACAAATTTGAAGGATGATTGTTAAAAATGGAGGAATGAGAGCTCTATTTATAGCGCAAACAGGGCAATGGATGGTTAGGATTGAAAGGTTTAATCAAGGGCTGAGTTTGAAAGTTGGAGATCCATGTGCACAATTGGCACCAATGAAATGGTGACAAGTGTCAACATAGGATTGGGTTGAGAGAAGAGGTTGGAGGCATTAAAGGCCTGAGAAGACCTCATGGTTATCTAAAGGTTAAGGGTCAAGTCTAAATTAGGCTTACCCAATGGATTAAGACTTAATCCAAGGATAAACCTTTGTGCAAATGATTAAAAGATAATCATGGTCAAAGCATTAAAGGCCTGATGAGACCCTTGGGTTGGGTAGAGGTTGAGTCAAAACAAATGTTTTAACCATGTAGGAGGGTTTGGGTTAACCATTAATGGTTATTGGAGACTTTGTGGATTAAGTGGTTGAAGGTTGGAAGCTTTCAAAGGTTATCCAAGACTTTGAGACATTTAGTGGTTGAAGGTTGAAAGCCTTTAATGGTTATTGGAGACTTTGAGGTTTGAGAAGTGACTTCCCTTTGTTTAGGGATGTGACAAAGTTTAGAGGAGGGTTTAGGTTAATTAGAAGCGATTAGAAGATTCTAGAAGGGATTAGAAAGGGTTTTGGGATTTTGCAAGTGGATGGGGGGGATAAAGTAATTTAATTCAATTTGGTTGCAATTTGGGGAAATTAAATAAATTAGATTTATTCAATTTAGGATAACTATTTAATTAAATTTGAATTTAATTAAAAGTGCCTAGGGGGATTTAATTGAATAAAATGATTTATTCATTAAATGGTATAGTGAATTTTATTTAAATAAATTGAGTAATTTACTTAATAAAATAGAAGAATGTGGATAATTTAATTAAATTAGATTTAATTAAATAGAGAAATGAACATAAAATATTCATTTAAGAATATGGTCATTTTTATACGTCTACATTTTGCCCCTCTTTGAAGTGACGTGTGTGCACATGTTATTTCAAAGAAAAATGATGTGTTTTTGTGATTTATGATCAAATGCAATTTTTGTGTCGCTCTTATGATTTGCCAGTCGTGCCCCAGATTTGATTTGATGTGATGCCCCAGATTCAATATTTGATGGTGATGCCCCCTCGGGAGATGAATCAATATTTGTTTGAAAATTTTTTATTTTAATTTGATGAAGTGCGTATGATGTGTATGATTTCATGCATGTATAATGTGTGTAAATTGATTCATCTTCCAATAAGTTACAAATGTTTTGGTATAGGGGAGACCGCGACCATATTACAGGTCCATTTGGCTAACCCTAATTTCATTTTCCTCCTATAAAAGGGGAAAACGGCTCATATTAGGTTCATTTGTGCTTTATTGACTTTGGAGAAAGAGAATTTGCTCTAGAGAGAAAATGCCTATTCCCTATCACCGACACCATTTCGAGCGCGTCCGGAGGTACCAAAGACCTGTGGCGCGTGGACCACCAATAAGTCAACATTTTTTACCCTTTTTTGATTTTTTGTTTTGTCATTTTTAGTTAGTTTTTGAATTTTAAAGTTCAGGTTTAATGGTTTAGTGCGTCTAAGGTCTAGAGTAGTGCATACGAAGTGTAGAGTAGCGCATCGAGGTCAATTTTAGGGGTCGCATCCGAAAAAGATAGGTTAGCGCATAAACTTATTAGGTTAGCGCATGCACGTAGAACAATGCATGGAAAGTGTTGAGTAGCGCATTGCGTCAACAGGTTAGTGCGTAGGACTAACCTAGCGCATAGGGGCCGCAGGGGTTCGCATAGGGAAGGGGGTTTAGCACGTAGGACTAACCTAGCGCATAGGGCTAAAAGGGTAGTGCCTAGGAGGGTAGATTAGCACGTAGGAAGAGTCTAGCGCATAGGGTGGGTTAGGTAGCGCATTGGGTGAAAAATTTAGCACGTGGATAGAATCTAGCACATAGGTTAGATAGAATAGCGCGTAGGAGAGGCAGCCTAGCATGTGGGGGTGTTTTAGCGCATTGAAGATCTATTTTAGCACATCTGAAAATTTTTGCAGTTTTGGCTGATTTGAAAATTTGTTTTGTTTGCCTGTCGTGTTTTGATGAATTTATCCAATATCAATGTTTGTATAACTTGTTTTGATTTGCAAGTTTTCAAGTTATGTATAGATATCAATCTGTTGTATTGATCAGAATATGATGTATTTGCATGGTCTGTTTCAAGTTCAATGTGTATGAAAGCCTGAGTTGTTTTACAAGCCGATATGGGTTGGAAACTTGAGTTGTTTTTCAAGCTGATATGGGTGGGAAACTTGAGTTGTTTTACAAGTTAATGTGATTTTGGTACTTGAGTTATTTTACAAGTTTTGATATGGTTTTTGAAAACTTGAGTTGTTTTACAAGTCTGATATGAAAGGATAGGATGTTGAACTTTGATTTGTAGAGGAGCAAATGGTTTCATTTTGTTGATGTAAGTTTGATTTTGATATCTTTGTTTTGATGTAGAAACTGATATTGGATATGTTTTGTTTGTGGATAGGAGCGATTGGGTGTGGTACAGTCGAGGGAGAGATTCCCAAGACCGTGGAAGTTGATACCGCGATTGTCACAGGAAGATTTGGACATTATAGAGAGATGTGGATTGACCTCTCTTCTGGATATGCCTCGGTTCACTATGAACCGGGGGCTTTTGACAGCTTTGGCAGAGAGGTGGCATAGCGACACCAACACCTTTCATTTTGCTACGGGAGAGATGACAGTCACACTTGAGAACTGTAACCGGATTTTGCGCATCTCTGTAGTAGGGGCACTACTACCATACGAGTAGTCAGAGGAGGGCGGCACAGAGGCACTGCACCGCATATTTCATGATGATACTGTCTGTGGATATGAGATCCCCTGGCAGGAGTTTTTGGACCTAGACTATGCACCCCTACCATCTGTACTAGTAGGTTTCATTAGGGGATTCCTTTGTCCTGATCGCAGGTCAAAGGGATTTTTGGTGGGATGGGGGTTAGTTTTGGAGGAGATGGTCACACAAGGCCGGAGATTTGCATGGGGGTCAGTGATGCTGACTCATCTGTACAGGAGCCTTCATGAGATAGTATACCTTGGTTACGGCAGTTTGTCAGCTAGTGTGACATTATTACAGGTATGGTGTTGGGAGCATATTCCAGCAGTGAGGCCACTGGCAGATAGGGACAGGCCCGTAGGTGCAGCATATGCCTATAGATATAGAGGTCTAGTTGTCCAGCGTAAGCTGGGCAAACTAGAACATTGGAGGAGGGTTTTTGATGATATTGATACGGTCACTTGGCGACCGTATACAGGCTATGAGGTATGGGCAGAGGATGGGCTAGAGATGCCCTTTATATTTATGACGAGGTACCTGATTGGGAGGACCTCGTATGTTATAGAGAGATTCCTGGTGACCCAAGTTTTGAGACAGTTCGGGCGCCAGTAGGGTATTCCACAAGGAGCGTGCCTATATGCACGACGGCAGTAGGATATAGCAGATTGGGGACCGACTATTGATAGTGCGGTGGCAATAGAGGAGTTTACAAGGTTGGCTGGGTAGATATGGGACTATGCCCCAGAGATTCAGGACACAGGGATGATAGATGAGTTCGCCCGTTTATTTGCTGTGCGGGCAGTGGCTAGGATCTTGAATCTGGAGGAGATGAGGCCATCATTTGATTCAGATGAGGAGGAGGGAGACGAGGGAGATGACGGAGATGATGGGGATGATGGAGGAGGAGGCAGAGGGAGGCAGGGAGATAGAGGGAGGAGAGGTGTGGATAGAGTTGTTAGACAGGGGAGGATAGACAGGGGGAGAGGAGGATTGGCTATTGGAGCCAGTGGAGAGGGGAGAGTGGGGGAAGCGCTAGCCATAGTGGGTGGTGAGGAGGAGCCAAGCTGACCAGCACAGAGGAGGAGGACAGATGTACTCCCACCTCCAGTACCGAGGACAGGCCGAGTGGGAGGGGTTCCTCCAGCACAGGTACCGCTGTGGGTTCAAGTACCAGGTCATGTGGAGGATGCGCAGATCCGGACCTTACAGATTACTGTGCAGCAGCTGCAGGCACAGATTTTGACTTATCAGCGACAGATCTCACAGTTGACCACTGAGAGAGATACTGAGATAGAGTGGCGGGGTTGAGTGGAGGAGGTGGTGGCTAGCATGCAGAGAGCAGCGACGGGTGGTCCCATGAGAGACACCTTGAGAGAGCTAGTGCTGAGGGCCCAGGAGGCAGAGTATTATAGGTGGCATTATGAGGCTGCAGTACCCAGGGACCGACGAGTGCAGAGTTTTACATAGTCGAGATCCAGTTGATCTCGAGCTACTGGATCACACTCTGAGAGCCGAGGGGTGACAAGGCCACCGAGACAGGACCCTCCTGGAGATCCAGGGGCAGGTGCATCTAGAGCGAGACCATCTCCATCAGGGGATAGTCATACTTGAGAGACATGGTCTCTATTGTATTTTTGAGCATTGTATTCGTTGTACTGGACACAGTTTTGACATATTTTGTACATTTGGATCATTTTTGAGATATATATATGGATGGCACCATTTTTGATCATGTGATGTGTATATGGATGCATGTTTATGGGAGCTACTTCCTTTCTTTATGATGATGTAATGTTTACATAGATGATGTAATGTGTGATGCAGGATGTATGCTTTTATATGCTATGAGATGTATCTTGAAAATGAGATGTATGTTTTGATATGCAACTAATTGTAATATGATATGATGTAAAATGATGTAATAATGATGTAAAATGATATGTAATAAATGATGTAAGAATGATCTACACCTAAATGATATGCAACTATTTGGAAAATGATATGCAACTAATTGTAAAATGATATGCAGCTAATTGTAAAATGATATGCAACTATGTTTTTGGTAGCATCCTCATTCTGTATTTGCCATCTGATGTAACCATTTGTGTGCTTTCTTTGTAAATATCATCATGGAGCATTTATTGATTTTTGGATATGTTGAAAATTTATACAAGCATAATGGTATAATTGAACCATAATGGTCTGAGTAAAATTTAAATGATATTTGATTTTGCAAGATAGCACAAGCATCAAGGTATAATTGAACTAGGACGACCTGAGTGTGTATTGCGTAAACAGACAAGAGTAGATCATTTATATGTGTGAAATGGAATCAGGCCTTCAGTGATATATAATGTATCACGTCTTAAGGCAAATATTCACACAGTACAAGTGATCGCCTCCCAGACAGAAGACTAAGAAAATATTGGAAGTTCCCCATGATCTCTAGCTTTGAAGCATTTTATGAGATAAGGAGAAAATTCTAATAATGAAAAAGTTCAAAATGCAAAATAGTCAAGACTTTTATGCAATAATGCAACATTTAGTACTTCAGAAAATCATCCATCCTTGAGATTTTTGTGAATTGTTTTTGTTTAGTTTTGGCAATGGAATGTAGGTTTGTTTGTTGGATGTCATGCGTCTGAGTTTTGAAATAGTTGGAATGTCTTGAATGTTTGCAAGTGTTTGAACAATTTAATGCCCCTAGCTGAGTGTATCTTTGGATATGATAATGTACAGTGATTCCCAAGTCATGGTGGAATGCGGTAAGAGAATAGATACAGATAGATAACCCAGGATAGTGACTATGCTAAGTATGTCCTGAATGGATATATGCTAAGTGTCGGGCGATGGCCGAGAACGATTTTGATGGATACAATGGTAGGGATATAGATAGAGGTGGCATTCTTTCACAAGGGCGCCTGTTTACCAGGTTTTCACTATTTGTTTTTATTGTACTTTGGTTTTGCTTTTTCTGGATTTTTTGATTTTTTTTTAATTGTTTTTGGCTTTTTCCGTGCACTAGGCTTTTTAAGTATAATACTTCTTGAGATGAATGCTGTTAGTTGGGTCATCGAGCACATCTCCTTCTGAAGTTGTAAGCTGATATGCACCTGATCCATAGGCTGATATGATGACATAGGGACCCAACCAGTTAGGTTCAAATTTCCCCTTCTTTTCTCTATCTTGCTGATTTCTTGGGTTTTCTTTGAGGACTAGATCACTAACCTTGAAGTTGCGAGGAATGACCTTGTGATTGTAGCTCCTGCACATGCGTTGCTGATATGCTTTGAGATGAGTATAAGCATGTTGGTGTCTTTCATCTAATAGTTCAAGTTCTTGTAGTCGGTTAACTCAATACTCTTCATCGGGGATTAAACCTTTCAAAGAGACTCTGAGAGATGGAATTTCTACCTTTAGGGGTAAAATAGCCTCTGATCCATATACCAATGAGTATGGCGTTGCTCCTGTAGGTGTGCAAATGATGGTTCTGTATGCCCAAAGTGCTGGATTGAGTTGTACGTGCCAATCTTTGCCTACATCATTTACTGTTTTCTTTAGGATTTTCAAGATTGTCTTGTTAGATGCTTCTGCTTGACCATTACCCTGTGGGTAGTATGGTGTAGAAAACTGATGTTGGATTTTGAATTTGTCACATAGTTCCTATACATCTTGGTTTTTGAAAGGTCGTCCATTATCTGTGATGATTGAGCTCGGAATACCATATCTGCAGATCAGATAATTTAGGATAAAAGAGGCAATTTGTTTCCCCGTCACTGTGGTTATGGGAACTGCTTCTATCCATTTGGTAAAGTATTCTATTGCAGTTATAATGAACTTGTGTCCATTTGAAGATGAAGGATGAATTTTGCCAACCAGGTCTAGTCCCCATTGACAAAAGGGCCAGAATGTTGTGAATGGTTGCAGTTCCTGTGCTGGAACATGTATCAAATTGCCATGGATCTGGCATTTAGGACATTTCTTGGCGAAATGATATGAGTCTTTTTCCATTGTAGGCCAGTAGTATCCCATTCGTAGAAGCTTTTTAGCAAGAGTAGTACCACTTGAATGTGTGCCACAAATACCTTCATGAAGCTCGTGTAAAGCCGAATCGAAATCATTAGGATCAAGACAACGAAGAAGAGTACCATCTAGACCTCGACGATATAAGGTATCAGTGGTAAGGGTATAATGGGCAGCTTGTTGGATAAAGTTACATTTTTGGTTACGGGATTGGTCAATGGGTAAGATATTATGCTTGAGATAGTTGTATATTGGTCCATATAACGGAGAATCTGAACCAGTCAAGGCATAGATAACCTGGGATTCAGAGTGGTCATAGGCGGGAGAGAACAGTTGCTCTACCAGGAACTCATAACAACTCTGTTGTTCTGAAATTTGTAGTAATGAAGCGATAGTAGCCATTGCATCGGTTGCTTTGTTGTTCAACCTTGGTATTTGCTCGAAGGTGATGTGTATGAAATACTGCTTGAAGTCATCCACCATGTGTTTGTAGGGTAATAGCTTGTCATCCTTTGTCTGATAGTTGTTGTTGATTTGATTGATGACCAGTTGTGAGTCTCCATAGACTTTTAACTCTGTGATTTTCCATTCGACGGCCATTTTGATGCCTATGACCAATGCTTCATATTCAGCCACATTATTTGTACATGGGAACATAAGTCTATATGATCGTGGCATAGTGTGTCCTTTAGGAGTGATGAATAGAATGCCAGCCCCTGAAACATGTTGTGTATAGGATCCATCAAAGTATAGGGTCCATTGTTTGGAAGAAAGAGCAAGAACGTCCTTGTCTGGAAATTCAATCTCCATGGTTTGTTTTCCTGGTAGTAGTGCTTCAGCCAGCTAATCTGCAATTGCTTGTCCTTTGATGGCTCGTCTTTCTGTGTAGTGGATGTCAAATTCACTGAGAATCATGACCCATTTAGCCAATCAACCTATGAGAGCTGCCTTGCTGAGCAAATATTTGAGAGGATCAATTTTTGCCACTAGCTTTATGGTGTGTGCTAGCATATAATGTCGGAACTTCTGAGATGCAAAGACCACTGTTAGGCAAGCCTTTTCAATGAATGTATAGTTGAGTTCATAGCCATTCAATGTTCTACTGATGTAATATATGGCACGTTCCTTTCCTTGTTGATCTTCTTGTGCCAATAGTGCCCCCAGTGAAATATCTGTTGTTGAGATATATAGTATAAGAGGCTTTCCTACAACTGGTGGTACTAGAACTGGTGGATTCATCAAGTACTGTTTAATTTGGTAAAAAGATTCTACACACTTAGTCTCCCATCTGAAGGGTACATTTTTGTGTAGAAAATGGTTAAATGGCAGACTTTTATCTGCTAATTGAGCAATGAATCGCCTGATTGATTGAAGTCGTCCTTGCAGAGATCTTAGTTGACTGATATTCTTTGGTGGTGGCATGTCCATGATAGCTTGTACCTTTGCCGGATCAACTTCAATACCTTTAGCTGAGACTATGTAGCCTAGTAACTTGCCTGATGTAACCCCGAAGACACACTTCTTAGGGTTGAGTCAGACTTGGAATTTCTGCAATCGATCAAAGATCTTTGTTAGGATACCGAGATGTTTAGCTCTGGTGAAGGATTTAACTAGTAAATCATCCACATAGTCTTCCATAAATGTGTGCATCATATCATGGAATATTGTTTTCATTGCTCTTTGATAAGTGGCTCCTGCATTCTTTACGCCAAAAGGCATAACATTCCAACAAGTACGTTCTCCAAGGACAGGTGAATGCTATTTTGTCTTGATCTTCAGGAGCTATTTTGATTTGATTATAGCCTGAGAAACCATCCATTAATGAGAGCATTGCATGGCCCGCTGTGAGATCTAAAATTATATCAATACTGGGCAAAGGAAAATCATCTTTTGGACAAGCTTTGTTGACATCCCTAAAGTCAGTGCATATTCTGATACTACCATCTGGTTTTGACACTGGAACAATGTTGGAAATCCATTTTGCATAGTCAATAGGTCAGATGAATCCGACATCTAATAATTTCTTCAATTCAGTTTTGACCATGAGTGCCACCTGTGGATTCATCTTTCATAGCTTTTGCTTGACTAGCTTGACTCCTGTAGAGATGGACAAGTGATGCATGATTAAGTGTGGATCGACTCCAGGCATATCAGCATATGACCAAGCAAAGTTAATTTGCTGTCCTTTAAAGAAGATGATGAATGCTGATCTTTCTTCTTCTGTTAGAGATTCTGCAAGATGTATGTTTCTGGCTGCTTCTATGGTACCGATGTTGATTGATTGAGTGGGCTCAATCAATATGGGTGATCACTCATGAAAATGTTCAGGAAGAGTGTCAAGTCTCCCATTGTTAGGTGCCTTAAAAAGGTTTTCACCTTCAGATGCGTCCTTTATTTTTACTTTTTTGGGATCTAGAGCTGCCATTGACTGGTTTTCAACATCAGATTCTTTATTTGGTTCATTTTTGTGACTGAGAGACTTGGCACTCCTTGATGGACAGATATCGTTATTTTGTTCACTAGTAGAGCCTGTTTCTGGATTTACGGTACATAGGTAATGTATAATAGATTCATCATCTGGGAAAATGGGTATATCATGGATTTCAGGTTCATCCCAGTCGATGAGGTCAGGAAAGACAAGTGGTAAAGAATCATTGGGTGGATCTAGTTCTGCTACCGTAAGTGTGAGTACAGAGTTTTCATTGGGATGGGTCGTGGTTGTAGAGTAGCCCAGGGTTTCATCGAGGTCTTCGATGGTATCATCTTCTACATAGACTTGTTTGTAATGTTTCTGTTCGCTCTCCTTAGCGTCATAGATATTTTGTGGTCCAAATTCAAGAGGTCTATCTTCTACGTTATGTTCTTCTTGAGAAATAGATATGGAATCAGTATCATCTGGGATATTTGTAGTAGCATAGGAGCAGGTACCCCATTCATATTCATTGGAATCTGTCTCATAGGCATCATCCTAGATTCTATCTGTGCTGCAAATAGGTATGTTGTATGGTGAAAACAAATCTTTGATGATGGATAATATTTTGATATTTTGTGTTGATTCTGTATCCAATCCATTTCCACGATCTGGATTTGTTCATAGATTGTGTTTCCTCGGGGAGGAATGACGGTTTCTTGTGATGACATGATTTGTTCTTGAGCCATTGGTGTGTGAATATGAGCCACTACTGCAGATATGGCCTTCTTATGATTTAAAAGCTTTCCCTGATGCAACTTCTGATCTTGACGCTCTTGTGCTTTGCGGATTGTTTCTGCTGATTCAAAGAGTGCTTCCTGCCAGGAGTCTTCTTTGTACTTCTTTTTGACCTTCCATTGAGGTTTTGCAGTTGTGTGTGGCAGCCGTTTCAATAGGAATGTGAGTTTAGAACCCAATCCTGCTTTATTTCTACTAGGTTGTGAAGGAAGATCTATAGGTTCTGTGACTCCTTCCTTGCGCTTCCCAATAGGTCCTTTACCACCATATCCCATTTGCTTCATGATTAAGTATCCTTTTCCATACAGGTGTGTAGGTAGAACAATGTCTAGAGCGGCTGCTCGATTATCTTCTTCTTCATCTTTGTATAACCAGCTAAGGACGTCTTTGTCTTCTGATTCATGTGCTAGAGTACCCAATTGGATGAAGGTACCATCAAATTTAGTGATGGGTTGAGTTGCCAGATGTGTTGATGTAGTAGGCAAACCATGCGATCTAGGTGATGTTGGCAATTTGGTCAAACATAAGGGCTCCAAAGAATATTCTCCCATGCCCTGGTCTTTGATTTGTATTTTCTGTTTGAAGTCTTTAAACAAGGAATTGGGTTTGGCTGGTTGTAGATTTGATGTCAAGGACTGTTGCTTTTCTCAGTTATGAGGAACCAAACTGTCTTGGGCTGCCCCCATTGCATTGCAATGTTGAAATGGATTGTGATCAGCTGATATGGAGATTTCTTGTCCATCATAAGGAAACTTGACACACTGGTGATATGTAGAAGGTATTGCTTGCATTTCATGTATCCAGGGTTGTCCTAACAAGATATTGTAGGTGAGATCCATATCTAAGACTTGACATACAGTATCCTTTTGCACTGGTCCCACTTGAATAGGTATTATCACAGTTCCCTTAGAGGACCTTTCCTCATCATCATATGCTTTTATGGTAATCTTTTTACAAGGATCAATAGATTCTTCTGAGAAGCCTAGTGCATGGATAAGCTTTAAAGTACATATATTAAGTCCAGCGCCTCCATCTATCAAGACTCTTTTTACTCGATGTTTGCAAACAATGACTTCAATATGGAGAGGAGTATTATGCGGATGGCTCAAGGAAGTATTATCATGTTCTGAGAAGGTGAGGTTATGAGGTTCTGTCATATGGGCGACCATGGCTTGAAATCTGTCTGTATCCAGATTGTGAGGTACATTTGTTTCTAAAAGTGCTTGCTCCAATATGTCTTTGTGTTTTGGTGATAGTTTCAATAATTCCAGGATAGATATTTGAGCTGGAGTTTTGCATAGTTGGTTAACCAAATCATATTGGAGTTTTGGTGTGGCAGTTGTAGGTGCTGTATGTCCTTTCAAGACATATTTCTGAGTGCGGGTTGTTACATTGACGAATTCATGATCATGCCGATCTCGAATGGTTATAACATTGACTTGATGGTCTTCAGCTGATATGTGATTGATTGTGTTGTTGTAGATGTGATTAACATGAGCTTCGCGTGTATCATTTGAAGTTGATGCTCCATCTTTGTTGTAATTTGGGAGAGGATTCTTGAAGGCTTCGTGATCACTATTGGTCTTGAGACCATCCACTATTAAGTCACCTCGATCAATCATATCCTGTACTATGTGTTTCAATCTCATGCACTCGTTTGTTCTATGACCTTTGTTGCGATGAAAATCACAATAGTGTGAATCATTCCACCAAGGTGGTTTGATTGGAGGCTCATAGTTGTTGATTGGAGGCAAAGAAAGAATCTTGTTTGCCAAAAGTTCTCGGAATGCGGATTCTAATGATTGTCCCAGTGGTGTGAAGATACGCTTTTGGAAATTGTTTGTGTTGTTGCGTGAATTGTTGTTAGGTCTGGGATTCATGTTTTTGCTTTGATTATCATTGGCCTTATTGGTGTTGAGTTGTCCTTGAGCATTGTTTGGTGCATATGTGTTAGCACTGGGAGTAGCATTTTTAGGATTTTTCGTATTTTGAGTATTTCCTGATAATGCAAGCACTGGTTGCTTAGATTTGGGATCATATGGTTCATTGTTGCCTTCGTTTTTGTTTCGGGTCCAAAATCAAGATTTGTCAAGATTGGTGTTGTTTTGGTTATTGTATTTTGATGAGTTCGTTCCTTCCTTGTAGAACTTGAGTGTTCCCTTTTTGACACAAGCTTCCTCTACTTGAATGCCATTTTCAATCAATTTGGCAAAAGATGGTATGCATTGAAGTTTGAGTCTATAACTCATTTCGCCATTTAAGTTATCAATGAAGATTTCCATTTTCTCTTTTTCAGGAATATCTCGAGGATATCGTGATACCATGTGTCGCCAATGCTAAAGGAACAACATGAATGTTTCATTGTTCTTCTGTTTGGTGTTGCAAACATCGAGCATGGTTATGGCATGTTGGATGTTGTAAGAATAGTGGGTGATGAATTTGTTAACCAATTTGTCAAATGATCTGACAGGTGGTGTAATCTTGGATAACCATTCCATTGTTTGTCCTCCCAGGCTTCTTGGGAATAACCTCATTAGATAAGTGTCATCATGAGCAAATTCAAGACTCATGGTGCAAAATTCTCGAACATGATCCCGAGGATCACTTTTCCCATCATATTTATCAAATTTGGGAACGTCTGAGTTTGGAGGAAAAGGTACCATGTTTAATCTCCTGTCAAATGGATAAGGATAGATTTCGTTTATAGAATACCACACTGTTGTCCCTTGTTGCATATCTTGTATTTGTCTTTGCAACATTTGCATTTGTTGAGTAAGAGCAACCAAGGGCACATTATCTTGTCGAGGGATGAATTCTTCCCTCGTATTTGATCTTAACTAAAAAGGTGTAGTAAACGGTATGTGTTGTTTTGGAGTTTCGAGTTCAGGTATACGCATTTCTGGTATGCGTTGTTCTAGAATATATTGCTTAGGTATGTGAGTTTCGTCTTCTCTTTGTTGTTCTTGATATGTATATTGTTGAGACCTGGTTTGAAAGATGTTTGCATTGAAATCTTCAGGAAGTTTAACGCCTTTACTCGTAAGCATAAGAAGATATTTTTCTTTGTCATTTTCTATGAGTTTTTCGATGAGTTTTTGAAATGAAGGATTTTTTTGAAATTCCCGAAGAATTGCGTCAGTAATTTCAGGCTCTTCTGAGGATGGAACTTCAAAAGGATTTGATAATCTACGATTCATACTTGATTCTGCGTGTGTCTCACTTTGTTTGTTTCTTTGAGAGTGAGTGATAGGCATTTTAGTAGAAACTCTCAGTGATGAAAGGGACAAAAACCTCGTTGATGTGTTGCTCGGGTGTTGGTGGTTCTGGTCGAGATGTGTTATACGTGATGCACTCGTTGGGTAGGAATGCTGGATTGATCTTTCCTCCACGGTTTATCTTTTGATTAAAAGCAGACTTTTGACAGTATGCTCTTGTCTTCAGGGGTTCTTTGTCAAATTCGCTAGATTTGTTTTGGATATAATGTTTGACGTGATGAAGGAATACCCGATGAGATTTGAAGAGTTGACGATTGATGTATAAAAACTTATTTCTTTTCATGAATTTGGAAAAACTAGGTTGTTGTTTCTTCAACGTGATGTTACGATAGAGGTTCTTTCTTCTCAGAATAAGGGGATTAGTCATGCATGAGTGATCAATGGTTTCCTTTGATTGGTTTGGATTCAGTTGATTTCTGTTTGAAAAATTTCAAATCTTACTTTATCAGAGTGAAGGTTTAGATGTCCCTTCACGACAAAGTGTGTCAAATGATATGGATAAAAAGCTTCCCGATCTGGAAACAAGATTTGACAATTTGAAAATTCTAAACAAGTGTTTTTGAGATAAAATCCGTAAGATGGTAAAGGATTTGATTGATACTGATGATGAAAATTTTCCAGATTATGATAGGAGAGACATCCTCTATTGCTCGATTTGTTTCAGATTTTGACAACTTTGTTTGACACAATTTTTACTCAAGAAATAGGTTTGTTGGTTTGTTTTGTCACTCTGTTTTTGAGAAAAATGGTTTTTGATGCAAAAGGCTTCTAAAAGAAGATTTTGAAATTTCAAAATTTTTCAAGTTTTATTCTCTATTTTTTTGGTCTTGGATCACGTGCTAGAACAGAGTCTACACATGCTACTGAATTTACTAGATGCGCTAAAATAATAAGCACACGCGCTAAGCTGCCCCTAGACACGTGCTAAAGTTTGGACTGTTGAAAATTGCGGTCTAACAATTGAAAAAGCTCATGCGCTAGCCTGGGCTTTCCATGCGCTAACTTCTAGACTTGATGCACTAATTTTTGATTCCCACACGCTAAGCTGTTGCTGCCACACACTAAAGTTTGGACTGTTGAAAATTGTTGTTGAATTTGTTTAAGAAAGCTATGCGCTACACTAGGCCTGTCACGCGCTAACTTTTAGACTTTATGTGCTAGTTCTTTGTTCCTACGTGCTGAAATGTTTCTTCTACGTGCTAAATTGTGTTGCAGATGCGCTAAAAGATGTTATACTGTTTTGCCTTAGGTTTGAAACGCTACTGTTTTAAGTCCACATGCTAATTTGAGGTTTGGATGTGCTAACAAAAGTATTCTACGCGCTAAAATATTGCTCTTATGCACTATATTGCCCTGATTTTTCCTTTGAATTGATTTTTTTATGGATTTTGATTTTTCCTGTGAAATTTTCAAGTATGATGGATGATTTTCTAAAGTAATAAACGTAGGCATGACACAAAAAGTACAACCATTTTTGCCTAATCTAACAAAAAGTGTATGTTCTGCGAGGATGTGTTCAAATCCCCAATGTTTTAACAAGTTTGGATACAAGTAATACACTTCAGAAAGACTCTTTAGTCAAGGGTCATAAATAACATCATAGCCCACTAGTCTCGATACTCCATCAGCTCAAACAGTCGTGTCACCCCCTAGAGGGCGCCTGTTTTTTTGCCTTTTGCCAGAAATTAACCCAAAGTGAATTGCTCCACAATTGAGTAGTTATCTTGGAAGATATATGGTGAGTAATCTTGGAGGCGGATTCTTCCCCACCCTTGCACTATGATGTTACAAATGTCTAGTTACTGACTAGGCTCAAAGTTTCTAATTCTATGGTTCATAATCAGGCTTCCCGTTCAGCTGTCAGTGATAAACTCCCTCAGGAGGCTTCCCAACCTTTAGAACAAAGGCTTTACGTATCTCGAGGATACTGGGGGAAGGCTAATCACTGCGTGTAACTGTTGAAAAGGACTTTCGTCACTTTCCACATTTGATTATAGTGGGTTGAATTCTTAGCGTCAAAGTTGTTCCCCACTTAGGTCATTCCCTTCACACCGGCCATAAACGGCTTTAAGAGTTGATTGCAACTCCTCGGGAAGGCAGGCCTGCTAAAGGATGTAAATGCTATGAAATAATGAAAGCTGTAAGAGTGGTCTGGATTTTTGATCACCCAGTTAAGGGGAGAGCATATTCCTTCCACTTTCGAGACAAGGCAAACAATTGGGTTTATTTTATCCTTTTAAATCAGTGATTTGCTACAACCTATGTAGAGATGTTGCTCCACAAAAACATGATGTTCTTTTTAATCTTAAAAGAAAGATTTTCTGATCTATAAAAAGGAAATGGTCAACAAAGCAAATTTTTTGATTTGGATGTCAACAAAAGAAATTGTTTTTAACATAAAATCCCTTGCTCTACCTGCAAGAAACTGTTAGCATCCTGCAAGCAAACAAAAGAAATAAAATGTTAGATGTTTTGGGGGACTTCTAAAAGTCTAAATTTTCAGTTCGGTTACAATAAATTTTTATTTTTTATTTTTTTGTCTTTGATGCGCTACAGAATTGACTCTACGCGCTACAATAAAAGCCAGATGTGCTAAAATTATGTTCCTCTACACTATACTGTTACTGGGATGCGCTACTCTGTGAATTGGAAGCATTGTTCTATTCCTTTTCTTTTTCCCACGCTCAGCTCTACAGGAAAATTTGAAATAGCATGCGCTAACTTTTGAGTTTCACGCACTAGATGATGGACTATAAGTGCTGAACTGGGGATCAGATGCGCTAATATGTTAACTTGATGCGCTACTCTGTGTTTTGCCCGTGTGGAGACCTATAGAAAAAAAATTTTAAACAGAATCATGCGCTAAAGGAATGACTTCATGTGCTATAGCAGAGACCCCACGCGCTGAACAGTAGGCTAGAAGCACTAGACTATTAGGCGGATGCGCTATGGAATGTTTATGACGCGCCGATTCCTATTTCCCGCGGACCTGCAAAAGTCATTAATTTGAAAAACAGATTTGTTATTTGGGGTCGGGCCCCACGGTGGGCGCCAGAAATGTATGGTGGAAAAGTGGGCTTATAAAACTTAAAATGTGAAAATATGATTAAATACTAGTCCACACACACACACAGGACATCTTGATGCAAGCTATGGAGTAACGTAGTGTTGCTCAGCTTCCCAAGGAGGGTCCCATGGTTCTCTATCTCACAATGTCCCTCAAACCAACGTTTTTGCTCTCAGATTACTGAGCAAAATAGTTTAGGGATGGCAAATATGAGAACGAGAGATGCTTTGATAAATTTTAGTATGAAATGAATGCTAAGCTATGTATGATCTTAGAAATGGAATAAACTAAATGATAAGATGACAAGATTAGTATGAATACTATCCTAGCATACTATATTTAGTCTATGATTGAACTAAAATGATAAAGAAATTAATCCAAACATGCATATTTAGTCTACTTCCTGATTTTAAAGAGAGGCTAAATGATGAGCATATATGAAATGAAAGCTTGAATATATTTGAGCATAAGTGTGATACTACAAATTTGAAGGATGATTGTTAAAAATGGAGGAATGAGAGCTCTATTTATAGCACAAATAGGGCAATGGATGGTCAGGATTGAAAGGTTTAATCAAGGGCTGAGTTTGAAAGTTGGGGATCCATGTGCACAATTGGCACCAATGAAATGGTGACAAGTGTCAACATAGGATTGGGTTGAGAGAAGAGGTTGGAGGCATTAAAGGCCTGAGAAGACCTCATGGTTATCTAAAGGTTAAGGGTCAAGTCTAAATTAGGCTTATCCAATGGATTAAGACTTAATCCAAGGATAAACCTTTGTGCAAATGATTAAGAGATAATCATGGTCAAAGCATTAAAGGCCTGATGAGACCCTTGGGTTGGGTAGAGGTTGAGTCAAAACAAATGTTTTAACCATGTAGGAGGGTTTGGGTTAACCATTAATGGTTATTGGAGACTTTGTGGATTAAGTGGTTGAAGGTTGGAAGCTTTCAAAGGTTATCCAAGACTTTGAGACATTTAGTGGTTGAAGGTTGAAAGCCTTTAATGGTTATTGGAGACTTTGAGGTTTGAGAAGTGACTTCCCTTTGTTTAGGGATGTGACAAAGTTTAGAGGAGGGTTTAGGTTAATTAGAAGCGATTAGAAGATTCTAGAAGGGATTAGAAAGGGTTTTGGGATTTTGCAAGTGGATGGGGGGGATAAAGTAATTTAATTCAATTTGGTTGCAATTTGGGGAAATTAAATAAATTAGATTTATTCAATTTAGGATAACTATTTAATTAAATTTGAATTTAATTAAAAGTGCCTAGGGGGATTTAATTGAATAAAATGATTTATTCATTAAATGGTATAGTGAATTTTATTTAAATAAATTGAGTAATTTACTTAATAAAATAGAAGAATGTGGATAATTTAATTAAATTGGATTTAATTAAATAGAGAAATAAACATAAAATATTCATTTAGGAATATGGTCATTTTTATACGTCTACAATTTTTATTTTATTTCTTTTTTTTAAGATTTCTTTAGATTAAATTAGCTTTATTAATTAGATTAATCTTTGTTAAATAATTATCTTTTAATTTTTGTTAAATAGATTCTAGTTTTTAATTTTTGTTAATTAGATTAGATTTTAATTTAATTTAATTTTCTTTAATTAGATTGGTTGGTCATGTGGAATGTTTATTATGTATTTATTTTGATTTTGGAGATTTTTCTTTGGAATTTCAATTTGTGCAAGTATCTCTTCTCTCGTGTATCCAAGACTTAAATACAAATCTTCTGACGTTGTTTGGTGCAGGATGCGGTAAAAGAGTTCTATCAAAAAACTGAGTGTTTGTGATTTCTAGGGTAACTCACACTTCAACTTCTTAAGGTTAACGAACAATTGTTTGTCATGTTTTCTTAGATGATTTTCATGTGTTAAAATTTATAGGGCCTACCTCGCGAGTATCCTATAAGGTCGGGTGAGAGGGAACGACCCAAAGTGGTGATGGGCTAAGGCCAAGCTCTTCTAAACCACTCTAAAAAACTATTAACATAAGAAAAGACTATCAAGTATCAACACCAAGTACAGTCAACAAATCAATATCAATACTTACAACCAACAATTCAAAAACAAAAGTTGCAACATAAATGAGGACAAATTTTAAACATGACATGCCAATTAAACCCAATTCAAAATCAAAATATCACACCAAACCGGAACCAAGGCACTTTCAAACAAGTCCAAAATCCAAACGCAATCATGTCAAAACCTTGCAAGGATTAAAATGCATCTCTAAAGGAAGGTATCTCTATTACAAAGTTCTTAAAGAGACTCCTAAGTGATTTTATGAGAAAGATCAAAATCACATGCTCATGTATAGCAATGGGTCACCATCCCTTCATAAACAAATTGACTTTCCAGTGGCCTCTATTCCTACACCTTTTGAATCTTTGCAAGAAACTCCCATAACATCTCCTAAATATTCACAAAACAAATTTCCACCATCACCTCCAAATGATACATCGAATAATGCATCCTCCCAAGGGTTCTCTGCCATATATTCTAATTAATGTCTTTGTATAAATCCCTTGTACTATTTTCAAATGCAAGATTTAATGCCATCAAATGCTTCTCTTTTAGAAAGTCCCATTCAAAGTCTATCTCCCTCATGTCAAAGCATTGATCCCTTCCCAAAATCCCCCATGCATATCTAAATTCCAACCCCATGTCAAGAGGATATTTAGAGCACAAAGAAATGAGGGTAAGTGCAAGGTAATGGGTCACAAATTAGTGGAAGTCCACACATTAGAAAATGGGCTCTTAGAAAATGGGGGCCCCTTTTCAAAAAAGGGGGACCCGTATTTGCTTCGGGCCCCCAAGGAAAAAAGTAATGCGAGCCCGAAGTGAAACTAAACAGGTCCTTGTTTTGTTCTCAAACAGGGGTCCATTTGAAAATGAAATAGGGTCCCATTTTTAAATCTGATTTTACCCTTTTTTTTGGGTGCATTTTGTCATTTTTGGACAGTAACGATAATTTTAGGAACGGGACCCCATTTTCAAAATGGGGGCTCCTTATGTGGAAGTTGATTTCACAACCCACCACTTGCCTTGAGATTAGATCCAAGATAGGCCTGGGATGGCCACACCTGAGACATGGACCTGCAAATTCAAATCTCCATGAATGAAAGCACAAATATGAACATCTGAAATAGTTTATGTGCCTCTAATTAGAGAATTTTTATACGAAATGAAAACCCATTTCAGATTATACTGCTTAGATTCTAAATAAGTAAATTTATTTAAAAATTGATTATTTTAACTATTTTTCATTTAATTTATACTAAATCGAGTCCATATACTTCAAATATTAACTCATTTTGTTAATTTAATAACTTTTTTTATTTTAGTTAATTTTGAAAAAAACATTATATGTCATCAATCTACACAAAATTATTTTCTATTTAAAAAAAAAAAAAATGTTAAGTTTACGTCAAATTATGTGGGCCGTACATGTCAAATTTTTAAAAAGATAGTTACGATCATTAAAAAATTATTTAAAAAAAAATATTTTGAAAAAAAATACAGAAAAATATGCTCATCAATATTTAGTGTGTTACAAACCATTTCCCAAAAAGGTTTGAGAAAATAATTTTAATTGTGTCAAAAAGTGTGGGTCGTACACATGCATGGTATGGTCCTGAAATGGACATTTAAAAAAAAATGTTTTTAGAAATCCATTTAAAAAGTTATTTTTTATTATATGGGTATTAAAATAAATTACATATTTGGAAAGCAGACTCAAAGGGCTATCTTTTATATTACTGACTTTATCCAAGATTCAATCTCCAAGTGTTTCAAAATTTAAGCTCAAATGAGACAAAACCTGAAAAATCTTGAGGAAACACTTCCACTTTTTGGCCAAAAAGTGGACTCATCTTCTTGCACTGACCCATGAGTCCTAAATAAAATCAAGATCAAGATCCTAAAATATTATCATCCCATTGAATTGTTTACCAAGATCCCATCTCCCCAGACACTCACGATGATTCCCTTATTCCTATACATTCTATCCAAGAACACAACACCCTTTCAAATGCCATTGGCATTCCACATCCTGAGAAAGGTCAATGTATCCCCTCCATCCTTTTTGATGATCACATTGAAACCCAAGAGTTGAGAATCTTTAAAGAGGAATGTAATGATCTTCCTCCTTATCAAAATCAAAGTATCTTTCCAGATTCATGTCCACCACAAGACCCCATCATTCCTTTAAATCCTTCACAAAATCCGATTGTTTCTCCATCTCCATGTCCTAATCTGACATATCCACTCCAAGATATCATTTCTTTTGGTGATCCCATTATTCCCCCCATTCTATCTCATGAATAGTTTGTCATTCATCTTGATCCCCCTCATGAAGATAACATTTTGAAGAAAGACGTTCTTGAATTGTCCACTTTGGTTCAATCTGATCCACTTCACTATCTCATTATTTCCATCATATCATATCAACCTTATAATCGACTTTCATCTTTTCCCAAAGCAAAGAGTATCCTACGAGTCAAAAATTTTATGAAGAAAAGGGGGTAGATGTTCAAAAGAAAGAACCCCTCCATATCAAAGAAAATGTTAATGGTCATAGCTACACAGCTCACTCTCAAGATGTTAGTATCCCTAAAAAGTCTAAATCCAAACATACACCTTCCCCATCATCTCTTCCATCCAATTTAGGTCCCTATATCCCTCCAACTCCTATGTGGGATCCACAAAGGCACACATATTTGAGAACCTTTTACCCATCCAAAATATATCTATTTCATTCATATCCATCCATGCATTCCTTTCCATTTCCAAGCAATTTGGATGCTAAGCATAAAATTTATAAGTGAAACAATCCACGTACAGTCAAGAATCAACATGTCCAATCTAATCAACATGTCAAAAAAAAGAAAAATATAATCCAAAAAGAAAAAAGAAATTCAAAAGGATGTAAATGGATAGTGAGGAAAATAAATAAAAGTCAAAATCTATATGGGTTCCAAAGACACTTGCGCAAGAAATGTATTCTAAGGAACTACAAAAAAATGAGAAATTAAAAACAATGTGCATCCCTAAGTGGTTGTTTGATGCATAGAAGCCTAAAGAAGAATCTAGATTGGCATCCAAAATTGTTATTCCTCCATCCAAACCTCTTAAATATATTCCTCCATCACCTCATTCATCCATTTTGGGTTCTTATGCCCCAAAATCTATAGCCTTTCCTCCATCCAAATCTCAAAATCTACAATTCACTTCTCTTCCATCATTCCACCATCCCTCAAGGTGTGTGTCAATGCTGATCTTGTCAGGATTTCCATCAACTCAAGCCCAATTCTTCCAATACCCTATCCATTATCCAACACCTCTTTTCAGTCCTTTCATCCATCTTATCCAATCCTTGGCCTGAACCCTTAGTCCCATCTCATATCCATGCCATTATCCTACCAATGTCTTTAAGCATACTTTTAATAGTCATGGTCTACTTTTCTAATGATATGACTTAAACAAAAGGAATCTTGAGTCCTTCGTCCATCCCCTATCATGTGTCCATTTTCTACTAAAAATTTTAAAATGTCAAAACAGGAAAAATACAAAAAATAAAGAAAATACAAAAAGAAAAAAAAATAATAATGAAAAATCATTCATCCTCTGGTGAAAATCTAGCAAACAGGTGCCTTGGGAAAGTATCATGATGAAAACCTAGCAAATAGGTGTCATGTGTAATCCATGAACTTCTTCAATACCATACTTGGGGGCACATTTCATTTACATTATCATATCCTATCATCCTTCATTATCCTATTGTCCTATCACATCCCCGACATACCCTTCATATCCTATCGTACCCCTATCATACCCTCATGTCCATATTCCCTTTTCCACCTTTGATCTTGACAAGGCTAAGGATCTTCATGAGACTAAGGATCTTCATGAGAATCATACATCCTATTCACAGATTTCAGTCTATCACAACTTTTGGTCTTTATCCATTGGCTTATTACAACCTTTTGTCCATATTCCTTGGCTTATTACAACCTTCTTCCACTATCCCTTAACCTATCACAACCTTCAATTCATATCCCTTATCCATTTTTTATCTTTCTTGTCCTATCCATATCCTATCAATGTCCATACACTCATCCCTTGATCTTGATCTGACATAAGGACGTAAAATGCAAAACATGGATTCAAAAATCTCTTGACATGTCCCTCATGTTGTGTCATTTGTTTTGCATTGCCATATCCAGTCCATCATCCCATTGCATGATACCCCTTGGAAGTTGAATCTGCTTTGTCTTCATAACAAATGGTCTTTGTCTTCCCTCTATCCACCAACATTTTAGCAAGCTTATTTATCCATTTGTCATATTCCTTACCTTGCTAGACACTAGGGGCAAAATTAGTAAAAAGCAAATAAAGTCCTGTAAAAATAAAAATAAAAATTGAATAATGAATTGAAATAATACAAAAATGTTCATAAAATATCCTGAAATAATCCAAAAACATTGAAAAATCCCTAAATAATTCAAAAAAAATCATAAAATGTCCTAAAAAGCCCTAAAAATCAGATATATTCAAAAACCCTAAAAATTGGAAAACATTAAAAATCCAAAAACAATCACTTTTGTTTCATTTTAGCAATAAATTGTCCCTTTTGTATATAGAAAAACATTTGTGTAGACAACAAATAGATAGTATGTTACAACACTACGCTTAACAAATCATGCAATAACAGATGAACTTTTCAATCAACCAAGCTTTCAAACTAATCAAAGTTTTCCTATCAATCAGTAACATTAAAATTATCATTGTCCTTTGTCAACAATATTGTGGGTCTTATATAGGGCGCAGTATAGTCGAAACCGGACTATGTCCTGTGTTAGACGGGGTACTGCATTCCCTAAAACCAGTCAGCATGAATATCCTTTAAACACAACATTCTCAATTTTTGCAATGAAGATCAGGATGTTTGTTTGACTTGTTTGAACTTGTGAATCTTAGTTTTCTTTGATTTATCTTTGATCATATTCCTATCCTACTCGATGATGTCACAAAGTGATTTAGAGTGTTCATGATGGCTCATGGTCATTTTTGTTTTGTTTTTTATTTGCAGAGTATTTCATAGATTTATGGGGCACGCATATCTTGGGTGCCTGTGACAAGTATATTTGCTTTGTGAATGTCGCACATACCTCGACCTTTGACACACGTATTTTCCTAGGCACTTTTTGACTCATTCCTTGTTTGCAATGTGTCTGTTTTATGCAAAGGGATTGCATTATCACTCTGGCCTTCAATGCCATGATGCTCTGCATCTGTTTTGCAATATTAAATAAAAATTCTCACAAGTACTCTTTGTGTATTTGTGAAAGCAATATTTTTCTTCACCACTAACTCTTCTCCATGTAATTTCCTCTAACTAAAATTTCTTCTTGTTAGACAGCTCAGATAACAGGAGGATAACTGAGAGGGGGAGTGTGAATCAATTGTCAACAGATTAGAAAACTTTAAGATTCAAAACCTTATTACTGAAACACATAAACTCAATACCGGAATGCATAAATAAAATACCAAAATAATAGATATAGCAATTAAGCATAAACATAAATTGCATAATAGTTACCATCTATCCATAACACATGACACTAAGATTTGTACGTGGAAAACCCCGTAAGGGGAAAAGCCACGATGGGAAGCCTACCCACAGTCAGATAATACTTTTGCAGTAAGTATGTGATTACAAAATGAGGGGCCCGCACATGCAGGAAGGCCAATAGCCTAGAGCACACTACTGATCACAAAAGGAGCCTCACTGACTACAAAAGAAATCCAAACTACACCCATAAAAAGAGGAGTGAACTGCAAAGATAGCATCTCATATGCCTGCGTAAAATTTCAATTAAGCTCAGTACTAGAGGTCTTAAACCTCTCTTTCAAACCCAATTCGATCATCTATGATTGACAAAAAACTATGCATATGATTACAACATTATTCACACACATATAATCGCACAACCATCCACACCTGATCTACGAAGAGATCTTACATCATATATACCAACTTGGGACCTAAACAATTGGGTTGGCCACCTAAAAGATAGAACCAAATATTCATAACATAAACCCACAATCCATTGATCAACCATGTTGGCCTAAGATCAAAAAAACATAATCCAATCAATAAATCCAACCGGTAATGCATCGGGATCATCCACCAACACACTACATAAACCGATCCATAACTTAGCAGAATAATACCGGACCCAAAATAGGTCACCATAAATGAAATTCAACCACATGGATCAATAGGAACATGAACACGATATCTAGAAATCTGTCTAGAATCCGCACAAACACCACTTATCACATGCATCAAAAGGTCTTCAACAAATCTCTGTTGGTAAAATCCTTATCGATGACCAAAAGGCTTACTAGAACAAATGATAGCATTTGAGTCATCAAATCCTGAACCAACTGATCGTGATATACAGCAAGAACCCATAAATGACCAATCCAAACCAATTACACAAACCAAAGCATACCAGAGCATATCGGATCAATATCATAATCCAACCACTCTACTGGAACCAACAGAAAACTAGTAAACAACCAAAACAGCTAGTGTTGACATTAATGACAAAACATCAATGCAACACATAATCAATTCCTCCAAATTGCCAACACTTATGTTAGTCACTATAGTCATCTTGGTCTAGTCCTAGTATTATTTTCGATAAATTGGCCTCTTTTCTAGAATTTTTTGGCCAATTCCTCGAGGGGGTATCCATATATGTTATCATTGTTTGGAGCATATTTCTTGATTGTTCTTTGAAGCAATACTCATTATCGCATTGTCTCAAAGAGGGGCAAAATCTAGGCATCTAAAAAAGGTAAATGCTTGTGGTATCATACTTTAACATATCCGCATGACCTTATTTTAGGGTTTTCACATCCTATTAACATTTCTTCTATGCTACACACTTGATCTTTATTATTTGTCCACTTTTTTTCATTCTTCTGCATTTCTTGCATTTGTCACATTTTCAATTAGGTCTTGTCAACATTATCAATATTATCATGTCAATTGGACATTGTCAACCCTTCTCAATTTCCAATTAATCTTTTGTCCTGATCAACAATCAAGTTATCAATCTCTTATCAATTTGTGACTAATTTTTCATTGGTCTTTCGTAATTCGACCTTCATTAAGTCGACCTTTTATCAATCTTTGATCGATTGTCACCAATCTCAATCAATCATCATTTCTCATTCATTTGGATCGATTAGTCATTGATCCTCATCAATTGGCATCTATCAATTTTATCCCTATCAATATTCATCAATTTATCATTGATCTTTATCAATCAACATTGACACTTTATCAATTATCCAATTTTCATCATTAAATCATGATCAAATCGACCCTATATCAATTATATTTTGTCATGACCTAATTATCGCCCTTGCATTTCTAATTCATCTCCTAGGAATGTGTTATTTAATCATTTAATCCTAATTGTCATTTTCCCTCTAGGTTAAATAATTTATTCATTTATCCTATGTCTTCTTATCGCAATTAAATATTTATTTAATTAGCTAATTAATTCCCCCTCTTTTATGAATTAATAATGAATGAAAACTTATTAATTAATTCACCTAAATTACTAATTTCCTAATTTCTAATTTCATCACTTTATAATTTCCTAATTTCTAATTCATCGTGACCACCTAATTTCTAAATCTTAATTTCCAACTCATTATCTCTCTCAATTGGCTCCTATTTTTGTGCTTTAATTTGGAAGCATGTTTCCTAATTCGTCATGATTTTGCATATGGCATCTTATCCTAACATTAGATTTGATGGCTAGTCTTATCCTCTTGCAGGGAAAGTGTGCAATGGAATTTCTTTCCAAATATGATTTTTCCCATTTTTGAATCCAATGGCATCTAATATCGATTTCTTGCTAATTGTTATCCTCTCTCCAATCTGATTTTTCCCATTCTTGAATCCAATTGCATCTAATATTGATTTCTTTCTAATTGTTGTCCTCTCTCTATTTTTTCTATCACTTGGATACATTTCTCATCAGAATCAACCATGCTTCTAGTACTCTCGTGCTATCAAAATCAATCTTGCTTTCATACTTTGCTCTTACACTTATAGGTGAGATATACAAATCTGCTATTTTGAGGAGAAAGGAGGACAATGGAGAGATATGAGGGAGATGCTTTACTTTGATGGTTTTCAATTTGATTACTATTTTGTCTTCATAGCTTCATTGCGTGTAACACGGTCAATTTCATTGCAATCTAGTTTTTGTGGTTGAGCTAGTTTAGTATTGCTTTGATGTCTTCCATTTTCCTATCTACACTTTGTTCCATTGTTTAAGCTTTTGTTTGACATGGGATAGTTTTCTGGTTAAGAGGAAGAGGTTTGTATGGTTTCCATCTCTGATCTCCTGCCACCAAGTTTTCATTAGATCTATGATGGAGAGGTCCCTGAGCCACATATTTTCAAATCTAAAGGCAAGCCCAATCTTCCCACCTTCAAGCCATATGGAGAGTGCAACTAGGAAGTGATTAGATGCCATGTATGGTAGTATGATTGTATCAAATTAATTTATGTTGTCTGACCAATCTCCAGCCAAAAATAAGAATTTTTCGAGTCTTTCTGAAAGGATGGTGAAACCTTACCTCCTATTTATCCACTTGTGTATCTTCCATTTTTAGTTTGAATGTCTTCGAGTTGATTCTCCTCTACAAAGTTTTAAAAATATGGCTGAACTCTTGTTATGGCTTAGAGTCCCTCTTGTTTTTCTAATTTTTCTAGGGTGGCATTGAAATCTCCTTCAATGATGATTTCAGTATCATTCTGAGTTTGATCCAATTGGATATGTTTGTCCATAGTTCTCTTTTTCCTATTATGGAGATTGGACCATATACCTTGATGGTTATGAAACTTATATTTTGACTGATAATTTTTCAACTAATGCCATCGAATTTTGATTTTGCACTAGCAATGAACATTAGGTCAATAATGGGTTTCATAGTATACCTAGTCCACCGAATGCCCCTTTTGATTCGACAAAATGAACTTTCCACATACGCCAAGTTCTCATTATTTTTTTTCTCTCCTCTAGTGATGTGGAGAATCATGGAACCTCCCACAATCACACTACAACTCTTCATTCTTTCTTGTTCAAATTCAACTCTTCTTGTTTCACCTTCCTTCACTAGGCTTCACTAAGGTCCCCAAAGAGATCTCTCAACCTCACCAACTTTTTCCAACACTTTTTAGGGTCTCAACATACCCTATTCCACTTTTCCCAATAGTATTTACTCACCCTATCAACTATCTCTCTCACAAACCCTTACCCGGGTCCCTAAATAGGCCAATCCCTAGTAGCCTTGTTCAGTAGGTAATGTAACTTTTACTCAAAATAATTCCAAAACACTTTGAAAATAGATTTCATATTTAGAAACCCTTTTTCAAGCTCTGTAACATATCCCAAAACTAGGTAGGACTCCTTTGGACCATTGCATAGAACTAGTACCCTGTCACCCTTGAACTAGGCCTAATTAGGCAACTTTTACAAAGCAACCACCCTAAGAACACAACCCAAAGACTTATAACCCAAAAAAAGTCTTTTTTATTGATGCCAAACCATGTATTTTAAAGGTCTTATGTAATGCCATTCTTATATACCCACTCAAACACAAAACCCTCACTTAGAAACCTACAAACTAGGGCTTTCTCAATCTCTCCTTTCCAATCAATTCTCGATGCAAGAAAAGGATCCTACACCATCCATGCAGTATTTATAAACATAATATAACATAAAATGCCACCCTTGTTTAAATAAATTGCCCAATCCAATACATGGCACCACCAATGCTTGTATTCTCACTCAATCCCTTACCCTAGGGTATCAACACTTCATCTCCACATTATTAATTGCACATGAATTGTTAGAGACACATATAATTATATATTCCTGACCCATCTGACAAGCCATAGTAACCACATAAAGTGGAATGGGTCATATTTCCATTTTAGCTGTCAAAACCCTTCACAAAACTGTTAACACACTACTGCTACAAGATAGCCAATAATGAAGCACACAAAGAATGAATGAAACCTCCAAAATCAATGCAAGAAGAATGTTGAAGTGTTTCTCTTCCACTATCCATGCAACTCCAATCAAATATGGTCCTGTAGGGACTATTTCTGTCAAGGTAAAGTTTAGATTCCACACAAATCTGCAGTAAAACTGTGTGTTTCTATTATCAGAAGTTTGTTATCACATGCATTACACTCCTTTATTCAAAAAATTCTTTTCCCAGTGTGTACATGGACATTAAAACACTTTTTCATACCCTCTCAACCAATACTAACTACTTAACCAACTTTTGAAACCAACAGTAACCGTTGGGTTTCAAATTTGACAACTTTTCAACAATATTTCACCTTTTACGTCAAATAAGGAACTATCACACCTAATTAGACTCACATATAACTCAATACATAAAATTACATCATTAGGGGTCATTTTCCCACATACTTTCTTATATGACAACATTTACATACTTGACATCATCTTGAACACACTTGACAACATTTGAGTAACTTGACTCTAGGAATTGAACCATTACATTATTGACCTTTATAGGTCTTATTGCACCATCCTAGATCATAAAATGACCTTGTTACATTGCATCAAACTCATCATGACCATTTCATTAATGAGGTCTCATTGGACCTTGAGGGCTCCTACACCATCTGGGCACCACTTGGTCTCCTATAAGAGAAATATGTTTACCTTACTAGAATCTATTTGGTGTTGGAGTAGGTGCCACTTTCTAGGGGCATTTAAGCCCCTAGAATTCCAAATTATGAGCCTCATGGATCCTAAGGAAGGAGTATTTCCTTCTTATTTCTGAGTTTTCTTTGACCCCTCACACTCCCTTAATAGCCAACCTTTCCTTATTCGACATATGACCCCTCTATTTTTTCTTTTCAATGTTGGGTTTCTTTATGCTTGAATAAATTTGCATTATACTTTGCTTCTCCATGATGCATACATAGCCCTCCTCAAATCATGTTTTAGATTTTGTGTCTAATTCAGCAGAGTCTAATTCAGTATCATTTGGATTCATTTCTTTTTTTTAGGCAATTGCTTCCTCTCCATGGGTGATGATGAATAAGGGAACATCATCCATCCCTACAATTCGTTCCTCTGGTATGTTTTGTACCTGATCCAAACTCCAAACTTCTTGTTGAGTCATATCCATATTAGGCCCCTTTTGATGAAAGATTGTATCAACTTCCATCCTTATCCCATGTTTATTTACTTTATTACCATTCTCCAAATCCTTAGTGAGATCTTTCCCCTCTTCAAAGATGGTATCAGTTTGGATTTGATTGATTGGGGTGGGTTCCTTATTAGTTAAAACATCATGTCTTTTAGTCCTTGGTTCTATTAACGGTGGGTATAGGGATTCCACCATGTACTCTTCCCTATTCCAGATGACCTGCAACATTTCCTTTTCCCCATTCTAGTTTGAGTTTTTGTCATTGCTTGGATTGTCTCAATTTTGGGTCGGGTTATGGAGTAGTGTTTCTATATACTGATTGGCCTTGTTGGCTTCCACCGAGCTATTGCACTCCATCTACTCATGTCTTTTGGATTTTCATATGGGGCATAGGGTATAAGATCTTCCTTCTCTATTTTTTGAATCCAGATTCCCTACTTGGATCCAATTTCAATCAAGTCATGAGTAAGTTTATGTTGGGAAGAGCATCTAGGTCCATATTCTAGCATATGCGCCCCATATCCTATCTTCAACAATTGGGTCCACAGAAATTATATTACCCAAGCCTTTCCCAATATCCTTGAGTGCCTCATCTCCCCAAAATTCTATGGGGGTGTTCTAAATTCTGATCCAAACTAGGCGTCAATCAATTTTATGATTCCATGGATTAAAGTGTGGATGTCATTCAATTAGATATAGAGAAACACTATCGATATAATGCAGCCCACTATTTGGGCTCTTTCTTTTTTTGTTAGGTTGCAAAATTCGATTAAAAAAACCATTGGGAAAATAATTTATCCTAATTCCATTCCCCCATCTGTACGGGCACCAAGATTCAAATTTCCAACTATCCAATATTCCTGCCCTCCATTTAACTAAAATGCCTACCTTCTGTAATCTTTCCATATCCTAATTTAGTTTTAAAACATCAACTTGAACACGAGGGATTGAATACATACCATTTTAATTCGGGTTTTGGTTTGATGAACCTTCTTTGTCTATGTCTTTGCTAGCGCTCTTCCAAGGTCTACTAGTTCAAATGCCATCGTTTTTCCCTAGTCCTGCAACATCTTTCTTTTTCCAGTCATTAGAAAGATCTTCCCTACATGCACCAATTTCCCTGGACCACCCATTCTGATCTCTTTGACTACCCCTCTGATAGTCTTTCTTCCTCATATTCTTTGGTTGGCTTTTCCAAAACGTTGAGTACGCAGGTCTTCCTAGATTTTTTAGAGTTGTCTAATACCTTTTGCTCCTCCATGTCAATTTCTTCCTGGATTGATAGTGGTTTGATCTCTTGTATGTACCAAAATTACCATTTTGAAATTGCTTAGGAATTTCCTTCTTGTTCATTCCTTGGTTTCCGAATGTTGTTGGAGCGCACTTATCCACCCATTGACCACCCTCAAAAACCCATTGAGGGATATGGCCTATTTTCCACCCGTTCTTGTAAGTTTCCATATTGGCTTTTGCCCTTGATCGAATGACATCAATGGGTATTTCCCTGCCTCCCTCTTTGCTCCATTTGTTGTAGCGTGGATTCACCTTCCTTGATTGATCATAGGTGACATTTGGGATGCCTGTTTGGAGCCAGATTTGATCAGCTCCACGAGTTCTCTCTCCTCTAGAAAAGAAAGCTTGCTCCTCTCTACTTTTTTGCTATGCTCTGCTCCCATGCTCCATTTTTCTACGACTACGGATCATTAATTTTGGATAATTATTATTTAACATATATTTCACTATTATATGTATAGTGTGTGTATATGTCAATACATTTTTTTAACAATGGAATCTTGCCCAACATACAAATATTTAATTAGCCTTGGTTTGGTGATTGATGTGCTAAAATGTTAGTTCTTTTATCCTTGTATATTAGATTTAAACCTTATCTAATGGGTGAAGCCTCATTCTATTAATTTTAACACAATTAATATATTGGTTTGTTGATTATTATCTTAAAATGTTAACTAATTTACTTTTAGTTTTTATGACAAATCATGAAATTCAATTTTAAACAATAAAATATGATATAAAACATTGGTTCAAGAAAATCTCAAACAAATTTTTACCAATGATAGAATAATTTATTTACAATGCAATGCTAAAATCTTATATCTCTAATATTTTAGCCTCATAATTAAATGTATGCCTCAATATATTTTCTTTAAATGAATTAATATTAAAATAAAATAATTTAATTTATTATCCATTATATCTTTAATGCTAAAATAACATAACTGAATTTATTATCCATTATAAAACCATAAAAATAAATTAATTATTGAATTTTCATTACGAAATAAATAAATTATTTAATATTATCCAGTTTTTAACAAAATTAACTATCCAATATTTTTGTGCGTATATAATAATAATTATTTTATTCAAGAAATATAATAGATCTCAATTTTAATCTCACATTTTCAACAATTAAAAATACCCTCCAACATTTAATATTTAAACAAAATAAAGATTTAAACATATTTAAATTATATATTTACTAATAACAATTAAAATAAAAAATAAATATATTTAAATTATATATTTATTAATAACAATTAAATAAAATACACCTAAATAATTCTAAGAAAAAAACTTGCATATTGTTAATAACAGAATGCCTGACGAATATTCTCAAGGAGATCCCTTGCCTAGTCATGGATGATATGACTAGGTTGCTTTCTAAGATCCCTTCTAATGAGGAGGTTTATTTTTTTTCTTCTCTTTTGAAGGGAATAAAGCTCTGGGTCCTGATGGTTTCTTGATGTTTTTCTTCTAAATTTTTAGAGATATTGTTGTTAAGGATGTTATTGATGCTGCCAAAGAATTATTTGGTTTCTGCTCCCTTCTTAGGGAACTTAATGCCACCTTCCTTGTCCTCATTCCTAAGAGAGATGGAGCTAATCTTTTCTAGGACTTCTATCTTATCAACTTATGTAACTCCTTATATAAAATATTTTTCAAGATTCTTGTTCTACACTTGAAGGGCTTCGTTTCTTGGCTAATCTTTGTCCAGCAAAATATTTTTGTTTCGGGGCACCAAATTCTTGACTCTATTTTGTTTGTGCATGAGAACATATATTACTTACTAGGTAATAAGAATCCTAGTTTTCTTCTGAAACTAGATCTCCTCGAAGCCTATGATCGTGTTAGTTGGCAATTTCTTTTCAATGTTTTATAGGATTTTGGTTTTGGTGGTAATTTTCTGCAGTTGATCTCCTAGCCGGTGACTGCCCCTAAGTTTTATGTGATCATCAATGGTTCCCCTTTTTTTTAATTCATGCTTCTAGAGGTTTATGGCAAGGGGAGATCCTATCTATCCCTTTCTATTCATTTTGATGGGTGAAGCTCTTAGTCGACTTATTCAAAAGGAGGTGTGTATTACTAACCTTAAGAGTTTGTCTCCATGATCTTCCCCAGGAGTTTATTCTCACCAACACTTCATTGATGATACTATTTTTATTGGGTAAAGTTCAATCTCAGAAGCAAGAAATCTTAAGAAATTTCTGTTACAATATGAAGAGGCTTCTGGGTAGAAAATTATTCTTTCAAAGAGATCTATCTTCTTTCTAAATACTTTAGATCAGAGACATGCCATAATCGCTCAAATTCTTGGTTGCCAGATTGTGATGCTCCCTTCTACCTATTTGGGGCTCCCTCTTTATGCTATCCCTACTCTAGATTCTTTTTGGTGTAGCCTCATTGACAGGTTTCAAGCTAAATTGGTGGGCTAGAAAGGTACTCTCCATAGCCAAGATAGAAACTTTAAATTAATTAAATCTTCATTGTAAATTTTTCTTGTCCATGTCTCGAAGAAATTTGTTGGTTAAATAAAACTTATTCAAAATATTATTTTGTGGGATGGAGAGGAACTCAAGAAAAGATTGCATCTTGTTGCTTGGGACCAGGTTTGTATGCACAAAAAACTTAGGGGTCTTTCTATAAAAAAGATAAGAGAATTTAATGAAGCCTTATGGCCAAACCAATTTGGAGGACTCTAAAGGATAATAATGACTGGATTTCCATTATCAATAGAAAATATCTAGACATTTATGAGAATTTTTCATCCTTTATGGATGATGAGAGATATTTGGTGGCTTCCTCTATCCTTTGGAATAACATCTCTAAGACCAAATCTATCATTCAAAAAGGTATTTGGTGGTCCTTCAAAAATGAAGTTAAGATTTTTTTGGGATGATTGGTGGTGGGGCGATGCTCCCCTTTCTGAACTTGACTAGGCCTCTCATCTTAAGGATTTTTTCTTGAATCAGGTTGGTTGTTGGGTTGTGGATTACATTCAAAATATTAGGTTGATTTACCTTGTGGAAGTGGATCTGTCTCTTGCCTCTTTGCAATACTGGCTTTCTATTGTCCACATCTCTACCTTACCCAAGAAGCATGCTTTGGTGTGGAATGGTTCATCTTCTAGGGCGTTCTCTATCTCTAATGCTTTCAATTTATAGTTGAAAGTGCTTGCTCCTAGACCTTTTAGGGCCCTTATTTGAAACTCTCATTTGATCTTGAAGGTCAATATTTTATTTTGGCTCTTGGTGCAAAACAAGATTCTTTCCATTGACAACCTTTACAAGAGGGGAATGGCTATCCTCAATCGATGCTTTCTTTGTAAAAAGGATGTTGAGACTTCTCATCTCTTGATGGGCTGCAATTATGTAAAGGATATTTGGTCCCACTTCTTCGACCTATGGTCATTAGATTGGGTTTTCCCTAGTTATCTTGTGGATTGTTGGTTGAAATGGATAACTCCTTCTTTGAATCCCTCTCTCATTTTGTTGTGGTCAATTATTTTTCCCCATATTAATTTGGGGGTCTAGAAAGAGATAAATAATAGTCTTTGGGAACTTGGAATGCCCGACCCATCTCCTAGCTATGAGAATTCAAAATGGTATCAAGGAAAATTTCTTGGTGGCTTGTCTAGATAAATGTTCTAACTCCAAACTCTATGTATCCCTTTCAAAAATGTAGGTGGCTCAAAATTGGAATTGTTACCAATTTTTTGCACCAACTAAATTTTGGTGGCCTAAACAGGCCTTACGCATTGCAATTAAAGAAAGGTACATAAAATTATTTACAAATTCTTCAATTTTGTACACAAATTTATTTCATTATGCGAGTAATTTTCAAGAAATGTCAACAAAAAGATCGCATCTAGAAATAGCTCTTTTATTTACAAGAATGTGTAAAGTTTCCCACACAAGTCATGGGAATAGAAAACTAAGCTATAGGCATACATTCTCATACATCTATGTAGACAAACTCTATAAACAGAAGAAAGAATGAGATGACAGAAGGGTGACCCGTCATTGCATGGCATGACGAGTTCGAGCTTGAAGAATTGGTTGGTCTTCATCCACTCATTCATTTTCAGTTCCTTCCACTCCTAGTCCATCAGTACTTGCAAGAGATTTTAAAATAGGATTATTAGAGAAATGGGGATAACCATATTGTCATACTCACACTCAACAGAATACACAATGTATCTGCATAGAGATACCAAAACATATGTCTACAACTATCAAGATATCAGATACAAGAGAGAAGAGAATCAGTGCAGAAAGAAAGGTGCCATGAGAATAAAACAAGTATCATGTTTTATCTAACTTGTTTGCTTCATGTGCAGATACATGTTTTCACTTCATATCCATCATGCATGTGGGTTGAAATGGGCTCCCAAAGGGGTTGAGCTCAACATACATGTCACTATTCAAGGTGACATTAGCCAATTATCCAAATACTGAGTACACCAAGCCATGATCTCACATGCTATCACTAAATGATAGAAAGGGACTGTCATCCAATGACAGAATGAAAAAAATATGTACTCAATGCATTCAATAGTCTATCGATATCATGATATGAGTAGGGGCAATATATGAAATCATAATAGGGCCAAGGAACGATGAAAAAGATCGTTTAGAAGAGTCATGTTATTAGTAAGGTCATTATATGAGAAAATAATAATAGGACATTGCATTTATGAAGATAGTCAAAGCCCATAAGACATCAAGCCATGGAGCCTATAATAGTAAAAAAGAGAGATTGCACCCAAAAGTCTAATAGTAGTATTAAAGATGCAAAGAATCATTTTGTTTAATCACTAGAAGGCACATGAAAAAAGTACTCATTTGTGAGTTATACAGTACATATCCATTAAGGTCATTTCAGACCTGAAGATTTCATAATGAGTAATTGCACATCATTGTTGACAGTTAAGTGATAAATCAAAAAGTGTAGCCAGTGCATATATATACAGTGAACCCTTAGCATGCAGTCACAGTGAGGTCAATAAGAGCCATCATGACAAGCCTATCACAGAAACTCAACTATCAAATTCCATTTAGAGGATTATTAAAGGGTTTAAAGTTTTGACAAAGATGATTTGGAAAAATAGGGTAAGAGCAGCCAAAGTATCAAATCCATTGATGTCCATGCCATAAAGATACACTCATTTTAAAAAGACAGTGAATATGTTGTCTCAAGAATGCAGTCAAAAATATAGTCATATTCTTTTTGTTGCTCCAAAGAAACCCAGATCCCAATTTCTGCCAAGATTTCGCAGAAATTAGAAAGTGATGAAGCAAAGAAACCTAGAAAATATCATGAAAACCCAGCTCACCCAGTTATAGAACCCTTCACCCTTTATTTTCAAGTCAGTCAAGGATTCAAATTGACAGTGCATATATATAAAAGAGCTTGCACTCATAAAGATATTGATGATCAATTTTTGCTTCAGATTTATGACAGTGAGCATGATAAATGTATAAAAGGTTTATACACTGAGATGCACCCATATCAACAATGCAATGACCTCACACCATACAACAGGTAAACAATGAATATATAGAAGTTAGACACCTATGAGAAGCATACAATATCATTAAAAAAGGTCAAATATATAGAGATATACAGAAACAGTGGGCAGTGACTGTTTAAAAAAAATAAAAATAGTCACAGTTAGACAAAAGCATCATCAAAACAATAGTGTTGCAGCATTAAATCCAAGGATATCATAGTTACAAGATTTAGAACAGCATTCACCATCAGAAAGACAATATACAGTCTATTATCAATAGCAATGAAGTTTGCAGAAATATATGCATATTGGGGTAGATTGAAAGACAGTAAATGCTCATAATGCACATTGAAAAATACAGTCTTCATGAAAGTATCTAAAAGGCAGATCGTCGATGCAACAAAACCTCAAAACACAAATATAGTCTTCAAAAGAATTAAATAATGAAACAACAGTCCAAGTTCTTTAAGGCAATATTTTCTAAAAGAGAAGCTACATGTGTAATAATAGCAAAGCATAATCACAGTGAACATAGCTCTAGGTATTAGAATGAGTTGATTAACAGTAAGTACAAGGTGTGGAGCATGTGAATAGACCAAGAAGCATGGGTTTTCATGACAGCAAAGTGAATGGTGGAGCAATGGGAGGATTAATAATAGAGAGAGGAGCAATTAATGAGACAGTCATTGTCTAAAACAAAGCTTTCATCACCCTTTCAAAATAGTGAAATATATAACAGAGATCAGAGCTAGGGCAATGACACGGTGGATGCCTGAAAAGATATATAAGGATCATTGAGATATCATTCACAGTGCAAATTTTTTTTTTTTTTTGATGTATAGAAGACCTCCAATTGCAGCCTCATATCAATATTCAAGAGCACTTATAGAGCTAAAGAAAATAGTATTTCAACACAGTGCTCAATGACATTGCCAACATAGTGATCAATATTTCAAGATTAGATAATCCCTGTCAAAGTGCAGCATGTTAGAGCATTAAGGAATATAGTAGAATAGCACTGTCAAGTTAGAAAATGAGTGAAGAATGATAAGGGTTTTCAATACTCAGGCTCTTTTTACTATTATTAAGAAGACCTCAGCCACAGTCTCAAAGATTTTGAAGGGGTCACGACAGTGTTCTGATTTTTGGTAGCATAAAGGTTATCAAAATTTGAAAGTATTGTTCAAGGATTGTTATAGTAAATAGAGATCAACTCAATATTGAAGTATACAAGCATCATACAACTTCATGGCAGCCCAAGCATAGATAAACCTCACGGAATAGCCCTGAACAGTAAAGGTAACAAGAATTAGTAACATCAATTATCTTAGATCACAGAGATAATGATCACCAAATCTTTCAAGATCAAATGACAGTTGTATTCACAGGTTGCAGATATTAATACAATCATGTTACATCCAGTTAAGAGAGATGGGTATGTATAACAGAAGATTATGATTGAAGTCAACCTACAGAATTAACCCCTACAAGGTACGGTGAACCTATGCTATCACAGGAGTTCAGTCACACATTTTGATAGATACTAAAACAAGGATGATTGGAGCCAAAAGCCAGCCACATCAATATGTCAATTTTCATAACTGAAGTTGCCGACATTAAGATATACAGAGTAGCTTTAAGAGAAATTCTTTTGTATACATAAGAAGTTACAAACCAATGGTAAAAGGTCACAGTCGCATACCACACAAACTTCATGCAAAGGAGGTCCTTGTCAAACCCTTGCTCGAACTCTAGGAATACATGGTGGCCGCCACAGAGAGTTCCTCTCAAAATGTAAGTAGAAAGATTAAAAAAAGATTTTAGGATTTTTGCTATACTTTTATCTCCATGCCCTAAATAATAGGGATTTTCTCACCTTTTATTTTGTTCTTTGAAAAGCAACTTTATTTTATTCTTTGAAAAGCAACTGCTCTAATAAAGACTTTTTAAAGTCTTTTGGAAGATCATGCTATGTATAGAGCCCTCGAACTAAGAGAGAGGCCTTTGACTCAAATAAAGTCCTCTGCTTTTTTTTATTATTTAATATAACATTATTAAGATAATTAATGTTATAAGATAATTTTATTAATTATCTTAATAAAAGTATATTAAATAATAAAAAGAAAAAATTAATAATTTTATTTTTATCATTTATTGAAAATAATATTGTCATTATCTCAATAATTGTAAAAAATAAATTATTAAAGTAAACCAAAAAAAAATATATAAATTATCATGTAAAAGAAAGGAGATGCTTTATTCTCTTACTATACTTAGCATCACATGATATGTAAGACCATTAGTGGGAAGTATGCTTTCCATGCAGAATGAACAGGGAAGATATTTTTTGCTTCAGGGCTATATTTGGCATAGTAGTTCATGCATTTTCATTTCAGGAAGAAGGTATTTTTTGCACATGTAAATTTATGACAAAGATAGGCTATCTTCAGTGAGCCATTTTTAGAAGGGTCTGGAGTTCTATTTTCAGCTGAGGGAGATTTTTTTAGTTCAGAGCTAGTTTTGGCACACAGATGTGAAGATTTTTGGACAAGGAATTTGTTTTTTCAGTGGAGCTATTTTTGGTGAGATTGGCAGTTCTATATATGGTAGTGGGAGTTATTTTTCATGCAGTTGCAGTTGGAGTCCTATTTTGAGTGTTGGAGGCTATTTTTGGCAGATTTTGGCATGAGTTTTTTCAGCGTTTTTGGGCAAATTCACCCAAGGCTTTTTCTCATGCAATTTTTTCTATTGGGGTTTTTAAAGGAGATATACATTATGGGTTCTATATATTCTCTCTCCTTTTTTCCCTCTAGTTCTTTTCCTTTCCTCAACATGACTGTGGACTAATTTTAGGTCCTTTCATGCTAAATGATGGCATTGTAGCTCAATAGCATTTGAGTTTTGTAGTTGTAGACTCCTTATTTTTCAGTAATATAGTAGTGGATTCCTTATTTTTTAGCAATATAGCAGCAGATTTTCTTCTTGGTACTTCTTGTATTATCTGATGAATGAATGAATTGATGATTTCCTATGATTTTTATCCTCTAATTTATCTCATTCAGTCAATTTGTGGTGCAAGGAGATACATGTTAGTTGCAGGTACTAGTTTGTATTAGTTGTATTTAATTTCTTGAAGTTATGAAACCTATTGTTTTCCTTCATTCATGCATTAAATTCATCCCTTTCTAGGAAATGTTTATGCATCTACATGTTTAATTAAGTTGTGAGATGCAGGGTTATTTGTTGGAAGGTCTTTGTGAGTTTCGTGGTTACAGATTTTAGATAGAAAATTATTTGGTGCATCACCCCATTAGGATAGATTTTCAGTTACATGTAATTGTTCTATCCCTTTTCATATCAAAATAATTTGTAGAAGATTCACTAGATAGGAAGTTAGCCTAATTTCTAGAGATTCACCTTCACTTTGAGCAACCCATAGGCTCGAAGGTGTTTCCATGTTTCACAAGATTGCTTGGTTTCACACTTAGCATCATGGGTGCAATCCTCTGTGACAACAATAATCTTCATAGGGATATTTATATTCCTCTTTAGGGGCTCAAATAGAGTAGGGAGGGGGTGGTGTGGTACCCCTCTTCTACTGGATGGATCAAAATTAATATTGATAGTGCAGCTAAGGGAAACTCTAGGCTTGCTAATTGTGGGGGCATGGCTCATGATCACAATGATAGGTTTTTCTAAATGGTGGCACTCCCTTTGGGAACCTAGGCATACCACTATGTTGAGGCTATGGCAGCCTACATTGCAGTAAAGCTTACTTTAAAAGGAGATAATGTTAGGAAACTTTGGCTAGAAAGTGACTCCCTTAATATTGTTAACTGCCTATGGGGCCTAGAAACCCTTATTTATAAAATAAAATTTTTAATTGAAAATACTCAAGCTATGATAAGATCTATGGACAATTTAACTATCACCATTGTGTTTCATGAAGGAAATAGAGTTGTCGATGGCCTGGCCAAAATTGGAGTTAATATTAATAATATTAAATGGTCGCGCCCCAGAATGTCATCCCCATGGATATTAAAAATCTTATTTATGACGATTACAGATCATTTTGATATGGGGGATGTCATCTAGATTATTTTCATGTACTTTTCGCTCATATGGAGAATTGGGTTGGGATGTCTTTTTCACCATATTATTAGAAAATGTGAGGTTTATTTTTAGCCAAGTCTAGAATCTTCATTGTTCTTTTGTGTTGTTTTCTGGGGTCCAATGGCTTGCGTTTGGGAAGTTTTACACAAAATTATAGATCCATTAATGGGTGGTGATAGAAATAGATTGGAGCCCACATCTTATAAAAAATGGAGGAACAATGCAAAGGTTTGGGATGAAGTGTCTAGGGGTCAAATTACGCTCTACATTGAGAAACAGCATGGCCACGACCATAGGGCTACTCATCTCTTCATCAAATGTTGGAATAATTTGGCACCCTTCAGATGTTCAGGGTTGAATTTTTGGTGCATGAGAACCTCATTGTTGAGGTTACAGGGATGCTCATGGAAGGATTTTTTTAGAGATATGAAATATTTAAAGGAATCCCTTGACATCTTCTTTTGAAAGAATGAGAAAGTAAAATTCTATCACATGATTGATGGTGGCTAAAATTGTGAGAACCTAAAATCCCTATTGGTGGATGTGGCCAAAGTTATCATGAGGTACATTACTTTGGATGGTTACTACAAAAGTATTTTTATCTATCACTTCACTATTCTCAACCATTTTAGGCATGATAGGTGCATTTCAATTTCATTCTATTTGGTATCATCTCTATGTAATTATGTTAACACCCATCTCAAGAATTGGATCTCCCCTTTTCTCCCCCTGTGTTTGATTCTCTTGATTGTTAAACATGCCAAATCCCTTGATATTATGCCACATCCCTTGGCCTATAGGAAGAAAAATATTCACTATGCCCAAAATGTTCAATGGCACTACACATATGAGTATTCAAAATCAGAAAACTTTGATGAAGATTCCTTTCACCTAGGAACCAATAAAAAAATATTTGTCAAAGGGTAGGGGTTTTGTTCCTGAAAAGAATGTATCTGATAAGGATGATTTTGACTATGCCCCCTTAGATGAGTTTGTTCCCAATTCCTATAGCATGAGCTTTACTAAAAAGGGTAAAGTTGCAAGGCATCCTGCCTCAGATGACAATAATAGGATTTTTTAGTTAGGCTCTACTTCTGGAGTGAAAAGAAACCCCCGCTCCTTGAGAATCCTTAAGGATTTAAAATTATCAAGATTATAGAGACTGAAAATACCATTGGGATTGTTGGGGATCAACATAATTTGGATTTTCACATTGAAATCCCACTTGAGAAGGAGAAGGCAACCTCTATGAGTAAAGACACGAGCTCCTCTGCAATGGATTCTAGGGCTGGAGAAGTTGTGGTGAAAGTGGCTATGGAAGGCCAAACTAGTTTTTTCAATTGGGTGGTCACAGAGATCTATGGTTTGAAAAGTAGGATCAACTACCTTACTACAGGATAAATTCTTCCCCTTCTTTAACAACACAAATAACATTCTTAATCTCAGTCCAAAAATGGTGATAGATTTCAATGCCATAAAGAATGATCATGAAGAAAAAATAATGGACCTGGAGGTGGCTATGGATAGGGTTGACAAAAAGCTAAGAGTGGTTATTGCAGTGAGCAAAAATGCCATGACCAATAGCATGGAGGGCCTTCAGAGGCTAAATTAAAAGGCTCAATCTCTTAATGTTTCCCCTTCATCTAGTCATGTCTCCCCCTTAATCTTGGTCTATGGAAAAGGCAAGGTAAACGAGTTCATCCAGGAAGGAAAGACCCAGACTAGTCAAGGACCTTAAACTCACACCCAAACTAGATATAAAAGGAAGAAGGTTAAAGTCATTGATATGAAGGATTTACCTAATATTAATAGGGATTTTATTGAGAAAAATATTAAGACAGTTCAAATGTGGAAAAAAATTGTTTAATTTCTAGGTCTTTAGACCCCATTTTATATTGTTATTGTTGCTACTGGCCTGCTATGGCTTCAATATTGTTTGTCTTAAAAAAATGTTTCTTTTTGTCTAGGTTTTAGATCCATGTAAAACCTATTTTACACTAATAAAAAATAGACAACCAATATTATTTATTTAAGTACCAAAATTATTATAGCCATCAAAACCTATAACCAAGAATATGTAAATCATCTATCTTTGTAGAAATATGCAAATAAAAATGATGAACATATCTCTATGAGTGTTACAAGTGAAAAGCAAGATAAATCTTGTGATAATTTAGGTACATTTTTTAGTGTTAGTGAGATCTCGGGAGCTGCCTATGCAAGAATTGGAGTTGTCCTCAAAGAAACCAACATTTAAAGTAGGCACGACTTGACATTATATCCTTAATAGTTTATTTCATTTATCATAATCCAATGGCTAAAAGATTATATAGTCAACAATTTCCAAGAAAAAGTTATGGGTTAAAAAGCATGAGGGTTTATACTTTAGGATAAATATTGAGATTCATGATGTAAACTTATTAATCAAATTCTAAACAAAGATTATGAAAAAATTTCATAGAAATGTCTACCTAGAGAAATAATTAAGTGATACTAACCTTAAACTCTTTTTGTAGAGGAGGGTATGCTAGAATTAGGCATCATGAACTTGTAACAACTACCATGCATGCACTATACTTCTTAGCAATAAATGATAACTCAAGTCAATAATATATAATTCTCAAATCATAGACTTTGAATATATATGTGTGTGATAGATACTAAGGCACATGATATGTATATTGCATTAATAGATGGATTTAGTATAAATGAAGGAAATTTTAATGACTTATAACAAAGATAGTCAACAAACACCTTCTTTAGTGACTTCTCTATTTTTGTGAGCATCTTGAAACTATGAATTCATCCCTCTTTCCTTTAATGGAAAGGGTATTAATTCATGAACAAGCTCTTTTAGAAAAGAAGAGACATGTTGAACCACTTAAGTTACCAATTGAGCTTTTGTCACTTGTTTAAAAACTTTTGTAATTGATGACTTTTCAAATATATGAACTTGAATGCTTTCTATCTTAAAAAAATTTTGAAACCTTTGGACTAATACTTCCCTTTTGGAAAGGAACTAAGTTTGAGAACTAAGAATTGTATCAATGATACTAAAAAAAAAAATATTTTTGAAAATTAAAGAGTTAGTGAAAGGATAATATCATTAAAGGAAGGAAAGTAAAGAAATGCAATTAAGAGTTCTTGGTGAATGTAATGGAAAATTAGACATTTTCAACAGAAAGAGACATCAGCGAACCTAAAAGTTTTTAGAAAGAGGGTTCAGCAAAGGAAAATTTTGTTGAAAGGAAAGAAAAAAAATTAAGACTTTGAAAACTAATCTTGAGAGTAATTTAAAAATGAAAGAGAGGGAGAAGGTGTAGAAGATAAAAGGTGCCTTGAAAACAACTTTAAGGTAACCAAAAGGGGTTTTGAGTATATTAACAAGTACTGAAAAAGAACTATATTACTTATAATGTCATTCATATTTTATTTTTTTCTAATGTATCCAAGGACTCCATTCTTTAGCCTCATTATTAGTTCAAATGGCTCTCTAATTCATTACCTATATTATCCAAACCCTTTCCATTATAACCCATTATTTTCATAAGATCAATATTGTTCCTTTTAAGAAGGCATTTCAATGTATCAATATCCTTCTCATAAGAACATTACTTTTCATGTCCAATCCTCTTACAATATGTACAATTAGTTCTCTCCTTTTTAAATAAGTCTTATTTTTAAGATTATCTATTATATGTGTGGTTTTTTCTTTAATTATGTTTGTTTCTTGTTATATAGTCATGACTATTTCTATAGCTTAGGATAGCTAACCAATAAAGCCTAATTCATTGATGTTTAAGTTACGAGACCCAAAGAAAGAAGCTTCTACTATTCATGTATAAACATCTCAAAAAAGTTGTAAATGAAGGCTTTTATGTAATTTGATCCTATAGTAAGTTTGTTAGTGTAGAAGATAGAAACCAAAGATGCATATTGAGGACCAATTTTATTTAGTTTGTTATAGACTAATTGTATATCCATTTTCTGAATACTACATGTTTTACATTATACTCTCAAAATATAAACCTTTACTTATTTGGATCAATTGAATAATCCCAGATTTTGTAACATTTATTTCGATCAAGGCCCATTAAATTATTATCATTCTGATAGCCTCTAACTTCATCTATTGTACCATACAATATTTTCAAATCTTCCCAATTTTTTATGTGAATTTTTATATTCTTTAATTAAAAAAGAAGATTCATGGAAATAAAACTACAATGACATCAATGAACTTTTTATTATTCAAGTATCCATTTTATATTTTTCTTATCATTTTTAGGTTTAGCTACCTTTTTCTCAACATATGGAGTGTACCCAAGTTACATTAAGTTTTTCTTTGTAGGTTAATACCAAGTTGTATAAATGTATGGTGTTAGAAAAGGAACCTTCGAGTAATCCATGTGTGGGAAAGGAGGATCACAAATAAACAAATCAGAAAATACAGACATCGTTGGTGCAAAACAATAGATATTCATATAGCTTGGTACTCAATTTAGAGACACAGGTTTCCACTAAGAAATTATTGAAACTCGATTACTCTAAACTGATTTATCTATCAATATGAGGACATGTAACTTGAAATGGAACTGCAAAATATATGCACTATGAGTAACTAGGAGCAAGTCTATCTTATTCTAGGCAAATAGGAGTAATAAATAAATCTTTGTAAAAAAGGAAATTGCTTTGAAATCATGACTCAGAAAGATAGTGCTAACTTCTACTTCTAAAATGTAAACTCTTTTAACTTGTGCAGAAATAACTACTCTACTCCATTGTGGTTGCAGGAACAGACACAGTGTAACAATATATGGTTGTAGAAGGGGTCAATGAGAAAATTAATAGAATAGAACTATGTAACTTGAAGGATGAAGTGTATAATAGACAATTAAATAGAATCCTCGCCAAGTGGACCCCTTGGGTGAGTCTTCTAAAATGAGAGTTACAACAGAAACTAACTGATCAAGCTCACACACCCATGTCAAAACACCATAAGTTGCTTCAGAAAACAGATATTCTTCTTATTCTCAAATTAGTCCAACAATATAGAATTACTTAATACAAAATCAAGAACTAACTATATAAGGAATGAAAGAGGGATTTATAACATTCATCCTCATTACAATTCCCAATATCTAGGTGGAAGCTTTTATTTAAACTTATGAAATATAGGAAAACAAATATGATTAGGACTCAACGCTTTCTTCGAACATTTAGATATTTCCTATATATTATCTTACATCTATCATGACCAACAATAGAATTCATTAATGGATCTATACTAATTTGCATTTTCCTTAATGATCTTTTTTCAACAATGCCCGACAATAGATATTTGAAATCTTCTCACCTTCTTGTCCATCCTTTTCCCACATTGCCCTTTTTTTATGAATGAAACCATGTTCCATCATAAAAATTATTTCCACACAGCTACAACACAAGGATTATAGAAAGCATCCCATCCACATTTCATGACCACTCATTTTTCATATTTATAAGTCACATAAAAATAGTATATGCTCATAATTGCATTCATACAGTTCAAGCTATTTGTCAAAATAAGGTTTCCAACTATAGGCTATATGATTATAAAAATAGCTATATAAGGTTAGCCAAAGTATGTTTATAAAGTCCATTATCAAAATATAAGAGTCTTAAAGATAGAGAAATATCTATAAAAAGAAATATTAGACTATGGTTCATCACGCCCCCCAATTGAGGGTTTTGCTGGTCCACCAGCAGATGTTTCCCCTACACAAGTTTTCTTATTTCCCTTCTAGGTCAACAGTCTACAATCAATAGCAGAAATCTCCCCTTTGGGTTTGGAAATAGGGCTCTAATAGAACCCTTGATCCTTTTTGAAATTATCCCACTGATCTCTTTCTTGCTCCACAACATAATACTATAATTCCTCCCAATGGGGAATAGTCCACCATATCATAGGTGGATGAAAGATCAAGTGAATCCATTTTTCCTATGGGGTTTTCCCCAAATATATGTAGGTGGTTGCACACCTGAGTATTGTATGATAGTTCATTAAGGAACGAGGTTACATTCTCTTCAGGTCTTCTGGTAACCAATTTTGTCTTTGAGTAAGGTGTCCATATACCACTCTTGTTTTCCTCTCTACCATCTGTTCATATTCATTATAAACATTTTCCCTTAGTGAAAGTATCTTTCTTTTGATTTTTGGTTTAGCGCTAAGTTGGTTCTATCTATAATAAATCTCATCTAGATCTCCTACTTTAGCCCTTAATGGCAAGGGAACAATTTCTTTCATGTCCATATATTCCCTAAGATGCTCGCCCCTAGCATTCTCCTTCTGAATATAAGATATAAATTCCCTAAGATGAACATCTCCAATAGAGAGGAGTGGATTCCACTGTGGAGTGTATGGAATAGAATAATTGTGAAGATAAATTTCACAAAGAAAGTTCTTTTGCTCAAGAGAAGAGGTACTATAAGCATCAATAAATTCCTCGGGAGTCATTAATGATGAATTCAACACAGACAACTCCCAACCTATTTTTTAAGAAAGATGTAATTCTTTTAAATAAAGAGAATATACTCTAGGGGGAGGTCTACATTCAATTACCTGAGGCAATAGAGTAGCTAGGTTATCCATTCTATCCTCCAACCTATTTATTTTTACATCTTTCTCCTCCAATTTTCCTTCTAATTCCTCCTTTTTTTTTAGCATTACTCCTCCTTATTTTCTAACAATTTCAATATCTCAAGAGAATTAAAAACTAAAAAAAGAAGGTGGATTGTGCTTTCGTACCATAATCTTTATTCTATGTTCCTCTTGATCCACCTTCTTAGTAGCCTCAACCAAGTTTTCTAGTCTAGATACAAAATCTTTCTTCTCATCATTAATTTTTCTATGACGATCTTTCTGAGGGTTAGAAGTGTTGTCCTCAATGTTTAGGTTGCTTTGGAATTCTCTAGAATGGACTGACACTTCTTCTTTTTCTTCCGCTTCCTCTTCTTCTGCTTTTTCTTCTTCTACATTGGTCAAAACCATATTGTGAGCTATATTTCCTATTTCATAAAATGTCTGTCCATCCAATTCCTCTTCTTCTCAAAAATATTTTCTCACTTCTTCTTTTGAGAACTCCTCTGGATGAGATATTTCTTATTTCCCTTCTTCTTTTTCTTCACGAGAGGAAGAAGGTTGAGATGGCATCCCAAGCAATTATTTTGGAGGAGGTTCTTCCTCACTAGAATCTGAGCTTTGAATATAAATTCTCTCTCTCTTATAACAAATTTTGCACTTGAATTTCTCTTTCAACCGGTCACTGATTCTTGTAGGTTATTTTCTTGTAGAAGATTCTCGGTTTTCTTCCTTTTTCAACTAGATTGACCATCTCCTAAAGAATTTTTTTTCATTTTCTATATTGTAGTCAAGGTTTCAAATTCTTTCCCTTTTTTCTTCTTTTTATCAACCCTAGCTTATGTTGGCCATTTGGTAGAATTGATTATGTGTTGCATTGATGTTTTGTCATTGATGTCAACACTATTTGTTTGGACATTTTACCGACACCCTTCTGGTCTCGGTAGGTTGAGTGGTTTCTAGTTAACTTGGACCTGGTATGATCTGGTAGGCTTTGGTACAATCTGGTGATGGAATTGGTTTACTCATGATACTTATACTCTTATTTGGTCAATTTGTTTTGGTCTGGAGATTGGATACTATCTTGTTTCCTTAGAAGATTGGTTTTTGGTTCCGGCAAGGGTTTCATTGGCAGAGCTTTTGGTGGAGATTTTTCATGAATTACATAAGTGGTGTTGATCCAGCTTCTGATGGAGTTTCAGGATGTTGTTGGAGATCATGTCTGAGACTTGGCATTTGGAGATCATTGCTAAAGCATGTGGACCTATACTTGGTCCTGGTTGATCTAGGTTATGGACTGACATTAATGTAATGTGTGGATAGGACTGATTGATGTATTTCTGGGATGTCTTATATTGCTTGTTTGGTCTAAGGCTGACATGGTTTGTAATTATGTAATTATTTTATTATCTGGTGGTCGACCTGATTGTTTATGGTCGAGGGTTTGTCTAAATAGACATAAGATCTCTTTGTAGATCATTATGGTTAATATAAAAGGTCATGGTCAAGGAATTTAATGTGCGAATAAATGTAATATCATTTAGGCAGAGGAGTTAGTTGATCATTGGAGATAGAATTGAGTTTATGTAAGAGCATTTAGTCCTCCAGTATTGAGCTTAACCAAAACTGTACTCAGGCATAGGAGATGCTATCTTTTGTAGTTCAACACTTCTCCATGTTGTAGTCTAGATTTGTATGTAGTCTGTGAGACTCCTTTTGTGATGAACAATGTGCTCTAGGCTATTGGCCTTCCTGCAAGTGCAAGCCCATTCATTGTAATTCACATACTTACTATAGAAGTATTATCTGACTGTGGGTAGGCTTACCACCGTGGTTTTTCCCTTTACCGAGTTTTCCATGTACAAATATTGGTGTTGTGTAGATGGCTTTTATTCTGTGATTATTGTTTATTCTTAATTGGATTAACTATTATTCTAATATTATTGTTTTGGGTTACGATATTAAAGTTTAAATTGCTAATTGCTTTCAGTAATCTATGAAAATTGATTCACCCCCCCGCCCCCTCTCAGTTGTCTTCCGATTATCTAAATTGTCTAACAACTTCTTGTGTTGGTTTTTCTTTCTTCTTCCCCTTGGATGAAACCACTAGGGTTTCCTAAGAAACATTCGGAGAGGAATCCTCACCTTATCTTCTATGAATTTTGGTTGGTCTGAAGGATGAAGCACCTATAGCCTTTCCAATGATGTGAATTTAATTTAGAGAACGGGCTCAATGTATTGCTAGAAAGTCCTTCCATTGCATTATAAGGTTGATTTCTACTAGGGTTTTCTCAATCAATAGTTGAATTAAACAATGGCGAGATACAAAATGAAGGTTATCTTTTTGTACCTAAGCTCTCATCTTCTTTAGCATATTATAGAGAAAATTGGGAACAATCATCTGTCTACCGTGCCTCAAATGACTTAACAACTCAAAGCGTATAGAGTGAAACTGAGAAATTGTCTTTCCTCACAATTAATATACATAATAACATAGGTTTCCCTATGAGCCCAAAGAAGTGAAAAAGACAACCTGCTAGTTCCTTCCTTAGTGACATTCAAAGGAGGGTCACCATGCTCTATGAATTGAGATTGAGAAATCCTAGCATCCTTAGTTTCTGGAAAACTTTGTAATAGGAACCCTTAATCCTTTTAGAACAGCTAAATTATTCTTTAAAGACTGTAAAAATTATAGAGCTACATTATCATCATAAGTATGTAATTTCAAAACAAAAAATTAACTATCCACAACCTCTAAATAGAGGCTCACAATCCTGATCATTTAATATTAGACTATGCTCTGTAGGTTCTCTTTTGATTAGAGGACCCCCCATTGACTGCAGTTGTTACTGTATTCAAGAAAACCCCTTTTGATATAACTCCAATTATGAAGCTTTATTCTCCCAAATCCTAGGAGGAAATAGTATATATTAAAATATATCTGCTAATTGTAATAGAAAACTTTTTGCAAAAAAACTAGTTGAGAGAGCTTCACACAGACTTGGCTCAGAGAAAATTTTTAATTTTACTAAAATGAGAATATACCAACTTTAATCATTGGTGAGTAAAAATTTTTCTATAATTAACATAACACTTCACTTGAGTTATCATACCTATTCAAAATTAATCCTAATAATGATAATATCTTATATCATACCTATCCCCCCCCCCAACTAAAGTTAGATGCAAGTGTCCACACATGTGGGAATGTGGGATAGGGGAATGCAATCATAAATATGTACAATTAAATGAAAAACAAAAGGAATTTAATCATGAAAGTGATGAAAGTACTTACGTGACTGAAAAGATGATTGTGGCGCACTCACAAGACTGTTATCACGTGCGATGAAAGATTTATTTTTGAAATGTTCAAATAATGACTGTGATTGTGGAACTGAAGTGAAAGATAAGAAGTATGTATGAAATGGAAATGACATGGAATGGATCGGAGAAATGAACTCCATGTGGACGTGCAGTTATTTATTATGATTAATGATAAGTTGTGATCAATCAGATGATGGACCCGTAGGATCACCATTAGTAGATGCAAGAGTATTGTGTATGTGGTTTTATTTTGATCCTCACGTGCAATTTTAATATGATTATAACCACTAAACCCATCAAGAAATGAAAAGTATTTCTTTCCTCCTAGAGAGTCTAGTACTTGATCAATGAAAGGCATTGGGAATAATCCTTCTTGGTAGCCTTATTCAATTCTCTATAGTCTACACATACCCTTCATTTTCCATTCTTCTTCAGAATAATTACTAAAGGTGAGACCCATTGACTAACTGAGATGGGGTTAATAAATCCTACATCTAGTAGCTTTTGTAATTCAGTCTTGACAATTTCACTAAGAGTTGGATAAATTATTCTTTAAGGCTTCTTGATTGGTTTGGTGTGCTCCTAGATATAGATCATATGGATACATAGTTGAGGATCTAATCCTACCATATCAGTGTAGTACCAAGAAAATGTAATTTTCTTCTCCTGTAACAATTCCCTTAATGACTGCTCTAGCTTTGTAGAAAGTTGATTGTTTATGATGAGTTACTTTCCACGTACTATTTCAATCTATTTAGTCTTTTCTTTCATTGAAGGTTCTATCACAGTAGGTAGATTCACCTCATTGGATGGAAAAGTATGAAGAAGTGTTGGATTGATAAAATCAGATTTTGGTAATAGTTATTTGATGACTATTCAGATTTGTCAGTAGTTCCTTTCATCGTAGCCCCTTGTACATGTGTATTATTTAATACTTGAGCTAATAGTTGGTCTTCATCATAGAGCTAGAGAAGACAACCTCTATCAAGCATCATTAGTTTGACCATAGACTTGGCATCTTCCTAAGGTTCATCACCTAAGTTAGGTCAGATAAAGTGTTCATCTTGCTCAATTGGTTGAGTAGGTGGGTAAAGTGTGAACTTCTTTGTACTATCCATACCTGCATCCAATGTAAGAATCTGCAGTAGCCAACCAAAGGTTGGCCTGGAATAATTGGATATCCTCCTAAGGTAGCCTTAGGAGACAGAATCATAAAATCAACTAAGTACTCCCAAGACAATGTCTTCTAGCATACCATCTGTCTTGACTGTAGAATTGTCAGCTAATTGAAGGACTACATGAGTAGGTCTATTTTTGGCTAAATTTAGGTTTTGCATTATTTCTTTGGTCATAACATCGATAGAAGCTCCTATGTCTATGAGAAAATTTTAAACCATAAACCCATTTATCATTATTTTAACTACTAGGCTACCAGGGTCTGAGTACTTAGGCATGATTACCTTTCCAAGTGGTGCAGGAGCACCCTTCAAAGGGCTCCCACCATTTTCTTTTGTTGTGTTATTGCTTCTTTAAGAAGCCATTGTATATAAAATAAGAGCCATGTGCTCATTGGTCCTAGTTTAGGTCCTAGTTGAGGTCCTCGGGTCATAAGTCAAAGTTGAGTTTTTCTTGAAAGTAGAGGGTATGTGTACTTTTGAGGTGTTTAGGGTCCTTCTTAGCATGGTGGTTTCCTTACGATAGCCCAATGTGGGCCTAGGAGTCAAGAAAAGCAACATTGAGAAAGTTGCTCAAAAGTTGCAAAAGTTGCATGACAACTTTTCAAAGTTATCAAGCAACTTTTCCACCTAGTAGGTCAAGATCTTTAGTTTAGCATGGAAAACCCTAATATGGGCACACAAACAAAGAAAAGAGTAGTATAAGTAGTTGCAAACCCTAAGATAAGGGGTTGGATGTTAGTTGTTGTATGGCCAAGAAAAGTGACTTGACTCTGACTGCAATTTTGTTACCAATTGACACAAATGGAGTAAGGAAAGATTGTTAATGGATTGATTTTCAAGAAAAAATATGTTGAGATTCTTGTATGGTGTATTTAATTCCATTGTGAGCATTTATATTAGGTTTTTATTTGTAGGTTTGGTGTGTTTGTAAATATCTTGTAAATTACCTTCTCACTGTCTAGTTTTTGGACTGTTTTGAGAAAATGGGTTGTTAACTCCTTTCCCCATTGTGGAATCACCATGAAACCATGGGAAATAGGAGTATAGACCCTGTACATTAATTCAAAGCAAGTAGGGCCCTTGAAGATGTAGGGAAGCCAACCAAAGACCCACTCCTAAGCGAGACTAGACAGTGCCCAGCTAGGAAGGGTTAAAGTTGCAGAGGTCCAAGAGAGCAAGGAAGAATAGAGGAGGAGGCACCCTTTGGATGAGTTGTAGAGGGGTGAGTGGAGTATCATTAGTGAGAAGGAGGAGCTTCCACCAATCCAGACAAGGTGGTGAAATCAACAAACCAACACTGTGACCCTGGCAGGCCTAAAAACCCTCTTTAAAACCCTTGAAAACCCCAAAATTCACCTAGGGCAGTGTACAGACACTTGGAGGCCCAAAACTAGGAAAATCCTTGAGCCCTTGCCAAATGAATAGCAGTTCTTTTGGGAAGTTTCAAAAGCATGTGCATCGTTGGCAAGAGGGAGCCCTAAAATTCCGAATAGGAGGCCTAATTGGGCACAATCCTTGTAGCCCTATTTTGTAGGTAAAAGACAAAATAGTGAAATCGGTAAGGAGTTGGAAGTTGAAAACCTCTTTGGGGCACATGAATGGATGGAGAACCTTTTCCAAGACCTATCCTATCCTTGCTAGGACCTAAGAAGGTGTGGAACAAGCCAAACCCTTATTAGCCTAAGTAAGGGTTCCTTGAATCTCATGAGTAGGTGAGACCTTAGGAGTGGTATTTCAAGTTGTTGGTGGGTGGATTGGGTAAGGTCAGGGGATTCCACAATAAGGGGAAGTCCTAGAGACCCTAGGGTGTGGTTAGAACACCTCGAGATCCAAGGAAAGGATCCAAGAGCATAGACTAGGCTAGTCTATCCCAAAGCCCATCCCATCGCCAAGCATGAAGCTAGCTAATTTTCCCATGATGTTAATTGTTGTAGGATCCTTTTTCTTCCTACCAAGTTTCTTCAAACAAGCCTCTGTAATGTCCTTGCTACATATAGGTATATCCTTAATTGCTTGGAAGAGAGGTACCTTAATGGAGACTTGCTTGAGCTAATCCAAGAAATCAAATATTTACTCAAGGATAGGCTTTGGTTGAGCTATTTTTTGAGGGAATAGAGGATTTGGATCCTTTGGTTCATCAATTGAAAAAGATGGAGTAGGTTCACTTGGTTCTTCCTCTTCATTAGTTAACTCTGTGATTACTAGAGTAGCTGGTGATTGCAAAGTTTTTGCTAGCCTAAGATTAACATCATTGATATTAACTAAATATAAAGGGTATTGATTGAATTCCATTGAATATGCAAGTTGCTACTATTATTGTGGTTTATTGTTGGGATTAGGTGCAAACCGGTTAGGTAGTTGAGTGGGTCTTGGTAGGTGGCATAATAGTTGGATAGATAGGAGGTCGATTAGGTTGATTAGGCAATTGTTGACCTCTCCAAGCCTATTATTGAGACCAATTAGACTGTTGAGGTTGCCAATATCCTTGAGATGGTTGCCATTGTGTTTGAGCTCTAGACTAGGAATTTGGTTTATTCTTCCATTATGGGATACAACAATTACCAAAGTGAGAAGCATATGGATTTTTCCACTAATGACTAGATTCATATGAATATGGACTATTGTTCAAGATAAAGGTTCAGGTGGCATACCTTGTCTTAGAACCTAGGGTTTTCTTTGAGATACAAAGAGAATTTGACCTTCATCATCTTCTACTAGGTGGAAATCGGGTTGATGGATTTTGCAATTGATTATGGCCAGCTTCTTGCATCTACACTCCTTTTTCCTCTCTCTACACTGAGGACAAAATTCAGACAATATTGCTTTTGTGGCATCATGTTTCTATTTGGCCTGAAGAGTGTCCATTTGTGTGGCCATATTGTTGATAATATCTTGCTGAACGTCTTTGAGCAGATTAGTCAACTCCATTCTTGAGACTCCAAAGGTAGCTTTATTTCCTGATGATGTATACTTGTATACTTTGGGCTTTCTCAATGAAGCTCTTGAATAATTCTAGTAGATTTGTTGTATGTCGTGCTCCATGTAGTTTGAGTAATGTCACCTCCTCCTATGAGGTTGAGAGCATGAATACATTTTTTTTTAATTCCCCTTATGAAGACTAACTTCTAGGAATCTTCAATCAACTGATTATATTTGGATTTGTTCAGACTAAAGAGAAACCTTCCTACATAATCTTCCAAGGACTCTTCATCTTTTTGTTGCATCCTAAATATATCATCTCCCCTCATGTCAGTTCCTCTATAGTAGTTCTTGTGTTTTTTAAGAAAGTTTTCTTTCATGGTATCTCAGTCAATCACAGAGTCTTATGCTAAGGACATGAACCAACGGAGAGCATAATCCTTCAAAGTAGATGGAAACAACTTAAATCGGTGTCTATCTGTGGTGTAGTCATAGATTTTGCGTAGTACATCAAATTGAAAGAGAAAGGTGTGTGGATCTTCTGTAACAACACCATAAAAGTGAGGGAGAGTAGGAAGAGGGATGTTTTTCAAAATGGCATTGGCCCCTTGTGGTAGAATAGGAAACATGAAGGCTAGGTAAGGAGGTGGGGATGGATTGTTACCACCACCCCCACCACCACCACCCATATCTGTCATATTGCCTTGGTAAATTATTAATGCAGAAAATGGATTTTTTTTAGGGGGTGGTTTAGGTCGAGGAATTTGATTATCTAGGTCAGCAAAGAGTTGTACAAAATGATCAAGCTCTGGATCAATGTTTCTAGGTGGACCTTCTTCAGAGTAGTCTAGGTTAGGAAGGAATCTCCCAAGGGGATCTCTTCTTCTATGCATACAAATATTGGAAAATTAACATCAGACTTACATGAATGACATGAATAACTTGTTCTATTTTAGGAAGTAAAGTACTACTAAAATAATGACTTGATAGGTGAAATCCAATGCTCTCATAAACTCTCAGTTTGTCAACATCCTCGGCAACGATGCCAAAAATGTTGGTGCAAAATAATAAATATTCATATAGCTTGGTGCTCAACTTAGAGACACATGTTTCCACTAAGAATCCATCCAAACTCCCTTACTCTTACTCATTTACCTATCAATCTTAGGATGTGTAACTTGAAATGGGACTGCAAAATATATGCACTAAGAGTATCTAGGAACATGTCTATCTTGTTCTAGTCAAATAGGACTACTAGATAAATCTTTATAGAAAAGTAAATTTCTTTGAAATCATGACTCAGAAAGATAGTGGTAACTTCTACTTCCAAAATGTAAACTCTTTTAACTTGTGCAGAAACAATTACTCTGCTTTGTCATGGCTACAGGAAAAGACATAGTGTAACAGGTTATGACTGCAAGAGAAAACATCAAGCACATTAATAGACCAGAACTAACTAACTTGAAGGATGAAGTACACAATAGACAATTAAATATAATCCTCATCAACTAGGCCCTCTTGGGTGAGTCTCCTAAAATAAGAGTTATAGTGGAAACTAACTGATTGAGCTCACACACCCATGTCAAAACACCATAAGTTGCTTCAAAAAATAGATATTCTTCTTATTCAGAAATTAGTTCAACAATGTAACATTACTTAATACAAAACCAATAATTAACTATCTAAAGAATGAGAGAAGGATTTATAACATTAATTCTCACAACAATTCCCAAATTTTAACATTTGCTCCACTTCCCAATATCTAGTTGGAATCTTTTATTAAAACTTAAGAAATCTAGGAAAACTTGATGATAATTAGGACTCACCCAGGTTTCTTCGAACATTTGTAGATCTTTCCTATATACCCTCTAACATCTGTCATCGCCAACAACATAATTCATTAATGGATCGGGACTAATCAACATATTCCTTAATAAGCTTTGTCAGTAATTCTCGGGTCACAATAGATATTTGAAACCTTCTCACCTTTCTATCCATCCTTTGCCCAAGATGCCATGTTGTTATGAATGAATCCATGCTCCATCACAAGAGTTTTTTCCATGCAACTGCAACACAGGGATTAGAGCAAGCATTCCATCCAAATTTCATGACCACTCATTTGTATAAATTTATAAGTCACATAAAAATAGTAAATGCTCATAATGGCAATCATTTAGTTCAAGGTATTTGTCAAAATAAGGTTTCCAACTATAGACAATATGATTATCAAAATAGGTATATAAGGTCGGCTAAAGTATGTTTTTAAATTCCATTATCAAAATATAAGTGTCTTATGGATAGAAAAATATCTATAAAAGAAACATAAAACTATGGCTCATCACACACCAAGAGAGAACCCCCTTTTATACTCAATGGAGAATTTTCGTAACAAAAATTAACTTATAATAGTTTGTTTTTCTGGATTCGATTGTGTGTGTTATTTTTCCATCAATGTTTCGAATCACACTCCATGATTCATCATCAGGATGAGAAGAATTCTAAAGATATGAAAGATGATGAATCATGGAGTGTGATTCGAAACGTTGATGGAAAAATAACACACACAATCGAATTTAGAAAACCAAACTATTATACAATATGGATTGTGGAAATCTCATAGCTTTAAAAATTAACTTTTCACTTAATAAATGAGTGAGTTTACAATGAACATTGGAGTTATTTTTTATAGTTTTACAATGTTCAAAATGGACTCAAACATTGAATGGAAAAAATATCTCTAAATCTGATAACCTAAAACTTTTACCAATATGCTCACATATATAGGGTAGGAAACTGTGAAGCTGATAAGTTAGCAAAAAATGTGACAAACAATAGTTAAAATATATAAATAAAATAACTTAGCTACAAATGCCCTTTGATCATACTCACTTCCGATGAGTAGTGGGATGGTCTTAAAATTCAAAATGGTATTAATGGTAGAGATTGTTAACTAGGAAGGGGGCATTAACTGGGCTTGAGAAATTTTAACTTTAAAACACATCATTAAATGAAATGGTGTCCAAGGTAAGTGGTGGAATTACTCTCCCTCACAGAAGATACGTGTGCAAAAAACTATAAGAGCTAACATAGAAAGGGAAAGATAATGTAAGATGGAAAGTTGACCTGGGTTAATGATATGACCAATACCAACCAAAATGAGCATCAATGCAGTAGCTTCTTGGGAACGATATTCCGAGTAATGATGATACTCATGAAGAAAGTATGGCTCCCCCAAGGAATGTGAAATAATAGAAGTTTAAGTCGAAATTGAAAAAAAATTAAATGAAGCAAAGGATCAAAAGTCTTTAAAGGTTAAAGAGGGAAAGAAGGCCTAAATACAAAGGTGGTAGTGAATATTTGAGAAGGTAAGAAAATGAACCACTTGAAGTGCTCGAAAGAAAGAAATAGAGAGATGCTCGAAAGAAAGAAATAGAGAGATGGAGACCCCAGTTTGTTTAACTGCCAAGAAAAGGCAAACAACCTTTCTTGGAAGGATAACTAACAAGCATTTATGCTCCATTCTCAAGCATGAGCATCCCATCACAGTGTATGTCATCAAATCGATTCTGGGAGAGGATTTTATACTAGCAAATAACAGATACCAAGTTAATGTAGACATAGTGTCTATGTTTCTAACTCCTGATTTGATCAAGGCAATCTTCAAAGCCCAATTCTTGGGTGGAATGGAAGACATATTGAGTATTTGTGATAACTTTTGGATACCCCTTCCCAAGGATTATGATAAGAAAGATGAGGAGATTCAAAAATTGCCAATTATTCTCCTAAATGATGAATTAGGCTATCAAGACTATAAGGAGAAATCAGTAAGGAATTTAAAATTGAACTGCTAAATTGGGTGAGTATGGTGATAAACCTTGAGCCAAATTGGATAGAAAATTTTATTAAGCAGGAAGGTCTAGAGATGCAAGTTCAAGGAAATGAAATGGAAGCAAAGGACCATGGGGAGAATGAAGGAATGACGGATGACTCTGAAGGTTAGGAAAATCAGCAATACCCTTTAGTTTTAGTTTTTATGGCAACATTGATAGCAAAATTATAGGATTAACTAATAATTAGATAAGAAATATATTATATCATGTCTTGGAAGATATATATATATGGTGAATAGATACTGTAAATGTTGATGTTTATGGAGTATATGGACCGACAAGGTATTTTGTAAAAACACATGGTGTTTAAGATAGAAGACATTATAGTTAGAATAGTTTATAGTGTATTCTCAGAGGGAAAACTCTATTGATAGGACTTATGAAGATTGTATCTCTTTTTGCATTTTAATGAAGGGGAATAGCCCTAACCAATAGTTTAATTATCAAAAAAATAATTGCACCAATATGTAGTGCTTGGATAAATTTCCACTTCTAGAAAACAATCACCTCAATTTAATGTCATATCTGAAAGTTACAACTATTTGAAGTTTCAAATGTGAGAAACATCCTTTAGATCTACTAAGAAAACTAATTTTCTATAAAAATAAAGACCACTTGAGTAAAAATTGATAACAACACTATGGATACTATGAAATTTTACCCAAATAATAAAATTACACCTAAAAATAACTCTGTATGATCGAGATATTGTATTTTGAAGTCTAGGTGCAAAACCTAAAACTTCAACAATGAGGGGTCATAAGATATAAATTTTTTATAATGTCAATAATACTTCACCACTAAAATTGTCTCAATTGTAGCTATATTTAGAAAAAAAATACCAAATTTGTCTATTTTCAAGTAAAATATAGCCTTTGGTAAATACAAATGCTTATGAACAAAATTTAGGAACTTCCTCAAAATTGGTGAAGATACTAAAACTATCACTAAATATAGTGCAGTAGCCAGGTTTTAGGCACAAGGATCAAGGACTCTAGGACATATAGCAATGAGTAGAACCATAAGGGATTTTTTGAATTTTATATTAAAAATATTTGAGAAGTCTTTAAAAAATTACATTAGGTGGGGGGCCTAAGGCTACACCCCAAAATCTTTTCTAATGGTTCAATTAACTTTGTTTAATATATAACATTAAATGTGTAAAGACCAAGCCTAAAGGATATCATGGCATCCATGAGGTAGAGGTACCCATGTTGGTACATTGTGTACTGGACGAGTACCCTATAATATGCATTTTTTAATTTGATATTTAAATGAAACAACTTTTGTTTTTGATTCGGATAAAATAGGTTTTGAAGGGGCCTTGAAAGCGTTACAATCAAAGAGTTGCCAATAAAAAGTAGACTAGACTGCTTGGCAGCGAACCACAGGTTTTAGAAAGGACCTGAAACCTTTTGGACTTATGAGGGTCCAGATCCCAAAAATCAGAGGTTACAAAAAACATAAACAAAAAAACATAGCAACCATAACACACCAAATATCAAGTGTAAAACATTACAAACTAGGTTGGCCAAAATAAAGAGTCTAAGTCAACAAATAATATACCTAAGAAGACAAAGATTGATGGTTTATCAAGCACCCTCAACCAATAAGAAGGGTTTTCCCAAGCTTCCATAACCTGTAACAGTATCTCTAGGCCACAACAAACAAATCGTGAACCTAAACAAAAAAAACAATTGGCCAAATTGGACCCTTGAAAACTAGTAGCATCCAGTCTGTCCTTGAAAAGAACAAGACATAGGGATTTTCCAAGCTCCCTCAACCTTGAGACTGGGTTTTATAAGGCTCCCACAACCTAAAAGAGTGGGTTTGACAAGGCTCCCACAACCAGTGAAGGCCCAGACAACAAAAACTCATCTTAAAGGTACCTTCTCAAACAAAGGGTTTTGATAAGGCACCCAAAACCTCATGCAAAGAAAACCATGAGGGTTTTGACATGCTCCATCAACTAGCAACACAAACAATAATAGCTTGAAAAGATCCTCAACCCAGAACACATGCAACCACTCCACCTCCATAGGAGAGAAAATCACCTCAAAGAGAGATCCATGGGAATGGACAAGAAGAGCAGAAGAAGCCCACATAGATTTTTAAAAGGCACCCAAAAACTTAAACTTGAAGAAGACAAGAACTAAGAACATGGAACCCTCCAAGATCACCACCTCAATAGGGACTAAAGGAGGGGAAATGACCAAAAAAAAAGCCTTAAAACCAAGGCATCCACAAAATAAAGCACCAACAACCTCCCACTAGAACTTGCCAGCAACATTCGCAGCATCTGGCTCCACCTCAATAGGAGAAAGATTATCTCCACTACCAGCCATCTAAACTGAGCAATAAAAGATAGGGCCACCTCTATAGGAAGAACTAGAAATAAGGAAGGATATTGAGATAGAAGAGATGGGGTCAACAACAATGAGTCAAACAGGGGAAAATCAACAATAGGAAAGTCCCAAAGAACACAGGAAAAGACCCCCAGTAGCCCCAAAGCCCAAACCAAGAGCACTAGAACACCAACCGAGGGGGGAGAAAAACCCTTACGAGCAACGAAAAACTCCACCTGAATCTCAAACTCCCCCTCCACACTCACACTCAAACAAAACAAAACCACAACTAGGAGAGAAAAGAAAACACATAACCCCACACCCAGCCACATGAAACCAGGCACATTGGATAGGGTAGAGGAAGAAGAACCCTGAGGCACAAACACAACCCCCACTTGGTGCACCCAAGAAGACTCAAGCCAAACACATAACCTGAAATTTGGAAAAGGGCAAGCGACACAAACTAGAAATTGCCCTCGATCCACAAAAAATCTAAGGGGGTGCAAGCCCCACCCACCTCATTTTCCAAGTTGTCATTTGCATCTTCATCCACCTCCTCTGCATCACCTTCCTCAATGAAAACCCTAACCCCTACACACCTACCTTCTCTCCTGCTCAACATTGTTGATCAACAATTAATGAAACAACTTTTGTTAAAATAAGAAAAATACCTACATATTTTTAGTAACAATAAATTAATCCATAAAAAATATGATGATTTTTTTTCAAAAGATATGTTGTATTATGTGCAAATGGGACCATATGGCTCTGTGTGAAAAAACAATTACCTCAAATTTGACCTCAATGTGTTGACACAATTCACTTTGACTCAAATTTGACCTCAATGCAGTGACACAATCAATTGTATCACATGAGACATTACAAAGTGTAGGCTTATACCATAGACAAAATTTTAACTTTAGGTATGCTTCAAGCAATTGATGTAACAAATTATTTTCTTTTGTCAACTTCAATATTTCATCCTTTTGAGAACCATTTTCTATTGTAAGCATATGATATTATTCATCGCTACAAACCAACCAATTTCTAGACCTTCCTCACCCTCTATTTTGTGTCTCCTTCATCATTCACTATACCGATCTCTTATCCTTCCCGCTCTCTCTCTTTAAAAGCCTAAAATAAATCACTTGCTCCCTTCTGATAAAATTTCTCTACCCTTGCTTTGATGAAGTGTCCTTTGTCTTATTGCATATTTCATATCCTTAAATGAAAAGAAAAAAAACTTTTGTTTAAAAAGTGTGTATGTGTGTGTGTGTAAATACACACACACACACACATATATGTATATGTATGTATGTATGTATGTATGTATGCATGCATGTATGTATCTATGTATATATACATACATATTTGCATTAACCTCAATGACATCACCTCGTCCCTTTTGATAAAATTTATCTATCCTTTATACTTTGATGGAAGTACACACCTCGGTCAAGTTGATTTATGACATGGTGGATGTTAATACCATGTACCAAGGCTTCCATGCCCACCTCTCCATTTGCTTTCTTTTCACGATATGACCTAAATTATGTTTATTTATTCTTCCTGCACAATATTTAATGTGGAAGTGAACTGTCCTCAGCGAATATGACATCATCCTAATATATCCCAAATTAAAATAATAAAAAACCTCTTGAATAGTAAATATATATTAAAAAACTCTTTAACAAAATATTACAATAAAATGTATTCCCTTTTATATTTTTTTAATTTTCTAAATTTAGATTTATATATAAACAACAAAATGGAGTCCCATAGCCACACAAATCAATGAGATGAACTTTCTCGAATTAAACAAAATCTCTTTAGAGGATTAATGTCCAAAGCCGACCTTTTACTACTTTAAACTCCTTTCACTTCAAGTAGGTGGCACACGAACTAATATAAATCCTTGCACTTCAACCCAATGCACATACCACAAGGAGAGGGATCCGAGAAAAGGGGTGCTACCTTCGTCGGAATTCTTGCATTTATATCCATTTGTGCAATGGAAGAAGCTCAACTTCGTTTCGCAGATATAACCTCTGCAGATGTCAAAGCAGATGTCAAATTGTGGTTGACGGGCACAAATGGGGAAATATACGAAAGAAATCTAATTTATCTTCATTCTGCAATTATGAAAAGATCTCAGTTTTTTGAAGTCATGATGTCTGACCGCTGGTCATCGGGTAAGCCAACCGAAATAAGCGTAACTACTTCTCATAACTTTGATGAGTACATAAAATGCAATCAACTCATATATCGCGAGCGTATGTATTTTTCCAACATAGAGGAATGCCTCGCTATTCTCTCAGTTGCTTCCGAGTTGTTGGCTGATGACCTCATCAACAAATGCATGCAATATTTGCAAGCAGTTCATTGGAGTGCTGCGGAAGAAATCCAAATTGGAGATGTGCTCTCTTGTCTGGGATTGAAACCTTTACCAGATTTAGCTGCAAGGCTTGAAAATGAGGACGCCCACCATATAATATTTGTGGAAAGGATTATCAAAGAAATGGTCTCTCTTATTCAAGATACCGAGAGCAAGGAAACCATAATGAGGATAAATGCGGAGAAATATATAGGAGGCATCTTCGAGGGAAATACACCACGAGATGTTGTGGAAATATGCGAGCGTGAAATTTTTCAATCATCTGTCCGTTCTCGCAATATTTCAGCTATTAGGTCGCTCTCTAAATTTTTGGATCATTGTGACGGAGAGACACTGAAAGCTGAATTCATAGCTATGCTTGAAGATCCAGAATTTATGACACATGTGAAGAAGGCTATGAAGGGACTAGAATCGGACCAATGTAGTGAGTATCCACAATTATGTGAAGATGTGTTCTACATTATAATCTGGTTTATGAAGGCCACTGAACGCGGAAAGATTATAATTTCAAGAGCTTCTCGGAATTCTTTCGTCACGACTTGGTTACCAATCATGACAGATTTGTGTCGTGAAAGAGTTGACAAATTTCAGGAGCTTGATGAGGCAGTGCTTAATGTGGTTAAGGGCTTACCTTTGGCGGATAAGATACGTATTTGCGTGGAATGGATAGAGGTTTACAAGGAGAATCACATGGACATCTCCACGCCATTAACTTTGTTTATAGATCTGCACGATGCTCATTACAAATCGATGTCAAAGCAGCAGTACCCTGTGTTTTATTATTAAATGTTGAAAGCTCTTTTGGGAATAACTTTTCTTTTTCATCCGTAGATGTTTGGGCTTTGATGCTTTTTGCATTTTGGTCACAGAGAAGTCAATATTTTGGGCTACCGTTGGTGGGTTTTGAACTTGGAAGGTGTTTACTCTCATAAATATTAGGTTATAATATTTTAAATTCTTAAGAGAACACATTTTTAGTTCCTGCCGATAGGCATTTACTAATGAGTTCATTTAGACTGCTATTTATTTTGCTTTTGACCAATCAGAATGAATAATTAAAATTTATTAGAGGCAGGTCTATAGTTTGTCATTAAGAATATATTTTATATGATTTAAATATTGTTATTTATCGGAATTTTTATTGGCTAGTGTGTAAGCATACAATTCATAATATTAATTAGAAAGTTTCAGTATTAATTACTGTTTTTGAGATCATAGTTGTGGCTGGGTGCTGAAGTGTTCATAGAGTACGGTGCCAACTCATTGTATTGAATGCTCAGTAGATTAGTAGTCTGGGAGTTGAGGATTGCTTTTATATTGTTTTCTTTTCAACATTCTCAGACATTGCAGGTTGCATATTTGATAGACTCGGGAAAGATTTATCAACGCTTATCCTTCCACGGTAAATTTCGTTCTCAAAGGATTTTCCCAGATTTTCCTGTTTATGTATTTCGTTCTCAAAGGATTTTCCCAGATTTTCTTGGATGAAACAAATATATTTAAAAGGAATTTGACCAATTTTTTAGAGCTTCACAATGCTATGTTTTTTAGGGCTTCTACTAATGCTGATGATTGCAGGGCATTTTTTAGCTTAACTTTTTGTGGGCATCAGCCATAATTGCCTGTTATGACGTGGGTTTAATTAGCCACTTTTTTTAAGCAAAGATTGGTGGTTTCATGTGCTTTCTATGGATGACAGTATTACAGATCAAAAGCTTACAAAGAACTTGCTCAAGATCTCTTTAAATGAAGATTAAAATTTATATTTATGTCAATCTCATACTACTAACTTAAATCATAATAAAGAAATGTGACCTGTCCTTTTTTTGAATTTTGTATATATTTTTATATTTCCACCTTTCAAGGCCAAAATTGTAAAAATAATTTGAGTGTTTTATATTGCTGCAAAACTTCTCCAATGTTGATGTTTGCAATATCACAAATCGCGCTGACCGCATCTAGCTCTACACTCTGCTTTTTAAAATTGCAATAAAATTTTGATTTGCAATGCTCCTACAATTCAAGTTGCGCTCTAGTTGCCCTTAAATTTATTAGGACTGTAATGCTAAGATGTTCAATTTTGGCTAACTAAGGCGGTTGGCCGATTGTTTTTCTCTTCATTAGATTTATTAGATATGAGACTAGTCATGGTTTCTAACAGCTTATAAGCACTTTGCTTGCCATTTACAGAGGTGGATTTTGGTTGGATATTCAGATATCTGGTTTCTAGGTCTTCAAGAGAACTTTCCAAGTAACACACATTTAGTTATTTTGATTGCCAATTTTCTTCCTTGTACCCATTATTTTGTTTTCTTCAGAATGTCATTCGATCATATTTGTTCGGAGTTTTTTAGATCAAAATTTCTTCTAATTTTTAGAATCAGATTTAAGCTAAGTTGGAAATAATAGGATTTGATCAGAATAGGCTTTGAAAAAAATTGTTGTGTTTTTTTTGGGCATTATTTTCTCAGTAATTATTTATTTTAAATTATATGCCCTTCAAAATTGATTTAAAGTGGATTTAAAAAGTTTTAGGTTGAACTAAAGTTCAATTTTTTGCTGGGATTTTTAAGTGAACTTGATAATGTATTTCCATGGATGCTTAGAACAATCATATTTACAAATGCAAACAAATCATTGTCGGGACTTTATTTTCATGTTCAGCTTGCATCCCTTTCTTATATTAGTATGGTGAATATTAAGTTCGTCTACTGTCTATTCCAAAATGGTTGCTTGCATCGGGCCAAACTTTTTAATGTCTGTTGTGCTCCATGAACACATTGCCCTATCTGCAATTTATGTAGTGGTTTATTCATTGATGGTAATTATGGTTGAATCTATGCTCCATCGACATGACTGATATGTTAGATCATACAATTTTTTATTATTACAGTATATTTTCTGATGAAGCGGGTCCCCTAGTCCAAAGTAATAGTTTGCTTTTCTTTTTACAGTAATATATTGAAATCTATCATGAAGAGATGTCAAATCTAGTGTCGTTGAATTTCTAAGCATGCAAATCATAACTCCTAGGCATCTTAAAGACCAACTGAATGAAAGTACATAACTCTTACACTCTCTTAAATAGAAGTGTTGATAGCTTTTGGAACATACCTGAAACTTGTAGTCAGAACTTTGAGTTAAATCAGTAAATATAACTAACAGTATAATCCTTTCATCATTGCATACACTTTAAAAGACCACAAAGGTAAAAAAACAACAGGAAAAACGTGGACGGCCCGTAGATTCAATTGGAAGAAGAACAATATAATGTTTCCATGGTTGGATGTGGGTTGGAGTTGTGACTACTTTCAAACAACAACCGGTTTTTTGTTGTGTTGACAGAATATCTTATCCTAATTAGAGGATTTCAAGAGTGGATTGTTCACTTTTATTTTTTACTTCAATGTTTAAACAGTTTGGTTGGCAAAAGGTCTAATACTATTATAATATTATCTTGTTTTATAAAATTATGTTAAAATTATTTCCATCTTTTTGTTGGCAAAATTGATCTGTGTCCTCTTACCAGGTTCTTCTTTGGATCAGGTTGTTCTTTGGATCAGCACTATAGTATTTTTTTAAGTTATCACCTTGATTTGATATTATATTATACTTTACCTTTCTCTCCCTTCTATGTTAATATCAGAAAGCTAGTGAGAGCTATAACATTTTGAATGATTTCTAGGCTATAGCTATGAACTATGAACTATGAATGCTTTCAGCTAAAAAATCTTGGGACATTGTTACCTATACTGTAGTAAACTACTGTTAAACTGTAGTGAATATACGTTATTGTAAAGTTTCCTACTATTGAAATAAGTTGTTATAAAATTGTAGTAATTATATATTTTTTACTATAACGTACAGGGGATTTGTGCAGTATGTAGTTTTCACCCGTTAGGATAAAAACTGAAGTATGTTTGTACACAAGATAGGCTAAACAACAGATTTAAGACAATTGTAATTAACCATTAATACTGCTCCTGAATTACTTGAATACCTTGTCAGTAACAGTTGATTGCTCCTCACCACCAGTATCCTATGTTGTTGATTCTGGTTTCCTAGTCCATTGATCTTTTCTCCTACTTTGGTGTGGCTAGTTCAACATTGAATCACTAAGTAGCAGTTGATTGCTCCTCACCACCAGTATCCTATGTTGCTGATTCTGGTTTCCTAGTCCATTGATCTTTTCTCCTACTTTGGTGTGGCTAGTTCAACATTGAATCACTAAGTATCAGTTGTGTTCTACAAATAATATTGTGCATTCCTACATCCAAACATGGCCTTCGGGAGTTGTTACACTTTTTCTTGATGCCTTACCCTAATTGTCCAACTATCAATGCGCTCTGTTGTTGTTAAAGTCCCTACTACTACAGAGCCAAGAGTGGAATCCTCCTTAGAGCCATCTTTTGTTATTCATCACCTAGATATGTCCAAAGCTCTCTTCCTCTAAGATTTGTGCTTAAGCTGTTACTTTGATATTGTGAAATGAAGCTTTGAAATATTGCCTCTTGAAAAATTATCAAGGATAGTTACCAATATGCTTTATTACTTCGGTAGGAAAACATAAAATGAAGCAGGAATTTTGGCTTCTTTCATGCCAATTAAACTAGATAGAACATATATGACTGGTCAATTGTTTGAATAAAATACTTCACTCCACAAGCATTAGTATTAGAATTCAAAACATCATTACTATTAGAATTCAAAACATGTTTTGCCAGCAGTCGTGTTTTCATTTTCTATATGATTTTTCTACACTCTTGTTCATATAGCATTTTACAAGACTTTGATTTATTTGACAAATATTGAATGCCGGAACACATCTCCTTTTGCAAGGAACGAAAAGGAAAATCGTTTACTTGAGACAAAGCCAAAGATTCATATGCATAGCAAATTGTCAAACAACGTACTGCAGGTAAGGTCGTTTGCTCACCTTTTTTTGGCTTTTCCTCTTCCTATTTACTTTGTTCAGTTTTAAAGTAGAGAACTTGAAAATAGTATAGGTTCATTCTTTACCATTTTCTAATCTATATTACTGTTTTAAAATCAAATTTCATAACAGCAAATAATTGTAATACAAAATTTTACTCTAGTTTGAAAAAATAACTAGCATATTTGCATGTAATTATTTCCAGATTTCAAGATGCCACTAGCATATTTGCATGTAATTATTTCCAGATTTCAAGATGCCATATACTATTGAAAAACATAGAAATTGTGTAACAAATCAAGTAAACTTAGTTTCACTCTCTAGGCATTAGTATTAGAATTTAAAACATGTGTTGTTGATAATGACAGGTTTACATTCTCTAAATAAATTTTTTAAACTCTTCCTCATATTGTAAGATCTTCCCTTCCACCACCACAATTTTTTTTATTATTTACACTTAGAGTCCATTGCAAAATTGATCGAATAATCATCTTTCATTTATTAATATACCGTCAGTTCTACTACTACTCTTTTCACCAAAGTGGTGGCAACTCAATGACAAAACATTGTTATATACTTATGATCAAACAACTAACCTTCCATATTAGGGTAATCCCTTGACCCAAACTTAAGCCTCAAGGGTTGACTCCTAATAATCTAGGCTACATATCCTCTCAAGAAAGTCAAAGGCTTCGTAGTATGCAATCAGGAGGAGTTTACTCCCTCTCCTCTTAATGATATTTTGGTCTCTCTTTAAATCTATCAATTAAGTTACAATATTAACTTAGTCCCATAATAAATAATAGGTACACATTGCCATCAAGTGTTGGTTCCATATTCAATAGTATCCCATCATTAGTGTTCAATGTACACATATACACAAGGGTCATAACACATCTAATATATTTGATAACTACCTCAACCACATATGCATCATATGTACACAAAAGGGCTAGCTCCAACATAAAATTAAGTACATAGTGAGTAGCTCACATATGCATCTCTTAGACTATATTGATTTACTCAAACATGCATTACAAAGATATCAGGGATTGGCTCTTATACATGTGTCATAACGTAAGGGTGACTAACTTATTTACAAGCATCTCGAATAATAGTGACTAGGTCATTTACATGCATCACAAATAATAGCATCTGGCTCATACAAGCATTACAGAACAACATGAATGACTCATCCTCAATGGCTAAATGTCTCCTGACCATAGTGCATCCTAGATGGACAAGTGTTGGTCCACTGCACACTACATTGTGGGTCCCATTCCTTTCCCTAGTTTTTTGCATCAATGATTTTGGGTGGAGGATTTAGTGCACCCCATACTACACCGTGGGTCCATCCTCAACCCAACAGGGTCAAGTATACCATCGGACAACTGGGATAAGGATTTGGTGCATCCCATACTACACCACGGATCTGTCCTCAATCCCAAGGATTTCCATAAGAAATGAACCAACCTACCCTGTTGGATTCTGACTCAATTGCATATAGGCCACTGACGAAAATTTTGTCCAACTAGGAAGAAGTAACTTCTGACATATACTCTGTAGTGACCTTAGAGATTGTCAGCTATCTTCTTCATAATCCTGGGTAGCACTCGACATTGATCACCCCCATGCTAGGTGACTTCCATTGAACCCTCCTAATACAACGATTAGCTCTAGTTTCCACTACCCATATGGTAAGGCAACTACCCATGCAACCATTACCATATCAAATCCCAAATATCCCTTAGCAATCCTTCACCTCCATGATCTCGGTGAGTGTTGGCTAATCTAACATTACAATAGTATCTCTAGCCTTCGCCATTGGTAGAGTCCAATGACTTGACCTCCTATCTGTTATTGTATCATGTCTAGGGTAGTCTACGCAACATCACCTCTATGGATGAGGTGATTGTCGACTAATCCCTTGTAGTAGCCTAGACATTGATCATTGGCATGGTCTAATGATTGCCTATCTCTGCATAAATATCTTGATGGTTCACTCTCATGGGGTCCATACACATCAAGATTCATAATACTAGCCAAATAGATAATTAAAACATAAACAAGTAATTAAGGAGCCTATAACTCTAGGGTTTAGCTACACAAACACATGATACAATTATAAGAAGCAACACAAGATGGCCTCATCTCATTTTGTACCCTTAAGCCAATACCTACTATATGGTAGTCAACTCGTGTTCACTATCTTGAACTTGCTATTTGATGGCACATTACTTAATATATATACTTTATTGATTTTCTTAAATCTTTTATAATCTTTTACTGCCTAATTGGCCTCATCTAAAGCCTACTAGAGAGGTAAGGTCAAAATGTTAGGAACCACTTTGAACCTTAGAGTTCTTCCCTCCTGTAACATACCCCTACAAACTTGAGGTCACAAGAGCATCCTTTGCCCAAGGATCGCCTACGTTCCCACTTCCAAATGGGTCAAAGTCACACACAATTCTCCTCACAAGGTTTCTCAAATGAACCCTACATATTGGTTCTTATAACCTAATATTGTTGAGTGTTTCCTTCAATTAGTAAGACTACCCTTGGTATCAAGGTCTGAATTAAACACAACCTATTAATATTCATGATTCAACATAAGACATACTATAACCCTTTAGGTTGACTTCATTAATATAGAAACTAGGTTTCTCACCTATCCACAATTAATTCCCCTATTTTGCACACCATTTGTTTCCTTATGAGGGATGACATTATACAATGATTAATGGCTACACATACGGTACCTAATGTATCATTTTTATATTAATGCAAATAAGGTAAAGTCTTATATATATATACATATATAGGTTGACTTATGTTAATACAACTTAGTATCTAATCTTATCAAATAAAAGTTAAATGTCATTGTTACCCAACAGGAATCCTAAATTATTGATTATCATAATTAATAATGCTTAACTATGTACAAGGAAATTCAACCTCATTCCCAAGTCAAAGTGATCTATATAAATTCTAGACAACCCTTTCATCACATTCATGAGTGAGATATGTGTCTCGAGGTTTCCCAACCTTGGCCAATAGTTACCCTTGAGAAAACCAAAAATGGTATTTACAGAATTAAAACCATGCAAAGAAAACAATAAGAATATATATGGGGTACCAAAATGAAATAAATCAATAACCTAGACTAGGAAATACTTGTTAATTCTTGTAACGTCGGTCATGAAATTTCATGATTCCGATGCATAAATTTGATTACATGTCAACATATATAATAATAGATTAACTATTAGTATATACATTAAATAATGAATAAATCAAAATTGAAATATTGTTTTCCACCGGTTACACCATTTCATGTTATCGGGTTGTGATTAAGCAATTCTTAATAAATCGCAATCAGTCAAGTGAATGCTTGTTAACGTGTTGTGGTGAGTGGTATGCAGGGAAGAGATGTATCTTCCCATGTGGGAAGACATATCTCTTCACTATGTAACCCCTCATTCACATACATAACTGGCATACAATGAGGAGGATGAAAACACCAAAATCAATAAGTGTTGTAGTGAATCCTTCAATCCACACTACAACAGTTTGAATACAACTTGCAGGTTATATCTCCATATCTTGTATCTTCTTGATCACAAAATTTGAATAAACTTAACATGGTATCAAAGCGAAGTTCAGGAAGATTAAATTAAATTTTGTAATGATCTTATAGATATTCAACCAACCCTTAGTAGATGACATTCCTAATAATCCTAATAGCAACCAAAGTTAGGTTTGAAGATCGATTAGATGGAGCATCAAATTTTGTATCTTGGAAATTTAGGATCATGCTTGTTTTAAAAAGAAAATAAAATTGACTCCCATGTCAAAAGTGAAATTCCCGAACCATCTGATGATACAAAGAAAATTCAATGGATCCAGGATAGTGAGAAGGCTCTTAAGATAATTGTGGATTCAGTGAGAGACCACATTATGCCAATTATTTATAAATATGAGATGGCTTTTCAGATGTTCAAAGCCCAAGTTAACATTTATGAAATCGACAACACTAGCAGGGCTCTCACCCTAAAGAATCAACTACACCATATAAAGATGAATAAAGGAGAGACAATTGCATCCTATTTCTTGAGGATCACTGAGCTTGGGGATCAACTTTCTACTATTATACATCTAGTAGACAACAAAGAACTTGCTATGATGGCTCTAAATGTACTTCCTACCTCATGGGAATCGTTCATTCAAGGAATGAGTGCTCGTTCTAAATTTCCTATATATGATAGATTGAAAACCGATTGCATTCAAGAGGAATCTCGACTTGTCACAAGAGGAATAAAACAAAACAATAGTAATGAAGATATTCAAGTTATAAACTCTAATTCCCACAAGAAAGTAAAGAAGAATAACTTTAAGAGAAAGAGGAACAACGACTCAAATGGAATGAGGTCTTCAAAGAAGAAGAGAGACATTTCTAAAGTACAATGTTTCAAATGTGACCAATATGGGCACTATGCAATGAAGTGTCTAGACAAAATCAAGCAACGGGCTTTAATGGTATAAATTAAGAAAGGGAATGATTCTAAGAAACTAGCCTTCTACTCAGCCCTCTCTAGTCAAGTCACCTCCAGTTCCAACACATGGGTGATTGACAGCGGAGCATCTCAACATATCATTGGATTTTGTGAGCACCTAGATACACTTGTGAAAAATTCAAATGAAGAAGTGACAATTGGTGATGACTCAAATTATCCAGTTATGGGATTAGGAACCTGCAATATCAACCTAAAGTCAGGCATATCCCTACAGCAGACTGGAGTTCTATTTGTACCTAGTATAAAGAGAAACCTTGTCTCAATTTATGCACTTGAAGATAAGGGTTACAGATTAACCTTTATGGAAGGAAAGGTACTTTCTTGGCCAAAGAACTCCACCATCAAGAAATCCCACACCATTGGAGTAAGACAAGGGAGCCTCTATAGACTTTACGTCACTCCACCTCAAGCCTTGATTCATGAGACTCTAGATTCGAATGAACTTTGGCACAGAAGATTAGGGAACCTTCCTTTCCATGCCCTACTTAAGATAGAGAAGATGGTGATTGTCTTACCCAAGCTAAGTCAAAATTCTGAAGGAGCCTACAAGGGGTGTGCCTTGGGAAAGAATACTAAAGGGTCTTTCAATTCTTGCAATAATAAATCCAAAAATGTATTAAATTAGTTCATTCTGATTTATGTGGACCCATGCTTGTACCCTCCTTAGGGGGATTTTTATATTATGTAATATTTGTAGATGTTTATTCTAGGAAGACCTAGATATATTTTCTGAGGTAGAAAGAGTCTGAATAAATCCTTTCTAAATTTAAGGAATTTAAAGTTGTTGCAGAAAACATGATAGGTAAGAAAATCATAACCTTAAGAACAAACAATGAGGGAAATACACTTCTAATATGTTTAAATATTATTATATAAATGTTGGGATTAAGAGGGAGTTAACTATACCTTATAACCCACAACAAAATGGGGTAGTTGAAAGAAAGAATAGGACTATAGTAGAAGCTTCTAGGGCTATGTTGTTTGACCAAAATATAGAAACCTCATTTTGGGCTGAAGCATCTAGGATAGCTGTGTATATTCAAAACAGATGTCCTCATTCTCTTCATGATAATAAAACCCCTGAATAATCCTTTATTGGTAACAAATCTGACAGAAGTCATCTTCAGATCTTTGGGTGTCTAGTCTATATTCATGTCCCCAAAGAAAATAGATCAAAGTTAGAACCTTCTGGAAAGAAAGGGGTATTTGTTGGGTACATTGAAACCTCTAAGGCTTACAAAGTATACATACCTAGTCAAAGGTAAATTGAACTAAGCAAAGATGTCATCATTGAAGAAGACATAGCATTTAGGAGGTCCAAAAAGCTCTAATGAATTAGAACACCAAGATCCTCCTAGAAGCATGGATGAGGATTCCACCCCTAAGATTCAAAGGGAGACCCCTAAAAATGGTGAGCATGAAGTTCGAGACTTACCTTTAGAAGAACATTATCCTGAAACTAGGAAGAGACCAATTTGGGCTAAAAAGATGCTTCAAGAAGCTGAAAATTATACTGCTCCAAAGGGGACCTTGAGAGAAAGTAAGAGACCTAACCTATTTTCCAATCATACTGCCTTGATGTGTGAGGTCATTGATGTAAAACCTTTTTGTGTTGGAGATGCTCTCAAGAATCAAGTTTGGAAAGATGCTATATCAGAAGAGTATCAGTTAAATCTGAAAAATGATGTTTGGGATATTGTGCCTAGGCCTAAAGGCAAATTTGTGGTATCTTCTAAATGGCTCTTCAAAATCAAACATGCAGCAGATGGGACCATTGAGAAGCACAAAGAAAGGTTTGTTGCCAGAGATTTCTCACAGAAAGAAGGTATTGACTATGAAGAGACATTTGCTCCTGTTGCCAGATACACTTCTATCCAAGTAGTTTTGCCTATTACAACATCTAAAAGATGGAAAGTCCATCAAATAGATGTCAAGACTGCTTTTCTAAATGGTAAGATTGAATAAGAAGTTTATTTGGATCAACCTGAAGGTTTTGTGATTCATAAGGCTGAATCACATGTCTGCAAATTAAAGAAAGTTCTATATGGACTGAAACCAGCCCCCAGAGCATGGTATGAAAGAATTGATCACTATCTATTGGAATTAAGGTTTTCCAAGATTGAAATGGATGTAAATCTCTACTAAAAGGTAATCAATGGTGAATTATTAATTCTTATTCTTTATGTTGATGATGTACTAATCATAGGAGAGGATAATTGTATTTCTCGATGTAAGAAAGAATTAGCTTCTGAGTTTTATATGAAAGATTTAGGAATTCTTCACTACTTCCTTGGATTGGAAGTTTGGCAGCAGGCAGACTAGCATAATCCTTAATCAAGGAAAATACACCATTGATATACTCAAGAGATTTTGAATGATGGATTGTAAATCCATGACCACACCTATGGAGATAAATCTGCACAAGCTAAAGGAAGCAGCTACAGAATCAGAGTTTGTAGATCCTACCTTCTTCAAATAGATTATTGGATCTCTGATGTATTTGGTAAACATAAGGCCTGATATATGTAATGTTGTTAATGCACTAAGTCAGTTCATGTGTAAACCTAAGGAAATGCATCTTGTTCCTACAAAATATATTTTGAGATATCTTCGAGGAACTATTGGTTTTGGTCTAAAATATAAACATGTACACATTGACCTATATGAATGTAGTGGTTCTAATTGGGCTGGAAGCATAGTTGACAGGAAAAGAACATTGGGATATTGCTTCAATTTAGGATCAAGAATGATCTCATGGATATGTAGAAAACAGTCCTCAGTTGCTCAGAGTTCTACAGAAGTTGAATACATTGCAGGCTCCATGGGAGCAAGAGAAGCAGTATGGCTCCAGAAATTGCTTGTAGGACTGTTTGGTCAGCCCTTAAATCCCACTGTCATCTATTATGACAATCAGATTTGCATATAGCTTTCAATGAATCTAGTATTTCATGACAGGTCTAAACACATTGAGATTCCTTATCACTATATTCAATATATGGTCAAAAGGAATGTGGTCTAACTGAATTATATTAGTACAAGTAATTAGATTGTAGACATTCTTACCAAGCCTCTTTCTAGGATCAAGATTGAACACTTTAGAGATAAACTTGGTATTGTTGAAAATGTTATTTAATTTTTAGATAGAGTCTCATTTATTCTAATATACTAAATTATTTAAAGATTTTCAATGTGTAAATTCTTTTATTTGTCATGTGTGTGACTCCATGACCTCATTGGCCCTCTGTGAACATTATTGGAGGGTGATGACTTTTCAATAATGAACACTTGTTTCAAATTGATATTTTAAGGTGATGATTTTACAATTATCAATCTATCTATCTTGATGGATATCATGTGACATGATATCTATGGACATGTCATGATAGTATATATATCTCTAAGACATTATGGTATATATCAGTTGGTCAATATCCTTAAATAAACCATAGTTATTATAGTGATATTCATGGTGAATATTATGAAAATAATATTCGTGGACATGCCATGAATCATTATCAGTATGGTAGCCATCATGTAACTTGATGCTAGTGCACATACCTTACTTGACAACTATGAGTTATGGTGAGTATCATGAGACTTGACATTCATTGTTGAACCATATCTTTGAATATCACTATGGTGTGATATCTCTTCTCTTCACAATCAATGGATGAATTGTGATGTTTTCTCTAACTTGAAATGTGTCCTCCCTAGTTAAGAGGGAGTGTTGTAACATCGGTCGTGAAATTTCATGATTCCGATGCATAAATTTGATTACATGTCAACATATATAATAATAGATTAACTATTAGTATATATGTTAAATAATGAATAAATCAAAATTGAAATATTGTTTGCCACTGGTTACACCATTTCAAGTTATCGGGTTGTGGTTAAGAAATTCTTAATAAATCATGATTAGTCAGGTGAATGCTTGTTAACGTGTTGTGGTGAGTGGTACGTAGGGAAGAGATGTGTCTTCCCATGTGGGAAGACACATCTCTTCACTATGTAACCCCTCATTTACATATACAACTTGCATACAATGAGGAGTATGGAAACACTGAAATCAATAAGTGTTGTGCATCCTTCAATCCACACTACAATAGTTCAAATACAACTTCCAGGTTATATCTACATCTCTTCTATCTTCTTGATCACAAAATTTGAATAAACTTAACAATAGTAGGATCTAGATCTCCTAACTCTTAATATTCAACAGTCAACCTTGTCAAACATATTATAATTAGCAAAGTATTTAACCATTATCCATCATCAAGGAAACACATTAGATAATGGGCACTTACAAGGACAACTTGTTCAAATCAAATCCCTACACATAGATTAGGCATTATAGACAATTAACATAAATTAAATCTAAATTTACCTATAGTGCCCTTCCTTTAGTTCACATGATAATTCTTATATCTTGGTTTTAATCTTTAGGAGGTTAATAGACATTTTATAGTGACATAAAGCCTTTACCATGGTATCAACGTATTACCAAGTACTAAATTCCAAATATGGTCATAGTGTCACAACAAAGTCACTCTCACAATTATGCAACCAAGATCTAAGTTTTATATATTATTATCCCTTGATTAGAGTAAGTTCCTAGTTAATAAATTCTCTTAGAAATATCGTATAGGTCCATCTCCATTACACCAATGCTAGGTTGTCTACAACATGAGTTATCTTAGTTTGCACAAACCAAACATAACCAATGGTCCATGAAATTATACCATATAGATAATACATTAAAATGAAGTTACATTATTGCATCCATAATTATCATGACAAAAGTATATTGTAATGTGTAGCCATGTAGGGTTTTATTTAGATAGCACACAAGGATAAACAACCCCTCTTAGGAATGATATTATGTCACTTGTACATTTATACACCAAGGTAGAAGTATACAAATGAATCAATAATTTAATCTCAACATCACCATCAAATACAATTCAAAGGACACTTGAGTATATCCACATTGCAACAATAGAAATAACCATGATATCCTATTAAACCATTTTTTTATATTGATCACTAATAGAACTAAGATGCAACAGAGGGGGTCATGCTCTCAAAATGAGCTCATTACTAAGTCCTTGGTTTAATAATCAAAAGTATTATGTACACATTATATTCTTACTTTCCAATGTTTTCAAGCAGTTCAAACCATAATAATCACAAAAAGAAATTTATTTATCAAATTATTAATGATATACAACTCAGCGTATAGACTCTTATTGTTGATATAATAAGGCATGAGTCTAATTAAAAGTTAGGTAAGCTTCACCTCCTCTCTCTTATTTTCCTTCGTATCTAATCATTGCTACTTACTAAAAATGTGTGCATTTTCTAATTCCAAACGTACTTGCTAAGAAAAGAAAGCAATGAATGCTAATTTATCTTTATGAGAATGACAATGTAATCTAACTGCAATCCACATCGAAATATTTACACCAAATGAACTTGCTTTTATTTATATAGATAATAATATTTCTTTAGCCTACCTGAAAGAGATTCTGCTTGAAATGCCTTTCTCAGCGTGATAGCACCCTCACCGCAACAGGAATTTTGGTTGTAGGGGATGTATTTGCAAAATGTAGCCTTAACATTTGAAATCATCTTTCCTCCCCTCCAGAGGGTCCTAGCACTGCGTCCACCCTTCTTCTTTTGACTGTCTCTAATCTCCTTTGTTGTAGTTAGGGAGAGTGTTGCCAACGGTTGTCAGATGTGGCTTACACATGCCAGCTATAACTGTTCAAAACTTTCTAAATCCTTTTCAACAACCCCAATTTATGCATATCATGTGATCACTGCATTCAACATTTCCAATTTGTACACATCCTGTGATCTTTGCATCCCATGAAACCACATTTCCTTAAGTGTTTTGTTCACGTGCATTGCCTATCCTTTCACATTTTGCACACATGTCTACCTGAGGAGCTCCAACTACAACATTCAAAACCCTCCCTCTCTTCTTTATGCTTTTGTGGATGTCCACGCCCCATTCCAAGCTCCCAATTAGAAACTAACTGAAATTACACCCATGAGAAGTATCCTCATGTCTTTTGTATGCTGCAAAAATCCACAAAAGATAATTACATTTCTTCATCCTATCGAGTTGCCTCCTAATGCACCCGTTCCTCTTCCTCGTACTCCTTAACTCGCCTCTTCTAAGCTGTCGTTTTCACGCTAATTGTTTTCCTTCTTGGGCATCAGAGTCTCTCTCCTCATCCTTAGAGCTCTCTGTCCCTTTTCTAATCAAGCCATTGATGCAGGTTTGGGAGTCTTTGTGGACTGAAATTGACCCATGACCAGTGAGTTTTTGGACGGCTTTATGATAGGGATGCCATGCCTCTCCTCTCAAGATAGGATCGCCATGCCATATTAATGGGATGACCTAGCCTCCCTCACATTCTCATTCCTCATAAATGAGGATTGTCTCCTCGATCATCCCTCCATCATCTTTTTGGATTATTTCGATAGTCATCTTGACTCCATTTATTATTTCCTGTTTGCTTCTTTGACCACGATCACCTATAGGAGGTAACCCATAGATAGGGATGTGACACATATGTGATGTTACAAGACTTTGATTAATTTGACCGTTATTAAATCCTACAATATGCCTTTCTTTTTGCAAGGAACGAAAATGAAAATCAGTTGCTCGAAACAGAGACAAAGGTTCATAGACATCGCAAATCTAGCAAATGGTCAAACAATGTACTGAAACGTAAGGGAGTTAACCTTTTTTTTCGCTTTTCCTCTTCCTATTTACTTTGTCCAATTTTAATGTAGTAAACTTAGAGAATAGTCTATGTTCTTGCTTCAGTATCTCATAATGAGGACGTCCACCATATAATATTTGTGGAAAGAATTATCAAAGAAATGGTCTCTCTTATTCAAGATAGAGAGAGCAAGGAAACCCTAATGAGGATAAATACGGAGAAATATATAGGAGGCATCTTCGAGGGAAATACACCACGAGATGTTGTGGAAATATGCGAGCGTGAAATTTTGCAAGGTCTCTCTCTTAATTTTTACCATGCGTTGTGCATTTTGGTCACATGGAAGTAAAAATATTTGTTTTTTTATATTTGTCGGTGATTTAAATAATTATTAGTTTTGTTAAGGTAGGATATTTATGCATTCATTGTTTTTAATTTTCTATTAATTTGATTAATCATATTACAGAATAATTCTTTTTGATTGACTATATAAATCTTATTTTTCTTCTTTTTGACTGATGTACAATGCAAACAGTAGATGAAAAAAAATCAATTTTTTTTTTTTTTATGTTGTTTATTTCAATCAAATGTCAAACCATATTAGTATTTTTAATTTTTTTTTTATAAGTTCTACTTTATTAATTACTCTCCTACTTTGCAATTTCCCAAAATTCTATGCCTCTAAAAATAATTATACTAGCAGTTGCAGAGGGAGTCCCAGGAGGTTCATAGGTGGGTTTGTAAAAGCATCATAGAGAAAAAAAGAAATTAAAGAAAAAGATGCAAGGAATGAAAGGAATAGAAAAGTGCAATCTTTATATATATGTAAATATGTAACTGTACAAAACCCAACCAATGTTTTCAGTTGTTCCCAAAATCTGAAGTTAACCACCCACCAACCCCTTATGTGTAGTATGAAAGAGAAAAATAATGTAGTTATTACAAATGTACAAATGTTTTATGTGTTAGACTGTATAAAACTCAACCAATTTAATGTGTTGGTCCTAGAAAATATAAGTTAGCCACCCTCCAACCCTCATGCTAGCATTGTCAACATGTTATACAACCATTTAAAGTATATATTTGTGAAGGACATAATTGATGTTATGTAAAATGTTGGTTGCAAAGTTGAATCAAAGCATTGAGTAGTTGTTGATTTTGTATTGTATTATATGTCTTTGCTTGTGTACCTACGATAAATAACATTCTATTAGAACATTGTAGGTGCATTAAATAATTGAAAGCGGTAAAACTTTGAGATTGAAAAGAATAGGAAAGGAAGGTATTTACAATTATTGAAAGCATGGTGGATGATATGTCTGGAAAAACTTTCTAGTGGTGGTGAAATCTGCAAGCAAGATAGGAAGTACAAACAAAAGTTAGCATCATTGAATGTAAAGTGTAATGCCTGCCAAAATACCCCAGAGAAACATAGCTAAATACACACTAATTTAAATTTATTTTTCTTAAACAATACAACACATAACATCACTTAAGAAATGCAGGAGCACACAACAACACTTAAGTGTTATGAACATAAAATATTTTACTCAAGCTATTCAAACAATTATGCAAGTGAAATACAATAAATCATTACTACTAACTCCCTAGGGTATCTCAACACCATTACTTAATCTACCTACATAAGCAATAAGCATTTACTTTCCTCCAAATCAATACCTCATAACCTTAATCATTATACACACATAGGTGCAACATAGCAATACCTAACACTCATGATATGCAACCTACTTAATCTTTCATTTAATATGAGATTATATCATTCAATGCATAGCTATTTCCCTTTTTCTCTTAGGTTCATTTTATACACCAAGTCCAAATATTCCTATTACCATTAACCAACCTTTGACTATAAACATCACCATACACATACCAAGATTGACCCATTATTACATTAGCACAATCTCCATTTACGATTAACTTCCACATAATCATTTATGATTCTATACTCCTAGCATACTTATTAATTCAACATGATTCCTAAAGTACATAAGGCAATAGTCAAAAAGTCCCCTTAAACATTTAATCCATAGTCCATTTATTTCTCATAGAATCTCTTACACTATATCAATTAACCAACAATCATCTCATTAAAAATCAGATAACTACAGGAATTCATCTCAACACAAACTAAGATACAATATCCTAATTCCATAACAACTAATAGCATCCACCAAATGGAGATATAATCTTAAACCATAACACATGATACATCCTAAATCTTTCCTAAAAGACAAGCATTCATTTTACCATCTATCCATACACTTACTAGTAATTTCCATTAATAAGATTTATAATTCATTCATTAAGAACATCCATACAATATTGCATAAGGAACATTCAACTACATCCCAAGCATTATAATATTTCAATCCTACTATTAGATCACTATCTACGAAGTATGATACTATACTTCCAAAAACTTTAATCACCAAACATAAACATGTCCTAATATACCTTCCAATAATACTCATACTCATACATCCTACCAAGGGATAACATTTCTTCCACTTAATGCATTAGTTGAAGATATCATTTAAGTCTAATTCCATTCTCATAATATTTATACTATTTCCTTTTAACATGGCTCATCAAGAATACAAAATGCATCATTTAATTCCAAGCCATTATACTTATTCACATCTCATGCATCTATTTCATTTAATATAAATATGTTACAAAACAACTAAAGGTCCATCATTACAATCATAAACTATAACCCAAGTTATCACTACAACTAGAACAACATAGTCATTTCTCATAAACATGATTTCTTTTACAACCATTACATAAGAATTCTGGTACATAAATCACATCACCATTTACATTCTTTCTGTAATTATTATCCATGATCAATTTGAAGAAGCATCCTCATCCACGCAAGAAGAATCCAAAGACAAGAACATCCCTATGGTTTAAAAGCACCAACCACCCAACCATGTGGAACCAAAGGAACCACCCCTCGTGCTAGGAGATGACACAAGGTCGCAACACACACTCTACATTTAGGTTGACACTTATAACCAAAGAGACTAACAAAAAACAAGGACACTCAAGAAAGAACTCACACAGAACCACAATAATAAACTCCCAGAGGTGTAAAATTCATCGGGACATAAATGCATCCAATGAGCATAATCATAAATCATAAAGAGGGAACACATGTAGGAATGGAGTGTCATCACATGCCATCCTCATAACATAATAACATAATAACACAAGGCACTAGCCTGATGGACATGTGGAGCCATCTCAACCTATGAGAGACTAAGGGAGATTAGCTTACCATCTTCACAACCTTCTCATGCTTATCCTAAAACATCCTCCCTAGGAATAAGCTATGAGGTACCAAAACTATTCATTATCTTGTTTAAATTAGTTATAATTTCCCATCCCAATTAATTCATTATCAGTGTTATCACTTGTTTACAAATCATGGAAAACTCCAATGTGCCCTGGTGGTCTAGACTTTATGCATCCTTACAAGGAACCTCATGCAAGCCTATCTCTCATGACCTCGGTCATCACAAGGAAGCCCACTCCTCCTAACATGGCCAATAATAAATCACAAGAGGCTCTACCAACATAAACACATGAAAATTATACTTAATGCAGCCAAAACTTCCACACATACTCGTACAACATATGCAAGGCTACAACAACATCAACATAGAAAAAGGAGCCTCTTGGCTAGTAATAAACAAGGGCATATTGAGCAATCAAATGTTGTCATCAAATAAAAGATACCATCACAGCAAGGTCTATTCACTTGCTGGTCCAAAACAACATAGTAATCATCTCAATCATCCATGGCCTATCCACATGGAAGAGAGTCTAAAATACCCAAGATGGTGTAGAGAAGTAAACATACATTAAACCATCAAAATACATCAAAACTGATAAAAGCCAAATCTAGAAAATATTAACTGACCTCAAATAAAGCCTCTAGTACAAAAATCAATTCAAAAAATACCTCAAAAATGACCTAAACTGGGAAAATACAAAACACAGGTAGGTTAGCGCTTTTGTGATGTAGAACAACTCTTTTGCACTTAAGTTTAGCGCTTATACATTGCAGGTTAGTGCCTGTGCATTGCAAGTTAGTGCTTGTGCATTCCAGGTTAGCACCTGCATTTATAGTTTAGTGCCTGTGCAGTTTAAGACAGTGCTTTTGCCCAAAAGATAGTGTAAATGCAATGAAGGACAACACAAAAAGACAATGCATATGCAACAAAAGATAGCACATTTGCATAAATCTGACAGAAATATTCAAAAAACTTTTGGGTAAAATATTAAAATCTAGACTTCATCTAAGGGCTTGAAAAATACATAAAAAGAGACGCCCAGAAATAAGGAATACATGGGTATAAATGAAATAAATCAACTCAGACTAAAAACCAAGATTAAATCAAATGTCTTTACAAGAGTCCTCACAGAATTAGGAACGACATACACAGGAAATACCAAATACATATTTTCCAGCAACTATACAACAATCCACATAACATAAAGTTTCTCCCCAAATATTTATTTCCAAAACTATATTAAGACTATAGAATATGCAATACATATTTCTTTCAACCCAAGCCCAAAACACTTGCAGACACAATGCATACACAGAGAGGTCATTAAAATTAAAATACATAGGCTTAAGCCAAAACCAAGAGTGCAAAAATCCAAAACCAAGGAAGAAAACTTGCTGGAGAATATTTTTTGCAAAAGCAGAAGCCAACCCAAAAACTTCACGGAAAGAAAATAAAAAAGCCAAACAATAATCAAAACCCTAGCCTCCACAACAGCCAATCAAAATATTCCCATCTATAATATATTTTACCAACCTCACCATATAATATAATTTTACCTCCCTTTTCAAATTCAACCAATAAGAGAAGAGGGTAGGTAAGGTAAATATAAATCATGCTTTTATAATTAGGTGGAAATGTTTTATCATTTTATTATAAAGTGTATTTATACAACCCACTTAATATAAAAGTCAACTAATAAATAAAATATGAGCCACAATTAAATAAATCAAATGGGGAATTTAAATTAAACAAACCTAAAGCTCATAAATGAATTAAAGAACCAGATAAACATTAAATACCAAATAAATATTAAACCATAGACAATTAAATAAATAAATAATTAATTAAATACCATTAAGGTCGAATCACAAATAAATATAAAACCATATCCTAAGCTAAACAATAAATATTATTAAATCATCATTAAAATAAATAAATATCAAATAATTAAATAACCAAAAAGGTAAGGATCCAATAAATTAAATTAAACATTAGATAACCAAATAATCAAATCGCTATTAATCAAAATAATTAAAATAAACATTATTAACTATTTAATCTCGCATCAATAACCAATCAGCCTCAACATAATAGAACTAACCAACCAATACTAACATACTTACAACACAGAAGAAATCAAGCTTACTAACTGGCATGGCAACTTGGGCCACAACACTGACGACTCACAATGAACAACTTAGACCTAGAGTATGTGAGGGGAACTTGTGTCAACTTCGAACCACATACCATTTAGGATTTAAAGACACGCTCAGACCTGTGGAGCCAAGTGGAGTCGGTGTCTGGTACCTGCAAATCCTGTATCCACAAAGCAATGATATATATATATATATATATATATATATATATATATATATATATATATATATATATATATATATATATATATATATATATATATATATATATATATATATATAAAATAACAGACAAGGGTTAAATAATCATAATGACACATCCCGCTCACAATGAGTGATGTAGAATTGTCTCTATCTCGAAGATAGTCATGCAACAATCAAACACACCATAAGATCAACTCATCATAGATAATCATTAAATATGGTTAGTACATAAAAACATCATCAAGTGCATGATTAGTATAATTCATGATTATAGTAAGGCATGTAAAATCCATCAACACTTAGGCTTATCAAATCACATGATCAATATAGTCTTTCGATAATATATCACATAATAAATATATAGTGTCTAATAAATCACATGATCAATAATGATAGTATCAACATCATATAAATCATCTGAAATAGCCTATGCCCAATAATGTCTATCACGCATGAATTAAAAGTCAGCTCTAGTCAAAACAAGTCAAGTGAAGGGTGGACCCTACACAAAGGTCAAAGAGATTGAGATATCCTTATAGCATGTGTGGTTTAAAATGATGTCTTCTTTGATGGTCTGTAAGTAGAAGAACACGAGAGAAGTTTTAGTAAGATATGAGATATTATAATTGTAGGGAGTAAATATTAGGAGGGTAAATAGAAGCAATGAGAGCAGTGTGAATTGTTAGTGGACATGATGTACAAACCTATTTTTTTTGGAATGCGAACACTAGCTAGAAAGGCAAGTTCTTGCTGTGATGAAACCTTTTACATTTGTTATTTTTGATAAAGATAAACGGGTTTTACAAGGACTCGAAACCTAAAGTTTTACGATAGCCAACCAGCAGCAAACCCGGCAAGAAACAACAGCAAAACAGGGAACAACCCTGAGCAGAGACAAAACATAGGAAATGCAGGAAAGCAAGTCAAAACAAAATAAAAATCTCTCAGTTAAGAGAGAGCACCAGATCTTTGTTCTTTTGAATGGAAATCCTATTGATTTCCTTGAGCTCCTCCATGATGAATCTGGAGGTGCCTTTGTTATAGCTTCTGCTCCTGGTTCTGGAACTAGGTCCAGTGGTTTTACAGTCACTAGCGGTCATATCATCTCCACCAAGATCTTTAACCAGATCATTGTGGTAGGTTCTATAGTCAGCAACCATGGCATTGATCTTCTCAAGACCCTCGATGTTGTTGTCCATGGCTTCTTTACTAATATCGACCAAATTTTTGAGATTTTTCTTGATCTCAGTCATGGATTGTTGAACCTTATCAATCCTTTTCTCATGAGTGCACTTCATCACCTCGACATTTTGGGAAATTTTTTGAGTCAAGATCATTAGTTTCTTCGGCTTGCGGGGCTCAGGGGAGGTGGTGAAAATATCAATAATTTCTTTGACCCCCAATTTGAGGGTGTCAATCTCACGCTCGACCCACTTTCAGCAAATTTCCCAGCTTCTGGTGGCTTCCATGACTAGATTCATCGGACTACCAGCATTCTGATTTCCATAGCTCTCCTCCTTGACCGTGGTCCCCTGTTTTTATTTCTTGATATTGATAGGGATGTCCAGTTTAATTCATTGTTCTGTAGTCTTCGGGTTGAGATCTTTGGTCTCGATCTTTTTTTTTCTTGGTGAGTGGCTCGACTTTGGAGATAAGTTTGTTGTTGGTTTTATACTTGCTAGGCACCCATCTGGAGGGGGTTTTGCTGCCAAAATTCCTGGGAGTAATCATAGTCTCCCCTTTATCTGTTGGTTCATATTCAGGGTCATCAACAAGAACCCCACTATCATCCAGGTCCATTTCAAAGTTAGAGACCTCATGGGGATCCGTTTGTAGGCCAATCTCAACAAGAGGGGGCATAATTTTGAGGGATTTAGTATGCTCCATGATAGGGACAATAAGTCCCTCATGGAGAATGGGGTTGTTAAGGTTCACCAGATGCTTTTACAGGCTATTTTCAAGGGAGGAGGCCAGGTAGAAGGGAACAGAGATGATTTTATCGTGCCCAAAATTATTTAAAATAGTGAAGTGGTAGGAAAAGAGGCTTGCATACCTTCCATCAAGGGTGATATACCTCATTATAAACTTAGCCATGTCAGCCTAGAGGACCATGAGTTCTTTTCTGTTATATCCGCCATCGGCAATCTTGGTGACTCTAGAGTGCTCCTTGTCCCTTTCAAAGAAGCTCGACATGTCCTCTTCCCCCATCTTCCTATCCCTATAAAATATTCTTCCAATCGTAGTCAAACCAGTGACCATAGCCACCAACATTTCATCAATCTGGTCATCAACACCATAAGCCCTAAGACACCCTTTTTTCCATCTGTTAACAAAGGCCTCTATAATCAAAGGAGAGGGACCATGAAGTTGGTCTAAGAAGGGGGCGAGACCACCATCGATGACTTCCTTCCAAACATCTTCATTCTTCTTCCACTTCTCGTAGGTTCAAGGCTCTTGTGTGTTCTTATCCCCTCCCATATTGCACCTGGTCACAAAATAGTAGGAGATGGGGCTCACCAACCAATCGCCAAAAATGGGCCACACCTAAAGAATATCCAAACAACAGCAAAGAAACCACACAGTGAGATAGAAGATCCAATAGACGAGGAGGTTTCTAGGTCTTTGATTAGGGTAAATCGGAAGGAGCCTTTTCTTCATCAACTTAATCATGTCATTATGGGGAGTGATTGATTATTGTAGTAATCATTACGTGCCAGCTCGCACAGATTTCTGGGGAAGGCATCCCTGCCACTCCACCAGTTGGTTGCCATGTATCCCATCGCCAGATTGACTAGTAGATCCATTGCCTTATTTCCTTCCCAATATATGTGCGAGATTTTGAAATCTGTTAACTCATTAATGATATTTTGATAGTCCTTAATCAGGCTAGCAATCGTCCAGCTAGGATCCATGCATCCACTTAGGCAGCTGACAGTGTTTAGCAAGTCAGACTCGAGCCAAACTTTAGTAAAGCCTTCTTTTTTAGCCTAGTGTAACCCAATGTGGGCAACACTGGCTTCCGCGTAGTGGTTACATTTGTTGTTAACCCTGCAAGATGCAAGAGATAATGTTTGTGAATACATGAAAGAAGATATATAGTATGCAAAAGGGGATTGACATTGTGGATGCAGTACATGTGTTGGTTTTTTTGTAAGTAATTTTCCTTTGTGATTTGAGAAAGCTTGAGCAAACGAGCTTCTTCATTCTTTTTTGAAATGGTTGATGAGCCACCTTGCAATTTTGAGTACCTCTGGTAAGTGAAAGTTGGGTGAATTCGAAGGTGTTCAATTGATTTTACTTGAGACAATGTTGTAAACATAAGACCTTGTTTCTCTGTTTTACCAATGTCAATTGTAGCAAAGTCTAGTGTCAGACCCTGTGATTTGTGAATAGTAATACCCCATGCCATCATTAGTGGAATCTGTGTGTGGTTTCCTCTAGTAATTGGTGGAATGGGAACATGTTTTGGATTTGCAACATCCCATGGTAGTCTAGTGTAATGGTCGAAGAGGACAATAACATATTTAGGTAAATCTGGTGGTTTAGAACCCGCATCATAGACAATTATTTTGATTTTTCCCAAATAACCATTCACAAGACCAACTTCTATCGATAAATTTGCAATGAGCATGACTTGCTGGTCTATAGAAAGAAGAATTTCAAATGAGAGCTACTCATCTTGGTGAGATTGTTTTTCTTTATGATGTGTGATGATTGATGTTGCACGTGCAAAGGGTGAGTGCAATTTATTTAACTTTTTATCATCATGTGAGTTTGAAGCTGCATTGGTTGCAAACAAATATTTTTTTGGTCGAAGTGGCTTTTTTGATCAACTATCAAAGCATGGGTTGAGTGCACTTGCAGACTTTCCTAGTTTGTTTGCAATGGTGTCGTGTTCCATACATTTAGCAAAAGGTCATGGAATTGCATCTATGATGGGGATACACATTGTTGGTAGAAAGAAACATCTAAGGTCACAACATCAATGAAGGAGTTCCATAAAGTGAGTGTTGTTGAGTGGGATGCATACAATGGTTTGTCCATAACTAGGGGTAGTTGTGCAAGATCACCAACCAACACAATTGAGAGGCCTACAAATGGTTCATGTTGTCTAGTGGGAAATGCTTGTCGCAATCTGTTATCAAGCTTGATGAGTAATTGTGAGCCAAGGAAGCTCATTTAATCAATCAAAATGTATCGTAAATGTTTGCATTGCTCATGAAACATTAATAAGGAATGTCCTGTTAAAGGACAGTATTCTTGAATAGGTATGCGGAGGGTTGCATGGATTGTTGTAGCTTGAATGTTATATTTGGATACACCTGTTGGTGCAAGCACAAGCAATGGGTATTTCTTTGGATCTAAATGGAAATTTAACTTATTTCATATATAGTCAATAAGAAATGATTTTCCCAGTACTTGTTGTACCTTGAATAATTAATAGTAATGGTGAGGTATTCAGATTTTTTGTAGTGTGAGAGGTTATAATACCAAGAGAATTTTTTTGATTTTCTACAAGCTCAATAGTATTATTGGTGCTTGAGTGAATGTTGCCAAGGGTGTCAACTGATAGGATTTTTCCCATTGAAAACAATTGAGGGGCTATGCTATGCAGGAATTCATTAGGTACGAATTCACTCCAATTAAAGTGCAGGTCATAATCACGTCTACCAAGCATTTGAAGAGTAGCAAAATCAAAGGTGTTTGAAGCTCCCATTTGTGACAAGAACTCCCACTCGTAAAGTTCCTAATTAGTAGATTGTAGAATATCTTGCAAGTACAGGTCTTCATTATTTTCAGTAGTGGAATGTTCTTTAATTTTATTTACATGTCATCGGGTGTAATGAGTGCTTTGAAGTTGTTTGCAATTCAGTATAACTTCATCACTTGATGTACCTATGTGTAGAGGAATGTTGTTGAAAGACTTGTACAAAAGCAATTCACTCCAATAGAAAGATTTAAATGTACTATCATCTTCTGAAGGAAAGGATTTGAACTGGGGGAAGACATTTACAATCGTTGTTAATTTTATTTTCTATCGTTTACTTGTTTTGAGATGTTGATTGTATGTATATTGCTGGTCTAAATGAAGCAACGTTAGGTTTGATAACTCGGATGGACTTTTCATGTAACTGGAAATGAAAGAAATGCATGGCTGAGAAGCTTCATCATAGTTTATTATACATTGGAATATTTTTTTGCCAACATTGAGGGTGACAAATTGACGTGTGCAGGAGATCAAGGGGAGTTTTAGCAGCATATGGCAAGTTTCCTAAGCACTAATGTCCCTATTAGCAATAATTCCCATCATAAATCTTTGATATGCTAAGAGAATTGTATCTTCTATATTTATTGAAGCAAAAATTCATTTTAACATGTCAGTATAGCTCTTTGATGTGTGTTCAATTTTTTATGCATATTTAGAAAATATTGAAGCACTGCCTTTTTTGAGAAGACAACCTAACAATCAACATTATCCCTCCATATGGCTAGCATAGTTGGGTTGTGAATATTGAGACAACTATCATTCCTTGCTAGTTTGTATCACAGGGTATTATTATGGTCTATTGTCAATTTTGAGTTTTGTTGTTCAGTCCAAGGTACTTTGTAACGACATTGAAGAGTTGTGCTCTTTTTTTTCAAGCAAGTGAATTCTAAACACTTTGTATGACGTTGAACAACATTCACCAATTTAGTATAGTCTGTGGAAGGATCAGATCTAAAAATGACATATGTGTTTGAGAGGTATGGATTTGAAATTATAGGTGTATACTACCTATTTGATCATTCTACTTCACTACGTAGATTCCATATTGCGATGTATTGGTCAAAGAAGGTTTTAACTGATTGAATTCTTTCATGATCTGTCCAATCAAGGTTGTCAATGTCAGGTGCATGTGGCAGCCATATAAAGCCATGAATGTGTGCAAACCCTCGGTGTTGCCATTCATATCTGTATCAATGGTCGATTTAATGCAATTGGTTAACAATTACTTCATCACAAAAGATCTAAAATCGTAGATGCAAGTATACAACTTCTATATGCGAGTTATTGACTAAATTCTCAATAGATTATTTTCTAGTGGGTTGAACAGTATTTGACAGAGTGTTTGGGAACATTTTGTGCAAGGAGGACATTTTGTATCAACTGAGCTTAACGTGAAGAAAAGTGTTGGTGGTCCTAACTGTTATATCATTGTGGTAAGGTCCCTATAGGATTTTCTCCAAAATGCATGTGTGTTGCGCAAGGAGACAACATATCGCATGATGTGGCTAGGCAATTCATTTGAAGGTGTATTCTATAAGTGCTCCCTTAGTGCATGAACATTGGCTGGAAGAGAATCTTCTAAATTTGTCTTTATGAAAACAACAGTTGATTGTTGAGACGAATGCCTCATCATAAGATTGTAGATATAATATCTGAATTGGACATGCTGGCCAAATCTTTGATCATAACATTTTATCAAGTGCAAAGCATGTTCATGCAAATGCACATGTTTTGTTTTGTCTTGAAGTGGTAAAGCCAACTCATTAGGAAATAATGTTGGGAATGCCATTGTAAGTAAACCTTTTGCATTGTATTCATTGATAGGTGATGAATCGATTTGTGGCCAAGAGACAACATTGTTGTCTATACTATCCAAATGTAGGATCGTCCTAATTATATCTAGTTTAGACATTGAGGATGGAAGTCATGGAATAAATGAAGAAGTGTTTTCCATTACTTCTTTGTCATGGTTTGTGGTGGCTACATCATCATTTTCTTTTATAGGTTGTTCTTGAGGTTTATCTATTGAATGTAACAAATTTGAAATGTCGGTACTGGATTCAAGCAATAGATGTAGTGCGGCTAGATCAATAGCTACATCTTTATAATATTGGTCATGTTGAATATTGTAATTAAATGAATTCATGATGTGATACCTATTAACGTAACAGTTATAACTCAACAATTCCAAATTAGTTCTACGGACAATAAGGATTTCTAAATCTTGAATTTTTCTTGGCAAGGAAATAGCAATTTCTGAAATATCCTATGGCAAGTTAATTGTGTAGCCTAAATATTTATATTGGTCTCCCCTTGCATTAGTAACCTACAAAATAGGAGCAATCATTGCTATGACCATTTCTTTTACTTGGGAAAGACACTTTAAAATATAAGGTTGCTCACCTAGGTCCATATTGTTTGATGAAGAGAAATTGTGAATTCCTCTTTCAATAGAACGTCTCATGCAAACAACTGCATGGTTTGCATGTTTAATAATCATGCCCACATAGCTTTCTCTGCAAACAGAGCATGCCTCTATGAGCTCCAACTTCTCAAAAAAAATTGGAAGTTAGACAATGTGTGTTGGAATGTAGGAGTCTACAAGATGAGTTCAGGATCAGTACAATATGTTTGGAGAACTTTATTTGGCCGAGGGTCATTAGTTTGCATTCCTAATAGTGTGTGTAAGTCACCATCAGATGCTTGGTGTGCACATCATTTCAGTTGTTGTTTGTTAGAGATATTGACCCTATTCTTTGCATACTAAGTTCTATTTGTTTGCTTCCTCCTGGATTTCATGGCATTGTCTTATTGTGTGGAAGGTTGAATAGATATCTAGTAGTTGTAAGAGAACATAAGTGTATTAAAATTCTAACAATTGAAGAGAGGGGCAATTGAAGCATGTAAGAAAACAAGGATACAATTACATTGTCTTTTATTAATAGAACTACAAGAAAATAAAGGCATATGCATAGGCATATAATATATCTCTAAAGTTAGATATTTTTATATAGATAAATATGTGCATATATATACGCATATGAAAATACATATACATGCATACATACATATGTACATAGATATACGTATGTATTTAAATACATATATAATTGTACTGACGCATGTGCATATATATAATAATGTGTGTATCTATATTAAAGTATATAAGAATAAATATATGTTTTTTTGTGGATATATTTAGGTGTATAAAGACATTTTTAGATTGTAATGCGTGTCCTTTGCTCAAATCTTGGTGAAGTGGCAAACAGAAAGTGATGGAAAATGAAAACCGGTTAATCCTAATCTGTGATTAGTGTTTACTTTGGTGAGTGCACACTTTAGATATGAGATCCTTTGCTGAAGTCATTATGGAAATATATATATATGCATAGATATATAATTATATATGCATATAGATGTATGTATGTATGTATATATATACATATCAATGAAATATGTGTATATCTATATAGATATATATGCACATATATAAATACATGTATATGTATATATAACTATTAAATTATGTATATATATTTATTTGGACATATATGTATATATATACATATCTATATATGGTATTTTTTATATAGCTTTGGCTGCAAAAGCATTTGGAGAAAGTGATTATGGATATATATATATGCATAGATATATTTATATATACATGCACATGTATGTATAAATATGCACATGTATAT